>NC_139012.1:71141925-71851300 GCF_964374135.1 Grampus griseus
CCCAAATCCGCCCAAGCTAAATTAAATCTCTACTAGATGATCTCACACCACCCCTGTACTTTTCCTTCAAAGAAGTTAATCATAACTGTAAATATTTATCCTCTAATGTCTGTTTCCCCTTCAAAACTACAAACTGTAAGAGAACAAATATCCTATTTTGTTCACTGATGTATACCTAATGCATAACACGATGGGCAAAAAGCACTCAACAAATTTTCTTCCCCAAATATTCTTAATAATAAGATGAATTATATATTATGCCCATTTTATAAATGAGGAAACTGAGGATCAGAGAAATCAACTATGCTAAAGTTAACCAGCAACTAAACTGGAAATAATCTGTATCTGATTCCCAACGCCTATTCCCTTAACCTAATAATTTCCAATCTCTGGAGCACACTGAATCCCCTAGTATTCAGGCCCAAACCCCTGCATCTGAAAAAGTTCCATGGGGATTTTTACTAAGTTTAGCAACAAGCACCCTAATAACCAAAAAGTGTAAACAATCCAAATATTTATTAACTGGTAAATGGATAAACAAAATGTGATATATCCATACAATGGAATACTAATCAGGTGTAAAAGGAAACAAATTACTGATATAGAAGACAACGAAGACGAACCTCAAAAACATTATTCAAGTAAAAGAAGCCAGACACAGAAGACTATACATATATGATTACATTCACATGAAACATCCATAAAGGGCAAATCTGTAGAAACAGAAAATTAGTCGTTGGCTAGGGGTGAGAAATGAGTGACTACAAATGGGCATGAATGATGTTTGGAGGGCAATGACTAAAAATCACTGACTTGTACATATAAAATCAATGTTTTAAAGGAAACAAATGAGGGAACAATTCATTCTATCAAAGACAGTAGAGAAAGTTGTCAGCGGCACATCACAGAGAGTTGGAATTTAATCTAAGCTGTGGAAGACAATACGGTGTCTAAGTGAGGATTCAGGGCAGAGGAAACACTGAGCCACGAGCAAAAGCACAAAGACATGCTGGGTCTGAGAAAAAGACAACCACAGGTATCTGTTACAATATAAGTGTGTTCCTAGAAAAACATCACATTCTGCAAAATCAACACTTAAAAATAACGGTTATAACAGAACATTAGCAAAACAACAACAATCCTAGTAAAATACTAGCATGGTCAATATCCACTGGCAATTGTTCCCAGCATCATAATCAAACTCCTCAGCCTTAAATCTTGGAGCTCAGGCTTTCCCCTTCAAATGTAGGCTCTTGAAGGTACTTACTTCTAACAGGAAAAAATTTAGCAAAATTAAAAATGCAATCCAGTGACAGCCTTCAACGTTTTGTTAAAAGTGGGGAAAATAGCCTCACAGATATTTCACCTACATTTGCAGCTGTAGCAGACAGCGTAACAGAAAGATTAGGGATTCTTGATACTGTTAAATCTTCTGCTTATAACAAACAGAGGCAATTTTTCATCTGGATTTTCAGCTTTTTTCTTTTTGCACTCCACCTATGGATCACTTACAGAACATTTTCCTTCACAGCACAAAAAATTTAAACAATCTTTTTATCAATCATCTAGATCTAATATAACTTCAAACATAACATCATCCCACATTTTAAGATTTCTTTTTTTTAAATTTTCACTGAGATATAATTGACATATAACATTATATTAGTTTCAGGTGTGTGATATAATGATTCAATATATGTATAAACTGCAAAATGATCACCACAATAAACCTAGTAAACATCCATCACCAAAGAGTTATAAATTTTTTCTTGTGAAGAAAACTTTTAAGATCTACTCGCTTAGAAACTTTCAAATATACAATATGATATAAACTACAGTCACCATACTGTGCATTGCATCCCATGACTTAATTTATTTTTTAACTGGAAGTTTGTACCTTTTGATCTCCTTAATCCACTTCGTCCAACTCCCCAACCCCTGCCTCTGGAAACTATCAATCTGTTTCTTGAATCTATGAGTTCGAGGTTTTGGTTTGTTTTCAGATTCCACATATAAGCGCATTCATACAGTATTTGTCTTTCTCTGACTTATCCATCCATATTGTTGCAATGTGAGGACTTCCTTCTTTTTTATGGCTGAATAATATTTCTCTGTGTGTGTGTCTCACATTTTCTTTTATCATTCATCCGTCAGTGGACATTCAGACTGTTTCCACATCTTGGCTATTGTTAATAATGCTGCAAGGAACATGGGAGTGCATGTATCTTTTCAAGTTAGTGTTTTCATTTTCTTGGGATAAATATCTAGAAGTGGAGTTGCTGAATCACAGAGCAGTTCTAGCTTCAATTTTTTGAGGAACCTCCATACTGTCCTCCAAAGTGGCTGCACCAATATACATTCCCATCAACAGAGTACAAAGGGTTCCTTTTCTCCACATCCTCACCAAGAATTATTTCTTGTCTTTTTGATAATAGCCATTCTAACAAGTGTGATCTGATCTCACTGTAGTTTTGATGTGCACTAAGGATTTTCAGCTCTTATCTGCATACAACATTAAAATATTATCTTTGGAAGAAAGATTGCCCTTGAATGCTTCAAAACACTAATGTGCTAGAAAAAAAGACATTTATGACCAATGATACTTCCACATTATACTTAAATCATTCCTCTACTTATCACAGAGCTAATTTATGTCACAGAAACATGTACTGCAACAGTGATGTTAACAGAGTGATTTAACTGGAATGTGCATGTGTGTATGGACATATGTGCACATACAGGTGAAGAGAATTATAAAAGAAATTGAGACCAGTTAATTTCAGGTTCTTCTATATCCCTGATAAGGAGTTTGGTCTTTATCACATAAGGCAGTTATTGTCTGTTTTTCTTTGTTCTCTAAAGAACACAGAGAGCAATCAGATTTGTATTTTAGAATTTCCAAAGACAGAGACATACCATTTAGAACATAAGAAGACTGCTAGGGCTTCCCTGGTGGCACAGTGGTTAAGAGTCCGCCTGCCAATGCAGGGGACATGGGTTCAAGCCCTGGTCCAGGAGGATTCCACATGCCATGGAGCAACTGGGCCCGTGTGCCACAGCTGCTGAGATTGCACCCTAGAGCCCGCGCACTCCGCAACGAGAGGCCACCACAATGAGAAGCCCGCTCACAGAAACGAGGAGTAGCCCCCTCTCGCCTCAACTAGAGAAAAGCCTGCACACAGCAACAAAGACCCAACACAGCCAAAAACAAAATAAATAAATTAAAAAAAAAAGAGTGCTGGAATATATGAGAGGCTCATAGACATAATACAGGAAGAGAACAAAACATTCAAGGGAAGGATATGATAGAAAACAGGAGAGAAGTACAGTTTAGTGGGAGAAAATGGTTAAGACAACAGTAGGCAAGCTTTACCCCTGAATAGAGAGCATCCTGACCCTTTCTGAGACCAAGACAGGTATGGTCATTTATCTCCATGGCATCCCTGTTACTGTCCCTAAACCTTCCCTCACCTAGAGAAATCTGATTGAAAAACTGTTTACAAAGAGTCGCTGTGTTCAGTAATAAGGTGCTCAGTGTAAGTAAATTAAACAGTGCCAACTCAGAGAGACCTATGCTTTCAATCCAAAACCCAATATATCTTGCATAATGCTACACTTGTATCTCTTTTTGACTACAATGAAATGGGCATAAATGTACCATCCATACTGATACCTATGGACCATACCACTGTGTATACAGAATAAAGTATAATTAATTCTATTTAATTAAAAGTAATAGGACATCCAGAATAATAATTAACAAATTTGCTTCAAAAGTTATATACTTCCTGTACTGTAAACTTAAAATTTTAAGAAGGTAAATTTCATGTTAACTGTACTTACCATGATAAAGTTAAAAAAAAAAAGTTATGTATTTTGTAGATAAAACATAATGAATAAATTGGGCAGGGGTGGGAGAAATTGGAAGATAAGTCTGGATGTAAAGTCTACCAAAAAGTTCAACTTGATAAATTGCTCAGTAAATTTCTCTTAATGGTAAGACATACCAAAACCATCATAGTACATAAGCATTTGAAGATATTCCTGAAGATATTAATTTTGAAGGTATGCACAAGCATTTTAATCTAGTCTCATTAATACTTTTTTCAGTGATTAACTGAATTATGTCTTATAATTCCAGATTTCCAAATTTCTTTGCCTATTTAGGATATTTTCCAACTGCACCATCCTAACTGGGGAGCTGCTTCTCATTCCATGGGAGAATTACAAAGATTTTTCTATGATTATGATATGTAACCGCCAACAGCTATCTTATATTCTTCCTGGCTAAAATCAACTCAACTCTGTTCTGTGGCAGTGCTGTCCAAACAAGGATGCTTGTTTTGTTTTGTGTTTATTTGGTTTTTGTTTTCCTAAAACAGCTTTACTGAGATATAATTCACATACCATACAATTCACTTTCCACGCTTTCTGGTTGAAGTAATTTTTGTTTAAATTCAACAGTTTTAATACATTATTAGTTTTTTATTGTGGTAAAATATATATAACACAAAGTTTTCCATTTTAGCCATTTTTATAACATTCACAATGTTGTACAACCATCACCACTATCCATTTCTAAAAATTTTTCATCACCCCAAACAGAAACTCATTAACCATTAAGCAATAACTCCCCATTTTCTCCTCTCCCCAGCCCCTGGTAACCTCTAATTTCCTTTCTGTCTCCATGAATTTGCCAATTTTAAGTATCTCATATAAGTGGAATCACACAGTATTTCTCCTTTTGTGTCAGGCTTATTTCATTCAGCATAATGTTTTCAAGATCCATCCATGTCTTATCATGTATCAGAACTTCATTATCTTTTTTGATTGAATCTATTCCACTGTATGTATATACCACATTTTGTTTATTCATTCATCTGTTGATAGACACTTGGGTTGTTTCCACTTGCAGCTATTGTGAATAACATTGCTATGAACAGGGTGTACAAATATCTCTTCAAGACCCTGGTTTCAATTCTTTTTGGTATATACTTAGGATCTTATAGATACTTTACAATCCATAGATTCTAGAGAAATGTCTGTTCAAGTCCTTTTCCTGTTTTTTGTTTTGTTTTGTTTTGTTTTGTTTTGTTTGCGGTACGCGGGCCTCTCACTGTTGTGGCCTCTCCCGTTGCGGAGCACAGGCTCCGGATGCGCAGGCCCAGCGGCCATGGCTCACGGGCCCAGCCGCTCCGCGGCATGTGGGATCTTCCCAGACTGGGGCACGAACCCGTGCCCCCTGCATCGGCAGGCGGACTCTCAACCACTGCACCACCAGGGAAGCCCCTTTTCCTGTTTTTTAATTAGGTTGTTTGTTCTTTTATTGTTGAGCTGCAAGAGTTCTTTAAATATTCTCGATATTAAGTCCTAATCAGATATCACCTGCAAATTTTTCTCCCATTCTGTACGCTGTCTTTCACTTTCTTGATGATGTCCTTTGAGGCATAAAACTTTTTAATTTTTATGTAGTCAAATTTATCCATTTTTTCTTTTACTGCTCATGCTGCTGTTACCATTTCTAAAAATCTATTATCACACCTCCAAAGTCATGAAATTTTACCCCTGTATTTGCTTCTAAGCATTTATGTTTTTAGCTGCTTAGGTCATTGATCCACTTTGAGCTAATTTTTACATGTTGTTTGAGATGGGGTCCAACTTCATTCTTTTACATGTGGAAATCCAGTTGCTCCAGTATCATCTGTTGAAGACTATCCTTTTCCTGTTTATCTGGTGTTTTTTTTTTAATTGAAGTATACTTGATTTACAATGTTGTATTAGTTTCAGGTGTACAGCAAATGATTCAGATATATATCCATACACACACACACATTCTTTTTCAGATTCTTTTCTATAGATTACTACAACATACTGAATAGAGTTCCCTGTGCTATACAGAAGGTCCTTGTTGTTTATCTATTTTATATATAGTAGTGTATATCTGTTAACCCCAAACTCCTAATTTATCCCCCCTCCCCCATGCTTTCTCCTTTTGTAACCATAAATTTGTTTTCTATGTCTATGAGTCTGTTTCTGTTTTGTAAATACGTTCATTTGTATCATTTCTATAGATTCCACATACAAGTGATAAAATGATATTTGCGTTTCTCTGTCTGACTTACTTCACTTAGTAGGGTAATCTCTAGGCCCATTCATGTTGCTGCAAATGGCACTGTTTTGTTCTTTTTTATGGCCGAGTAATATTCCATTGTATCTTGTAATATTCCATTGTTTACTTGTTTCTAATAAAGATATCCTGATCTATCCTCTAGAAATTTTGAGTCAGTAGGTTTGGGGAGGAACTTCAGATTCTACACTTTTAAGGAGCATCTTAGGTAACTGCCATGGTCAAACAAGTCTGGAGAGCAATACAGAATACAACTTCAGGTACTTGACTCATATTCTAGAGAGGCTAAAAAACAAATTTATTTTTTTAATCCTGGCTTAGCCATCAGATACACTCTTAGCTTATGCTACCATCCAGGTAAGGACTTAGGTAAAAGCCTTAATTTTCACAAGAGGTGGTCAACTCTACCATCTGCACATCTGATCTCTGAAACATAGGGCTTTACCAAAATAAACACAAACTTGCCACAACACAGGCTCATGCCATTCGCTCTTTCAGCAACAAACATCTGAGCATGTTATCATACCCCAGCACTGTTCTAGCCACTGGTGATACAAAAGTAAAGAAAAACAAAGATTCTTGCGCTCATGAAACTTACTTAAAGTTGGAGGGAGACAAACAACAACTAAGTATGTGTGTGTGTTAGGCAATGTGAATTGTTAAGAAATAAAGGGTAAGTGGGAGGTGACAATTTGAGCAGAAACCTGGAAAAGAGAGAATAGGGCTTCCCTGGTGGCGCAGTGGTTGGGAGTCCGCCTGCCGATGCAGGGGACATGGGTTCATGCCCCGGTCTGGGAGGATCCCATGTGCCGCGGAGCAGCTGGGCCCGTGAGCCATGGCCGCTGAGCCTGCGCGTCCAGAGCCTGTGCTCCGCGACGGGAGGGGCCCCAGCAGTGAGAGGCCCACGTACCGCAAAAAAAAAAAAAAAGAGTAAGAGAATAAACTATGCAAACACCTGAGGGGAGAATATTCAATACAACGTGAGGCCCAGAGACTACAACCTTGAACTATCTACTACCCAACCATCAACAAAGAAACCCAAAGGAGAGTTACATTTTTGAAAGAGATCCAATTCATCTCTTCCTCTGATCAGGGTTTCTCAACCTCACCATTATTGACGTTTTTGCTCAGAAGTCTTTGTTGTGGGAATAGGGGTATTCCTATGCAAGATGTTTAGCAGCATCCCTGACCTCTGCCCATTAGACGCCAGTAAGCACACACATGATGCCACCACCACCCCTAGCGTGACAACCAAAAATTTCTCCAGACATTGCCAAATGTCCCTGCAGGACAAAAATCACCCCAGATTGAGAACCACTACTCCAGACCAATTCTACTGAAGTTCCATGTAGGAAACCCATAAACAGGCCTCAAGAGGTCTATGAAGCATCTACTCATCTGAAACAGTACATGAAGTTTGCATACGTGTGAAAATGTGAAATTTCCTGAGGTGAAGGTTCAGAGGTTTTAATTCCTAAAAAGGTTCATGAGATGCCCGCGTACCGCAAAAAAAAAGAACCCGCCTGCCAATGCAGGGGACACAGGCTCAAGCCCTGGTCCGGGAAGATCCCACATGCCGCAGGGTAACTAAGCCCGTGCACCACAACTACTGAGTCAGCGTGCCACAACTACTGAAGCCCGTGCACCACAACTACTGAGCTCGCGTACCACAACTACTGAAGCCCGCACGCCTAGAGCCTGTGCTCCACAACAAGAGAAGCCACCACAATGAGAAGACCGTACACCACAACAAAGAGAAGCCCCCGTTGGCCCCAACTAGAGAAAGCCCACGCACAGGAAGGAAGGAAGGAAAGAAGGGAGGGATATTTCAAGTGGGTTAAACAACATCTGAAGCTCCAATTCTGAGCCACATTTGTCTTAGCCCCACATATTCGCCTTTGGTGGGTTGCATTTTGGCTTCTTCTTTTTTGAGGCTTCCATCAAGAAACCCATTAAAAGCCTATAAAACCAGTCACTGAATTTACTAGAAAATGTTTTGAAGAAATCATCAACTCCCATCTATTATCATCCCTATTTAATGAATGAAGAAACCAATGTCAATAGAAGTTCATTTATCTGCCCAGGATCAGAAAGCTCCTGAATGACATAATCGGAGCTACACCACAGCTGCTTACATGGTTATGTGACTGGAAACAGTCACAGGAGCACAGCTAACTTCTTGGTTTTACTTAAGACTAAAATATACAGCACTGTAATTATGGTACATAACAAATAACCACTAACAAACTATCTTCGAAGAACATCAGATGAATAAAACAAACAGAAATATCAACTATAAGATGAGCAACGTCCAAGAGTTGCTCAAGAGGAAATGAACCATTTTCTGAGTCTTCACTGAACCCTCACTAGGTCAATGAGTGATATAAAGGATAACCCAGTAATGTTACCTAGAATAAGCACAAAAGTGAGTTTTAGTTACTTATTTTTATCCCTCAATGCAAGCCAAAGTACAATTCAAACTACTTAAAGTATGATTCAGTAAAAACACTCTACAGGAATGGGGAGCCAAAATATAAGGCACCCAAAAAATCAGTGATCTCAATATCTAATTTGATCTAGGAAAAAAATCTAACTACACAGAGCAATGATTCTTCAGGCTTATTTTAATAACGAAACTCATTCTTCTAACCAATATTTTATAACAATGTCCAATATATTGAACAGATTAAAAGAAAACTGCTCTGGTTGAATTTGGGGGACGGGTACCCCAATGCCCTTGACTCTTCTTGTCAAGAAAGTCCCCAGGGAACAATCTGAAAACGACTGATTTGTCAGATGCTGTTGGAAATGTGAATTATTACAGCCTGTCTGAAAAGAAATGTAATAATTATATCTATTAAATTTTAATGACATATTCCCTTCAACCCAGCAATACCTCTCTTCCAACTCTATCCCACACACAGTTGAATGAAAATGTGATATAAATGTGTAAGAATTTTAATTCAGTGCTGTTTATAGTGAAAAAACATGGGGAAAAACCTAATGAAATCGACAAAGAAACAGCTAAAAGAAATGTAGTAAACCTTTACTATGGAATATTATGCAGTCATTACATAGAACAAGTTGTATCAACTCATCTATACTAACACTGAGGAGTGAGAAAAGCATTATTCTCAAATGTGTATGTGCATGCAGATATGGGTATAATAATGACACTTTTGTAAAACAAGCACCACTACAACATACACCAAAATTAAAAGCACCTCTGGGAAGAAGTGAAATAAAATAGAAATATATGTACAGATCTAAATTAATGGGAAATAAGAGAATTCAAAATTATTCCTACTGTACATAAAGATGAAATATAGACATGATTTGAACTTGGGATTGAAGACAGTACTCTTACAGATGTGTTATTTCAAAGTACTGGTAATAGTTTTAAAAACCAATCCTTAAAGAAAGAAAACAAACCAATTATCTATAGGTATTATGAACTGCCTATCCTTCCAGCTCTTCTTAATTAACATTTTTTTCTTAAAACTGAACTTTCGGGCTTCCCTGTTGGCGCAGTGGTTGAGAGTCCGCCTGCCAATGCAGGGGACAAGGGTTTGTGCCCCGGTCTGGGAAGATCCCACATGCCGCGGAGCGGCTGGGCCCGTGAGCCATGGCTGCTGAGCCTGCGCGTCTGGAGCCTGTGCTCCACAACAGGAGAGGCCACAACAGTGAATGGCCCGCAAAAAAAAAAAAACAAAACAAACAAACAAGAAAAAAAATAACTGAACTTTCAAATGAAGAGTAGGCAAAGATATTCAAGGTTTTATACTGTGGCAAGAGTCAAGAATGCAAACATTCTTAACTGTCAAAGACACCTCTGCCTGTAACAAGAAGAAAATCACAATCTCTCTCTCACAAAGCATTCCTCTTCCTTCCTCCCTTGCTCCCAACCAATCTCCCTCCGCCTCCCACCGCAAGATCCTAAAAGGAAGTGAACTGAATTCAATTCAATTAGATGATGCAATGAATTCCATTAGATGACCCAATTCTCATCTCCATCCTCATTACACCTCTCTTCTGATCTAAAACTCTACAATTCTATTATCCTACTGTATCATATACTCCTAGTTATCTGCAATTCTTACTATTCAGCTCTCCAACAATATCAGTTAAATATGACCTGTTCACAGATCCATTAATGCAGTTACTCACTTACTTGCTTAAAATTGATTTTTGATCTTTCTTTTAAATTTTCTCAGGAAAACAAGCTTGCAACAGAAAAAATGTCAATACAGAAAATGGTTTTATCTTTCACTTTGAAAGAAGATATTTCTTTCCAATCCCCTGGCAAACCAATTTTCTTCCACTAAAAGGATAAAAACTCACAGAAAATGAACTACATTTTTAAAATACCAATCAGAAATAAACTTTGAACTACAGACTTTCTTCTTAGATGCAAACAGACAGCTCAGTATATTAGCCTTGTGCAAAATATCTATAGCTTATCCTACAAAGATGGCTCCATTTTCTCTTCTAGAAAATGTAGATAGTAACTATTTGCTTAAACAGTATATAAACTGTAAAGCACTACACCTACAATTACCAAACTGTGCACCAAGACATCTCAAACACCCTAGACTTCATAGCAAACTCACAGGTACTGTAGGATATTTTTAATTACCAAGGAAAACACAGCTCTTCTCAATAGCTGTCAGACACCATGTGAACTACTAGCTCGAAGGAGTTCCATTTCAACGTGAGATCATTCTAAATGCATTTTGATGGTTACCATATCTTTGAGAAACTGGGTTTAGGGCAGTGGATGTGATAAAAAGTACTGCATGGAAATCAATGTAAAATAGAAAATGCAGGTGGCAGTGTCTAATCTAATTCTAAGACTTCAGAACTTGCACATGCCCAACAGACACACATAATCCATCAATAGGTAACTGTCGTTATTTAATAATAAAAAGGAATGTTTTTTCTTTCAATGAAAATGTAATTCTTAGACCATAAATACTTATTAAACTATCTGTACCTATTAGATATTATTTTTTGCCTCTATGAAAAAATAATGAAATGCTAAGGGCACCGTGAACCAAGAACTTCTGGGAACCTCTCACTGTATGTTTACAAGGGATTTTCACAGACATTTGTAAGTTGCACCATGGTGCAATATCTTTATCCTATCTTCACTGGTGTCAGGGTGAAGAAAATAAACTGTGAAGATTGAAAACACAGCAAAAAAGAGTAGGATGATGACAGGCTGCTCAGTGTCACATTTCATTCTAGAAAAGCAGGAGACAAAACTAAAGGTTGAATACAATGATTAATAAGAAAAAAATATCCAAATGTTGCCTGTATTATGTTGGTTTATTTAAAGACAAGGGCTAATTTAGTTTCAAAACCTTGGTTATCTAACAATGGTTTTCAAACACTCTTTAGCAGATGAGCTCTATTTTCAAACAAAATCTCCCACTGTATTTTCTAAGTTACAAAATATCTAAAAAGCATAAGTCTCTGTTTGTAGCTGATGAGTAGCCTAGGACCACAGTCTGGCCTACCTCCTCCACACCTGTAACAGTATTCACTGGAACCACTAGGCTTCAACAAATAGTTTTAGGTTGCTGCAGGGAAGAGGAAGAGGCCTTTCCTGACCTTCAATCGCTTTACTGAAGATCTCATTTAAATAATGGATTCAAGGATGCACGGGGTACAATTCATAGCCTAAAGCTAAGACAATGTCTTTCAAAATTTTTTTTATTTGCAATACAACCCAGTACATAAATACACTTTTTAAAAAAAAAATCTCATTAAATAATATTCTTGTGTGTGATTCATTCTGAGATTTTCTATACAAACTGAAACTTGGTTTACAAAACTCTGACCTAAGAAATCACCTCAGTGACTTCTCAACCTGCAATAAATAAATAGATAGATATTTTAAAGTGAGTTAAGAGAGAAGGAGAAAGGAAAGAACAAATTTCTTACTCGGAAATAATACAACAAACAAACAAAACCCATTAAGATTTCCACCTCACAGTGCATGCTGAAAACCCAACAAAAACAACAAAAGACAAGGGGAGAAAGGAGGAAATAGGAAGGAGTGAATCTGCATGAATAAGTGCTGAATGTAAAAAAGTAAAATCATCAAAATCTTATCTCTAGTTAAGAAGGAACTTTTCAACCTGAAAATAAGAGTAAACCTTTAAATATTTTTCAGTAGTTTCTGATTTTACAGTGGTCAACTTCATAATAACATTTCTCTCTCCTCTTCCCCGAATCCATTAAAATGGCCAAAGAAAAGAAAACTAAGGTGAAAAAATGACAGCAGTGTTAGAAATCAGAAGATCACTGACAACACTGATAGTCAACACAAGCAAAACCAGGACTCAGTAAACCACCCCAACTCAGAATTAGGGGGTGGGGGACTCAATGAAGACAAGAAGATAAAGTTCCCTACATTTGGGCGACCGTAATTAACAAACAAGCAAACAGAATCTTCCAATAGTATACTCTTACCTCTACAGCAACTCCTTTCCTAATTCCTGTTAATAACCTCAGCTCAAAGAACACAGAAAACAATAGGATTTTTAAGTAAATTTATTTATTTATTTATATATTATCTTTGGCTGCGTTGGGTCTTCGTTGCTGAGCACGGGCTTTCTCTAGTTGCAGCGAGCAGGGGCTACTCTTCATTGCAGTGCGTGAGCTTCTCATCGCAGTGGCTTCTCTTGTCGCGGAGCACAGGCTCTAGGTGTGCGGGCTTCAGTAGTTGTGGCACGCAGGCTTCAGTAGTTGTGGCTCATGGGCTCTAGAGCGCAGGCTCAGTCGTTGTGGCACACGGGCTTAGTTGCTCTGCGGCATGTGGGATCTTCCCAGACCAGGGCTCGAACCCGTGCCCCCTGCGTTGGCAGGTGGATTCTTAACCACTGCGCCACCAGGGAAGTCCCAAACGATAGGATTTTGAAAGTCCATCAGACACCAAAACAGAATTAAGATAGGTAAAGACTTGGCACCTGAGCTTTTCCTGACTTGGCATAGACTGCAAGATAAATCAAGTTGGGATTTTGTGACCCAAATGCTCTCACAGCCATCTGTCTTATTCACAGGAGACACAAGCCCTATCAATGTGCTCCCCACCCACATACCCTAAAAATAACCCTATTTTTAAAGCCTGTCTCAGTTAATTTACAATACTAGGGATAACCCACAGAGAAAGAACTATGGCTACCCATTCCCTTGGAAGGACCCATACAGACAAAATAATCCTAATTTGTACAACTGCTAAAGAAGCCCACACCTGCTACCAATAATGACTAATTTAGAATTCCATTTACAAATATAACTGCATAAAGAAAAATCAACAAGCACATCAGGAGACTCAGAGTACAAAACAGGTACACAAAATGAGAAGCAGAGCAAAAAGGCCAAAGTTAATATAAATACACAACAGAAATACATTTTAAATTTTTAGTTAGTACTGTCAATGAAACGTGGATACGTATGTATAATAAACGAAGTAAGCTTGTATGAAAAGTAGCAACAGTAAAACAAGAGAATTCTAGTGACTTGAGAGCATGATAGACCAAACTGGAAGGGATGAGGGGAGAGAGAACTAAATATCACCAGAAGCAGTGAAGAGCCCAACAAGCACAACTGAAAAAATTGAACATCCGTATCAATAGAGTCTATATATTATGAAGGACCCAACTGATCCAGTAGAAAACTGTTATCATATTGCTGAACTCATACAAAGAAAAATATACAAGGACATTTCCATGCTCCAGCACTTCCATGCTCCCCACTTCTCCATCCCCATAAAAATAGAATGAGTTGAAACTTGGGCAGTAGGCAGTACGCACATGGAGATGCAAGAGGGTAAACGTCCATGTCAGCACTGTGCCAGTTATAAGGAGGAAAGCTGAACCTGAGAGTCATCCTTGAAGCATGAACCCTATAAAGTTCCCAGAATATAACAAATCCTGTATCTTAGCAGATACAAAAGCAAATCCTCTGTGGGCTTAAAAAAAACCTTCTCAATGTAGTCTCCCAAATTTCCCAAGTATTAAATAAGCTCAACAAAACTTGAGCCCTACTCAAGGATCACCAAACACATAAGCAAATGAACACCACATGTGAGATGCATGCACCACTGAATTCAGATATTAAAATTTAATCACCAAAAGGTAAGACATGGATAAAATATTGAAGAAGTTTTTAAAAATGAAATTACAAAATATGCTAGCAGGAAGAGGCTGCTGAGAATAACCAGAAAGACCGGGGGGGGGGGGGGCAGAAAAAACAAAAAACTGTAATGAAAAGTATGGCTGATTTCAAAATCTCACTGGACCACTTAAACAGATTAAAGATGGACAGAGTCATAAAAATTAGCAATTTGAAGAAACTATCTAAAATGCAGGGCTAAGAGACAAAGAGAAAAGAAATTTAAAAGGAAATTAAGAGATACTGAAAGATACAAAGAGAACTGTAAAATCCTGGTAGGAGAAATTTTTTAAAAAAAAAGAAACTGTAGGGGAATTCCCTGGCAGTCCAGTGGTTAGGACTCTGAGCTTCCAATGCAGGGGGCACAGGTTCAATCCCTGGCTGGGGAACTAAGATCCCACAAGCCGTGCGGCACGGCCTAAACAAATAAACAGAAGCTTAAAATCACCTTTAACAAAAAAGAAAAAGGAAGAAGAAACTATAAACATGAAAGCAGAATACAAACAAGCACTGTACACAGTAACAAGTCTCATTTGACTAAAATGCTGGGCAACATTATCATGAAAGTTGGGGGGGTATTGATCAGAGTAAAAGAGACTTTTTGTGTCATCTTTGAAAAAGGCTAAGGTATTCATCTTAAAATTAACTTTAAGTATGCAAAACAGAATTTCCAGGGTACCAATTTTTTATAAAAAGTGACTTCCATATGAAAAAGAAATAAGAAACGGAGGGTGACATCAGCATCGTGGAGGCATGAGTCATTCCTCTTATCACTCCCCTTCTATTTACAACTAATCAGAACATCCATAACCCAAAAAAGTACCTCTGCGCAGCACAGCAGGACACCCAAGAGATCCAAACATCTGTTCACCCAACAGTGAGTGGACCTTGCAGGAGGCTGGGAAGCAAGGGCAGTGGTGGCAGGTCCAGCAGAAGGTCAGCAAGACCTTTCTGGCAGAGAAAGTAAAGGTCTGCCCAGCCTCTGCAGCTGGAGGAACCCATTGTTCTGAGGGGAGACCATAGTGACTGGGGGTAGGGACACAAAAGGGAAGGTGGCAAAGAAAACTGAGGGAAAGTGTATCCTGCTATCTGCCCTGAAATTCTGGCAAGATATTTGGACCCATGGACCTCTGAGCACGCACCAACCCCTGCTACCCCAACTCCAGGATCACCCTACTGGGCTGTGGGCACCCTCAAAGCCCCAAGTGCTGAGCACACACCTCTTCCCACTCTGCTGCCACTCCTTTTCCTCCGCCAGCTTTTTTTATGCACAGGCTCCCAACCTTAGCCAAGAGTCAGTGATGGTAAGAAAAAACAAAAACTTGTGCTATATAGCGCCACCTAGAAAACAAAAGACTCCTAATTACCAACCTACTGAACTGTTAGACTAAAAATAAACAAAGCCTTGCCTAAATAAGGTGTTCACCACTTCAAATGCAACGACAGAAACACTTGTCATCAAACACTATGAAAAAAACAAAGGAACACTGTATCACAAAAAGAATGACAATCTTCCAGCAACAAATACAAATACATGGAATAGTGTGATCTGACTGATAAAGAATTCAAAACAGCTATTATGGAGAAATTTGACAAGCTGTAAGAAAACGCAAAAAAAAAGCAATATAACAACTTGATGAATAAAATTGATGAACAGGAGTACATTACCAAAAAAGACTGAAATTCTAAAAAAAGAACCAAACAACTTCTGGAGCTCAATAAATGAGATGAAGAATGCATTAGAAAGCAATGGAAATAAAGCAGATCAGATGAAGAGAGAATAAGTGACACTGAGGATAGGAACAGAGAATTCAGGTGAAGAGGAGAAGGAACTAAGATTTTTAAAAACTGAAGAAACCCTAGGAGAACTATCAGACTCGATTAGGAGAAGCAATGTAAGATTAACGGGTATACCAGAAAAACAGAAGGAGAAGGTAATAGAAATTATGTTTGAAGAAATAATAGCTAAGAACTTCCAAAGCCTGGGGAAAGAACCGGATAAAAGAAGTCCATGAAGCTAATACACCTTATTATCTAAATGCAAAAAGACCTTCTCCAGACACATTATGTTAAAATTCTCAAGTCAATGATAAAAAACTTTAAGGGCAGCCAGGGGAAAAAAAAAGACGGGAACCCCCTCTCTGACCCCAATTAAACTATCAGCAGATTTTTCAACAGAAACTACACAGGCCAGGAGAGAATGGAATGACAAAGTATTGAAACATTAAAACTGCCAGCTAAGAATACTCTATCCAGCAAAATTACCTTTCAGATATGAAGAAGACATAAAAGCTTTCCCAGACAAACAAAAGTGAGTTCACCACCACCAGACCTGCCTTACGAGAAATGTTGGGATGAGCAATTTAAACTGAAACAAAAAGACAAAAGTACACAAAACTCTAAGGTGATAAATAGAATTAGAAAATTTTTACTTTTTTTACAAAAATATATAAAACTCTTGATTATAACATCAAGGTTAAAGGAAAAGAACACTGAAAATAACTATAGCTACTACAACTTGGTAATGAAATCACAGTATGAAAAGATAATTTGTGACATCAAAATTATAAAGAAGGAAGAGTAAAAGGCTGAAACCTTTATAGATGAGTGAAAATAAGTTGCTATCCACAGAAAAAGGACTATTTACTTATGAAATGGGTTACGTAAACCTTATGGTAACCACCAAGCAAAAATCTAGAACAGAGACACAAAACATAAAAGAAGGGCGGGGGGTGACTGAGCAAATCGCCATGGAAAACCACTACGTACAAAGGTAGACAAAAACAGAAAGAAAATGGAAGGACAAAATTACCAGAAGGCAAAACATAAAATGGAGATAGTAAATCTTTACATATCAATAATCACCCTAAACGTAAATGAACTGACCTCACCAACCAAAAGACACATAATAGCTGGATGGATAAAAAAACAAGACCCAGGGCTTCCCTGGTGGCGCAGTGGTTGAGAGTCCGCCTGCCGATGCAGGGGACACGGGTTCATGCCCCGGTCCAGGAAGATCCCACATTCCGTGGAGCGGCTGGGCCCATGAGCCATGGCCGCTGAGCCTGCGCGTCCGGAGCCTGTGCTTTGCAACAGGAGAGGCCACAACAGTGAGAGGCCCGCGTACGGAAAAAAAAAAAAAAAAAAAAATCTCCCAATACAGAAAACTCCAGAACCAGACATCTTCACTGAAGAATTAACACCAATCCTCCTCAAACTCTTCCAAAATATTGAGGAGGGAAAATGTCCTAACTCATTCTATGAAGCCAGCATTACCTTGATACCAAAACCAGATAAGGATACCACAGGAAAAAAATATATAGACCAATATTCCTGATCAATATAGAGATGCAAAAATTCTCAACAATATATTAGCAACCAAATTCAAGAATACATGCAAAGGCGTATTACACCATGAGCAAGTGGGATTTATCCCTGGTATGCAAAGAATGATTTAATGTATTTACATCAATAAGTGTAATACATCACATCAATAAAATAAAGGGCAAAAATCACATGATCATCTCAATATTTGCAGAAAAATTACTGACAAAATGCAAAATTCTTTCATGAGGAAACCCCCCAACATACTGGGTATGGAAGGACTATATCTCAATATAAAGGCCATATAGTCAATGGAGAGAAATTGAAAGTGTTTCCCATAAGATCCAGAACAAGACAAGGATGTCCACTCTCACCACTCCTAATCAGTATATTACCAGAAGTACCAGCTAAAACAGTTGCACAACACCAACAAATAAAAGGCATCCAAATTAGAAACAAAGTAAAACTGCTGCTATTTGCTGATATGATCTTACACATGGAATCCCAAAAAAAAAAAAACAAAAACAAAAAAACTGCTGGAATTAGTCAACAATTTCAGTAAAGTGCAGAATACAAAATCAACATACAGAAATCAGTTGCAGTCCTTTACACTAATGATGGAGCATTTGAAAAAGAAAGAAAACTATCTAGGTTACCATAGCATCAAAAATAATAAAATATTTACAAATGAATTAAACCAAGGAAGTGAAAGGTCTGTATAATGAAAACCGCAAGACTGCTAAAAGAAATTAAAGTCATAGATAAATGGAAAGATATCCCACACTCATGAAACAAAAGAACATCGTTAAAATGGCCACACTAACCAAAGCTATCTACAGTTTCAACACAATCCCCATCAAATAAAAGGCCATTCTTCATAGGAATAGAGGAAATAATTCTAAAATTTATGGGACCCACAAAAGATCCCAAACAGCCAAAGCAATTCTGAGAAAAAAAGAACAAAGCCAGAGATATCACACTTCCAGATTTCAAACTATACCACAAGCCATAGTAATAAAGACAGTATGATACAAGCACAAAAATAGACACATCAGCCAATGAATAAGGAGCCCAGAATTAAATCCCAGCACATAAGGTCAACAGATATTCACCAAGGGAGCTGAAAATACCCAACAGGGAAAGAACAGTCTCTTCAACAAATGATGGTGGGAAAACTGGAGAAATACATGCAGAACAAAGAAACTGGACCTCAATCTAACACCACTCACAAAAATTAACTCAAAGTGGATCAAAGACAAACACAAGACCTGATACCATTTAACTTCTAGAAGAAAATGTAGGGATGAAGCTCACCTGGTTTTGGCAATGAATTTTTAGACTTCACCAAAAACAGCAAAAGCAAAAATCAACAAATGGGACTACATCAAACTCAAAAGCTTCTGCACAGCAAAAGAAACAGCAAAATCAAAAAACGTACAGAGAGAAAATTTACCCAAACCATATATTGGATAATGAGTTAATATACAAAATATAAAGAACTTAACAACAAAAAATCCAATTAAAAAATGGGCAGAAGAAATAGACATTTTCCCAAAAAGAACATCAAAATGGCCAACAGGCATATGAAGAGATGCTTGACATCACACTAATCATCAGGGAAATACAAATCAACACCACAATGATATATCCCCTCACACATGTTAGCATGGCCATCACCAAGAAGACATGAGACAACAAGTGCTGGCAAAGATGTGGTGAAAAGGGAACTCTTATAAATTGTTGGTGGGAATGTAAATTGGTCCAAGCACTATGGAAAACAACATGATTGTTCAATAAAAACAACATGGCTGTTCCTCAAAAAAAATAAAAATAGATCTACCATACAATCCAGCAATTACACTTCTAAGTATATACTCAAAGGAAATAAAAACAGGATTTTGACGAAATTCATGCACTTTCATGTTTATCACAGTATTATTCACAATAACCAGGATATTGAAAAACCCCAAAGGCCATCAATGGATAAATGGATAAAACAGAGGTGGTATATATACACAAAGGAATATTATTCAACCATGAGAAAGGAGGTTATCCCGCCATTGCGAAAACATGGATGGAACTCGAGCACATTACGCTAAGTGAGGTAAATCAGGGAAAGACATGTTATCGCTTATAAGTGGAATCCAAAAAGTTAAACATATAAAAAACACAGTAACATGGTGGTTGCCAGGGGATGCATGGGGTAGAAAGAATGGGGGATAAGACTAATGGTGTTCAGGGGTACAAACTTGTAACAAGTAGTAAATAAGCCATATAGATCTATGCACAGAATAATATAGACAATAATGTTGTACTATAATTATGCAATGTGATTTGTACCACTACTTCAGCAATCATATTACAGTATATGAATGTATCAAAGTAATATGCTGTACACCTCAGACTTACACAATGTTACATATCAAGTTTATTCAATTAAAAGAAACTTTAATAAAAAAGGAAGAAAAAGAAATGGATTGTGGTAAAATAAAAATAAATCTTTAAAAAGAAATAAAAGCAAGCAAAGAAAAGGGAAAGGTTGGGCAAACAGAAAATGGAAACTACAAGAAAAAGAAAAGTGGGTACCTACATTATTATCAGACCAAACAGATTTTAAAACATAAAGAGTTATAAGACATCATCATAAAGAAGTCATCACAAAATAATTAAAATCGTGTAATCACCAGGAAGGTAATTTTAAATTTATATGAACTATTAAATGACATTAAAATACAGCAAAAATTGATAAAACCACAGGGATAAACGTATATATATCCATGAACAGAGTACAAAGAGTTTTAACACCTTTTCCACTACTGACATACACTAGAAAAATTAACAAAGATATAGAAAACTTAAGATAATTAACAAGCTTGACTTGTTGGTCATTTATAGAACCCTGCACCCTTACACATTCTTCTCAAGCACAATATATAACACTTAGAAAAATTAAGCACGATCTGGCATACAACAAATTCAAAAGAATCCAAATCTCACCGACCACATCATTCTGACTAAAATGTCATCAATCAGTAGAAAACAAAAAGATAAATATGTCCATGTGTTAGGAAATGTAAAAACACACAAATAATAATTATAACAGAGATGTAAGAAAAAATAGATACAAAACTTGTAGTAATTAGGGAAAGTAGTATAGAAAGGAAAATTGAGAGCCTTTTATGTTTATACTGAAAAGAAAAAAACGGTTAAAATAAAGAAGTTAAGCATGAAACCTAAGGAGCCAGGAAAAGAAAATAAGAATAAAACAAAAATGAACCCAAAGAATAGAGGAAAAAAATAATAAAGAGCAGAAATTAATTAGGAGAATACATCTAAACAGCCAAAAATTGGCAAATTTCTGATAAGGCTGATCAAGAATAGAAACTTTTAAAATTAACATTAGGAATAAAAAAAGAATGTAACTACAGACATTACTATGGGTATTAAAAGCATGATAAAGAATACTTTAAGCCAAGGATTGGCAAAGTTTTTCTTAAAAGACTAGACAATAAATGCTTTTGGCTTATGGCTCATACCTTATTTCCTAACTGCACTTACATCACTAAAGCAATCACAGACAATATGAATGCGTGTGGCTGTATTCCAATAAAACTTTATTTACAAAAAGAGGCAGGCAGCCCATGGGCAATAGTTTGCTGACCCCTGCTTTATGCCAATAAATCTGGCAACTCAGGTGATATAATTTCCTAGAAAAACAACATAAATAACAAAACCTTATTCTAGAAGAAATTTAAAAATCTAAATATACCAGTAATCATTAAAGAAACTGAAAACTGAAATCTTCCCACAAACGAAACATCAGGCTTAATGAGCTGTTTCAAATTTTCAAAGAACAGAATGGTTCCATCTTATACAAAAGCTTCCAGAAAACAGACACAGAGAGAATATTTTCCATCTTTCTGTGAAACTAATAAAACTCTGACATGAAAATCAAAAAATACTACAAAGACTCATAAGCAAACATACATACATGGATTAACCACATAACTCCAGCAACGTATCTTAAAAGACAGCTATATCACAGCACTGCTCAACAGAACTTCCTGCAATGGAAACGCTCTATAATTTGCACTGTCCAATATCATAGCTGCTAGCTACAATTAACACTTGAAATGTGGTTGGTATGCCTAAGAAACTGGATTTTAATTTTGCTTAATTCTCATTAAAATTAAACTGCCACATGGGGCTAGTGGCTTCTATATTGGACAGTGTAGCTATCTTATGACCAACTTGGGTTTATCCTAATAATGCAAGGTTGGTTTATAACCAGAAAAATCTATCAACATCACCTACCACACCAACACACTGAAGGAAGAAAGAAAACTATCTCAACACATGCAGAAATCAATGCCCATTTGCTAAATATACAAGAAAAGAAAATACGCTTACCTAAATAAAGGTTATCTACCAAAAACCAACAACGAACATCATTCTTAATGGTGAAACGTATCAAGTATTCCCTCTAAAGCCAAAAAATAATAATAATTCCACTATCACTACTGCTCTTTAATATTTACCAGAAGATTCTAGCTAGTACACTAAGAAAAGGAAATCAGTGTATAAGGATTAGAAAGAAACTACAGTCTCATTATTTGCAGGTGATATAATTTGCTATGTAGAAACTCATAAACAGCAAAATATTGGGAAACAAAAAGCTTAATAAGGTAGGCAGATTAGTATGCAAAAATCTACTGCATTTCCATACACCAGCCAAAGCAACTGAAAATGTAAAATTAAAAAAAAATTTCAAGGTACATTTTAAAGCTCTAACCAAACATGTTTAAGACCTATATGATGAAAAACTGTAACACCTTACTAAAAAACATTATATAAAATCTAAATGCTTACGAAGATATACTATGTTTATATCATAAAGACAGCAATTCTCCCCCGAAGTATCTTATAGATAAATAAGTCAACAGAGCACCTGAAAGACCTTAGCACCAGATTTTAAAATTATTCAGATGTGCAAAAAGCTAAAACACACATGAAAAATGAAGTGGGGAGGAATTTGCCCTAACAGAAAGCATAAGTTATTACAGTGAGGACAGACATAGATCATGGAACAGAAATGAGTCTAAAAATAGACCTACACACATATGGTAACTTGATTGTGATAGAGTTAGTTTTGCAGATCAATGCAGAAAAGATGGATTCTTTAACAAAGGAATCTGAATATTCATAAAGGAAAAAATGGATTTCAATCCCTACCCCACTACTGATGAAAAAAAACAAAAGCATACCCAGTGAAATGAAATGAAAGACAAAGGTTTAAAACAAGAGACATTTTTTATTACCCAAGTCTGGAAAGATTTCTTAAACCAAACTAAATATAAATAAAAAAATAAACCATGAAATAAAAGATTAATAACCTTTACTACATTAAAATTAATATCTCAATATGGGAGAAGGTATTTACAACTCAACTTTTTTTTAAAGTTAGTAACCAGAATATACACACGTACAAATAGGGAAGAAACACACAACCAAACAGAAAAAAAGTGTCACTATCAGGTGCATTACAAAAGACGAATAAATATCCATTAAACGTTTGACAAGTTGTCCCCTCTCTCCTTTGTAATGAGAAAAATAAAAATTAAGACCACAATAAGGAAGAATTTTCACACAATGAATTAGCAAAAATTGAAACAGGTAATAACACCATTATTAAACCAGATGCTAGCAACGGAAATGAAACTGCCACAGTTGGTTTAAACTACTCTTATTTAACCCTTGTGGTTCACTAGGGACCACCCTCCTCCCAAGCACACGTAACAAACCTGAGCTCCATTTGCAAGAAAGAAGCTAACCACACTGTTTGCCACATTGGTCCCTTCCTTTCAGATATTTGTATCTCTTACTTATCTCATATTTTCACAGTCAAGATACCCAAAACAATGTGGGTATGTGCCTGCCTCCCCTACAACCATTACACCCCTCTTTGATAATGTAGCTGCAATGAATTTAGGGTCGCATTAATATCTAACTCCATTAAATAGGCCCTAACTGCCCTAGATAATCAGAATAACTCCATCTCCCTAAAGAGTAAATACATGGTTTACAGTAAAACAGATTTAAGCTGATGGGGATATGCCAATTCTCCAAGCCAGAGGTACTGATACACAGGTGGTTCAACCATAGATCAGGAATTTGTTTTAGCTGAGACAAATAATAAATATGCACATGAGGGATTCCCTGGTGGCGCAGTGGTTGAGAGTCCGCCTGCCAATGATGCAGGGGACGTGGGTTCGTGCCCCGGTCCGGGAAGATCCCACATGCCGCGGAGCGGCTAGGCCCATAAGCCATGGCCGCTGAGCCTGCGCGTCCGGAGCCTGTGCTCCGCAACGGGAGAGGCCACAGCAGTGAGAGGCCCGCGTACCGCGAAAAAAAAAAAATCCACATGATTTCACTTCTCACTAATGTACAATCTCTCTCTTGCAAATGAGTTCTCTCTGCAAAGACTGTCAACATCAGAGAATCTATTAATGAATGAATTATATTGACAGGCAAAAGAAAAAAAAAGCACAAGACCATCTAAATTAAACTACTCCCTATTCCTGATTTATATAAATCTCTCTTAGAACAAATCAGGAAAAGAGGAGAGATTCTTTAATATAATGAACAGTACCTTTCAGAAGTAAAGAGCAAATAATTAAACTTAGTTACAAAACACGAGAGCATTTCCACTTAGACAAGTGCAAGATAAGAGTGCTCACAGGGACTTCCCTAGTGGTGCAGTGGTTAAGAATCCGTCTGCCAATGCCCTGGTCCGGGAAGATCCCACATGCTGCAGAGCAACTAAGCCCTCGGGCGCCACTACTAATGAGCCCTCGCGCCACAACCACTGAAGCCCGCGTGCCTAGAGCCCGTGCTCCGCAACGAGAAGCCACCACAATGAGAAGCCCGTACACCGCAACGAAGAGTAGCCCCCACTCGCCGCAACTAGAGAAAGCCTGCGCGAAGTAACAAAGACCCAACGCAGCCAAAATTAAATTAATTAATTAATTTAAAAAAAAAAAAAAAGAGTGCTCACAGTATCCATTTGGATTCGTGAAGTGTCAAGGAACCAAATTTCCTAGTCCAACTACATTCAACATCAAAAAAGAGTTTATTGTCTTGGGGAAATAAACAGTAATCCCAAAGTAGAGAAGGCTTTCGGTATGGTTCCATTACTGCTTTTGACTCTAATTCTATCCCATGTCCTTGACTCTGTCTTCTCCACATGCCAGTTTGAACCCCAAGATACCAGGCAATGGCAACATGGGCTACATTTTTTTTTAATATATTTACATGCAGAGACGAGTGTGACAGAAAAGTATGTAAAATTACATGCCCTACAACAGTAAAGTTAAGCAATTTTTGGTATAAACATACAAAACTAAACGTGATGATGCAATTTATGTGCTGACCCAGATCAAAGTCCAAAATACATCATTAAATTGAAAAGGCAAAACAATACATATAGCATGACCTCCATTTGTATTTTTCAAATATAAATTTTAAATAAAAAAAGTAATTGCCAGTTCTAGCTTAGCACTTTGAAATATTTCTAGAACTCAAGATGTAACTACTAAGGAAGTCTTTGGCTGCAGGCAAGTACATTACGACAATAGTATTTTGAAAACAAAAGGCTACTTTTAGATTGCCAAATTATTGTATTTACTACATAGTAAATGAAAGAATAAAACTAACATTCATTGAGCATCTATTTGCCAGGAACTACATAAATTACTTTTACGTATTCAATACTTGGTGTTACTCATCTTTCTAGCAACCCTGAAATATATGAGGTTCATGCTTATAAAGGATTAATAGAAGCAACATGTCCATAGCCCACAGGTCATAACTCTTGTAACTGACAAAGCTGGAATTCAATTCCAAATTTAATTCCAATAGAATATTATTCTGCCATTAAATGAAAGAAGGAAATCCTGCCATTTGCAACAACACAGATGGAACTGGAGGGCATTATGCTAAGTGAAATAAGTCAGAGAGAGAAAGACAAATACTATATGATCTCACTTATATGTGGAATCTAAACAAAACAAAAAACTGAATTCACAGATAGAGAGAACAAATTACATTGGTGGCTGCCAGAGCTGGAGGGTGAGGTGGGCAAAATGGGTGAACGTGGTCAAAAAGTACAAACTTCCAGTTATAAGATAAGTCATGGGGATGTAAGTGCAGCATGGTGACTATAATTAATAATACTGCATTGTATATTTGAAATTTGCTAAGAGAGTAAATCTTAAAAAGTTCTTTCCAGGGCTTCCCTGGTGGCGCAGTAGTTGAGAGTCCACCTGCCGATGCAGGGGACACGGGCTCATGCCCTGGTCCAGGAAGATCCCACATGCCGCGAGCAGCTGGGCCCGTGAGCCATGGCCGCTGAGGCTGCGTGTCCGGAGCCTGTGCTCCGCAACGGGAGAGGCCACAACAGTGAGAGACCCGCGTACCACAAAAAAAAAAAAAAAAAAAAGTTTTTTCCATAAAAAAAAAAATGTGTAGGTGTGGTGATAGATGTTAACTATAACTAGACTTATTGTGGTGATCATTTCACAATATATACAAATACCAAATCATTATGCTGTACACCTGAAACTAATATGGTATATATCAATCATATCTCAATTTTTTAAACATTTTTTTAAAGATTTTTTTAATGTGGACCATTTTTAAAGTCTTTATTGAATTTGTTACAATATTGCTTCTGTTTTATGTTTTGTTCTTTTGGCGACAAGGTATGTGGGATCCTAGCTCCCTGACCAGGGATTGGACCTGCACCCCCTGCCCTGTAAGGCAAAGTCCCAACCACTGGACCGCCAGGGAAGTCTCAATTTTTTAAACATTTTAACTTTACTAAGTAGCCCTTATCATCCATTAATTCCCCATATATTTAACTTTCCACAGTTTGCCACCCTTTGAAACTCAATGTCCTTTTCCTTCATCTTGTCAGTTCTCTAAAAATGCATTGCTCTTTTGTCAGTCTAATTTGTAGGGTCCCAGCCAATGAATTTAGGATGGATAGAGGAAACAGATTTTTTCCTCCTATACAAGAAATTAGTAAAAGTCAGATTTTTATTCACGTATGTATGTATAGGAGTTCACAGAAAACTGTGACTCAAGGAGACATTTAAAATCTGAGGCTTATATGGCATCTTAATAGGAGATGGGCATTGATAGGAAAACAAATGACTTTTTGAAAAGATAAGTGGGCCCTGACAAGAACAAATGGGAGACAGGGAAGTTTTGTGACAATGTCTGTTTAGGTGTGGTGTGGAGACTTCTCATCTCCAGTGATAAGAGTCAGTCTTCCATGGCTGCTCCAGGAAGGGTATTTATGACAATTGAGTTCTTTGGGGAAGCTATGCTTTTAGGCAGATAAGAGATTTCAGGAACTCAAATGCCTTCTTCTCAAAATAATTTTTATGCCATGATAGCTTATTCTGGACCCCTTCAAGTGTCAAGACTATAGCAACAGAGGAGAGAGACTGGGCTCAACTGTGAATACAACAAGGATAAGTGGGGATTTATATAACAAAAACAAAAAACGTTCGCGCTTCAAAGGGTAACATCAAGAAAGTGTAACAGCTACCAACAGAATGAGAGAAAATTTATGTAAATCATATACATATCTGCTAAGGGGCTTGTATCTAGAGTATACAAAGAACTATCACAACTCAATTTTAAAATGGCAAAGGATCTGAATAGTTTTCCAAAGATACACAAGTGGTTAATACATACATGAAAAGTTGCTCAACATCATTAACCATCAGGAAATGCAAATCAAAACCACAATGAGATACCAGCTCACACCCACTAGGATGGCTATAATCAAAAAGACAGACAATAACAAGTGTGGGCAAAGATGTAGAGAAATTAAAACCTTCATACACTGATGGCAGGAATGTAAAATGGTGCTGTAGCTTTGGCTTTTCCTCAAACAGTTAAACCAAGTTAACATATGATCCAGCAGAAATAAAAACATGTCTGCACATAAACTTTTACACGAATGCTCATTATAGTATTACTCATAATAGCTAAAGTGAAAACAACCCAAATACCCATCAACTAATGAATGGATAAAATATAGTCTAGCCATATAATGGAATATTTGGCAATAACAAGAAATGAAGTACTGACATATACCGCAACACAGATGAACTTTGGCAACATTAAGTTAAAGACACCAATTACAAGGGACCAAATATTAAATGATTCCACTAATATGAAATGTACAGAATAGGCAGATCTATAGAGACAGAAAGCAGATTAGTGGTTGCAGAGGGGAGGGGAAGGGAGATGAGACGTTAGGGGGTGTTGGCTAAAAGGTGTGGGTTTCTTTGCGGGATAATGAAATATTCTAAAATTGACTGTGGTAACAGATGCACGACTCTAAATATACTAAACCACTGAGCTGTACACTAAAGTAGTGAACTGTATTGTATGTGAATTATATCCAAAAAAGGATGTTTAGAAACACCAATGGGGGGCTTCCCTGGTGGCGCAGGGGTTGAGAGTCCGCCTGCCGATGCAGGGGACACGGGTTCGTGCCCCGGTCCGGGAGGATCCCACGTGCCGCGGAGCGGCTGGGCCCGTAAGCCATGGCCGCTGAGCCTGCGCGTCCGGAGCCTGTGCTCCGCAGCGGGAGAGGCCACAGCAGTGAGAGACCCGCGTACCGCAAAAAGAAAAAAAAAAAAAAAAAAAACACCAATGGGATAAAAGCTATAATAAATCATATACCAATCCAGGGAAGAATCAGGAGTCTGAAAGTATGTAGTAGGGATAAGGAAACCTTCCCTGAAAAATCACACGAGCTAAATCTTTAAAAAGATGTGCAAAATGTGCCAACAGAACAAACATACGCAGAGGATTTCACGTGAAATTAAAAGCACACGCAGATGCACAGACATGTAAGAGAATGTAACAGTCCTGGATGATTTCACACAGCAGAAGTCAGAAATTCTGTTGCAAAGTAACTAAAAATTCTGCTGGAGAGGGAAGCAGACACAGATTCATCAAGAGCCCTGAACGTTCAACTTTAGTTTTTCTTGCAAGCAATGTGAAGTTAACATTTTAACCAAACGAATAAAATCATCAAATGTTTTTTACATAAACTATCTTGACAGTCCCTGGAGAATGGATTGGGAAAAGGTAAGAACGGAGTTAAGAGACTGATTAGGAGGCTTCTAAACTAATTTAAGAAAAAAATGATGAGCTCTTTTTTTGCAGAACCTCAGAGCTGGTCAGCTGCTTCAGGATGAAACTGAACATCTCTTTCCCAGCCACTAGATGCCAGAAACTCACTGAAGTGGACGATGAATGCAAACTTTGTACCTTTTATGAGAAGCGTATGGCCACAGAAGTTGCTGCTAATGCTCTGGGTAAAGAATGGAAGTGTTATGCGGTCAGAATCATTGGTGGGAATGACAAACAAGGTTTCCCATGAATCAGGGTGTCTTCACCCATGGCTGTGTCCATCTGCTACTAAGGGGCAGTCCTGTTACAGACCAAGGAAGACTGGAGAAAGAAAGTGCAAATCTGTTCAGGGTTGCATTGTGGACACCAGTCTAAGTGCTTTCAACTTGGTCATTATTTAAAAAAAAAAAAAAAAAAAAAAAGGGAGAGAAGGATATTCCTGAAGTCACTGATACTACTGCGCCTCGCCGACTTGGGACCAAAATCGCTAAAATTCACAAACTTTTCAATCTCTCTAGAGAAGATCATGTCCACCAGTGTGTTGTGAGAAAGCCCCTAAACAAAGAGGGTAAGTAACCTAAGACCAAGGCACACAAGATTCAGTGTTTGTTATTCCACGTGTTCTGCAACACAAACATCAGCATATTGCTCTGAAGGAACAGTGTACCAAGAAAAATAAAGAAAGGCTGCAGAATATGCTAAACCTTTGGCCAAGAGAATGAAGGAGGCCAAAGAAAAATGCCAGGAAGAGACTACCAAGAAAGGGAGGCTGTCCTCTCTGAAAGCTTCTACCTCTGAGTCCAGTCAAAAATAAGATGTTCTAAGAGTAACAAATAAATAAGGTCAGATAAAAAAAAAAGAGAAGAATTTGCACTAAACCAAAAGCAATAAGCATAAAGGAAAAGAGTGTGAGAGATAACAGAAATAGTAAATTTAATAACTGGAGAGAGAAAAATGAAAAACCAATTAAGTAATGAAACTTAGGAGTGAGGTCAAACTTCAGATGTTGATTTGAGAGTAACCAACATTAAACAGAAGCCACAGAAATGAATGACATTGTGCAAGAAAAGCTCAGAAAAGGAGAAAAAAAACAAAGTACCATGGAATAGTTTTTCCTCAAATTGAAATGTCCCCATATAACCAGATCACATCAGTAAAATCCATAATTACTCTATTAGGAAACTAACCGTAAAGATTAATACTACTTCATGAAAAAATTAGATGGCTCTAAAAAGAAAAGGGTGATAACTTCAGCCTCATTTAATATTTTCAATAAGAAAGGCTTTTAAAGGTTTGGACTAAAGGCAGCATAGTGTAATAAGAAGAAGAAAAGGAATAACATATAGAGTACCTACCTAGCCTGTGCTTGTAGTTCTAAACAATGTATATTAATTCATTTAATCCTCACCAACAATGGTGGGACGTAAGCAATCTCCTTTCCTAAAAAGTGAGGCACAAAGAGGTTAAGTAATGCGTCCAAGGCTGAAAGCCTAGTAAGGTCTGGGACAAGGACTCTAACAGTTCCAGAGCCCCCATGTTTTACCACTGTACTGGCTCTCAAAGGCCAGTATTAGGTTTTCAAAGCAAAAACAAAAAACCTTGGCTCAACGTTGGGTCTACCACCAACCTTGGCATACTGGTAACTTAAGCAATTCAGTCTGTCTCCTCAGCTATAAGAAGGAAATCTGGACAGCATCACAGGATTATTATGAGTATTTTAGTCATGAATATAGAACACCTAATCATTACAAGTAATAATAATAAACATTTACTGAGCACATATTGGCATATATTAAGGCACTACCAGAGACACTTTACACAGTTTACTTTACCTAATCTTCAAAATTGTCTCAAAAAGAATCGTTACTCTCCTAGCCATTTTTACAGGTTAGGGAACAGATTCAAAGGGATGAAGAGACTTGTGCATCATCATGTTGTATGGTAAAATGCTTATACAATGGCCCCAATTCTCCATCCCTCCTAGTACCCACACCCCTAGCAATGTGACACTGCAGCTCCTCCCATCAAGAGGTAGAGCTCATTTCCCCACATCTTGAATCTTGTCTGGCCTCATGACTTGCCTTGAACCAACAGAACGTGGCAGAAGTGATGTTGTGCCAGTTCCAAATGCAGACCTCAAGAGACCTTGCTTGTTTCTACTACCTCTCTAAGAATCCTGCCACCACCATGTGAAGAAGTCCAGACTTGCCTGATAAATGATGAGAGCCTCGGTCACCCTCCATCATCCAGCAGAGAGTCAGCCAACAGCCAGAAATGTGAGAAGCCACCATAGACTAGCCAGCTTCCCGACAATCCGCCAGGTGACCACCGATGTTATGAGTTATCCTAGATGAAATCTGCCAAATCTAGCCCAAGTGATCAGAACCATCCACGTGATCTACAGATTCATGAGTAATAACACACACTCATTTGAAGCCACTGAAATTGCGGGGACGGTGGGGGAGGGGCTGTTGTTACAAAGCCATAGTTAACAGAAATCACGGTAAGCAGAAGAGCTGGAATTTAAAGCCAGGTGGTCTGACTCCAGGCTCACCCTCCTCCTTCTAGTTTCAGAGTAGATATGACAAGCAACGTTACTGTAGTATTTTCATTTGTGAAAATGAAGTCATTTATGTTCACTCTTCTATATTCTTTAAAATTAACTTATAAAAACTCAAAATAGTAAATGTAATTCTTATTTCCTCCTTTAGGTAAACAAAAAATCCAAGAAGTATATCAGATCTAAATTCAAAACTTGGGACTTTACTGGCGGTCCAGTGGTTAAGACTCCACGCTTCCAATGCAGGGGGCGTAGGTTCGATCCCTGGTCAGGGAACTAAGATCCCACATGCCGTGTGGCCAAAAAAACAAACAAAAAAACACACAGATTCAAACTCAACTGCTACCAACCACCTGCCCATTATTAAATATGGGATAATAAAAACGAAAAAACTATATGCACGTTCTGAATATATTTACACTTCTTTCAAAGTAAATATTTCATATAGGGTATCCCTACTAACTCCACAAGTATCGTGAAATGTACTATATTAATTTGTATTAACTCATTCTCACTCTAAACAGATTTACTTTGCTTCCCAATTCACTGACACATACAACACACCACATCACTTACCCACCTATATCCATCTATGCCCATATAGTCCCTTTGGAAGACCTTAGTTTCCACCAAGGGATGCAGAAATGATTCCATTAAACTGGAAATTCAGACTGCCACCCAGCCACTTTGGGTTATTCGTGCCAATGAATCAACAGACAAAGAAGGGGGTTACAGAACCAACTAGGGTTCTCATCTCACAATCAAGGGGAAGTCAGGTTGCTACCACACAAGAGGGGCTAACAGAAAGTATGTCTGGAATGCAGAAGTTCCCCTAGGAGGCCACTTAGTATTTCCATGTACTGTGATTAAAGTCAGTGGAAACAATCCAGGCAGGACTGCTAATGACCCAGACCCTTAAGGAATGAAGATTTAGGTCACCCCATCAGGCAAGAAACCACAACCAGCTGAGGTATTGCCAAGAACAGAGGGACTGTGGAATGACAGCAGAAGATAATTATAGACAGCAACTACAACCACATGACTAGTTGCAGAAATAAATATTCTAATGAGTAGTTTTTCTTTTTATGATATAAAAAATTTGTATATATATTAACAAACTTATTTCTTATCTCCCTTTCTACAACCATCTGATAGTAGCTAATCTCATATCTCCATATTTAAGTTACAGGATATTAAGTAGAAAATGTGACACAGGTAGAAAAAAATTGGTACCTAGACACAGGTAGAAAAAAAATTAACCCACCTATGGATAAAGGGATTTTGTATCCTCTCTTAAGGAGGGCATTTGTATGTTATCAGGTGAACAAAGGATAGCTGCATTATGTTCACCAAAAGTATACTTTTGTAATTGTCTTTATTTATAAGGTAAATATGATAAAAAGAGGTGTGCACTGCTGCCGTGGTGACAAGTGATGGTCTGTGATGGCTTTTTACCTTAGCCGGGTTGCAACTACACTTTCCCAAACACGATTCGTTCCCTGCATGGTTGTGGGTTAGGGTTGGCCTCAAAAAGAAAAAAAAAAAAAAATTCCCATGAGATTAGAAGACAAACGTAAGGCAGCCACCAGGTTCAGAATGTAAACCTAAAGTCAGGTGTTACTGCAGTAATCACACAGTGTCATGGAACTTTGGGCTCATTGGCATGGGGCAGCAATTGAGTCTACAGCTCATTCAGCTCCTGTCAGAGCTCCACCTTTGCTTTTCCAAATAATACTGGGGCAGGTTTGTGTGCAGCTCCATGGTGAGGTGTGCCACACCTACTGCAGATTACCTACATCATCAAGGTTGAAGGTTACCTACATCATCAAGGTTGCAGGTGTGGAAGCAGTGAGAGCCATGAAAGTTCAAGTTTGGGCTCATAGGTTCTAACTTATTGCTAAAAGTTCTTTGCAGGTTCCAGTCTAACCTTCCTCCCCCTGCTTCATGTCCATGTTCCCTTTCCAACTACTAGCCCTGCTAACTTCAAGCCTAGCAGCAGATTCAGGTGTGTATAACTAGTTCCTACAATTGGTAAAAACCAATCACAACAATAATCTTACTTCTCTAATCAAACGCTAACTGACAAAGACAGAAATGTTATTGAGAGTTTGACTACTGTAGAAAGAGCTAAAGGTATCCACATGCCTCTTATCTACTTCTTATAACACTAAATTAAAGATAAAAACTCAGGGGCTTCCCTGGGGGCGCAGTGGTTAAGAATCCTCCTGCCAATGCAGTAGACATGGGTTTGAGCCCTGGTCCGGGAAGATCCCACATGCTGCGGAGCAACTAAGTCCATATGCCACAACTACTGAGCCTGCGTTCTAGAGGCTTCGAGCCACAGCTACTGAAGCCCATGCGCCTAGAGCCTGGGTTCCGCAACAAGAGAAGCCACTGCAATGAGAAGTCTGCACACTGCAATGAAAAGTAGCCCCCACTCGCCGCAACTAGAGAAAGCCTGCACACAGCAACGAAGACCCAATGCAGCCAAAAATAAATACGTTTATACAAGAAAAAAAAAGTCAAATAGCACATATTCGGGTTATAATATACCTCATTTACCTTCCATCAGCAAAAATATTTAAGAATTTACCTGAAGTATGTTAGGTTTGAACACACTTACTTTCTAAATTTATTTATTTTTATTGATTTGTTTTCGGCTGCGTTGGGTCTTCGTTGCTGTGCCCGGGCTTTCTCTGGTTGTTGTGAGTGGGGGCTACGTTGCAGTGTGCAGGCTTCTCATTGCAGTGGCTTCTCTTGTTGCAGAGCACGGGCTCTAGGCGCAAAGACTTCAATACTTGTGGCATGTGGGCTAAGTAGTTGTGGCTCGCAGGCTGTAGAGCACAGGCTCAGTAGTGTGGCACACGGGCTTAGTTGCTCCGCGGCATGTGGGATCTTTCCGGACCAGGGCTCAAACCCATGTCCCCTGCATTGGCAGGCGGATTCTGAACCACTGCGCCCCCAGGGAAGCCCGGCACTTACTTTCTACAGAAGCCAGTACAAATTTTAAAATCTGTCTCTTACTAAATTATATTTACATTAAAACAACAAAATAACCTTGTTCAATTTCAAGAAAACAATTAAAAATCAACACATCTTAAAATATAGACTATATTAGACTATATTAATGTTAACCTTAGACTTATGCTAAGCGCACAAGACAATCAATTTATTAGATGTATGTGCCATCTTTACAATCAACGCATCCAGTTCCCTCTTGGACACACTTTCTTTTTAAATATATTTTGCTTAAAAGTCAGAGCCATAAAGTCCAATTTTTGTAGAATGATTCTAAAAGGCCCCCCGGACCAGAGCTAGTCCTAGAGGACCAGAGCTCGTCCTAGATAACGATTTAAACATAAACAGATGTCCAACAGGCCTATCATGAAAATGAATTTTGAGACAGAAGCAGCTGAGACAAACATTTACATTTTACTACTTTTTTCCATAGAGTAGAAATACCAAGAAAAGTAAAAGTCAAAGACAGGTGAAAAACAACATTTTCTTCCAGTATTATCTGGTCGCATGTGTCTCACTATCTATCAGAGGCTGGCGCTAATAAAGGGGAAAAGAAACGGCAGTAGAAATATGGCTATCCCTTTCACCAATCTTTATAAGCATTCTTTAACTCTAGGCTTTTCACTAAATAATTACCTACTTAAATCAAATACATGTAATTGAATTAATAGGGAGTTTCTGGGGCCCTGAACAAAGATGGCGGAGTAGAAGGACGTGCTCTCACTCCCTCTTGTGAGAACACCAGAATCACAACTACCTGCTGGACAATCATCAACAGGAAGACACTGGAACTCATCAGAAAAGATACCTCACATCCAAAGACAAAGGAGAAGCCACAATGAGATGGTAGGGGGGGCGCAATCACAGCAAAATCAAATCCCATAACTGGTGGGTGGGTGACTCACAGACTGGAGAACACTTATACCACAGAAGTCCACCCACTGGACTGAAGGTTCTGAGCCCCACGTCAGGCTTCCCAACCTGGAGGTCCAGCAACGGGAGGAGGAATTCCTAGTGAATCAGACTTTGAAGGCTAGAGGGATGTGATTGCAGGACTTCGACAGAACTGGGGAAAACAGAGACTCCACTCTTGGAGGGCACACACAAAGTAGTGTGCACATCGGGACCCAGGGGAAGGAGCAGTGACCCCAGGGGAGACTGAACCAGACGTACCTGCTAGTGTTGGAGGGTCTCCTGCAGAGGCGGGTGGTGGCTGTGGCTCACCATGGGGACAAGGACACTGGCAGCAGAAGTTCTGGGAAGTACTCCTTGGTGTGAGCCCTCCCAGAGTCTGCCATTAGCCCCACCAAACAGCCCAGGTAGACTCCAGTGTTGGGCTGCCTCAGGCAAAACAACTGACAGGGAGGGAACCCAGCCCCACCCATCATCAGTCAATCAGATTAAAGTTTACTGAGCTCTGTCCACAAGAGCAACAGTCAGCTCTACCTACCAGGTCCGATGGAGAAATCAAAAGCTTTACAGACAAGCTTTATGGACAAGCAAAAGCTAAGAGAATTCAGCACCACCAAACCAGCTCTACAGCAAATGCTAAAGGAACTTCTCTAAGTGGGAAACACAAGAAAAGAAAAGGACCTACAAAAACAAATGCAAAACATTTAAGAAAATGGTCACAGGAACATACATATCGATAACTACCTTAAACGTGAATGGATTAAATGTTCCAACCAAAAGACACAGGCTTGCTGAATGGATACAAAAACAAGACCCATAGATATGCTGTCTACAACAGACCCACTTCAGACCTAAGGACACATACAGACTGAAAGTGAGGGAATGGAAAAAGATATTCCATGCAAATGGAAATCAAAAGAAAGCTGGAGTAGCAATACAAACATTAGATAAAATAATCTTTAAAACAAAGAATGTTACAAGAGGCAAGGAAGGACACTACATAATGAACAAGGGATCAAATCAAGAAGAAGATATAACAATTATAAATATATATGCAACCAACATAGGAGCACCTCAGTACATAAGGCACCTGCTAACAGCTATAAGAGAGGAAATCGAGAGCAACACAATAATAGTGGGGGACTTTACTACCTCACTTACACCAATGGACAGATCATCCAAAATGAAAATAAATAAGGAAACAGAAGCTTTAAATGACACAATAGACCAAATAGATTTAACTGATATTCATAGGACATTCCACCCCAAAACAGCAGATTACACTTCCTTCTCAAGGGCGCACGGAACGTTCTCCAAGACAGATCACATCTTGGGTCACAAATCAAGCCTCAGTAAATTTAAGAAAATTGAAATCATATCAAGCATCTTTTCTGACCACAATGCTATGAGACTAGAAATGAATTACATGGGAAAAAACGCAAAAAACACAAACAGATGGAGGCTAAACAATATGTTACTAAAGAGCCAAGAGATCAGTAAACAAATCAAAGAGGAAATCAAAAAATACCTGGAACAAATGACAATGAAAATATGACGATCCAAAACCTATGGGATGCAGCAAAGCAGTTCTAAAAGGGAAGTTTATAGCTATGCAAGCCCACCTCAAGAAACAAGAAAAATCTCCAATAAATAATCTAACCTTACACCTAAAGGAACTAGAGAAAGAAGAACAAACAAAACCCAAAGTTAGCAGAAGGAAAGAAATCATAAAGACCAGGGCAGAAATAAATGAAATAGAAACAAAGAAAACAGTAGCAAAGATCAATAAAACTAAAAGCTGGTTCTTTGAAAAGATAAACAAAATTGATAAACCATTAGTCAGACTCATCAGGAAAGAGGACTCAAACCAATAAAATTAGAAATGAAAAAGGAGAAGTTACAACAGACACCACAGAAATACAAAGCATCATAAGAGACTACTACAAGCAACTCTATGCCAATAAAATAGACAACCTGGAAGAAATGGACAAATTCATAGAAAGGTATAACCTTCCAAGACTGAACCAGGAAGAAATAGAAAATATGAACAGACCAACCACAAGTAATGAAATTGAAACTGTGATTAAAAATCTTCCAACAAACAGAAGTCCACGACCAGATGGCATCAGAGGTGAATTCTATCAAACATTTAGAGAAGAGCTAACACCCATCTTTCTCAAATTCTTTCAAAAAACTGTGGAGGAAGGAACACTCCCATACTCATTCTATGAGGCCACCATCACCCTGATACCAAAACCAGACAAAAATACTACAAAAAAAGAAAATTACAGACCAATATCACTGATGAACATAGATGCAAAAATCCTCAACAAAATACTAGCTAACAGAATCCAGCAACACATTAAAAGGATCATACACCATGATCAAGTAGGATTTATCCCAGGGATGCAAGGATTCTTCAATATGTGCAAATAAATCAATGTGACACACCATATTAACAAACTGAATAAAAACCATATGACCTCAACAGATGCAGAAAAAGCTTTTGACAAAATTCAACACCCATTTATCATAAAAACTCTACAGAGAGTGGGCATAGAGGGAACCTACCTCAACATAATAAAGGCCATATACGACAAACCCACAGGAAACATCATTCTCAATGGTGAAAAACTGAAAGCATTTCCTCTAAGATCAGGAACAAGACAAGGATGTCCACTCTCACCACTATTATTCAACAGAGTTTTGGAAGTCTTAGCCATGGCAATCAGAGAAGAAAAAGAAATAAAAGTAATACAAACTGGAAGAAGTGAAACTGTCACTGTTTGCAGATGACACGATACTACACATAGAGAATCCTAAACAAGCCATCAGAAAACTACTAGAGTTAATCAATGAATTTGGTAAAGTTGCAGGATACAAAACTAATGCACAGAAATCTCTTGCATTCCTATACACTAATGATGAAAACTCTGAAAGAGAAACTAAGGAAACATTCCCATTTACCACTGCAACAAGAAAAATAAAATACCTAGGAATAAACCTAACCAAGGAGACAAAAGACCTGTATGCAGAAAACTATAAGACACTGATGAAAGAAATTAAAGATGATACCAACAGATGGAGAGATATACCATGTTCTTGGATCGGAAAAATCAATATTGTGAAAATGACTATACTACCCAAAGCAATCTACAGATTCAATGCAATCCCTATCAAATTACCAATGGTATTTTTTACAGAACTAGAACAAAAAATCTCAAAATTTGTATGGAGACACAGAAGACCCCGAATAGCCCAAGCAGTCTTGAGGGAAAAAAACGGAGCTGGAGGAATCATACTCCCTGACTTCAGACTATACTACAAAGCTACAGAAATCAAGACAATATGGTACTGGCACAAAAACAGAAACACAGATCAATGGAACAAGATAGAAATCCCAGAGATAAACCCACAAACCTAAGGTCAACTAATCTATGACAAAGAAGGCAAGGATATACAATGAAGAAAAGACAGTCTCTTCAATAAGTGGTGCTGGGAAAACTGGACAGCTACATGTAAAAGAATGAAATTAGAACACTCCCTAATACCATACACAGAAATAAACTCAATATGGATTCGAGACATAAATGTAAGACTGGACACTGTAAAACTCTTAGAGGAAAACATAGGAAGAACACTCTTTGACATACATCACAGCAAGATCTTTTTAGATCCACCTCCTAGAGTAATGGAAACAAAAACAAAAATAAACAAATGGGACCTAATAAAACTTCAAAGCTTTTGCACAGCAAAGGAAACCATAATCAAGACGAAAAGACAACCCTCAGAATGGGAGAAAATATTTGCAAATGAATCAACAGACAAAGGATTAATCTCCAAAATATATAAACAGCTCATGCAGCTCAATATTAAAAAATAAACAACCCAATCCAAAAATGGGCAGAAGATCTAAATAGACATTTCTCCAAAGAAGACATACAGATGGCCAAGAAGCACATGAAAAGTTGCTCAACATCACTAATTATTAGAGAAATGCAAATCAAAACTACAATGAGGTATCACTGCACACCAGTTAGAATGGCCATCATCAGAAAATCTACAAACAACAAATGCTGGAGAGAGTGTGGAGAAAAGGGAACCCTCTTGCACTGTTTGTGGGAATGTAAATTGATACAACCACTATGGAGAACAGTATGGAAATCCCTTAAAAAACTAAAAATAGAATTACCATATGATCCAGCAATCTTATTACTGTGCATATAACCAGAGAAAACCATAATTCAAAAAGACACATGCACCCCAATGTGCACTGCAGCACTATTTACAATAGCCAGGTCATGGAAGCAACCTAAACGCCCATCGACAGATGAATGGATAAAGAAGTTGTAGTACATATATACAATGGAATATTACTCAGCCATAAAAAGGAACGAAATTGGGTCATTTGTTGAGAGTGGATGGATTTACAGACTGCCATACAGAGTGAAGTTAAGTCAGAAAGAGAAAAACAAATATCGTATATTAACGCATATATGTGAAACCTAGAAAAATGGTACAGATGAACCAGTTTGCAGGGCAGAAATTGAGACACAGATGTAGAGAACAAACGTATGGACACCAAGGGGGGAAAGCCGTGGGGGGGTGGCGGGGGTGGTGGTGGTGTGATGAATTGGGAGATTGGGATTGACCTGTATACATTGATGTGTACAAAATTGATGTCTAGGGCTTCCCTGGTGGCGCAGTGGTTGAGAGTCCACCTGCCGTTGCAGGGGACACGGGTTCGTGCCCCGGTCCGGGAAGATTCCACATGCCACGGAGCAGCTGGGCCCATGAGCCATGGCCGCTGAGCCCCCGCGTCCGGAGCCTGTGCTCCACAATGGGAGAGGCCACAACAGTGAGAAGCCCGCATACCGCAAAACTGACAGCTAACGAAACTGCTGTATAAAAAATAAATAAAATTCAAAAATTTTAAAAAAGAAAATATAGAGTTCTGTCTTATTCTAAAAATGTGTAAGCCTGACACAAGGTGTGTGTTAAGTTAGCAATTGTACTTAAAGGGCCAGTTTGAAATGAATGAAAATCAGCCTGAAGAGTTCTAATAATGGTGGAGTAGTTTTTGTCAACTCATTAAATTAATGCTTCCACAGATAGCAATTATAAAAAACAAATAAAAGCTGTGGATAAAACACTTTTAAGAATGACTTGAAGGCAGAACAAACCATCAACAGCGGGAAGAAATTGGAAATTTGACCAGTGAAAGAAGGGAAGTACACTGGAAAAGGTTCAAATTTACACAGCTTTTCCCCTGAGGGCATTCCTAGTCTGCAATAGCATGGGCTACTAGAACTCAAGCAGAAAGTTGCAGTTTTATTAAGTTCATGGCCACAAAGTGGCTAGAAATAGAGGACAAATTCAGGAAAGGAGTGAGTCACAGCAGCAGAAGCCTCAAAAACTAATATAAACTTCAAATTCTTCACTGAGCCCTGAGGTGAGTATGCTCAGGGAAGATTTCAAGGAGCTCAATGGAAAACAACTGGAAATCTACAAGAACTCATCAGCGATCTCAGCTGCTGCCCACTGGAGAGGAGACATGAGCCTGTCCAAGTTACAAGGGCTTAAAAAACACCTCAGGCTTTCTACAGACCCATCTTAAAGACCAAGCCTCCACAAGTTCAAGGTGATCAACCAGTTATTTAACTATACTCATCAGAAGATAAAGAGAATTTAGAGATATATCACCCACAACGTCCCCTCTACAATTAAAATTTTCTAGACATGAAAAGCAGCAGGGAAGTGTGACCTACTGTCAAGAATGAAAATAAAACAATAAATGGAAAAAAACAATGAAATAATTCAAAGGAAGAAATTAACAAGCAAAGACTTTAAAGAAGCTACTATAAATTTGTTCAAGGACTTAATGGGAAACATGGTCACAATGGGGAATCTCAGCAGATAATTGGAAATAGTTAAAAAATGAAATACTAGAACTGAAGAGTATGTTATTTCAAAGTGGGCTTAGAGATATCTGCACCACCATGTTCACTGCAACATTACTCACAACAGCCAAGACATGGAAACAACCTAAATATCCATCAATGGATGAATGAATAAACAAGATATAATATTCAAGAGAATATTCACCACAATAAAGGAGATACTGTCATTTGCAACAACATGGATGAACCTTGAGGACATTATGCTAAGTGAAATAAATCAGAGAAAGATAAATGCTGTATGATCTCACTTATATATGGAATCTAAAAAGGTGAACTCATATAAACAGAGAGTGGACAAGGGCTGAGGGGGGTGGGGGGAATGGGGAGATTTTTGTTAAAGAGCATAAACTTTCAGTTATAAGATAAATTAAGTTCTGGGACTCTAGTGTACAGCATGGTAACTATAGTTAACAATACTGTATTGTGTACTTAAAAGCTGCTAAGAGAGTAAATCTTAAATATTCTCACCACACACACAAAGTAATGTTAACTGTGTGAGATGACAGATGTGTTACCCCACCTTATTGCAGTAATCATTTAACAGTACATACATGTATCAGATCATCACACTATACACCTTAAACTTATACAATGTTGCTTATCAATTATATCTCAATGAAACTGGAAAATAAGTAAATAAATAAATGGGGGGTGGGGAATGGGCTTGACAGCATATTAGAAGCAAAATAAAAAAGAATCAGTGACCTTGAAGACAAATCAGTAGAAATTATTCAATCTGAAGAACTGAGGGCAAAAGATTGAGGAAAAAAATTAAAAATAACAAACTCACAGACCTATATTACATTTTTAAGCAAAAGAACAAGAATCTCAGAAGGAGAAGAGAGAATGGAGCAGAAAAAGCATTTTGAAAAATGGCTAAAAATTGGTGAAAAAACCAATCTGCAAATCCAATGAGCTCAACTCTAAGCAGAATAACAAAAAAAAAAAAAAGAAGAAAAAAGAACACATCAAAGTGCTGAAAATTAAAGACGCAAAGGAGACCAGAAGACAATTAAGAAGAACCTTTAAGTCAACCAGAATCTATGTCCAACAAAAATATTCTTGAAAAATAAGAGTAAGCATATATATATATATATATATATATATATATATATATATATATAAAATACATACACTTACTCTATCTGGGTGTGTGTGTGTATGTGTGTGTGTGTGTGTGTGTGTGTGTACATGTACACACGTAAGCTGAAAACTTTAATCACTAGACCGGGACATTACGCAATGTTAAAGGAAACTCAAGCTGAAGGGAAATGACATCAGGCGAAACTTAGATCTACACAAATAAAGAAAATCCGAAACAACTATGTAGTTATATACAAAACACTCTCTTGTTTCTCTCCTTAAATTCTTTAAAAGGCAACTGACTATTTAAAGCAAAAACAGCATTGTGTTGAAGCAAAAATTAACACACCAATAGCAAAAAGATTAAATGTAATTATGCTTTTTAAGGTTCTTTCATTTTACATCAGGTGGCATAATGTTAATGCTAAATGAACTTTAAAAGTTAATCATGAATACTGTAATCCCTAGAGCAGCCACTTATACAAAGCAGTACAGTTTAAAAAGCCCATTAAAGATCTAAAATATTTTTCAAAATTTGACCAACATAAAAGAAGGCAATAAGAGAAGGAAGAGAGGAGACAAACTGACAAAACACAGAGCAAAATGGGAGAATTAAACTTACCCGTATAAATAACATTAAATGTAAAGTTAACAAGTCCTCCACTCAGAGACACAGTTTATTAGATATATTTACTATTAAAAGAAGGGAGGGAGGAAGGAAGGGGAGAAGGAAGGGCAGAAGGAAGGGAAGAAGGAGAGAAGGAAACCCATTAAATACATGCTGTCTATAAGAGACACACTTTAAAAACAAAGACACAATCACATTAAACATATAATAAAAAATTATACACCATAAATATAAATAGTAAACATAAGGGAACTGGTATAAGTAAACTAAAGTCAGAAAAAATTATCTTCAGTAAGAGAATTATCAAAGGTAAAAAGGTCAACTCATCCAGAAGGCATAACAATCCTAAATGGGAATGTATCTAATATCAGAGCTTGAGGGGAAAACTACATGGAGGAAATACATGAAGCAAAAGCTGAAAAAGTTACAGGAAGAAATGAACAAATGCACAGGTATATTTGGAAACTTTAATACCCCTCTCTCAGCAACTGAAATGGATAAAAAACAATCCACAGGCATATAAATCAGGGGTCAGCAAACTGCAGGACCTCTGCCCATCTTTGTAAATGAAGTTTTATTATAACACTGCCATGCCCATTCATTTACATATTGCCACGGCTGCTTTTTGCACTACAAGGGCAAAGTAGTTAAAACAGAAACAGTATAATTCACAAAACCTGAACTATTGTCTATACAGCCCTTTGCAGGACATTTTCTGACCTCAGATATAGGTGATTTAAAGAACACTACTAACCAACTTAATTGTATGAGACTATATACTACACCATACAATATGTCTCACATTTCAAAAGACAGAAATCTTACAGAGTATGTTCTGTGACTACAAAAGAATTACATAAAAAATCAATTTCAATAAGCTATCCAGGAAAACCCAAAATATTTGAAAATTAAGCAACACACTTCTAAAAAAATCCATGAGTCAAAGAAGAAATCACAAAGGAAATTAGAAAATATTTTGAACTGAAAATGAAAATACAACATATAAAAATGTGGGGGAAATTATAAATTTAAGTGCTTATATTTAAAAACAAAGTCTTAAATTTAAATATCGAAATTCCCTAATTAAATACCTAAATTTCCAGCTTAAGAAGCCAGGGAATAAAAAGAACAAATTAAACCAATTGAAAATAAGAGTGAAGGAAATTATCAAGATAAGCACAAAAGTCAATTAAATTATTGAAACCAAAAGCTGTGGAAAGAAAACTGCTAAACCTGTAGCAAGAATGACCAAGGAAAGAAGAGTGTAAAGAGGGGTCACTACAGATCCTACAGACATAAAAAGGATCACAAGGGAAAATTACACTGTTTCTGCCAAAAGGCTTGATAACTTAAATGAGACAGATATACTGCTTGGGGGGAGAAAGACAAAACAGAAAATCCATATAACCATATATTTACCAAAGAAACAAAACCTGTTACCAAAAATCTTCCCGCACGCACAAAAAAACCTCCATGCCTAGATGGTTACCAAACGTTAAAGAAATTATATCAATCATATACAAACTATTTCTGAAAACAGAAGAGGAAACATTTCTTGGTTTCAGAAGGCTAGTCTAACCATGCTATTAGAAGGCATTACAAGAAATGGCAATCATAGACCAATATTCCCCCTGAACACAGACACTTAAATCCTCAACAAAATATCAGCTGACCAAATTCAGAAACAGATAAAAGGACAATACATCATGACCAAATGAGATTAACCCAAGATTGCAAAATTGGTTTAACTTACAAAAATCAATAAATATAATTCACCATAATAACAGAATAAAGCATAAAATCCATAGTCGTCTCAATAAATACAAAAAGGGGGGGACATCTGGCAAAATTCAACACCCATCCATAATTTAAAAATTAAAATCTCACTAAACTGGGAATAGAAGGGAACACGCTCCATCTGATTTCTTTTAATCTACAAAAAAATCACTGCTGACATTCTACTTAACGTTAAAACACAATGTTTTCCCCTTAAGATGTGGAATAAAACAAGAATATCCATTCCCACCATCTCTTCAACATTAAATTGAAAATGCTAGACAGTGCAATAAAGTAACACAAAGAAATAAAAAGCTTATAAAGATGGGAGAAAAAAGAACAAAACTGTCTTATTCACAGATATGATTGTTTTTGTAGAGAAAATCCTAAATCTACAAAAAAACTATTGGAACTAAATGAATTTCAGCAAAGTCAAAGAATACACACACAATTTTTAAGACAACTACTGTATCTGGATATATTATCAGAAAAAAATAAAAAAATAAAATTTAGAAAATAGCATCAAAAAGAAAAATCTTTAGGAATAAATTAACTGCAAGATCTCTACGGAGAACATTAAAATGTTACTTTACATTGTATGTATATATGTTAATATGTTAACAAAATCATATTACATAATTGACATAGTAACATAACATTAATACGGAAAAACCTACTTCGTTGAGCTGGCGTAAAGATCTTGCACAGATACATAGATACATAAATATAAATTTGTTTATAGTACGTATCAAAAAAAAGATGACCTAAATAAAAGGAGAGGTGAACAACTGTACTAATAATCTACTGCTGTGTAATAAACTACTCCAAAACTTCAGCAGTTGAAAATAACATTCATTTTCTCACACAGTTTCTAAGGGTCAGGAATCCAGGAGCAGCTTAGCTGGTGTGTCTGGCTCAAGGGTCTCTCATGAGGTTGCAAACTGTAGTGAGGTCTACACTCAACTGAAGGCCTGAGGATCCACTCAAGGCTACTAGCAGAAGGCCTCAATTCTTTGTCATGTGGATGTCTGGAGACAATATTCCACTGGTCTCTTGCATTTCTTTCTGCACATCTTGCAACTGAGGATCTCACTGCCCTTTGTTCCAGATTAACTTCCCAAAGGTGTTTATAAAGTGAACAGTTGTGGAAGATAAAGTCTCCTCCAGAGCAAAGAACAGGTATGCTTACCGCCCATTAAAAAAATATCCAGGTTCCCTATGTTCGGAATTCCTCTCTTGTAATGCAAGCACTGCATGTGCAGTTGTCAGCTGACCCTCTTCATATCAAGTGTGATTTGGAGCTTGAGGAACTGGTGCAAAAATGCTGAAAGTACCCTGGCTACTACTATAGCTGTGACAATAACCTGTCTTTCGACGCAGACCCAAGAGTCTCATGTCTTCTATCAGCATCCATGAAACTGCAGTAGCCTAATTTGTTAGCTTGCAAGTAGGGTAAAATCTCAGCTCCTTCACAGGCTTGACAATGGGCCTCTCTACAACATGGCAGCTGTTTTCTCCTAGAGTGACTGATGAGAGAGAGAAAGACTAATACACAAGCCACTGTGCCTTTTACAACCTAATTTCAGAAGTGACTTCAACTATATTATATTGGTTACACAGACCAACCCTAATATAATGTGCAAGGTGACTACAAAAGGATACAAATACAACCAGGCAGAGATCAATGGGAAGCATGTTAAAGGCTGACTACCAAATTCCATATTGTTATAGGTCAGTTCTCCCTAAATATTTTATAGAGAAACACAATCCCCATCAAAATCCCAAAAGGTTCTTTTTTTTTCTGTAGAAACTGACAAACTGATTTTAAAATTTATATGGAAACACAAAGGAACTAGACTGGACAAACAATATTAGAGGTTTCACACTATTTGATTCCAAGACTTAAGGTGATAGAGACAGTATGATACTAGCATAGCAGAAACAATTAGATCAAAGAAACAAGAAAGTCCAGAAACAGATCCATACATATATGTGTTCAAACATTCCTGGACAGGGCTTCCCTAGTGGCACAGTGGTTGAGAATCTGCCTGCCAATGCAGGGGACACGGGTTCGAGCCCTGGTCTGGGAAGAACCCACATGCCGCGGAGCAACTAAGCCTGTGAGCCACAACTACTGAGCCTGGGTGTCTGGAGCTTGTGCTCCGCAATGAGAGGCCGCGACAGTGAGAGGCCCACGCACCGTGATGAAGAGTGGCCCCCGTTCGCCGCAACTAGAGAAAGCCCACACACAGAAACGAAGACCCAACACAGCCAAAAATAAATAAATAAACAAATAAATAAAAGCATTCCTGGACAAAAACACAAAGGCAGTCCAGTGCAGAAAAGAAAACAAAATTTTTCAAACAATGGTGTTGGGACTGGATAAATGCATTTGTAAAAATGAACCTCAATACCTATGAAACTTGTAAAAGAAAACAAGGGAAATTATTTCAAGACTTGGGAGTAGGCAAAAGCTTCTTAAAACTCAAATCTATTAAAGAAAAAAATTGATTAATTGAACTTCGTCAAAATTAAAAACTTTCGCTTATCGAAATACACTGTTAAGGAAAACAAAAACTTATAAACTGGGAGAAAATACTCTCAATGCATTGATGTGACAAAAAACATATCCAGACTATATTAAGAATTCTTACACATCAATAATAAAAAGATAACCAATTTTTTTTAATGTGCAAAAAACAGGGATATTCCACAAAAGAAAATACACTAATTATTGACAATTGTCAATAACCATATGAAACATCATTAGGTCGCAAGGAAATCCAAAATAACACAAGATACCATTTCACTTCCACTAAATAGCTAAAATTTAACAAATGATTATCCAAATGCTGGCAAGGATGTAGAGCAACTAGAACTAACACAGAGTCACAGTGAGAGTATGTAAGAGAAAACTAAAAAACTACACAGCAGTTTTTTATATAGTAAAACACACATCTGCCTGTGAACCAGCAATTTCAATCCTAGGCATTTACTCAAGAGAAATGAAAACACATGTTTGCAAGAAGATCCCTGCAGGCCTTATTCTTAACAACAAGAAACTGGAAACAACTCAAATATCCATCAACAGAAGAAAAGATAAACTCTGGTATATTCATCTAACAAAATACTACTCAGCAATAAAAAGAACTCTGACACATCCAACCTCATAGATGCATCTGGAAATATATGTTAAGCAGAAGAAGCTAGATGCAAAAAAGCACACACTGTATGATGACCAAACAAAATAATCTACATTGTTAGAAATCACAGTGCTTGGGAGAGAGGAGAACGGAATGGAAAGGGCAACCATTAAACTTTCTGGGGTGATGAGAATGTTCTTTATCATCTTTTGGTTATCAGTTACACGGGTATAACTGTCACAACTAAAAGTGAACAGCTAAAATCTGTACATTTTATTGTATTTAATTTACATCTCAATATAAATAAATTAAAACAAATTTTAAAAATAAATTTGAGCTCATAGTATTAATTTTCCATTTTTTCTTTGTCTTGGGTTGTCCACATATATACTTAGTGTATATATATATATACACACACATTTATGGGTTATCCGTAATTGTTACTCATCTACTATGTGCCAAACATGATGCTTGTTTACAAAATAACTGTTAAGTTCATGCCTCAAGAGGATAACAATCTAAAGCAAGGAAATACACGATAACAATACACAATGTGAGGGTTTACATTATAAAGATATACACAGGGAGGACTTCCCTGGTGGCGCAGTGGTTAAGAATCCTCCTGCCAATGCAGGGGACACAGGTTCGAGCCTTGGTCCGAGAAGATCCCACATGTCATGGAGCAACTAAGCCCTCGAGCCACAACTACTGAACCTGTGCTCTAGAGCCCTCGAGCCACAATTACTGAGCCCGTGCCTAGAGCCCATGCTCCGCAACAAAGAGAAGCCACCACAGTGAGAAGCCCATGCACCCCAATGAAGACCCAACACAGCCAAAAATAAAAATTAATTAATTTAAAAAAAAAGATATACACAGGGACTTGTGAGAAGGAGAAAAGGGCACCATACACTGCCTGAAAGAAGAGTTAGGTAACAGAAAAGCCTTTTCGTTAGGTGAAGGATGAAAAGCAGGACTTCTGACATGCAGACAAGCAGGAATGGATCATTATAAGCAGAGAAATACCACGTGCAAAGACACAGAGGCAAAGAGTCTAAAACAACAGGGAGCTAGGAGCAGTTCAGTGTTTTTGGAGTTTGGAGAACCTATGGAAAAAAGGGAAATGCCAGCAAGGTAGGTAGGTACCATTCTAATGTTAAGGCATTTGCATTATAGAGGCAGTGAAGAGCCACTGAACAGCTTTAAGCAAGGGAAGGACACATACAAATCTGCAACTACAAGTATCACTCTGCTAACACTGTGAGAAAAAGCCTAAAAGAGAGTGAAAAATGGAAGCAGAGCTACCTGTAAGAAGGCACCTGCAACAAGCAAGTCATGTTTCCTTTTAGTAAACCAATCGCCGCACATGGACTGAAGAGAAATTCAAGAACCCCCAAAATGGACAGGAAAATGAGTGAAAATTAAAATCAGAGTGTTCACAGAAAAAAAAAGAATGATCAAAATGGCCCAAACAAAGGATACTCATCTTCACTCATAAGAGAAATGTAATGACATAAATCACAGCAAGATCCTTTCTGACCCACCTCCTAGAGAAATGGAATAAAAGCAAAAATAAACAAATGGGACCTAATGAAACTTAAAAGCTTTTGCACAGCCAAGGAAACCATAAACAAGATGAAAAGACAATCCACAGAATGGGAGAAAATATTTGCAAATGAAGCAACTGACAAAGGACTAATCGCCAAAATTTACAAGCAGCTCATGCAGCTCAATGTCAAAAAAACAAACAACCCAATCCAAAAATGGGCAGAAGACTTAAATAGACATTTCTCCAAAGAAGGTATACAGATTGCCAACAAACACATGAAAGGATGCTCAATATCACTAATCATTAGAGAAATGCAAATCAAAACTACAATGAGGTATCACCACACACCGGTCAGAATGGCCATCATCAAAATGTCTACAAACAGTAAATGCTGGAGAGGGTGTGGAGAAAAGGGAACCCTCTAGCACTGTTGGTGGGAATGTAAACTGATACAGCCACTATGGAGAACAGTATGGAGGTTCCTTAATAAACTAAAAATAAAACTACCATATGATCCAGCAATCCCACTCCTGGCCATATAACCTGAGAAAACCATAATTCAAAGAGTCATGTACCACCATGTTCACTGAAGCACTATTTACAATAGCCAGGACATGGAAGCAACCTAAGTGTCCACTGACAGACAAATGGACAAAGAAGCTGTGGCCCATATATACAATGGAATATTACTCAACCATAAAAAGAAATGAAATTGAGTTATTTGTATTGAGGTGGATGGACCTAGAGTCTGTCCTGTCATACAGAGTGAAGTAAGTCAGAAAGAGAAAAACAAATACCATATGCTAACATATATATGGAATCTAAAAAAAAAAATGGTTATGAAGAACCTAGGGACAGGACAGGAATAATGACGCAGATGTAGAGAATGGACTTGAGGACACGGGGAGGGGGAAGGGTAAGCTGGGAAGAAGTGAGAGAGTGGCACTGACATATATACACAACCAAATGTAAAATAGATAGCTAGTGGGAAGCAGTCGCACAGGGAGATCAGCTCCGTGCTCTGTGACCACCTAGAGGGGTGGGATAGGGAGAGTGAGAGGGAGACGCAAGAGGGAGGGGATATGGGGATATATGTATATGTATAGCTGATTCACTTTGATAAACAGCAAAAACACACCATTGTAAAGCAATTATACTCCAATAAAGATGTTTTAAAAAAAAAGAGAGAAATGTAAATTAAAACTACACTGAGGTACCATTTTTCACCTATCATATTGGCAAAAATCCAAAAAGTATCATTGTATGCTGTTGCGGCAAGGCTATAGGAAAACAACTACTCTCATGTATACATTACTGTGACAACCCTCACAAAGGACAACGGAACTATATCTATCAAAATTATATCCTACAACCCTCATGAAGGACAACTTAACAGTATCTATCAAAATTGTATCCGCTTTATTCTTTGACCCAACAATTCCACTTCTAGGAAGTTAATCTACAGACACACTTGCATGTGTACAAGATGATATATGTACAAGGTTGTTCATGCAGTATTTTTATAATAGCAAGAACTGGAAACAATTTAACTGTCCATCAGTGGGCTAGTTAAATTACGGTCCATAAATGAACACTCTGCAGCTGTTGAGAAAGAGAGCACACATACTAGAACTTTATATACTAATACAGAAAGATCTCCAGGGTATACTGTTAAGTGACATAAATAAATAAATAAAAGGCAACATTTCCAACATTAGTGTAAAACATGTGTTGGGGTGAGGGGAGGCATGGGGTGGGATACATATACTTGTACAGCGTTGTATTTTTTAAACCCCCAGAAGGATATATAAAAAACCCAATAATACTAGTAAGCTATTGTAGAGGAGTCTGGGAACTTTACAGATGAGGAAGGGTATGGAAAAGAGACTTTTTTCTCTTTTTGGTTTTTTACTTTTGAAGTATTACTGTGCAGATAGTGTTAAAAAAAAAAACAACTTTGAACTACTGTATCAGAATCAACAGGCTTTGTTAACTCATTTGATTTGAGAAGTAAAGGAGACAGAGAGATCAAGATGACACCCAAGTTGCTGACTTGATGACAAACCCAGCCATTCAACTTAAAAAAAAAATTGTATTAACCAATGCAGATGTTAAAGGATAAAGGAAGGCAGCTCAGTTTTGGACATGTACTGGAAGTGTTGTGTCTGATGGCATATGAGAAAAAGATAGGAAATTGAGAAGAAACGTTAGGGATATGGCTGTTAATAGAAGCCTTGGAGGAAAAAAAGGGAAAACATTTTATATGAGCCTAATTTACCTAGGAATTATTTATTCTGTAAACCCAATTAACCCAGAAAATAAAACTAAAAAGGCAACTAACTCAAAGTGACAGCATAAGGCCACACAATCGTACCCTTTTCTCACAGACACCAGGCTCTCACTAAAAGCTTATTTATTTGTTACATTTAGATAACTTCCCAAGTTCACAACAGATTAGAAACATCAAAAAAGGGTGCGGGTGAGAATTCCCCAGCTGTCCAGTGGTTAGGACTTGGTGCTTTCACTGCCGAGGGCCCGGGTTGGATCCCTGGTCCAGGAACTAAGGTCCCTCAAGCCTCGAGGTGTGGCAAAAAGTAAATAAATAATTTTTTTTTAAAAAGGGTGCAGGTGGAGCTACCAGAGGCAACCATTTGGCAGCAGCATGAGGCAGCAAAAAAAAAAAGATGAGAATACCACCAATACCTCAAAAAAGCACAGCATTCTTCAAGTGCTCTTCACAGAGCCAGAGTACCATATTTTATCATCTAAGACTTGGCCAAAATGGTCCCTCCTTTAAGAAGTTTTTCATGGTTCCTACACTCTTAACCTAAGTAATTAATCTCCCTTTAACAAATTTCCAATTTCAAGTATGTTGTTTACACCTTCCTGAAAGCACTTTATTCTGCCTCGTTTTATAATTATTTTACAATTATAACTGGTATTTTGTGATACCAGTCTCCTTCCCACTTGAATATAGATCTCTTAAATAAAGGTGTATCTTTCATCTTTATATCTCTGAGCACAATTTCCTTACATAGTATAGCATGCAAATATCCATTCAACAAATATCCGTCTTTGCCTTCTCTAAAGTGTTGTGAATGGACCTGCCACAAATAGAGTCTCCCTGCCCCAAGTTATAGTTTTCTATTAAGTACTTACATACTTGTCACCAAGGGAAGCATCTGGCCTGCCTTATATCAAAAACTAATTTAAGGGGTGACTGGAAGTGACCGCTAATGGGTTTAGGGTTTCTTTTATAAGAGACAAAAATATTCTAAGAGCAGATTGTGGTGATGGTTGCACACACCTGCGAATGTACTAGAAGTTGATGAGTTGCACAGTTTCAATAGGTGAACTGTATGGAATGTGAATTATATCTCAATAAAGCTGATTTTAAAAATGAGATACCTGCTATTATTCCCCACTTCACAGATTTAAGAAACTGAGGCTTGGCAATTAGGTAATTTATCCACGGTGACACAACTAGCTAGTGATGGAGGGAGGATAAAAACCCAAGCAGTCTTGACTCTATGTCTATATGCTTAACCGCCATGCTCTTCTGCTTTCCTCAGCAAAGGACTTCACTTATCAAGCATCATATTAAATGCCTAAATATGTTCCTACTGCTGTTCAAGTCTTCAATGCTAGTGACCTTCCAAACTCCACGTAGGACTGCAAAGCCTTGACCTAATTATGTTACACCATGAAGGTAGAGGAGAAGGAAAGCAAAACGCTGAAAAGAAAGGGACCAAAGAGACAGAGGAGGAAAAAAATGTACTCAAGATCTATATTTCAAAGCTTTCCATTCTGAGCATAAGACTACATGAAACATTACTACTGCTTGACTGCTATCATCAAAGTTGGTGGGCAGGCCTAATTCACCTGAGCTGGGAGCTTCCTGGACTAGGTCTGCTGAATCCAGGGTTTCTTGGCAAAAGAGACATTTTAGGCCAGATAATTTTTTGTTGTGGAGGGCTGCCCTACACATTGTAGGATGTTTAGCAGCATCCCTACCTCTACTCACTAGATACCAGTAGCACCACTCTTCCCGCCCCCCTCCCCCCACCCCCAGTTGTGACAACCAAAATGTCTCCAGGCATTGCCAAAGGTCCTTGGGCGAGGAGCTGGGGAAGGAAGCGGTGTTCAAAATCACCCCCATTTGAGAGCCGCTGGCCTAGACTAAAGGTAAAGTTGAAAAAGGGCCAGCCATTTGATATTAACTCGTGTATATAATAACTGGAGACAAAAACTTTTTTTTAACCAGCTTTACTGAGATTCTTTGACACATAAAAATGTAGATATTTAAGGTATACAGCTTGTCTTTTGATATATGTATGCACTGTGAAAAGATCACCACAATCAAGCTAATTAACACATCTCTACATACTTACCATTTGGGGGGGGTTGGGATAGGGGGTAACAGACAAGAGCCTTTTAAATCAATTGCCTCCCAAACCTACTAAGAAAAAAAACTTATTTCATTAAAAAAAAAATGTGAAGCTGGGGTGGGGGCAGCATGTAGGGATTAAATAGGAACAAAGCTCATGTAGTCATGCCAACTTCTGCACAGGTCAGCATGTAAGGTCCCTGACACTAGCAGAATATCAACTATAAAGAGGGACTACTAAAGATCAAAAAATAGATCTAAAGAACATTAGAAATGAGAACTGCTCCCTTTGGTTTGAAGAAAAATCAGTTTCCCTTATAATAAAAACTAAGTGTTCCTCATCTCTGGAAGAACTGAAATATCAAAGTCAAGGCTGCCACCCCACCAGGGAAGAGGAGCAAGTCAAATGACAGTATAAATAAAAATGAAATGACACTTGGGGCACAAGGGGGGAGTGGTGAGACAGGACAAGTAGACAGTAGGAGATAGAGCTTACCCTATATGAAATTACTTGCCCTGACTCTCAAATCTCCCTTCCTGCCTTTATATAATCTTCCATTAAGACCAAGTTAAGGGCTTTCAATACTTAACCTCTGGTTATTGTTCAAAGTCTAGCACTGCAGCCTCTCCATTCAGAGCACTGCTCCCCCTCAACGTGCCATGGGCTCTGAAACCTTATTTCTCTCTAAAAGTTCCATCTCCCTCAAACCATTTTAGATGGGGGGGAGGGGTGCACAGATAACTTAACCTACTCAATCTAAAGTGTGCGCTGCAAGTAACCTCTGCCCAATAAGCATACAAAAATGTTTTCCCCTCCTCATAATCAACAAAATGCAAACCCAAAACAAGATACAAACTTCACATATCAAATCAGCAAAAGGCATAAAGTTTAATAAAGCCCAATGTTGGCAAACATGTAACAGTCATAGTCATATACTGTCGGTTTGTGTAAGTAGTTACAACCTACATACCACTCAAAAGGAGTCAGAATAAATTGTGGTGACACATGCATATAATACTCTAATCATTGTTTAAATTATGTTGATCTATATGTGCCAATATGAGAAGAGCTACATGACATCAACTACAGAAAAAAGTAAATTTCAGGAAAAAAGTAAACAATATAGCTTTTAATAACAACAACAAAAAAAAGCAGTAAGTATAATACTATTTGCATAAATTTTTTGAAAAGTAAATTTTCTGAAAACTGTTAACAGTGGATTACCTTTTAGGGGGAAGAGATAAAGTAGCTTTTATTTTTATTTTCTGTACCACAAGAATTTCCTTATCATATACATGTATAACTTTTAACTTAAAATATACAATTCTTTAAAGTACTCTGTTCCCGCCAACCTTAACAACAACTCTCACTACCAACTCTCCATACACACCCCAACCCCCATCCCAATATCTGAAGGTTAACTGAAATTGCCTGGCGGAATTTCAACTACTTAGGGATGCATTCTGTAAATACACTTTGGATATATATCTGGGACTTTTCTTTAAAAATCTCTTCCCTTACTTCTCTAAAACCACCTCTGAGATGAAAGGGAAAAAGAATCCCTACACTGCCCAGGGAACCACAAACTCTTGTTTCCTTTTGGGCCCCCTAACCATTCTCTCCAAGAGAGAGACAATGCTTGTGGTCATAATGTCCCCTCCTTCACTCTCCCACATAAAGAGCAACCTCAACTGTCACTGAAGAGGGAGGAAGGCCTGGCCATGGTAGAATCACTTAACAGCAGGGATCCTACTCTGGTTTTTCTCAGCTCTCATCACCTTGGTGCAAGTGGCAAACCACCACTCGAAACTTCTATAGGGCAGAGTCTCAGTCCTGTTTATTACATCATCCATGGTACAGTATATATATGAAGCTTAGTATTTGTTCATTTTAACTGAATCAGGTCAGAGCAATCTCTGTCAAAGGGAAGCAAGTTAGTGGAGTACTTCTAGATCATGGTCCTTTAAAGATGCCTCAAATTAGCTTCCTGCTTATCAGTCTTTCCTCCACTCCCCTTGGCTAACTTATAAGTGTTACACAGCTAAACCAAGTATTTCTAATTACTGCTTATTACTGATGTCTAATCATTAGAGCACAATAACTATCATGGATATTTTTAAACATCTCAGAGTAATGGCTTTAAGATTTAAACAACTAAATTTAACTAATCTGAGTTTAATCTTCACGATTTTCTCACAGAGCACGATCATCCCTATCAACTGAAACAATTACAGCAAACTTATCCTTAATTTTGAACTAATTAGTGAGAAAGAGTTATAAAACCTTTTTAAGTATTGGGGAAAATGGTTATAATCAGGTGGTTCATGACAGTACAGTGTGAGGAAGAACTGACCTCTACACTCCAAGGAAGCACAATTTTGAACCATTTGGCAACTTCTTAAATAAACTAAAAAAGTAAATATGTTCTCAGAGAAATTACTGGGTTTATTGTTAGACTAAGTATTTTTGGAATTTTTAACATTTCCAAACAGGAATACTCAAACCAAATACAATTTTCTCCAAACACCTACTGTAACTGGAAGCAAATGACTTGTGTAGCAAATTGAGTTTAAAAGTAAAAAAAAAAGAGTAAAAAATAAAAAAAAACACATTCATGCACACATGCATCTTATAACAAAATAAAGTTCAACACTAACTTCCAAATTACCCTGGCTTACAAGTTTAACGAAGAATAAATAAATGCCTTGTCAAATACTGTTACACAATGAAAGATCAAGCAACTCCAGGAGACAGAGACATGCAAGAGGTTATCTTCTGAGACAATTTAAGTGGACCGCATCCTGGATAGAAATTATTAAAACCAGACTCTGAAACAGATGGTTAACCTCGAAACTTTCTTGGTTGAATGAAAAAAAAGGGGGGAAAGGAGAAAGAGAATAATATGCTACCTGGCAATAATTTTAAATATTGCTTAAGTCCTGAATAAAACAATACAGACCACGTGGATACTTCTAAGCCTCCAGGAGATGTAAGGGCTGCCTCAATTCCACAAGAATATGACTGTGACTTTGAATAAATCAACCAAGTTACAATCTGAACCTAATTTCTCATGCATATAATGAGTTGGAGATCATCTAAATTTCCTTATAGCTCTCTAACACTAATAAAGGAAACACAAATTTATTCTTTTCTAACATAGATTATATACAGTACTTGTCATCCAAGCGAAATCAGTGAGCTCTCCTGTTAGTTCTAGGCACACATGATCAAAAGAAGTAGCACTGAAGAAGCCACAGGACAATCCTAATCTCCAAGAGGGAGAAGCAGAAAGAACACAATCTCCCAAAATATTCCCCTCTACACAAAGTTTTGGGTACCATTCAGTCTTCACCAGGGTAAGCCCTGTCTAATACAGCGTATCACTTTATTTTAGGCTTAACAAATTATTGACAAAGCCTGGTCCTCAAAACATGACTCTTTGTATCCATTAAAGTTGCAAACCATTTTAAAATAAATTTAGAAATTAAAACTTTTATCCAACAGCCAACTCAGTAGAACTACTTGTCAAATATGCTTAGTACAAAACAGTCCACGACAGCAAGGATCACTATCTTCACCACGTTATCTCCTCTAATTCTCGGGAAAAGTGAGGAAAAAGGCATAACCAGACAAGAATGAAAGTGACAGGAAGAGTCAAAAGCCACTGTAAAAAAACAAAGTTAACACAAGGAGAATCAACCTCAACAAAAAAGGAGAAAATAAGAAAGGGCACAAAAGTTCTTTAAGAAAAAATAAAGGCCAATACAAACACTACCTTGTCATTTAAAATACTCACACGTTCAAGTAAAACCCAGAGTATAATTTTTTAAACCATCAAAAAAGCACACACAAAAAATCACTATTTCAGTAATCAAAGAATATCTAATGTGCACCTTTTCTATACACATTCGTACATTTATTTTGAAAGAATAATGTTCTCATTTAAGGTTTTTTTTTTTGAAAGAATAATGTTCTCAATTTTTTTTTTACAGTTAAGGTTTTCAAAATAAATCTACCTTTCTATAAGAAGTTCCATGTTGAAACTGTCACCTACATATTCATCACTATAAATTTTAATTAGGTTTTCTGCTATCACCAGACGACAGCAGATTAATCGTTCCACAAACTGACCTGCACACACCAGAGGAATGCTCATCTTATTGTCTAAAATTGCTAACATCTCCGACATATGTACTGCATAAATAAGTGTCCTTTCTAGCCCATATTTTGCTTGATACCATGTTTGTGCTTTTAACTATTTTACTTGACTACTGCTTACGTAAGTATAGAAAATGCTCTATCTTGGAACTTCATCTACATGTGTTGAGAACAATGATTATACTGCCATTCAAGTTTTAAATAATTATGACTTACAGCTCGCCTCATATATAAACACACTTGAACTTTTAGAAGTTATTAGGAAGACAGTAGAAGACCTCCAAAACTCACTCAAGACCACAGACCAACCTTCGAACGTAAAGGCTACATCCACAGTCTCCCAAACGGTTTAACAAACAGGGTTGGGTAGGGTCGTTCAGGACAGTACTGCCCATCCATCATTTCATAACAGAAGTGTGAGAAGAGCGTTCAAAGCACGTCCTTCAAAATCAAATAAAGGGTTCCCTTTCGGGAGTTGGTTAGGATGCCTAAACGTGTCAAGTAGGCAGGGACCTGCTCTTTCAAACCCTACCCCGAGTTTACACCGGCCGCGAAGGAACGCAGGAACAGGCAACTCTGAAGCCGACGAGGTGCAGCGTTTCAGGGTTCAGACTCATTCCCTCGAATAACTGTACCGCGGCTTAACGTAGCTTCAACGTATATACCAATAGGCAACAGCAGCAAGAAACCACAAACAAGCGTTTCCTCTCGACTAGAAACTTTTCAGGTGTCACTAAGATAAGAGACTGCAAAAATGTCAACTGTACAGCTGCACACCGTTTGCATGGTCGCTCCGACTCCGAGGCTTCCGAAAGGAAAACTAGAACTCAGTGGTGGCCCGGGAGAAGCCACTCCAGCCCGTGCCGGACTCTTCCTCAACTAGGTATCGGGTGCCTCCAGCACCAGCTCCAAGAGGCGCGATAGGCGCGCTTTATCTCCCGCGACTGGCAAGTAACAGGATAAAAATGTCACTCGGTCGGCCCGTTGTCGTCGCCCGGAGTGGAGGCTGCACGGCGCGGGCGACCCAGCGGCGGGGGCGAGGGCGCCGAGGCCCGCACACCGCCCCGAGGTCAGCCCCGACCCGCGCTCCCCGCCCCTCGCCCGGAAAGGGGAAAACCCGCCCGCGGGAGGATTCAACAGGAGCGCCGCGCCGCCCGCCTGCCGCCCGGGAAACAGCCGCCGGGCTGCCGGGCGCTGGGGGAGGGGCGGCGGGGCGCGGGCGGCGGGGCGGCGGGCAGCCGGCGCGGACCCCCGGCCGCGCGCAAGGTCACCGCCCGCCGCCCGCCGCCCTCGTCGCCGCGGGCGCCCCAGCCCTGCCAGGGCGGCAAGTTTAATTTCCAGAGGCTGCGGCTGAGCCCGCGGCGTGGAGGGAGCGCGCCGGCCGTGGGGCCCTCCCCACCCCCACCGCAGAACCCGGCCCACGCCCCCGGCCCGCGCCCTACTCCTCCCGGCCCCGCCGCCGCCAGGCAGCCAGCGGCTGCAGCCCCCGATGCCGGGAGGCGAGTCTCGGCTGGCAGGCGGGCGGCGCTTGAGCCCCGCCACAGACTCAGCCGCGGTGGCGGGCGCTGAAAAATGGAGCGCGGCGACCAGAGGGAAGAGACATTTTCTTCCCGTTAACTGAATTGCTTCCTACCTCCGGGTGGCCGACTCGCTACTCCTCTCCGCTGCTCTCCGGGATCCGCCGCCGCCGCCGCATCCAATCGCCTCCTCCCCCCCCTCCCCTTCCGCAGCCAGCCCGGCCGTTCCTCCTCCTCTCCGCTTCAAAATGGCGCCAAGCGCTATTCGGCGGCTGCTCCAATCGAACCGCCGCGGACAGCACCCGGCGGCAGGCAGAGCGCCGCGTGGGTGCGCAGCGCCCCCTGCCGACCGGACAGCCTCGCGCGCGCGCGCTCGCCGGCCCTTCCGCCCCGCCCCGTGCGCGCGCGCGTGCCCGCCTCCGCTCCGCCCCGCCCCGCCCGTCGCGCGCGCACGCAGCCACACGGGCACGCCGCCGCTGTAGCCGCGGTGGCGGCGAGACCGGTAGCTGTCAATGCTTTCTCGCTTCCTTGACGTTTGCCGAAAACCACATAAATTGTTATATATCTCTAGCCTTACAGATAAAAGTTGGGAATTTTTTAAAACAGTGAAATTGAGTACTAATGTTGTGCGAAGTAAATAAAATTGGTGTTTACTTTGCTCCTTACTTGGGAACTCTGACCTAGTCACCTCAAAATGCCATCAAATAGCTTTTTTCTGCACTGTGTGTGTAATGTCTTTACTTAATCCCACAGCTTTCCCGTTTTCAGGTATTGTTTAGGTAGCGAGTGGGGGGACGTAGTAATTCCATCTGTAACAAAGCATTCCATTCATTCGTTTTATCACAGTTGTCCTTATCGGGGGAGAAACAATCTAAAGACCACAAGGATGCTTTCCAGAAGGTGGGTTTTCTAACCCCCTTCACCTCCAGGAGGTGCCACTCCTCCCTGCTGCAGCTGTGAGGGAATATGTTAAAAGTTATCGGGTGATTACTGTTAGGATGGAGAGAGGCAAAAATCTTTAAGGCCTCAGTGAAGTATAGCTGCTAACCAAAGAGACTATGCTTCATGCAACAGCAAATGGATTTACAGAAATTAGTAATCTAAACCTTCATTTAAAGCAACAGTCTAGGAAAACTGGAATCTGAAGTTGGTAATAAAAGAAAAATAAATTTCTGTGTTTAGGGCTTTAAAAAACAACCAAATGTGGGGGCAGGGTGTACATGGGAAATCTCTGTACCCCTCTCTCAATTTTGCTGTAAACATAAAGCTGATCTAATAAAAGTAAAGTCCAAAAAATAACCAAGTTGTAATTCATCAGGAGCAGTATGTGGCACCCATCAGCCCACACTTCTACTGGCTTTACACTAACAAAAGATTATTTTCCTTTCCGTTGAGAGAGGCACTAGGATTTCCAAACAGGGAGAATAGCAAGAAGGGAAAGGATGCCACAAAGGGAAATTAGGGTAAGGGTTCTGAGATGACCTTTGCCTACAACACAGCTCAATGCCAGAGCCAGAAAATGTAAGCCAAGGCAGTTTCCTGCTGACTTTCTTTCTTTTTAAACATTGTTTTAGAGGTCTCGTCTTGTTAAGCACATTTAGTTCCTTAAAGGGTTTTTGGACCATCTTCTTACCTACCTAATAACTAATGGTACTCTCGATCTTCTACGCAGACACTAGACTGAAATTCTTAACTTTTTTATTCTGAAGAACTCTCTGGGATCTTTGGGGATATTGTGTGTATGTGTGTTATCGAAGATCATTTGGGTAAATATACAGACTTGTTAAAGTCTTCTTGGTTTCCTTGGAGTTATAACAAATAGCATAGGTCACCATTGTGACTAAGGTTCTGAGCTGCTGGCTGAGAATTCCTGAATGCACTGGGCAGAACAGCCAAAGCAAAGACTGTTCACTCTTATCCATGGTCAGCACTCAGCAGTGTGTGCAGTCCATGGGCCTGATTTTGGTTAACGGGAGGAAATTGCATTTAGTTACACTGTAAATCCACACTGTCCAAAAGAAATATGATGTGAACCAGGTATGCAACATAAAATCTTCCAATTTTAAAAAGTGAAAAGAAACCAGTGAAATTAATTTTAATAACATTTTATGTTACTAAACAGTATATCCAAAATATTGTCATTTGCACATATCAATATAAAATTTTATTAATGACATAATTTACATTCTTTTGTTCATCTTGTGAATTTTACACTTAAAGCACATTTCAATTCCCATTAGTCACGTTTCAAGTGCTCAATAAGTACATGTGGCTAGGGGCTTCCTATGGTGAACAGCACAGCCAGTAGACTCTGGAATCAAAATGCTATTTTTTAACAACTTATAATAAATATCCAACATTGTTTCATAGTGTCTTCTTTGCAACTGTTGAAGTTTGTTAAGAATTATGCCAGTACCAGTTGAAGTGCATGTATTTAAATATATATGAAAAGAAATTAGGACAATTTGAGACCCCTGGGACAACATCAAGTGTACTACTACTCTCATTATATGGGTCCCAGAAGGAGAAGAGACAGAGAAAGGGCCTGAGAATATATTTGAAGAATAATAGCTGAAAAATTCCCTAACCTGTGAAAGGAAACAGTCACCCAAGTCCAGGAAGCACAGAGTCCCATACAGAATTAACCCAAGGAGGAACACACCAACATATATTGTAATCAAAATGACAAAAATCAAATATATATGTATATACATATACTCATATAGCATTATATATATAGTATAGTATATATATTGTTATTTTATGCTCATGTTTTTATTTTGACATAGAACAATGACTTATTCTAAATTTCATATTTATATCAAGTATATCATTGGCTCAGATATGTAAGAAAGCAAATGAGAACTGATTTAAAGAGCATTATGGGGACTTCCCTGGTGGTCCAGTGGTTGGGATTCCACACTCCCAATCTGTGTTCGATCCCTGGTCAGGGAACTTGATCCCACATGCGTGCCGCAACTAAGAGTTCGCACACCGCAACTAGAAGCCTGCATATCGCAACTAAGGATCCCACATGCTGCAACTAAGGATCCCGCACGCCGCAGCTAGGACCTGGTTCAGCCAAATAAATAAATATTTTAAAATAAATAAATAAATATTTTAAAATAAATAGCATTATGATTAGCCATTAGAATGAGCCATAATTCTCAGCAAGCAGTTTAACTTAATACCAGAAGCATACTTATAGTAATACATGAGCTTCTTTAAACACAGTTTCATCTAGAATAAAATTTCTTTATATGGTGTTAGAAGTCATGAGTAATAGAACAATCTGGCCAGATGACTGAATGGAATAAAAGTGAGGACTCTCTCCCTGACAGCCTATTTATATTTTGATTTTACTGAACTGTCTGGTATCCAGGGCAGATCCTGCTACTGTTGATTAGGTAGGTCTGAGGCTACGCAGCGGCCTACCCCTACTTATTCAACCAGACTCGTTTACTTAACTTAGCCACTTTAATTTACTTCTCATTACTCCATAATTCTCCACTTCCCACAACCATGCTGCTTTGGCCCATGACTTCCTTTGCCTGTAGACTTACCCTTCATCTTAATTTTCTTTTCCTCTCCATAGTCTTACTGCCTATTTACAACTGTAGAAAATGTTTGCCTCACTATTTTTTAAAAGGGCAAAAAAGGAAATACTCTATATTCTTTTTTTTTTTTTTTTTTTGCACAGGCTCCGGACATGCAGGCTCAGCGGCCGTGGCTCATGGGCCCAGCCGCTCCGCGGCATGTGGGATCGTCCCGGACCGGGGCACAAACCCGTGTCCCCTGCATCGGCAGGCAGACTCTCAACAACTGCGTCACCAGGGAAGCCCCACTCTATATTATTTTCCAAAGATTTCAAACTGCTCCCCAAGCAGGGTATGGATACTATATTAATTCCATATGTATATGCATATTTTAAAAGTCTGCTCTTTGTAAGTTCATATCACATCTATCCATTGTAGCGGGGAGACTTACTTTATATAGGATCAAACTAGGTGTGATTTCTTATACAAAATATACCTAAGAGTCCTTTAACTACTTGATAGTTGCTTTCTAAATTTTATTATCTGTTTCCTTATATATATATTATTGCATTAGAGCTGGTTAGGAAAGGGTGTCAAAAAGATGCCATGAAAATATTTTGAGAATTTTAGGGTTCATAGAGCATAGAAATGATCACCTCTTTCAATTCATTTTACATAAAAAAACTGAGACAAATAGCTAAGTAATTTGTCCAGGGATCCATAGTCAGGGGAAATTTTTTAGTGAATCTCATCATCTTCCAATTAATTTAGAAAGTATGTAATTTTAAAATCCCATTTCATCTTACAATCATGTTTGAATCTCTTTTTAAATTAAGTCCCATGTAAATCACAAATAAATATGATAAATTTGTAGAAATACTAATTGACTTATGAGGAGACCAGAAAAATGGATCAGCTCGATGCTTTGTGATGACCTAGAGGGGTGGGATAGGGAGTGTGGGAGGGAAGCTCAAGAGGGAGGGGATATGGGGATATATGTATACATACAGCTGATTCACTTTGTTGTACAGCAGAAACTAACACAACATTGTAAAGCAATGATACTCCAATAAAGATATTTTTAAAAAAGTATAGTGCATGCTTCAATATGTTCTCTCAAACTTGTTATACATATAAATATATAAAATATATATATATATAAATATCACACATAGAATATATATTTTTTAGACTTTACTTTTTTATCGTGGTAAAAAAAAATCATAAAATTTACCATTCTAACATTTTTAGGTGCCCAGTTCAGTAGTGTTAAGCATATTTACATTGTTGTGAAACAGATCTCCAGAACTTCTTCATCTTGCAAAACTGAGACTCTATACCCATTAAGCAACAACTCCTTTTCTCCCCAGCCCATGGTAACTCCCATTCTACTTTCAGCTTCTATGAATCTGACTACTTTAGACACCTCATATAAGTGGGATCGTACAGTACTTGTCTTTTCATGAATGACTTATTTCACTCAGCATAATGACAGATTTTACTTTTTAAGAGTTCCAAAGCTAGATGATTGAGAGACTTTTAAACAAAATATAATACCTCCTGTTACCATAAAAAGAGAAATGCATGTTAAGGAAAGCATTTATCATCAATTCAACTTCAGGAAATAATAAAGAGATATGGAAACAAGAGCAATTTCACTTCAAAATAATGAGAATGACATAGGACAGTTTAGACTGCAGCTCTGAATATGAATGCAAAAGTATATGAATTCCTACAATATGATATATTTAATACATATCAATATTCAACCACTAATCAATGTTTTTATTTTACACAATCAACAAAATCAGCATGCCAATGTAAGATAGCCAAAAACATCAAACCAATTTTTCAATGTAATGTTTCTGTTCTAGGCAAACAGTCTATTTTTGTGTATGGGGTAATAGCTTACTCTGTATCCAACCAAATGTGTATCAGGTGAATTAACTTGACTGCAGATACTTCTCTTCATAGATATATAAGAAGCATCCTTTGTTTTAATAGAGGAATTCTATTTCTTGTCCTGGCTACAGTAAAAACAAATACAGTAATATTTGAAAATTAACTTTATTCAGCAGCCAGCAGATGGAGCTATTGAAAAATATTGCCGTTACTGAAAAAAAAAAAATTTACTGAAATAAAACCAGTTTAAGTATATATTTTTTTTAGTGTAAATAATGTGTTTATTATAGAGAAATCTGGAAATGCAGTTAAGATTAAAAGGGAAAATAAACCATTTATAATCATGCCACCAGAGAAAATTACCTTTAATGCTTTAGTACATATCAGTCCAGAATACATTCTATTCATATATTTACACTTAAATATTATAAAAATGTAATTTTATATGTATTTTAATATAAATTTAATATATTAAATATATATTTATAATGTTTTATAATCTGCCTTCTCTCCTTGAAAACATCAGATGTATTTGTTTATATAGAAATCTCCACAAGCCTCTTAGATAGCCTCATCCACCACAGGGCAGACAGCAAAAGCAAGAAGAACTACAATCCTGCAGCCTGTGGAACAAAAACCACATTCACAGAAAGGCAGACAAGATGAAAAGGCAGAGGGCTATGTACCAGATGAAGGAACAAGATAAAACCCCAGAAAAACAACTAAATGAAGTGGAGATAGGCAATCTTCCAAAAAAAGAATTCAGAATAATGATAGTGAAGATGATCCAGGACCTCAGAAAAAGAATGGAGGCAAAGATCGAGAAGATGCAAGTAATGTTTAACCTAGAAGAATTAAAGAACAAACAAATAGAGATGAACAATACAATAACTGAAATGAAAACTACACTAGAAGGAATCAACAGCACAATAACTGAGGCAGAAGAACAGATAACTGACCTGGAAGACAGAATGGTGGAATTCACAGCTGTGGATCAGAATAAAGAAAAAAGAATGAAAAGAAATGAAGACAGCCTAAGAGACCACTGGGACAACATTAAACGCAACAACATTCGCATTATAGGGGTCCCAGAAGGAGAAGAGAGAGAGAAAGGACCAGAGAAAATATTTGAAGAGATTATAGTTGAAAACTTCCCTAACATGGGAAAGGAAATAGCCACCCAAGTCCAGGAAGCGCAGCGAGTCTCAAACAGGATAAACCCAAGGAGAAACACACCAAGACACATAGTAATCAAATTGGAAAAAAATTAAAGACAAAGAAAAATTATTGAAAGCAGCAAGGGAAAAACGACAAATAACATACAAGGGAACTCCCATAAGGTTAACAGCTGATTTCTCATCAGAAACTCTACAAGCCAGAAGGGAGTGGCATGATATACTTAAACTGATGTAAGGGAAGAACCAATAACCAAGATTACTCTACCCAGCAAGGATATCATTCAGATTCGATGGAGAAATCAAAAGCTTTGCAGACAAGCAAAAGCTAAGAGAATTCAGCACCACCAAACCAGCTCTACAACAAATGCTAAAGGAACTTCTCTAAGTGGGAAACACAGGAGAAGAAAAGGACGTACAAAAACAAATGCAGAACATTTAAGAAAATGGTCATAGGAACATACATATTGATAATTACCTTAAACATGAATGGATTAAATGTTCCAACCAAAAGACACAGGCTTGCTGAATGGATACAAAAACAAGACCCATAGATATGCTGTCTACAACAGACCCACTTCAGACCTAGGGACACATACAGACTGAAAGTGAGGGAATGGAAAAAGATATTCCATGCAAATAGAAATCAAAAGAAAGCTGGAGTAGCAATACTCATATCAGATAAAACAGACTTTAAAATAAAGAATGTTACAAGAGACAAGAACGGACACTACATAATGATCAAGGTATCAATCCAAGAAGAAGATATAACAATTATACATATATATGCACCCACCATAGGAGCACATCAATATATAAGGCAACTGCTAACAGTTATAAAAGAGGAAATCGACAGTAACACAGTAATAGTGGGGGACTTTAATACCTCACTTACACCAATGGACAGATCATCCAAAATGAAAATAAATAAGGAAACAGAAGCTTTAAATGACACAATAGACCAGATAGATTTAATTGATATTCATAGGATATTCCACCCAAAAACAGCAGATTACACTTCCTTCTCAAGGGCGCATGGAACATTCTCCAGGATAGATCACATCTTGGGTCACAAATCAAGCCTCAGTAAATTTAAGAAAATTGAAATCATATCAAGCATCTCTTCTGACCACACTCTATGAGACTACAAATCCATTACAGGGAAAAAACTGTTAAAAAAACACAAACACATGGAGGCTAAACAATACGTTACCAAAAAACCAAGAGATCACTGAAGAAATCAAAGAGGAAATCAAAATATATCTAGAGACAAATAACAATGAAAACACGACAATCCAAAACCTGTGGCATGCAGCAAAAGCAGTTCTAAGAGGGAAGTTTATAGCTATACAAGCCTACCTCAAGAAACAAGAAAAATCTCCAATAAACAATCTAACCTTATGCCTAAAGGAACTAGAGAAAGAAGAACAAACAAAACCCAAAGTTAGCAGAAGGAAAGAAATCATAAAGATCAGAGCAGAAATAAATGAAATAGAAACAAAGAAAACAATAGCAAAGATCAATAAAACTAAAAGCTGGTTCTTTGAGAAGATAAACAAAATTGATAAACCATTAGCCACACTCATGAAGAAAAAGAGGGAGAGGACTCAAATCAATAAAATTAGAAATGAAAAAGGAGAAGTTACAACAGACCGCAGAAATACAAAGCATTCTAAGAGACTACTACAAGCAACACTATGCCAATGAATTGGACAACCTGGAAGAAATGGACAAATTCTTAGAAAGGTATAACCTTCCAAGACTGAACCAGGAAGAAATACAAAATATGAACAGACCAATCACAAGTAATGAAATTGAAACTGTGATTAAAAATCTTCCAACAAACAGAAGTCCAGGACCAGAGGGCTTCACAGATGAATTCTATCAAACATTTAGAGAAGAGTTAACACCCATCCTTCTCAAACTCTTCCAAAAAGTTGCAGAGGAAGAAACACTCCCAAACTCATTCTATGAGGCCACCATCACCCTGATACCAAAACCAGACAAAGATACTACAAAAAAAGAAAATTACAGACCAATATAACTGATGAATATAGATGTAAAAATCCTCAACAAAATACTAGCAAACAGAATCCAACAACACATTAAAAGGATCATACACCATGATCAAGTGGGATTTATCCCAGGGATGCAAGGATTCTTCAATATATGCAAATCAATCAATGTGATACACCATGTTAAAATATTGAATAAAAAACATATGATCATCTCAATAGATGCTGAAAAAGCTTTTGACAAAATTCAACACCCATTTATCATAAAAACTCTACAGAGAGTGGGCATAGAGGGAACCTACCTCAACATAATAAAGGCCATATACGACAAACCCACAGGAAACATCATTCTCAATGGTGAAAAACTGAAAGCATTTCCTCTAAGATCAGGAACAAGACAAGGATGTCCACTCTCACCACTATTATTCAACAGAGTTTTGGAAGTCCTAGCCATGGCAATCAGAGAAGAAAAAGAAATAAAAGTAATACAAATTGGAAAAGAAGAAGTAAAACTGTCACTGTTTGCAGATGACATGATACTATACATAGAGAATCCTAAAAATACCACCAGAAAACTACTAGAGCTAATCAATGAATTTGGTAAAGTTGCAGGATACAAAATTAATGCACAGAAATCTCTTGCATTCCTATAAACTAATGATGAAAAATCTGAAAGAGAAATTATGGTAACACTCCCATTTACCATTGCAACAAGAAGAATAAAATACCTAGGGAGACAAAAGACCTGTATGCAGAAAACTATAAGACACTGATGAAAGAAATTAAAGATGATACCAACAGATGGAGAGACATACCATGTTCTTGGATTGAAGGAATCAATATTGTGAAAATGACTATAGTACCCAAAGCAATCTACAGATTCAATGAAATCCCTATCAAATTACCGATGGCATTTTTTACGGAACTAGAACAAAAAATCTTAAAATTTGTATGGGGACACAAAAGACCCCGAATAGCCAAAGCAGTCTTGAGGGAAAAGAACGGAGCTGGAGGAATCAGCCTCCCTGACTTCACACTATACTACAAAGTTACAGTAATCAAGACAATATGGTACTGGCACAAAAACTGAAACATAGATCAATGGAACAAGATAGAAAGCCCAGAGATAAACCCACGCATCTATGGTCAAGTAATCTATGACAAAGGAGGCTAGGATATACATTGGAAAAAAGGCAGTCTCTTCAATAAGTGGTGGTGGTAAAAGTGGGCAAGGTCTGCAGGGTGACAGGGAGGGGCTGGAGTGCCCAAGAAGGAAGGAGAGTACTCAGGGGGTCAGGAAAGTGACCATGTAACACCTTATAGAAGTATTTTATTATTTTAATAACTGATACAGCCACAGCAATGAACAGCAGCTGAACTATCAGCTCTAAAATATTTGGAAGAATATACAGACAGTCCCTGACTTAAGATTGTTCAACTTATGATTTTGAGTTTGCATCTTTTCCCAGGCTAGTGATATAAGGTACAACACTCTAGGGATGCTGGGCAGTGGAAGCAAGCCAGAGCCATACGATAATGTGGGTAAATAACGAATATACTTACAGCGATTCTTGACCCATACAACCATTCTGTTTTTCACTTTCAGTACAGTATTCAATAAATTACATGAGATATTCAACACTTTGTCATCAAATAAGCCTTGTGTTACATTATTTTGCTCAACTGTAGGCTAACGTTAGGTGTTCGGAGCACATTTAAGGTAGACTAAGCTAAGCTGTGATGTTGGGTAGGTTAGGTGTATTAAATGCATTTTCGACTTACGATTTTTTCAACTTATGATGGGTTTATCAGGATGTAACCCCACTGTAAGTCGAGGAAGATCTGTACAAGAATACGCAAACTTAGGGGACCTCTAGGAGGGAATCTGAGTGGCTTGGGAACCATGGTGGAAGAGAAATATTTCCCTGTGTTCCCTTTGGTACCATGATTATGTATTTAACATTAAAAATGACTTAAATATCATGAATAACTTTCAGGTGAATAAATACACATATATCATTATTTTTAGGACTATATACTACTATTTCCTATGTAGCTATACCATAATTTTATTTATTTATTTATTTATTTAATTTATTTAATTTATTTATTTTTGGCTGCGTTGGGTCTTCGTTGCTGCGCACAGGCTTTCTCTAGTTGTGGTGAGCGGGGGCTACTCTTCCTTGCAGTGTGCAGGCTTCTCATTACAGTGGCTTCTCTTGTTGCAGAGCACGGGCTCTAGAGCGCAGGCTCAGTAGTTGTGGCACACAGGCTTAGTTGCTCTGCAGCATGTGGGATCTTCCCGGACCAGGGCTCGAACTCGTGTCCCCTGCATTGGCAGGTGGATTCTTAAACACTGCGCAACCAGGGAAGCCCCCATAATTTATTTAATGAACCTCTATTGTTGAACAGTTCAATGATGAATCGTAACATAAAATATGTTTAAATCCATGCGTTCATATATTTTTTTAAATTTATTTTTTAAATTAATTTTTATTGGAGCATAGTTGCTTTACAGTGTTGTTTTAATGATATATTTTTAAAATAAAAACAGTCACTGTTGAAGAGATCTATTTTGAGATCTGGCAAATAAAGAGAAAGAATCCATCCCTGTTCTACACAAACTATAGCAGTAAATAATCAAATAGTTTTCTATGAACAGAAGTAGTCCAGCTAATAAATGAAGAAGGAATGATAGAATTAGAATATCATCTTTTTTCTTAAACCCGAATGAAAATAATAGATCCAGACACTGAACATAAATACCTGCTAATATTACACAGAAAGACAACTGAACATTAGATGCTCCCTGATGGAAGAACAAAGCAGCACCTATGCAGTAATATTTCCGTAATAATCCAACCTGAATTTGATCAAGTCTCTAGATGCAAGTACCAATTTACAAGAAATATGTAGGAACATGACATGGTTTCTTAAATAAATTCCAAGGGTCACACCAAAACCAAAGGAAACAAAAGCAAAAATAAACAAATGGGACTACAACAAACCAAAAAGTTTCTGCACAGCAAAGAAAACCATTAACAAAATGAAAAGGCAACCTACTGAATGGGAGAAAATATTTGCAAATCATATATCTGATAAGGGATTAATATCCAAAATATGTAAAGAACTCAGACATCTCAATAGTAAAAAATTTTTAAATCTGATTTTAAAATGGGTAGAAATTCTGAATAGACATTTTTCCAAAGAAGACATACAGATGGGCAATGTGTACATGAGAAGATGCCTAACATCCCAAATGATCAAGGAACTGCAAATCAAAAACACAATGAGAGGGCTTCCCTGGTGGTGCAGTGTTTGAGAATCTGCCTGCCAATGCAGGGGACACGTGTTCGAGCCCTGGTCTGGGAAGATCCCACATGCCGCGGAGCAACTTGGCCCGTGAGCCACAACTACTGAGCCTGCGTGTCTGGAGCTTGTGCTCCACAACAAGAGAGGCCGCGACAGTAAGAGGCCCGCGCACCGTGATGGAGAGTGGCCCCCGCTTGCCGCAACTAGAGAAAGCCCTCGCAGAGAAACGAAGACCCAACACAGCCAAAAATAAATAAATAAATAAAATTTTAAAAAACAAACACAGTGAGATATCACCTCACACTCGTTAGAATGGATATAAGAAATATTAAAAATAACATGTTGGCAGGGATGTGGAGAAAAGGGAATCCTTTTGCACTGTTGGTGGGAATGTAAATTGGTACAGCTGCTATGGAAAAAAGTGGGGAGCTTCCTCAAAAAATTAAAAGCAGAACTACCATATGATCCACCAATTCCATTCCTGAGTATTTATCCAAAGAAAACAAAACCACTAACTTGAAAGGATATCTGCACCCCAATGTTCACAGCAGCACTATTTACAACAGCCAAGATATGGAAGCAACCTCAGTGCCCATCGACAGAGGAATGGGTAAACAAGATGTGGTTCACATATATACAATGGAATATTATTCTTCCATAAAAATAATGAAATCTTGCCACTTGCAACAACATAGATGAACCTTGAGAGCATTATGCTAAGTGAAATAAGTCAGAGAGAAAAAGACAAATACCATATGGTCTCACTTTTACATGGAATCTAAAAAAACAAAACAAAACAGACAAACAAAAAACCAAGCTCCTAAACACAGAGAACAGATTGGTGGCTGCCAGTGGTAGGGGTTGAGGGGGTGGGTGAAATGGTAAAGGGGGTAAAGGGTACAAACTCCCGGTTGTAAAATAAGTCATGCATATGTAATGTATAGTTGGTAATACTGTATTGCATATTTGAAAATTGCTGAGAGTAAAGCTTTTTTTTGTTTTTTTTTTGCGGTACGCGGGCCTCTCACTGTTGTGGCCTCTCCCGTTGCAGAGCACAGGCTCCAGACCCACAGGCTCAGCGGCCATGGCTCATGGGCCTAGCTGCTCCACAGCATGCGGGATCTTCCCACACCGGGGCACGAACCTGTCTCCTCTGCTTCGGCAGGTGGACTCTCAACCACTGCGCCACCAGGAAAGCCCTGAGAGTAAATTTTAAAAGTTCTCATCACAAGAAAAAAAAAAATTCTGTGACTATGCATGGTGACAGATGTTAACTGAATTTATCGTGGTGGTCATCTTGCAATATATATAATATAGAATCATTATGTTGTACACCTGAAACTAATATAATGATGTATGACAATTACACCTCAATAAAAATAAAAAAATAAATTCCGGACATCCCTGGTGATGCAGTGGTTAAGAATCCACCTGCCGTCTACTGTATTTCTGGCCCTATGTAGGGACTGAATAAACAGAAATGACTAAGACATGGTCCCTGTGCTCAAAGAAGATAACCTAATGGTGTACTTTCTTCTGAAATATGCTGATATTGTTACCATACCAGAATCATGATTATGGTTGGTTAAACACATTGGTTAAATGTAGTCGTTCTTTTGGTTGAAGCAACAAAAGTTGAGCCTCTTTAGTCAGAGGATAATTTTTAGATGAGGTGGGACCTTAAGGAAGGATGTGAATACATCAAAGGGAGAAAGAGTATTCCACATGCATAGAAATATGGAAGCGAGAAAGAATCTAGCTTTTAGAAGACAGCATGGCATCTGCCTGACCTGACAAGGAGTCAACGTCATTCACTGAAATCAAGTGGGAGAAAAGGGGATATCTGCAATGCTTAAAGTGTAAATAAAGTCTTTGGAAAGGGCTTCTCTGTTGGCGCAGTGGTTGAGAGTCCGCCTGCCGATGCCAGGGGACACGGGTTCGTGCCCTGGTCTGGGAAGATCCCACATGCTGCGGAGCTGCTGGGCCCGTGAGCCATGGCTGCTGAGCCTGCGCGTCCGGAGCCTGTGCTCCGCAATGGCAGAGGTCGCGACAGTGAGAGGCCCGTGTACCGCAAAAAAGAAAAAAAAAAAAAAAGTCTTTGGCAAGAGATTTGGCCAGGAAGTCAGGAGATCTGGATTTACTTTTGTAATGTTGAGCCAATCAGCCTTAACCTAGCAAGTATTAATTCTCCTATTCATAGAATGAGGGCAAAAACACATATTTGTGTATCATGTAATGCATATCTTCTTCACAGAAGGGTTTCTAGACTGAATAAGAACATAAAGCAAATTGCTTTAAGCTCCTAGAAGAAAGATGCTCTTCAAATCTAGGGAATTATATTAAGATTTTATATTCATTCACTTTTATATGTGGTTTTGCTAAAAGAGAACGATTAGTTTGAAGTTTATCCTGCTGTTTGGGTAAAATGGTAAAAATGCTTCCTGATTATTTTCTGAGCATAAAGTAAAACTTATTGTCCTCGGCTAAGTAGATTACCAGCCATTTTCTTTGAACATCCAGAGCTCAAAAGTAGCATCTGTCTTATTCATATATAACCTAAAAAATAACACGTAAACTTTTTAATTTAAAGATAAGTTAAATGGATGAAACAGTTTTCAGTTCCAAATTTGTTTTTTCCTTTCTGTGTAATATAAACTAAATCTTTCTTAATGTTAATTTTAGCAGTTTCCAAAAAGGTTAATACAAACAAGTTTCTTTCAAGTATAAAAAAAGAATCCAGGGCTTCCCTGGTGGCGCAGTGGTTGAGCATCCACCTGCCGATGCAAGGGACACAGGTTCGTGCCCCGGTCTGGGAAGATCCCACATGCTGCGGAGCGGCTAGGCCCACGAGCCATGGCTGCTGAGCCTGCGCATCCGGAGCCTGTGCTCCACAACGGGAGAGGCCACAACGGTGAGAGGCCCACGTACCGCAAAAATAAAAAAAAAAAAAAAGAATCCACCTGCCAATGCAGGGGACACGGGTTCGAGCCCTGGTCCGGAAAGATCCCACATGGCACAGAGCAACTAAGCCCGTACGCCACAACTACTGAGCCTGTGCTCTAGAGCCCGTGAGCCACAACTACTGAAGCCTGTGTGCCACAACTTCTGAAGCCTGCGCACCTAGAGCCCGTGCTCTGCAACAAGAGAGGCCACCGCAATGAGAAGCTCGTACACCACAACGAAGAGTAGCCCCTGCTCACTGCAACTAGAGAAAGCCCACGCGCAGCAACAAAGACCCAACACAGCCATAAATAAATAAATAAATAAATATATAAATAAATAACAACTCCAAGGGGGAATAAATGAGAGATGGAAAGGGAACCTAAACACTAAAACAGGTTAACCAATGAAACAATTGCAATATGTGGACCAACTTGCATTCTGATTCAAGACAATAAACTATAAAAAAAATTATGACATTTATGAGACATTTGGAAATTAGAACACTGGATATTTAATATTATTGCTCAATTTTTAGGTATAATGGTTATGTTAAAATTTTTAACTGATATGAAGTATTCTGTTTCTTGATCTACGTATTAATTACCCAGTATGTTTAATTTGTGAAAATTTGGTGAGCAGCACCTGACTAAAAAATGGGCCAAAGAATTTAACAGTCACCCCACCAAATAAGGTATACAGATGGCAAATAAGCATATGAAAAGATGCTCTACATCACACGTCATTAAGGAAGTGCAAATTAAAACAATGAGATACCATTACACACTTATTACAAAAGCCAAAAGCCAAAATACTGACAATACCAAATGCTGACGAGGTTGCAGAACAATAGCAACTCTCACTCATTGCTGGTAGGAATGCAAAAATGGTATGACTACTTTGGAAGACAGTTTGGAGGTCCCTTACAAGACTAAACATATTCTTGCCATATGATCTAGCAATCACACTCCTTGGATTTACCCAAGGGAGCTGAAAACTTAGGCCCACGTGAAAACCTGAATACAAACATTTATAGCAGTTTTATTCATAATTGCCAAAACTAGGAAGCAATCGAGATGTCCATCAGTAGCTAAATGGATAAATGAACTGTGGTACATCCAGATGATGGATTATTATCCAATGCTAAAAAGAAACCATCTATCAACTCATGAAAAGATACTGTGGAACCTTAAGTGCATATTACTAAGTGAAAGAAGCCATTCTGAAAATGCTACATACTATATGATTCCAACTATATGACATTCTGGAAAAGGCAGAACTATGGTGACAGTGAAAAGATCAGTGGTTACCAGTGGTTGGGGTGAGTAGGGAGGAGGAACAGGTGGAGCACAGAGGATTTTTAGGGCAGTGAAAATACTCTTACAATACTGTAAGAATGGATATATGTCAACATTCACTTGTCCAAATCCAGAGTGTACAACACCATGAGTGAACCCTAATGTAAACTACAGACTTTGGGTGATTATCAAGTGTCAATGTAAGCTCATCAGTTGTAATCAATGCACCACTCTGGTGGGGGTTGCTGATAACTGGGGAAGCTATGCATGTGTAAGGGCAAAAATTATATGGGAAATCTCTATAACTTCTCTCAATTTTGCTGTGAAGCTAAAACTTCTCTAAAAATAATCTTTATTAAAAAATTTGATGAGCGGCCATGTGTATGTACATTACACTTCAATATAAAAAATATAACTACAAATAAATAACAATGACATCAAATGATTTTCTTTAGAAAAAAGAAATAATATGATATCTAGAATTTGCTTCAACATAATACAGACACAGGGAAAGTGGATGGAGTATATATGTAACAAGATTGACCCCAAGTTGATAATTGTTGAAGTTGGATGATGAACACGATACTTCATTATGCTCTTCTGTCCACTTTTGTATATATTTAAAATAGTCTAGAAAAATATGTTTTTAAATGTATAGATTTAAATTTTTTGATACATATTGCCAAACTGCCCTCCAGAAAGATTGTTCCAATTTTTACTTTACTAGTCATGTAAATCAACACGCACACATACCAGTATTAAAGCAATTTTATAAAAACAAAATTAGAGATAATGACATCACTGGGTATCTTAATTCATACATCAGTTAGTTTGGGTTTTTGCTTGGTACAATGTTATAAAGTCCCACAAGTATTTTAAATGATCATATTATTTCTTTTCATTAAAGAGTGGCTAGTGAATTAAGTCTAATGTTTAGAGATAGCCTGAAATAAATTAGAAAGAAGCCTAATGAAAAAGATGAGTTAGGGCTTCCCTGGTGGCGCAGTGGTTGAGAGTCCGCTTGCCGATGCAGGGGACACGGGTTCGTGCCCCGGTCCGGGAAGATCCCACATGCTGCGGAGCGGCGGGCCCGTGAGCCATGCCGCTGAGCCTGCACATCCGGAGCCTGTGCTCTGCAACGGGAGAGGCCACAACAGTGAGAGGCCCACGTACCGCAAAAAAAAAAAAAAAAAAAGAGATGAGTTAGCACATCAAAGTGAAAAGACCTACTTAAAGTATATGAGGACATACACATCTACATACAAAGGCATGATAGTGTTGTGTAAAGAGAGTGGATTTTGATATCCCATGAACCTAAGTTAGATCTCAACCCCACATTGTGAACTTTGGGCAAGTTACTTAACCTTTCAAATACTCGATTTAATCATCTGTAAAATCTAAATAATATTATCAGCCATCTTTCAGAGATGTTGTGATAATACATTATATGTGAAGCCCCAGATACTATTTTTGGGGTGTTGTAGTCACCTAATAAATTGAAAATATTATTAAATTCTATAGGTAAGTAATTTTATGTTCTATAAGAAACCTCTTAAAATAAGCTAAGATTGACATATTGTTATCACTATTTACAATATTTTGTAAACATGGCAAAGAACAGGAGTTGGTAACCTTTCAAAGATGGTATGGAAAGTCTTCATTCATTCAACTCCTTGGCAAAGACGCTGCAGTTCTTTTTTATGACTTGGGGGCATCACCAGGCTGCTGAAGGCACTGCTAGCATTGCAAAGGCATTTCCTTTGAAAATGCAGAGCTTGAAGTAGAGGGGATGCTGGGGATGCGGAGACTAAGTTTAAGTCAGCAAGCAGCTTATCAGTTGCTGAAAAAAGAAAGATAAACTGACTGCCAGTGGAAAGGAGACAAGAGTGAGTCAGAGGCTAGGCACCAGGGGGAGAGTCAAATATATAAATTATTTTCCCCAAGATCTGCATTTCTATGTCTTTACCTCCTACCATCATCAATGCAACAGCCTCCCCTTTCCAGCCCCATCTCCTTTATAACCAAATCCTCACAAAGTTCAAAAAAGCAATTCTAATTTTGCCCATTTCCCTGCTTCCTTCCCCTACCGGTCAAAGCCCAAACTCCTCTGTATGTTTTTTGTTTGTTTGTTTGTTTTTGCTGTACGCGGGCCTCGCGGGCCTCTCACTGTTGTGGCCTCTCCCATGGCGGAGCACAGGCTCCGGACGCGCAGGCTCAGCGGCCGTGGCTCACGGGCCCAGCCACTCCACGGCATGTGGGATCTTCCCGGACCGGGGCACGAACCCGTGTCCCCTGCATCGGCAGGCGGACTCTCAACCACTGCACCACCAGGGAAGCCCGCCTCTTCATGTTTCATCGAGTTTTCTGTGATTCTTACCCTGGCTTATTGTTCTAATACAATACACGGTCTATGCTATGAGGCTCTGGCCATATAGAATTACATGCAAGGTCCTTTCTCTTGCCTTCACTACTTTGAATGTTTTGTGCTTTTCTCCTCTAGAAAAACTCCCAGACATTCTTTAAGACTCAATTCAACTGCCCCCCTTCTCTGAGAAGCCCATCATAATGTCCAGGGAGAGTTCGGTGGTCCTTTAACTATGCTCTCCACAATCCCTGCCTAGTATAACTTTATTCTCACTCTAATTACCCTGTATTTTGTTATTTATTAATTATATATTTATATCCATTACTAGAGCATGAGTTCCTTGAAGATAACCATAATTTATATTCGCATTCTCAACTGTTAACCCAAAGAGCATTTCATATATATTACACAAATGAATGAATGTGAATGACTATGGAATATTAAAGATGACTGTGGTAATATTTGTGTACTAGAAAAACAATCATAGGCAGAACAACAGACTAGACAAAGCTGGGTTAGAAACTGGACTCCAGGCTTAGTAGCTATATGATCTTGGGAAATACATTCAATCTTTTTGAGTTTCATGTTTCCTCATTTGTGAAATGTTTTATAACTTCCACAACAGAACTTTATCATTTTTCTCTACATTGAGTAAATTCCAAAATGAAAATCTGACTGAATGACTGCCTGGCAATAGTAACATCTGACTGCCTTCAGGATAAAGTCCCACTTAGAATCATTACAAGATCCTTAATGATCCAGTGCCTGCTAACCAGATCAGCCTCATATTTTCTCCTAAGCCTTGATTGATGTGGCTTGGAGTCCTTTGAAAGACCAGCACACTAAACAGCCACTACCGACTAATTCCAGTGGTCCCTTGAGATGAAGTCTATTTGACAACCTCGGTTGAGATATTGCCTTCTCCAACCCCTCAAGTCTCAGTTAAGTGTCCCATGTACAGGCTTCCATAACACTCTAAACTCCCTCCATCACAGTACATATGTATTTGTCAGGGTTCTCCAAAGAAACAAACTCAATAGGAAATATATATATGTACATATAGTGTCATTAAATTTGAGTAGCAAAACTAACAAGAGGAATGGGCCCTGTCATGGAGGATAGATCATGGTGAATTCAATTTTGTACATGGCACATACGATTTGCCTGGAAGATCTCCAAATGGTAGTGTTGAATAGATATATTTGGCTGCATTCACAAGAGGGGCAGAGATGAAGATACTGGGGGTTTTCAGTAAGGAAGAAAACTAGGGGAAGCATTAGACTTGGAGGAGCTCAGTCAAAGAGAATATGGGGACTAAAAGAAAAGTCAAAGGCTGAGGTCAAAATCTTCAAGATCACTGATAATGGACAAGTGGGAAGGAAGAGGATTCTGCAAAGAAGGAACAGAGAGAGCAGGGGAAAGTATCAAAAATAAGGTCGAAGTCAACGATGTCAAATGCCACAGGGAGAGAAAGACAAAACAGAATCCATGGAGCTGGGGATGAAGAGCTTACAGGAGATATTAGAGAAGGTTTTCATGGCACAGTGGGAGGTGGAAGCCAGATCACAGCAGCGTTCAATGTGAGTAAGAAGTGAGGATGTTTTCTTAAAGCACAGCTATGAGATTGTTATGATGCCTGTCATTTGCTTTAAAATAGTTCACATAAACACTGTGAAATAAATGTGTTCAAGTAACATTCTAGATGCAGCTAGCAATCTGATCATTCATATGACAAGGGGGAGGGAGTCAAATAGCCTTACACCAAAAAGGGTGGTTTCGTGTACCACAGCTACTGAGCCCACACACCACAACTACTGAGACAGTGCTCTAGAGCCTGCGAGCCACAACTACTGAGCCCAAGTGCCACAACTACTGAAGCCCGCGTGCCTAGCGCCTGTGCTCCACAACAAGAGAAGCCACCACAGTGAGAAGTCCATGCACCGCAAGGAAGAGTAGCCCCTGCTCACTGCAACTACAGAAAGCCCACGCGCAGCAACAAAGACCCAACACAGCCAAAAATAAATTAATTAATTAATTTAAAAAAAAAAAAAGGGTGGTTCCCACCACCCTGCTGGCTCTTCATACCTCCATCAATACTATTTTGCTAACTAATGTGAGAAATGAGTTTTCATAGTTAGTGGCTTGTAAATATCACGAAGGATGTTAGAAATGGATTCTTACTGGTAGGATTAAAAATATTCAAACAAGTATCTTGGAAACACTCCCCACATTTACATGAACTAGCGATGAGAGTAAAGTGAGACCTGGAGTCTGCACCCTCTGGGACGGTATTCAGTCATAGGTCACGAGGATTTCTTGCTGTCTAATGCCAACTATAAAGAGCAACAGAATTTTGCCTCTGAAACACTATTGTATCTGCTTCAAAGGAACCTTTCATGCAAGGTGGTGGTCACAGTACTAAAAGAACAAAGAACAAAATTACAGAAAAAGCTCTATGAATTCTTCTGTGACCACTGTCTAAACAAAAATATTTGTTAGCAAATGTCTGTGAGACAGAAACTTGCTTTCAAGGTTATGGGGGAGCAGGTAACCCTTTATCGACTGACCATTGAAGACAACTGTTACCTATGAAAAAAGAAGCTAAGAGTTAGGTATTACTAAATTTGCTCAGGTCAGCTCGCAATAAAAATAAAAAGAAGGATGGGGGGCCCAGTAGTAGGGATTTTAGGGCTTTGAGAAGGCTCCATCTCTATGGTACCAGCTGCTTTGCCTCACCTGACTGTCTTGGCCTTACCATTCTCAAAGGCATAACCTGTTCCACATGAGACAGACGATTGATTTTATCATTGCCTGGATGGCAGACTTAATCAAAATTCTGTGACTTATTCCCCCAGAAAGAGATCCCAAGGCTTAAAAAGTGATGGGTTAGCTAACTTGTACTTATAAATGACAAAATGATCAGTATTACCATTTTATTTTACCACAATAAAAAAGTGATAGTGACCGGGAGATCTAGTAACAGAAGAAATAGGTATTTTCAGGTTCTTGGATAGAAAGAAAATTCTTTGAAAGAAATTAGACGAAAAAAATGGAATTAAACTTGAAAATAATTTCATGTAAAAGTGCCAGCAGAGATGATAGATAACATTTTTCTGCTTCTAATTTGTTCTGGTCCTCCATTAACTTTTCTGAATAAGGGAACCAAGGAGGTTGCCCAATCTTGGAAATCTTGGGATTTCACTGTACTCAAATCAATGGCACGATCTCTCTTCTGATGTTTCACCGTACACGATGTTCACAGAGCGTAGTCCCCTCCAACTTCCGGCGATAAGACATAATGCTTCAGAGGGGCCTTTACCTTCATGCATGTGTTATAAATTACACTTAAGAGTAAAAATTTCACATCTTCCCTTCAGTGTCATTAGAATGAGAATTTTAAAAGCAAGAAAAAAATAATCTTCAGTGAAAATGAAAAATAAAGTATTATTATTTGACCAAAAGGCAAGCTAATGAAAGTTTCCTTCCTCTCACTGTTGGACCCCATAAACAGGGCTGGCTTCATGGACATGGGGCCTGCACAGCAGCACAGGGACCTGTGCTCAGAAGGGCCGGCACTTGATTTAATGCTCTGTTGTCACCCCCTTGAAATGCTTAATAATTCTTTAACAAGGGGCCCTGCATTTTCATTTTGTACTGGGCCCCACAAACTATGTAACCAGTCCTGCCCATGAGCTTTCTGCTTCTGCAGTTAAATCTCTGACTGCTTGGCTGCCACTGGTCTGTCCCAGGCTCCCTTTGGGCCCTGCCAAGGACAGTAGTGTCAGCCAGTGCCAACCGTCCCACTCTATCCCTCAGCATCAGAAAGGGAGACACCCCAGTTCCCCCTTCCTCCCAGACAAATACAAAAGTGCCTTTGGTTTTATGGATTTTCCTATTAATAATTATAAGGGAAACAGAATTACCAAAGGGACCACTCCGGAGGTTTCAGTTACACAGTGCCACAGTGACATCCCTCGATGTGTGCCGTTACAGTGTCCCTTCTGCAATGGCCACAGGATTATCTCAGCCCTGTCCTATTTCCACTCGCAGACCTAGACTGTTAGGTGGGCAGGATTCATTTCTCTACACAGGTCCTTCTGCCCAACACAGGTATCAGAAGAGGGGATTTCCAGAGAGCAACTGGTACACTACCAAAGTGAAATGTTTCCCACCAAAGGACTGGAAAAAAGCCAGCTGCAAGAGCATGTGTACGGGACAATCCCATTTTGTGAAAAGGAGCAGAAAGAAAAGAAGAAGCAAGGAGGAAATCCCATATATGTGTGTATATATTTGTACAAACACAATGAATGATGTGGAAGGAGACATCGCACGACGTTAACATTGGTTACCTCAGAGGATTCAGGTGGAATGAGGGCTGGTGGGGAATGATTAGCTTTTCTTTTATATACCTCTGTATTTTTGTCCTGTTACAGTGAATGTATATTATGTACATTTTTTGCAAGCTCAAGAACATTTTACAGCATTGTTTTATAGTGATCAAACAAAAATTTTATAATAATTTTTACGTGAACACAGTGAAATCCTCCTAAAGTTAAGTTTACATATTATCTACAAGACATACTTCTGCTTTAAGTTTAGAGCCAACATAGTTATGTGGACCCTGAAGGCAGGTTGCACAGTTTCAAATTCTGGCTCTACCTCTTACTAGCTCTATGACCTTGAGCAAGTTATAGCTACAAAGCCCTTCAGAAGCTCAGTTCCTTGGTTTGTAAAAATAATAGCATCTACTTCATAGGACTGCTCAAAAGATTCAATGAATCAATTAAGTAATGTATTTAGAATAGTATCTGGTACAGAGTAAGCACTATGTTGGTTATTTTTAAGCTCTCTGGGTTGAGAACCTATCATTTATGAATGAAGATCACTGTACAAAAGCTGAGGGTTTTGAAATAAAGTATTATTTATTGCCACAGTACTAAAAATCTCCATAGTAATACATCTGGGCAAATGCACATAAGACTGCTAGGCACTATGAATTTTAGGTAATATGCTATCTGTAACAAGTTTACTAAAAGCTTGACTATTTACTAGGATGTTTAAATTACTATAAAAGGAAGGTTCTCGGGTTATAGTGTATGAATAATAAACATGGAGTAAAGGAGGCAGCAAGAACACTTTTACGTGAAAATCAAATCTGTCACAAGAAAACGTCACTTGGTGTTAAAGGATTATAAAATGGTCCAGCACTGTGGGATGGGCTGGGGGAAGACTCTGGTAGATGCAGAGATGTGGATGTGCTGAGGAGGTAACAGTATGTAGGCTTGGTGCTGCTTCCTAGAACACTGCACCAGATTCTTCACAAGCATAAGGGTGGAAACAGGTCCTGACACAACCAGGCAAAAGACATTGCCCGTAGACTGTCATCTGATATCTGATATTGTTCCCATAAATTCCCTTCTGCTTAATCTAGTCAGAGCTGGCGTCTATGGGTAGCTCCAAGCAATGTAACTTCTCTATCCTTTCTATATTTCCACATTTTTGTGATAAAAATCACTTTAATAAGATGGAAAAACTTTAAATAGGAAAAACACTACTGAAACATCCATCAATCACTCTCCTCTCAGAATCTTAGACAATGATTGAGCTAAAAATAAATTCAGCTTCTGCATTTCTAGGTTCTAAAAAAAATCATCTTTATGCAATGAAATGTCATCGTTTTTTAAAATAAGTTTTTCTGCATGATAACTACAAACATTTATAATGGAAAAATCAATAGATCATATCACTGATGGGAAATTAGTGAAACCATAAAAGTCACATACGAGGTTTTATTGAAGCTGCATATTTTTTAAAAAGCAAATATATTGACTAGTTCTTCTGAAAGATTGCCTACAAGGTATAATTTCCAATGACTCTGGCACTAAACAGTCAAGAAAGATGTTATTTCTGCAACTCAATTACTAGCATAAAAGGCTTCATGTAGAGAATCAATAAAAATTGTGGGAATTAATTACATTCCATGAAATAAAACTATAAAGTATTTTACTGCACAAGTTAATTCTCACCCAAAACCCTGAAATTTCTTGTTCTAGATATATAAATTACCAAATGCAGATTTTCTTTATGAATAGGATAAAAACTCATGTGGCTTTGTAGCAAGATAGTTTTATTTTAAGAGAAGCTTCCTTAAGGTTCATTGAAAATAACTGCTTATTTCTTCTTCCAATTTTTAGTATCATTTTATTTGTGTGAAGTCTGGAATGCCATATCCATTGTAAGTTTTGTTTTTTCTGTGAAGACTGACGGAAAGTGGGGATAATAACAACCACTGCCGGAGACCATACTGGTTAGAAGAGGTAATGGTGGGCAGACCAAGGCCTGGCCCAACTGGAGAAACTAGCTGGCCCCTGCCTTGGCCTCATTACCTGTGTCCTTACCACCTTCCTTGCTATCACTCCCGCTAGGGAAAAACTTTCTCCCTTGCTTCTCTGTTTAGGATTTACTCACTGCTACCTTCAGGGACAAGTGCACTAATCACCATAAGAAACAAATATATTATTTTCTTATTTACAAAATGCCTCCTAGTGTCATCATTTTGGGAGCAGGGCAGTACAAGTCAGACAGGCAGGATAAATGAACGTGGGGCTTGGCTTGTGACCTGCTGTAAATTATCTATAGTTTATTTTCAAATACTTCAGCATAAATAATGTGATATCATTGTGTGTGTGCTAGTTTAAATCTACACCATAAGGGTGCTCTGTACCCTATTCAGGAATATATATTTTAGAGATGGTTAGCTAAAATTTAATAAAATGGTTACATTCTAGAGATGACTCCTATATCCACGTTAGCTCTATTCACCTCTGATCAATGCCAGAGTTTTGCGAATTAGCATACTTGATGCTAGAAATGGATTTTTGTTGATGAAATTAGTGGTGTTTAAGATGTATATGTAAATATAGAGAGAGATAGGTGTGTTGAAATATAGAAACAATCCTCACCCTTGCATTAGCAGGGTATCCTTTGAACTGGTATAAAGTTTTATTCTGAAAAAGTTTGTGTTCAGCCACTAATTAGGAGGATTCCTATTATCTTTCATCTATAAAGTAACAATTCACCTCTATCATTGTTGTTTTCAATGAACTCTTCATGCAAGTTGTGTTGGCACATTTAAATGACAAAGTTGGGGCTTCACTGAATTTACAAAATAGGTAAACTGCACCCATATAAGATGGCGAACTTAATCGATAAATGTTGTGCCTGTCCTGACTGCTCCACCAACAGGCTGCTCCTCCACCTGCCCCCTCTCCTACGGCCGTCCTATTCCCTGAGACACAACAATATTGAAATTAGGCCAGTTAACAACCCTGCATTGGCCTCTAAGAGTTCAAGTGAAAGAAAGAGTCGCACGTCTCTCACTTTAAATCTAAAGCTAGAAATGATTAAGCTTAGCGAGGAAGGCATGTTGAAAGCTGGGAAGGCCAGAAAGAATGTCTCTATGTGTATAACTGAGTCACTCTGCTGTACAGCAGAGAGTGGCACAGCACTGTAAATCAACTATACTTCAATTTTAAAAACACTTTTTTAATTTTTAAAAAATTAAAAAAAGAAAGCCTGGGGACTTCCCTGGCAGTCCAGTGGTAAAGAATCTGCCTTGCAATGCAGGGTACGCGGGTACTGAGCTCACGCGCCTCAACTAGAGAGCCTGCGCGCCACCAACTACAGAGCCCGCGTGCCACCAACTACAGAGCCCGCGTGCCACCAACTACAGAGCCCACGTGCCACCAACTACAGAGGCCACGTGCCCTGGAGCCTGCGCACCACAACTAGAGAAGAGAAAACCTGCACACCACAACTAGAGAAAAGCCTGTGCACCACAACGAAAGATCCCGCATGCCTCAACAAGGATATCACCTGCCACAACTAAGACCCGATGCAACCGAAATTTAAAAAAATGAATAAATAAATAATAAATAAATCTTTAAAAAAGAAAGAAAGAAAGCCAGGATAGGCCAAAAGCTAGGCCTCTCGAGACAGTTAGCCAAGTTGTGAACGCACAGGCAAAGTATGGAAGGAAATTAAAAGTGCTACTACAGTAAACACACAAATGATAAGAAAGTGAAACATCCTTAATTGCTGATACCGAGAAAGTTTTAGTGGTCTGGATAGAAGATCAAACCAGCCACAGCATTCCCTTAAGCCAAAGCCTACCCCAGAGCAAGGCCCTAACTCTTCAATTCTCTGAGGGCTGAGAGAGGTGAGGAAGCCGCAGAAGAAAAGTTTGAAGCAAGCAGAGGTTGGTTCAGGAGGTTTAAGGAAAGAAGCCGTCTCAGTAACAAAAGAGAGCAAGGTGAAGCAGTAAATGGTGATGTGTAAGTTACAGAAAGTTATCTAGACGATCTAGCTAAGATCATTCATCTAAACAACAGATTTTCAATGTAGATGAAACAGCCTTATACTAGAAGATGCCATCCAGGACTTTCACAGCTAGAGAGGAGAAGTTAATGCCTGGCTTCAAAGCTTCAAAGGACAGGCTAACTTTGTTAGGGACTAATGCAGCTTGGTGACTTTAAATTGAAGCCAATGTTCATTTGCCATTCCAAAAATCCTACCCCTTAAGAATTATGCTAAATCGACTCTACCTATGCTCTATAAATGGAACCAAAAGAAGCCTGAATGACAACACATCTGCTGACAACATGGTTTAATCAATATTTTAAGCCTACTGCTGAGACTTGCTGCTCAGAAAAAAAGGTTACTTTGAAAGTATTACTGCTCATTGACAATGCACCTGGTCACCCAAGTGCTCTGATGGAGATGTACACGAGATTGTTTTTGCCTGCTAACACAACATCCATTCTGCATCCCGTGAATGAAGGAGTGATTTTGACTTTCAAGTCTTATTATTTAAAAAATTCATTTTGTAAGGCTACAGCTGCTGTAGACAGTGATTACTCTGATGGATCCGAGTAAAGTAAATGGAAAACCTTCTGGAAAAGATTCATCATTCTATGTATCATAACATTCACGATTCACTGGAAGAGGTCAAAATAATAACATTAACAGGTGTTTGGAGGAAGATGATTCCATCCCCTCATGGATGATTTCAAGACTTCAGTGGAGGAAGGAACTGCAGATGTGGTGGAAATAGGAAGGGAACTAAAACTAGAAATGGAGCCTGAAGATGTGACTGAATTGCTACAATCTCTTGATAAAACTTGAAATGATGAGGACTTGCTTCTTATGGATGAGCAAAGAAAGTGATTTCTTGAGATGGAATCTACTCCTGGTGAAGACGTGAAGATTGTTGAATCTTCACATAAATTTAGTTGATAAAGCTGTGGTAGGGTTTGCGAGGATTGTAAAAATTTTGTAAAAAGTTCTACTATGGGTAAAATGCTATCAAATGATTACAGAAAAATTGTTGGTGAAAGGAAGGGCCAATCCCTGTGGCAAACTTCATTGTTGTCTTACTTTAAGAAATTGCCACAGCAGCTCCAACCTTCAGCAACTATAAACCTGATCAGTCAGCAGCCATCAACAGTGAGACAAGAATCCACTCCACTGGTAAAAAGATTACTACTCACTAAAGGCTCACATGATGGTTAGCATTTTTTAGCAATAAAGCATTTTTTAAAATAAGGTATGTACATTAGTTTTTAAACATATGCTGTTGTGCACAATAGATGGCATTATAGTATAAACATAACTTTTTAAAAATAAATTTATTTATTTTTATTTATTTATTTTTGGCTGTACTGGGTCTTCGTTGCCGCGCGCAGGCTTTCTCTAGTTGCGGCGAGCGGGGGATACTCTTCGTTGCGGTGTGCGGGCTTCTCATTGTGGTGGCTTCTCTTGTTTTGGAGCATGGATTCTATGCATTCGGGCTTCAGTAGTTGTGGCACGCAGGCGCAGTAGCTGTGGCTCGCGGGCTCTAGAGCACAGACTCAGTAGTTGTGGCGCACAGGCTTAGTTGCGCCGTGGCACGTGGGATCTTCCCAGACCAGGGCTCGAACCCGTGTCCCCTGCATTGGCAGGCAGATTCTTTTTTTTTCTTTTAATTAATTAATTAATTAATTTTTGTCTGTGTTGGGTCTTCGTTGTGTGTGCAGGCATTCTGTAGTTGTGGCGAGCATGGGCTACTCTTCGCTGCGGTGCAGGGGCTTCTTATTGCAGGGGCTTCTCTTTGTTGCGGAGCGTGGGCTCTAGGCACATGGGCTTCAGTAGTTGTGGTGCACAGGCTTAGTTGCTCCACAGCATGTGGGATCTTCCTGGACCAGGGCTTAAACCCGTGTCCCCTGCATTGGCAGGTGGATTCTTAACCACTGCGCCACCAGGAAACCCTAAACAGAACTTTTATATGCAGTGGGAAACTAAAAAATTTGTGTGACTTGCTTTATTGTGATATTCACTTTACTGCAGTGGTCTAGAACCACATCCATAATATCTCCAGTGTATGCCTATGTGTGTATATATACTAACATCTAATATGAATATATATATATATTTATCTAATATGAATATATGGATATATATTAGACTATATATATATTAGAAAATACATATGAGAATATATATTAATCTAAGGCATATATATATTAGGACATATGTGTGTGTATGTGTGTGTATATATATATATATATATATATATATTTTCTAAAGCCAGAATCTTATTTAATGGAGAAACACTAAGACATTTCCACTAAAGTCAGGAACAAGACAAGGATTATCACTATCTGCATAACTATATTGTGCTGAAAGTATTAGTCAGTGCAGTTAGGCAAGAGAAATCAATTAAAGGTATAAGAGTTGAAAAAGAAAAAGAAAAAAATGACCTCTCTTTGCAAATGACATGATAGTACACTTGTTAAATTCTAGACAATCAATGCTAAAACTAAAATAACAAAATAATTCAGTAAGATAGCAGGATACTAAATTAATATGCAAAACAACAGCCTTAACTTATACAAATAATAACCAGTGAGAAGAGCTCATGAAAGAGAAAAATCTCATTGATAATTGTAATAAAAAAGATAAAAATACTTAGAAATAAATTTAACAATAAATGTTCAAAACCTATGTGAAGGAAACTATAAAATATTCCTGACACAAAACTTGATTTGAACAAATTGAAAGATATCCTTTCTCAGTTATGATGTGTCAACATTACCTATATATCAGTTCTCCTTTAAGTTAATTTATGAATATAGTGCAATCCCAGTTTTAAAAATACCCAAAAGTTTTTTTTAGAGCTAGGTAAGTTGATACTAAAGTTTACATGAAAAAACAGACACTTAAGAATATCTAGGATATTACTAAAAAGAGCTATTTATAGGAGAGGGGGTGGATAAGCATAGCAAGATACAATTTAAATAGTGTAGTACTGGTATGTGAATAGACAGAAAGACCAATTGAATAAAATAGAAAACCTAGGCTCATGTGTACATTTAAAATACTATAAAAGTGATATTGCAAACCACTGGAGCAAAGATGGACTGTTTAATAAATCATGTTGGAGAAAAAAATGGAAATTAATTTCTTATACCATATATATGTATAAACTCCAAATTGATCAGAGATCTAGCAGAAAGTTTGAATGAATTCCTCTTTACCCTGTGTTATGCTTTGTGGCTATGACTTAAAGTCCATGTGCAATAAAGGAATGATGAGTTTTACCCCCATAAAAATAAAAAACTTTTACATGGAAAAAAAACCCCAAGCATAGTAAAAAAAAAAAGACATAAATCAGGAGAAAATATTGCAAGAAATATGCCAGATATAGGGCTAATATCCCTAATATATAAAGACATTTTTTAATTGAGTAAAAAAAAAGATTTAAAAATTCCAATAGAACATGGGCCAATGACAGACAATCCACAAAAAAGATACAAAAATTGTCCCCACTCAAATTAAGAGAAGTATACATTAAAACTACACTGACATACCATTTCTCATTCATTACATTGGCAACAGTTCAGGTAAACTGACACTATCATATATTGCTGGTGGGAATGCAAAATGATACAACCTCTGTGGAAGACAATTTGACAATATGTAGTACATATGGATTTACCCTTTGACCTAGCAATCCTATCTTTAAAGATAGACCTCCTAAAATATAAAAACAGAAGGTTATTTATTGTAGCATTATTTATGATTGCATAATATTGGTCGCTACCTAAACATCCAAGCATCAGATTTTAAGTGAATAAACTATGGTACATCCACACCATGGAGTACTATTCAGCTGTAAGAAAAGAATGAAGAAGATCTCAATAAGTTGATGCAAAGTGATCTCCAGAAGATATTGTTAACTGAAAAAACCAAAATGCAAAACAGCATATGTGGTATGTTCACTTTGGAGGAAGAAAAGAGGAGTAAAAAAACATATATATCTACTTATTTTTGCAAAAAGAAACATAGGAAGGATACATCAGAAACAATAAAATTGTATACATAAAAAAAGGTGGCAGGAAAAAGTGTTCAAGAGATAGGGAAGAGGGACTTCCCTGGTGGTGCAGTGTTTGAGAATCCACCTTCTAATGCAGGGGACACGGGTTTGATCCCTGGTCTGGGAAGATCCCACATGCCGCGGAGCAACTAAGCCTGTGGGCCACAGCTACTGGGCCTGCGCTCTAGAGCCTGCGTGCCACGACTACTGAGCCCGCCCGCCTAGAGTCTGTGCTCCGCAACAAACAGCAGCACCCGCTCGCCGCAACTAGAGAAAGTCTGCGCTGCAACGAAGACCTACTGCAGCCAAACATAAATAAATAAAAAATAAATCAATTTAAAAAAAAGAGAGGGAGGAGAGTGATATTCCTCTGAATATATCTTTTTGTACGGTTTATACTTTGGCAAGCATATTATTCTACATATTCCAAAAGTAAAATGGAATTATCAATAATGGAAGGAAAAATAAACTAAAACTGGACATAGAAACAAATGAACTCAAGTGTATTTCAAATGACTAACTTAAAACCACTGAAGAGGGATAGGGTAGGGCGAGAGAAGTAATCCAAGTCATTTTTGCACCTAGTACTTCGATTTTCAACCCTCAGTCTGGGGAAGAAAAACTACCTTTTTAGTAGACTTGCTTATGTAATTATGTGAATGTATAAATTCTGAAACTGTTTTATGGGTAATTATGTGAATGTAGCAATTCTGAAACTATTTTATGCAGGATTAGGCAAATAAGTAAACGTGCTGTGAGGAAACAAGGTTCTCACTGCTGAAGAAGGCAGACACAAATATGAAACGGGGAAGGCAACAAAGAACACTGTGGAATTCGATTGGAATTGTAAGTATCAACATTCATGATTTCTTAAATGAAAAAAAAAATCTATTCCCCTCTCCCTCACCTCTGTCTACTGAGGTGACCTGAAAGCAATAATACCCCACTATCAATAAGCACTCTTAGTGCCAAGGTCTTAGCTTCTAAATACCATTCTCCAAGAAAAAAACAAAAGATACCAAGACTTTTGGAGAAATTGTTGATTCTAGGGTAGGAGTAATGAATGTACAGGACAAGCCTGGAAAATCTTGTTGTGCCACAAGATAAGGAAGTGTTCAATGTGTAGGTCAAAAGGAGCCAACCTGAAGCTAGCCAAATCTCAGATAATTGGAGCATCAAAATAAATAAGGGTGGGAGAGAAGAGGCAAATCTCCCATGCAGAAGAATTCCAAACGAATTATGTAAATACCCTAATGAAGGGAGAGCACTACAGAAATGTGTGCTGGGCACAGCGACTTCCTTCCAAGGAGTACAGAATGGAAGGGGGACGGGGGGGGGGGAAGAGTAACTTTACAGTGGAAAAACCGGATAAACACGACTTTAATGATCAAATGCAACATAAACAATCATAAATTATGTTGGTAGTATGTACACTTGTTACAATGTGATGAAAATGACACTTTACCTCTGTGGTCTTCCCCTCAAAAACCCATAACCCCAGTCTAATCATGAGAAAAGCATATATAAATTCCAACAGAAGAGCATCCCACATGGTACCTGACCAGTTTTCCTCAAAATTGCCAAAGTCATCAAAACCAAGTAGAGTCTGAGGAACTATCACAGCCAAGAGGAGCCTAAGGAGAAATGACAACTCCATATAATATTGTATCCTGGATGGAATCCTGGAACAGAAAGGACATTAGGCAAAAAGTAAGGAAATCTAAAAAACTATGGACTGTACATAATATTACTGCATCAATATTGGTTCATTAATTGTAACAATATACCATAATACTGTAAGAGGTTAATAATAGGGGAAACTGTATGTGGGGTGAGGGGGATATATGGGAACTCTGTACTATCTACTCAATTTTTCTCTGAACCTAAAACTGTCCTAAAAATAGTCTATTAATAAACAAATAAATGAGAACAGCAATGGATTATAACGCCTTGAACAAAAAAGAATTCATAAATTCATACTGATAGTAAATAAGTAAGGAGCGCTTTACTTTATAGTAGCATCAGGACTAATAAATGGGGAGAGCTTGAAGGAGCTAGGGGGGAAAATCAACATTTTGTAACTATCATTGCAAAGATCAATTGCAGTAAGGATCATCAATGGAGGCAAAACCTTAGAGTTTGATTGGGAACAAGACAGCTTGGTCTCAAAGTATCTTTTCACAGATTGCTTATGAGTTGCAAGGGGGAAAACAAACAGCAGAGAAACTGGACAACACCTTGATCCGGTGATAAAAATCAATATCACCTTATAATGGACAGACAGACATCCTGTGCCTCCGGACGTAATATCCCGAGGAAGGACACAATTTCACTTATGTGGTTGTTTCCACCGATGATGCATAATTTGAATCTAATCACAAGGAAAGATCAAATAAAGGTCGATGAGAGAAATTGTATTTGAGGACGAGTCTTTCACTGTAAGGGGATGGATTGCTTTTGGTGAGCCCTCTTGGTCGTAAGGCTGTTAAGTAATCAAATGTAAATATTCCAGACTGTGGTTTTAACTATTATATTTATAAATTAAAACGCTATCGCAACGGGTTTATTTAAATACGTATAAAAAGATTAGCAGTTTCCCTTTCAGGGACAGGAAAGAACGCATGTGAAGGAGCGGGTCTAGAGAGAGTGGGAAGGAGGTGGGAAGAGGGAAGGGACCCTCAACTGAAGATTGCCAGTTGTTCGGTTTATAGTTATTTGTCATTTAACAAACACTTACAAAGCACTTATTTTTACCAATCGCTGTTCTATAGAAGCGCTTTTCACAAATCGACTTTTTTAATGGGAAAGCTCAGTAAACGGTCTTTACTTCCTTAAACAAAAGACAGCTGTGTCAAGAAGTGATTTTTCTCATAAGTACTCTTCTCTGTTATCAAGGCTCTGCTGCAGCGATTCTCTTCTTCGATAGAAAAACCTGAGCCTTCAATTACTGACTGGCATTTCATAGAAACGTCGGCAACCCTAGTTGACGAGACCAAATGTTAACTGCCCTTTAAAAAGACTTTAAAACATGCACTGAGAGCAGCTTATGTCTCTATTTGCGGAGCCAGGCACTCACAGTCTCTCTTCCTTCAGGGTTGGCCCTAAAGAGCAGGTCGCCACCTTTCTTAGCCGAAGTTGCTATTTCTAAACAACCTCCCGGCGCCAACCTAAGAACTAGTTCCGGTCTACGTTCGTGCTCCTTAGCGCTTGTGTCAAGCAATGGATTCTGGGAGAGGCTGAAGTTTCCAGGCCGGGTGTGAACGCCGGACTTCAATTCCCACAATGCCTGGCGAGAATCCGTAATTCCTGCCGGGGCAACCGGGAGGTGGCCGCCATCTTGCGTACGGAGGGCAGACTTGTAGCTCCGCTCTTGTGGCTCGGGCTTTCAGTCCCTCCCGGTCTCTGCTTTGGGCCGTGTGTCCGTGCTTCTTTCACCGTCTTTATTGAGAGGTAAAGGTCAATGCAGAACTGTGTTATAAGGTGAGTAGACATTCCATTTTCGGTGAGGTGGGGTTGTGGTGTTGACGTTTTCCGGTTTCTTCCTTCTTCCATTAGCGACTTGGGTTCTCCCCTACGCTTGCCTGAACCTTTTCGTTTAGCCGTAAACGTAGAAGCCGGGAGTAAACCTTTCGGCCTCGGAGCTCTTTGGAATTCCTAGACAGAACCTGAACGTGTCTCCGTTGAGATAGAGAAATTGGGTGACGCGCTTTTGCCCGGGCTACCCTCTTTGGAGGTCAGGAGGCCTTAGGGTTCAGGTCGTGTATAGGCCTCTCTCTCTTAATGCAGCCTCCTTTCTCTTCCTTGGGACTTTTCTGCCGTTTCTAATGAGGAAATGAGAAGGTGAGAGGCGGCCTGGGACGGGGCTGTTTCCGGGAGGACGGCGTTCTCTACAGGTGTATCTTCTTTCAGCCTCTCTAGGGCCTACCTGTGTCGTTCTGGTTCGTCGCTTTGCCCTTTCCTTTTGCTCTCGTGTTCGAGAAGGGGAGACCAGAGAGCGGGCGGAATGAAGTATTGACTAACAGAGGCTTTTGAATTGTACTCTTGAGGGTCCCCCCAAAAATTTCAAGGGAAGCAGAATTTATCGTCGAGATAGCCAAACCATCTGGAAAAGATGAGGGCTTTGGTTTGGGGAGTTGCCAGATTTAGTTTTTAAACATAATATGACATATTTCCGTCATTCGCAGTACAACTGAAGTTATTATTTTTTTCTTTAAAATTAACGTATTACACCCACTTGGAAACCACTTTTACACTACTCGTAAGAGTAGGGCCCATAAAGACTGACATTGAAGTTAATTTGACATTTGATTGCTAATGAGATGTGGTTGTCTGAGGTTTGCTAAGGACCTAGTGATTTTAAACAGGAAGACGTTTATGATGCAATTTATCACAACCAGTTTGGACATGTGTCACTTTGGTTGGCAGACTTACTCTCCCTTTTATTTTTTGAATTTATTTTTTATTATAAATAATTTATGTTTGGCTGCGTTGGGTCTTTGTTGCTGCGCTAGGGCTTTCTCTAGTTGTGGCGAGTGGGGGCTACTCTTCGTTGCGGTGCGCGGGTGCGCGGGCTTCTCATTGCGGTGGCTTCTCTTGTTGCGGAGCACGGGCTCGCGGAGCACGGGCTCTAGGCGCACGGGCTTCAGTAGTTGTGGCGCAGGGGCTTCGTTACTCCGCGGCATGTGGGATCTTCCCGGACCAGGGTTCGAACCCGTGTCCCCTGCATTGGCAGGTGGATTCTTAACCACTGCGCCACCAGGGAAGTCCTTACTCTCCCTTTTAATACACAGCTGTATGTCTATATCATCAAAATATATATTACTGATTCAGCTTTCCGAGCTTGCTTAAATTCTTGCTTACATCCTCTAAATTCAGAAATACATCATTTAGATTTAAAGATGAGATACATCTTTTTTTAAAAAAGGATGTTTGTTTACCTTCAATGAGACCCCTCCTTTAAATCATAATGTCATACCAATAGTAAGTGGCTATAAAGTTACAATTTTATAATTTTTGCATTTTGGGAAAATGTTATTAAATGCTTATATCAAATTAAGTTTATTTCCTGTTGTTTCTGAGGAAACTTTTGTTTATTTTTTTTAATATTAGCTGTTAATTCTGTGATTTATTTGCTCCTCAGATGCCTTATGGTGAAATTGAAGCTAAATCCATGGGACATGGGGAAGAACTAATAAGTGAACCACGCTATAAGAAATTGAAGTCTACTGAAGAGGCATATGTTTTCCCCCATCATGGTAATGCTAATTTTCACAGAAAGCAAAAGAAAACTGGAAATGATTGGGTCCCTGTGACCATCACTGATGTCAGAGGACGTAGTTATCCTCAGGAGGACAAAACCAAAGCTAGAAGTTTGCTGAAACCTGTGCATGATGAGATGCTTGGTAATAGACGAGATGTTATTAATTCTGTTGATTCACAAGTTTTACAGGATACACGTCCTCCATTGGTATCCACAGATGATGAGATATATAGCACAAGTAAAGCATTTATAGGACCCATTTACAAACCCCCTGAGAAAAAGAAATGTAATGAAAGGAGGAATCGAGCAGACACTATCAGTGGTATAGGTGGGAAAGGAGAACGAAAAGAGAAACAGAAATTTAATTATAAAAAATCAGAGATTGACAATGAATTATTCCAGTTTTACAAAGAAATTGAAGAGCTTGAAAATGAAAAAGGTGATTCAGAAAGCAGTTGTAAGGAACGTGAACCCTCTGAGGAACAACTCATTCCGTATTATCAGGGCCATAATAATCTGTTAAAATCTGAAGAAGAAAAGAGAAGAGATCTTACCAGTGCCCTTCAGTCATATTGGGGTTATCAGCAGTGCGTGGGGAATGAGCCAGGTAAATATCCTTATAATCGACAAGTAATACCTACCTTTTGTGACAGTTCATTTGCTTCCTTCAGGCCTGAGTGGCAATCAGTGCATTCTTTTTTAGTACCACAAGACCCTCATCTTTCCAGTTTTAACTATCACTTAAATATTCAAAGATTCAACGTTCCACCAAATCCATCACCAAATATTTTCCATGCCCAAGATGGCTTTCAGATGCAAAATGGATATTATGTAAATAGTTGTCATGTTAACTGGAATTGTTTGACTTTTGATCAGAACAATGGATATACTGACTGTAGTGACATTACCAGTAGTGACCATCCCTCTAGAAATGGCTACACTGTGCAAGATGAATATGCGAATAATGGTTTCTGTGAAACCAGTGAAGGATGCTGGAAAGCTCCTTCTGTGGACAAGCATAATCGAACTGACAGGTTTATGAACCAGCATTTTCAAGAGGAAAAGTTAAATAAATTGCAGAAGTTACTTATTCTTTTAAGAGGTTTGCCTGGTTCTGGGAAAACAACATTGTCTCGGTAAGTAAAGGATACCAAGTGAATACTTGGTAATTTATTACTTAAAAATCATAAATGATAGTTGTAATCAGTGGCAAATGCTTTTATGTTTCTAGTAAAAAATCTTTAATTTGTTATACTTGAAAATGGCATCTGATGGTAAATATTTTAAAAGATGTTTTCTGATAGAGGAAAGGAGAATTGGCATATATATTTATGTTAAGATTCTGCTAAGAGCTTTAAATATAGTTTCACCATGTAAAAGGACGGTGATGAAAGCAAATGCTATTTGAGAACTGTGCTGGCCTTCCCTTTTAAGTCAGCTATTCAGTAGGAGTTGAATTCATAGGTTGAAGACTTGGGCTTTGACTCAGTTATTTCACTTTGTGACCTTGGACAGGTTTTGCTGTTAATAATGAGTAATACTTATTTTTCTGGAATTATTGTGAGAAGCAAATGAGATAACCCAAGGAAGGGAATTTTGAGTGTGTTTTAAGAACTGTGCTGTGTTCATACCATTATTGACAAAGAAACTTTTTTTGGTTTCTTTAAGGAGTTTGAAATGAGCAATACCTGAATTAATGGAATTAGAACTGATGATGTTTTATCATGTGCCGAAATGTTTAAAATTCCTGTTTTTGTTTACATTTTAAAAACAGAATATTGATGCATTCCAGTACATTTGTGCAGTTGTGAAAAATAGCACAAAGAAAAACAATACAAATTCTTTGTAGTTTATGTAGGATGATTCAAGCTTTATGCTAGATAAGGAGAAAAAGGAAATTTATTTGATGTCTTTGGGTGAGGATAAAAAAGTCAAAGGAAAAAAAAAAAACAAAGTCCAAGGAACCATTTTGTAAATGTTTTATATTTATTTGTAAGACACTCTGAATCACCTAAACAAAACTTCTTCAGAAGCAGGAAATCGGAGGAAGATTAAATTATGATGCAGACATTTCAAGCTGGATTGTAAGCTGTGATTTTGTAAATGAATTTGAATTTAAGTCTATGTATTTTGATTCCTTTGCAGTGAAGATTTTGTAGAGAAAATAAAATTTCAGTGCTTCTTTAGAAAGAATAGAAATTAAGAGTGAAGTTGTCTTACAAGCATGGGCATTCTTCTAGATTTAGAATATAATATCAGAGAAAAGAAAAGTTGAAATTTGGAAATCGGATGAAGAGATCTCCTAGCAAGGGCTTCTGGTACAGAATAAATGTAAGAAAGAATGATTAGATTCGGAACAACATATTGGAGTATGTTGAAACTAAAAGTGAATGAAGTGTGGTGATAATTCAGTAAAATTTCAAGGAGACATAATTGTAGTGCAAAATGACAGAGGTGATTATATATAATATGTATCTTTATTTGAGGAATTAGGTTTAATAAGAATGGAAGTTATAGTCGCAACTACCATTTATGTTATCATTTACAACTTAGAGAGTACTTCCATATGTAACAGTGTTGTGAGATGAATTATAGTCTTTTCATTTTTTAGAAGGAATACAGGCTAATAAAAAGAATGAGTTCAGGTTAAAGGACTTGGGAGAAGTTACAAAAACTGCTAAGAGATCAAACTGGGGTTGTAAATGGTAGTGTGTTTCTTATCTAATCCTTCAGTTTAATATCTATCACATGTGTAGCCGTATACCTGACTCCTGACTTTGAGTAGCTTGGTTAAAGAATAAAGAAGCAGGAGTCTCTCTTTAGGTCAGTACTTTTTTTGAATGAAGTAGAAATGGTTGTTTGGGATTGGTTATAAAGCCACATATTCTCTAGTGAGGAATGGTTTCATGTAGGATTTAGCTTTCCAAATGAGCTTTGAAAAAAGGAATAAAGATTGGGAGAATCAGAGTTGAACTGATTTGGGGCATTAAAAGATAACATTGTTTAGTATTGCTATGTGGTAATGAGTTATAGGGGGTTAGATAAATTTCAAATTCTTTTGGGGTAGTATTTAAGTCCCTTTCTTCCTTAATTTAGTCCTTACCTATCTTCATATCCTTCTGCACTTGGACTAGTACCCTGCCGTCCATTGCAGGAGACGTAATACTTGTCCGTTCATTGTTCTCAGGATTCTACTTATTCAGAGGTTCTCTTAAATGCCTCCACTTTTGATGTTTTGGTTTCTCATCTCACCCCTCAGTTATCCTCCTTCTGAACTCATGTAGGATTTGCCTTTACCACTCTTTGCACGTAGCATAAGCTACACAAGACAGCATTATTTTTTTATTTATTGATAGCTGGACCAGGGTGGTATGCAAGGCCACTCAGTACGTCAGGAGGTAAAGGGTTCATGAAGTGTCAGTTTTACTCAGAATTATTTGGGAAAATCACTTCTTTTTTTTTTTTTAATTTATTTATTTTTGGCTGCTTTGGGGCTTTGTTGCACGTGGGCTTTTCTCTAGTTGGCGGCGAGTGGGGGCTACTCTTCGTTGCGGTGTGCGGGCTTCTCATTGTCGTGGCTTCTCTGGTTGCAGAGCATGGGCTCTAGGCACGCGGGCTTCAGTAGTTGTGGCACGCAGGCTCAGTAGTTCTGGCTTGCGGGCTCTAGAGCACAGGCTCAGTAGTTGTGGTGCACAGGCTTAGCTGCTCCGTGGCATGTGGGATATTCCCGGATCAGGGCTTGAACCCGTGTCTCCTGCATTGGCAGGCAGATTCTTAACCACTGCACCACCAGGGAAGCCAATCACTTCTATTTTTAAATGTACATGATATATTACAAAAATTTATATGGTTCTTAGAAATTAAAAAAAATAAAATATGAAAATTAACTGTAGTAGACCATTTGGGGGAATAGGGTTCTCAAAATGAGGTTTAAAGAATACAATTCACTTGTTCTTACTTAAGTGAAAGTTATAAGCACAGAGTGCATTAGTTTTCTATGGCTGTGTAACAAATTACCCTAAAACTGAGTTGTTAAAGCAACAGACATTTATTGTCTCACAGTTTCTGAAGGACAGGAATCTGGGTGCCTCTGGTTCAAGTCTCTAACAATGCTATGATCAAGATGTTGGCTAGGGCTGTGTTTTGGACTGAAAGCTTGTCTTGGGGAGGATCTGCATGGAATATCTCTCACAAGTTTTTTTTTTTTTTTTTTTTTAGATGTTGGGGGTAAGAGTTTATTAATTAATTAATTTATTTTTGGCTGTGTTGGGTCTTCATTTCTGTGCGAGGGCTTTCTCTAGTTGTGGCACACGGGGGCCACTCTTCATCGCCGTGCGCGGGCCTCTCACTGTCGCGGTCTCGCAGCCTCTCTTGTTGCGGAGCACAGGCTCCAGACGCGCAGGCTCAGTAATTGTGGCTCACGGGCCTAGTTGCTCCGCAGCATGTGGGACCCTCTCAGACCAGGGCTCGAACCCGTGTCCCCTGCATTGGCAGGCAGATTCTCAATCACTGCGCCACCAGGGAAGCCCTCTCGCAAGTCTTGTTGACAAGACTCAGTTCCTTGTGAGATGTTGGATTGAGGGCCTCAGTTCCTTGCTGTCTGTAGGCTGGAGAGTCCCTTCAGTTCTTTGCTACTTGGACCTCTCTCCATTCACAGTGTGAAGAGGGAAAGTGAGCCACTTCCTGCCCCCCTATAATCTAATCTTGGAAATGAAATTCCGTATCCTGTTAGTTGGAAGCTAGTTGCTGACTCAAACCCACACGCAAGGAGAGGGGATTATATAAGGGCGTGAATTCCAGGAGGCAGGGATCTTGTAAGCCATTGGTTTTGGCTCTCCCACCACTATTTATGTAATTCTTGTGGCCTGATTTCTGACATTATTTTCTTTTCTGGATTTGTTTAATACCATATTGGCAAGGTTGTTGTGAGAATTCGATGCAGTCATAGATGTATATATATAAGATGCTTGGCACATACTAGGTCCTCAAAAAAGACAGCGATTTTGAAAAAATACAAATCAAGTGGCCAGTGGGACCACATCTGAATTTTTTATTAGATACTTGATTTTTCAAAGTTGTAAATTTTGATGTTCTGAGAATCCATTTTAGTACCTGTCTTAACTTGTGAGGGTTCTGATAGAATCTGACTATAAGAATTTTGAAAATACTAATATTCTTAAATAATTTATTTTTGGTTCAAATGGGTGGTATGACATCAGATATATCTAGATTGATACAGGTATTTTGGAGATAATTCAGGGAATTTTGAAAAGATGTGTGAGCAGCCTGGGAGGAAAAAAATTCTCCAAGCTAAAATTACTTGCTTTAATTATGATTTATATATTTAAGATATTCTTCATTGAGATTTACTCATGTTTGATGTTGACTTGGTTTAATGATGTAAATTGATTTACTGTCCCTTCCCTCCCCACTTTTTTTTTTTTATTTGGAAGAGGTTAAGGTTAAACATTTCTTGGATACAAAAGCTCCTGTGCTCTTGTAGTATGTTATTATTAACATCTGACAGATCACCTAAAAAGGTAATAGAACAGGAGAAAAAAGAAAAGAAACATAAGGTATTCAGGAAAGATGGTATCAGGTTTCTGGTATTGTTGAGTGTAACTAGGTATCATATGGTTGATGATAATCAAGATATTTTCAGGTGATTGAGCTTTGGTTTGGAATACTAATATTATGGCATTTTTATATTCTGGGTTATCTCTTATAAGCAAATAAGATGCCAAATGTGTTAGATGGTATATTTTGGGAAAATTGTGGCTGCTTAAAAAAGAAATCCAACTCCAGCCTCCCAAACAAGCAAACATAATTTAAACCATTTACTTTAATTTGGTTTGTTTGAAGTAATTTGAACTATAATTCTATGAGTGAAAATATATATTAAATTTTTAAACTTTTACATATGTGTTTTTATTGTTATTATAAAATATATACAATTTTATTATAACCTGAGGAAAGGAGAGATGTTTGTTATCTTAATAGTTGAAATCCTTCCTATTACCTTTTATTAGGAAGTATTCTTGGATCATCCCAGGACAGTATCATCCCTTCTACCACCTTCTACTCCCTTCCCCCTCTCAAAAAGAAATTATATTGGGCTGGCCAAAAAGTTCGTTTGGATTTTTTCCATAACATCTTACAACATCTTATGGAAAAACCCCAACGAACTTTTTGGCCAACCCCAATAGAATGATATGCAATTGCCTAATGGTTGAGGGAGGGGAGATAAATAACAAAATATTTTTGTTATTGTTGGATCTAAATTATTCTTACTGTCTTTTCCCTTTTCTCAGCACACCTCCAGTCTCTTTCATGAGTCACTGGTTATGGGAACACTTGTCAGTCTCTCTGTGCTTAGAAATTAAAGATGGTATCATATTGTGAGAACAAAGCGTGATTACCACTGACTTGTTCTGAGAGTGTATTCTTTAGCGTTTAGTAATTAATTTCACTTATTAATTTAATCTCTTAAAATTTTTAAATTTGATTTTACTCTGGAGGATCATAGGTTGTTTCACAGCATTAAACCTCAAGTTCCACTTTCAGGTCATAGATGTTTGTGCTTCATAGGAATGAGTTTATCAAAGCTGTCTTCAGTCAAATATAGTTTTCCTCAGGTAAATTGCTTGCTTAGGCTTACTTGTCTTTTAGGTTACCTGTTGCACTAAATTTAGACAATTTTAGACACCAAATACAAATTCACTAAAGTTAAATCATGGATAATAGTTGACATCATTTTGGGATTGAAGAGTGTTTTTAAAAGTTGCAATACAAAAGCCACTTTAAAAAGTTTTTATTACTGGCTATTACTATGTAGATTTAAGTGTGAAGTGATGTTTGAAAATCTGAAAGCTTTTTTAAGGTTCAGCTCCTATGCTAGTCTATCTGCAGTATACTTATAAGTATGTACCAGAAATTCATTTAATAACCTTTCCTTTGTGGCTTATTTCTGACGGTTATAGATTTTATATTGTAAATGGCACCTTTATGATTTCTTTTATTAACAGAATTCTGCTTGGTCAGAGTCGTGATGGCATTGTGTTCAGCACTGATGACTATTTCCACCATCAAGATGGGTACAGGTATAATGTTAATCAACTTGGTGATGCCCATGACTGGAACCAGAACAGAGGTTTGTTTTGGGCCAAGTCTCCCGGGATAGAATATTTGACTAGGAGTCAGAATACCTGAATTTTTATTCTCAACTTTTTACTTTTACCAGCTGGATGACTTTGACAAGCCATTGAAAGAGCTTTGAGACCCAGTTTTTCATCTATTAGAAGCAGTGATAATTATACTTGCCCTACTTGATTGAGGTTGTGAAAATCAGAGAATGTGGTTAGAATATTTTTTTAACTGTAAATAGTGTATATAAACTGTTACAATAGAGGTATAGGATATTTTGATAGACTTTATTTTATACCTCATGAAAAAATTCAGAAAACTCTTGATACTTTTGTTACGTATTCCCAAAAGTTATTTCCTTGAGTAATGCTAATGTTTTCTAAGGCTTAATATTAATGCCCGTGAATATTAAAAGTTTTTTTCATTGATGTCACTCTACAAAAAATTTACTTAATACATTTTTTAGAGGTATATGGGTCACTTTATTTTCATTTTGGAATAGTAGTTCTTTCTTAACCTTGGCTGCACATTTGAATCACTTGGGGACCTTTTAAAAAAAGTTATGCCTGAGTCTTAGCCTCAGAGATTCTGGTTTAGTTGATTTGGAGTGGATCTAAACATCGGTATTTTTTTGAAAGTTATCCATATATTCTAATGTTGCAGTCAGGATTGAAAACTATTGATCTAGAACTATGTAAGTACATGCTTATGCTATAATCTATAATTTCTTTTTTAAAAGAAATTAAAAATGCATTGATGATGAAACATTATTTAAACCTAGAATAGAGAGATTATATTGAAGCCCACACACCCATCACTCAGAATTATTATCACTTATCAAGATATTGCTATATTTGCTTCAACCCTTTTGCTTTCACTCCGCCCTCCTTTTTTAATTTGCTGAAGTATTTTTTTAAAGCAAATTCTAGACATCATACTTCACACATTTCAAGTAAATCTTCTTACTTAATTGCAGTGCCATTATCACACCTAAAAAACAAAACAAAACCCAATTCCTTGACATCATGTAATATAGTCTGTAATCAGATTTCCCCTATTGTCTTAAATATTTCTTTACAGTTGTTTTAATCAGGATCTAAACAAGGTCTTTGTAGTACATTTGGCTTTATGATTCTTTTAATTAAGTTAATCTATAGCAGTTTTCCCTCTTTTTGCTCTCCTACCATTAACTTATTGCAGAAACTTGGTTGGTGGTTCTGTAGAGTGTCCCATAGCCTATGGTTGTCGGTTTGCTTCCTTGTGGTAATCATTTAACTTGTAGGATTTATTAGGTTCAACCTTTTTTTTTTTTGTAAGTAAATGGTTGTCCCATTTTTAGTGATGGTAAGATCAGTAGCTTCAAAGGGACAGCCTAATCCCTGATTTATTCAACAATGAATTGTTTCCTTAATCAGTTATTTCATTAAAGTTTGCAAAATGGTGATTTTCTAGGACTTTCATTCTTTCTGTGTTTAGTAGCTAGAATTCTTCTGTAATGAAGAACTTCCTCTTGCCTAGAACTAGCAACTAAGGTTACCCTGAAGTACAGTATATACAGGAAAAACAGAATAAATGCTTTTCTTTTTTAATTGTCAATTTTCAGAGTAAGGAATTTCATTGAGGATGCTTTTGAGTAAAAAGTTTAAATGTCAGATAAGTTTGATTATAAGATTATTTCCTACTATTGGTTCTAGGATTTCTCCAAATAGAGAGTAGCATAAATTTAAAGAGAGTAGCATAATATTTTAAAATATTACTTCTTTTTGAATTTTTAAAATGCTGCAGCGTTACTGCCCAAATCCAATAATGATGATGTTACAGTTCCAAAAAGTGCTTGGAGTTATTGGCCCAGAGTTAAGGGGAGTAGAAGTAGGTGATTAAGTGGAATGAGCCAGTATACCTTTGGTGAACTGGGAAGTTTGTTTCTGTGAAACATTTTTTTCTTTTTGCAATACTAGTTTAGAATATTTCATTAAAATGTTAGTGCCATGTGAATTCTACTTGCTGAACATATTGGTGTGTAGATAAACTACTGGTTTTATTAGTATAATAAATAGGGGCTTTTTCAAGGTAATTTTTAACCTTTTTCAAAGCAATAATAACTAGCAGTCATTAGACATTTTGAAAATTATGAGCATTACATTTAATTTAGGGCAAAATTTCTCTTTTCTACAAATATTTATTGAATACTTTTAAGTGCCAGGCATTATTCAGGGAATATGTATCTGCCTCATGTTTATTAGAAGGATCTATATTGATCTTTAACTGCTTATAAGTTAAAAATATCTCCAAGGTGTCATTTTTCTCTTTCTTAGAGTATGGTGTTTAATTTGTTTAAGAAAATGACTCTCTTTATTTGAGTAGTCAAACATTGTTTACTTAGACGCTCTATTCTCCTGGAGTGCACTGGAATGTGGTATTGGGTGTTGATTATTCATGGAAAGAGAATAATCTCCCCATTCCTGCAAATCAGAGATTTATTTGGTGAATAAGCTCCTCTTGTAGATAAGCTCCTCTTGTAGAACATAACTCCTTGGAGGTGTAAGCCTGTCAGAGATTAGGAAAATTAATACTTTTTTTAAAAATGAAAGTTTTGATCATTGTTTGGGGATGGAGCAGTGGGAGTTGATAGCATCTTGGTATCCTATTTATGACTTAGATTCTAAATGTAGTATTTAGAGACATCTTCTCCGAAATAGATATTCCACCATAGTCATTACTTCTTAACTAACGGTTAGAATTTTGTCTGCCCTTCGACATCTATGTAAGTGTTTTCATTGTGTAGAACTTAGTGGTTTGAATTCTAAATCCCAGCAAAACTTACATATCATTGCATTTTGCCTCAGCCTTTTAAATTTTATAGTGGGTTCTTAATTATCTTGCCTGTTTACACTTAAGAGGTACACACATTCCTGTCATTATGAGTGGCTCACTGTGGCACTAATTCTCACCTTATGTGGGAAGAGATGGCATAGGGAGAGGGAGATATGGTTTGGAACAGTTCCATTGTAGCTCAACTCCTAATTTCAGAATCATAGTCCTAAGAAATATCCAGTCAGTTAAACTGTGGTATTTAGGTACTTGGTATATAAGTAACGACAAATCCATAGCACTTTTTTTTTTTTTAAACTTAAGTCTGTCTTACTTCAAAAGCATTATTTGTAATTATAGAACATTGGAAAATAAAGATAAGCATAAAATGCATATATTCCCAACACCTACAGAAGACAACTTTTGGTGTCTTAGTAACTCTTCCCACATCTTTATATTTTGACCAAGATCAGACTTACATGTTATCTTATAAATTGCCGTTTTCTTTTAACAGTCTCCATCTTCCCATGTCAATAAATGTTTTCCTCTTTTCATACTCAGACCATATTCAAATGTAACTTGTTCCTACATTTTCTGTAAATGAAAGCTCTAGACTGAAGTCTTTATTAGCTGTTAAGTTCAACAAAATATTTACCCTAAAATGTCCTTTACAGCTAGTTTGTCAAAACCAGCATCTGGTCTGGAGAATATACATTGCATGTGTTTATGTCTCTTAATTCCATTTAATATAGCAGAGTGCTTTTATTTTCATGGCTCTAACTCAAAAGATTACACGGTTTTGGTTTTAAGTACAGGGATGTAGGAAATATCTTAATGTTTAAATTTTATTTTGTGTATTTTTATCTAATAGTTCTGTTTTTTGCTTTTGTTTTTTAAATTTATTTTTTATTTCAGCAAAACAAGCTATCAATCAGGGGAGATCTCCAGTTATAATAGACAACACTAATACACAAGCTTGGGAAATGAAACCATATGTGGAAATGGTAAATATGAGATATGAGAGAGTTTTTATATTATCAATTTTTTCATATTCTGAAATTTTGGTTACATTGATCTTTATTACTAAAACAGTTGTCCTTGTTCTCTGAAGAGGTGTGTTCATTTGCTTAGTTTTTTTAAAAATTGGGAATGGTGCTTATTAAGCAATATGTTTATCTTGTTAGTTTTGCCTGGACTTGAGGATAGTAATTGGAATTTGTCCATTAAGTGGTCTTAAAATATTTATAAACTGTATTATTTTAAAAGTAAAACTTTTCTTGGTTGAGCAAATTTAGAAGTATTGTCTAAGTGAAATTTATATCTGTCTGCCATCTTTTTACTTTAAGACGTATTCCCTGGGTTTTTGTTTTCTTTTCTTTTGTGTAGGCCATAGGAAAAGGATACAGAGTAGAGTTTCATGAACCTGAAACTTGGTGGAAATTTGATCCTGAAGAATTAGAAAAGTAAGGCACTCAAAAAATTTGTAATCCCTTATCTTTTTTTTCTTTTTTTTCTCCTTTACATGGTCAATTTCTTTACTAGCTTTTGCTTGTTATATCTTTGGTACCTGTGAATAGGGACTACTACTACTCACTTTCTGTTAAGAGGAACATTGACTTAAATGCAAGGTGTTTGAGGATCTTTGCACTGTTAAATTTCATTAAATATTTCTTGTTAAGTGTGTTTGTTATTTTTCTTACGTGAATTTCCGCATTGTTTCCCAATTTGTTGAATGCTAATGGAGATCCGGAAAACTGAGAGAAAAGTTAGGACTTTTCCCCCTGCTTTTTAGCTAGGCCACTTCTCTGCATTGCCTTTCCAACTTCATCTCCTTCCCATTTTAGATCCCATCACCCTTTCACCTGGTGCTTTTATCTCTCCCCTTTTCCCATCTTTACTGCTACTGATCCATTATCCCATACCCAAGATTCTGGGAATCAATGTGTTTTGGAATTCAGATTTTTTTTTTTTTTTAAATTTTAGAAAGGAAGTATATAGTGCATATACCTAATTGTAACACTCCTAGCAGAGTTTGGGGCAGTATGGTATATAATCAGACATCTTGATATTTCTGCAGCAGATCACGAATGGTCAGTCTAAGTAGAAAGGAAAGATTCTACATTGTTTAATGTTAATTCTGAGTAGATCATGCTGCCAAATGAGTACAGGTGTGGTTAGACTTTGCTGCTACATGAGTCAACAGAAAACTGAATTTTCAGAGCATTTTAGATTTCAGGATTTGTGGTGAGAGATGGTGGACTTGTATTACATTCAACCCTGCTCTTCCATTTGTCTTTACCTTCATCCCTTTCCCCTAGTTTTCCTGACTATGACTCGTTTTTCTTTCTTCATTTTCACTCGGACACAACCCCCTTTTGGAAACAACTTTAAGATGTAATTCACATACCTTACAATTTACCCATTAAAAGTGTACAATTCAGTGGTTTTCAGTGTATTCACAGAGTTGTATGACCATCACCTCTCTTTGTAAAACCATTTTTTCTTCCCACCTCAGTTTGCCCTCTTCTAGCTTAAAACTGTTATTCTGTGTATGGTGTTCAACTAATTTAATTCTTCCCCCTTGCCTTTCATTCCTTTTGTACCTTTGAATTTTTATTCCTTTGGTTACCTTTCTTCCCCTTTCTGACTTGCATGCCAAATCAAATATATGAAGAGTTAAACTGATAAATATTATTAATATCTGGTATTGTTTGCCTGCCTCTGCGTATATTGCACCTCAGGTAGAAGAGAGTTTAAAAACTAAAGATATTTGGGTTATGCTGAATAAATGAATTATTGAAATTGTTATACAGTTAGGCTTTATTTACATTTGAGACTCTTGAAATGTATTACAATTCTTAATATAAATTAACTTTACAAAATAAAGTAAGTTTAACTGATATCTAGTATAGTTTGACAGATTTTTTTGGTAAAGAATTGGTTGAATCATCAATTTTGACTTCTTGTGGGTTTCTATAGCTTGGCCAGTTTCAACCTTGACCTCAGATCTCTCTTTTTCTCTCTCTTTTTTATTTTTCAATCTTCTATTTTTTCTCTCTCTTGCTTTCTCTTCTCATGTTTAACCTAAACATCAGTAGTTTTGAAATCTAAACATTTCTTTTATGTCTTTTTTCTGGAAAAATGAGTTAGTTTTAGTAAATCTAGAACTATAACATTAAATATAAAATATGTTCTGTGTGTTTTGCCATGTCCAAGTCAAGTTACGGAAAACTACAAGTATAGAATACATTGTAAAAATTTCTTTGAGGGTCAAGAATAATTTTTAAACCACTTTTTGTTATCATAATTAAACTCACAGAAAAGTACATAAAATATAAATATGTAGCTTAACAAATATCTTATAAAACAGATATTCATTTAACCATTACCCGTGTCATGAGAGCATTACCCACTTTAGAAGTTTTATGAGTTCCTTTTCCCAGTAACAATTTCGTAATTCCCTGGTAATTACTTACTTGCTTTTCCTTAAAGCTTTTTTTTTTTTTAAAATATCCTTTGCTTTAGCATCATGGTTTAATTTTTTCTCAAACTTTATATAAATAGAATTACAGTATATATTCATTATATCTAGTTTCTTTCACTCAACATTACGTTTGTGAGATGTACAAATTGTATCTGTAATAATATAGTTTGGTATCAATAATAATTTTTTTTTAATAACGCAAGTGTGCTAAAATAACTTTTAAAAGTGATATATATTTTATATTTATTTTTGTCAGTCCTGGAAGCCCACTCAATTCTTCTATAATTTTCAAAACAGTATCTCATAATTTTTTACTCTTGTTTAAAAAGAGCGGAAGATTAACTCAGTGGTTCTGTGAATCAGTAGTTAGTTCTGTGTGAAGAAGGTGTAATTAGTTAACATTTTGCTGTGATTTATGGTATCTTTAAGCTTTTTTAAGATATTGTTTAAACCTGAGAGAGCCTTTTTTTTTAATGTGAGGTGTATCTTCTGGTATTTATTTGCAAAATGTAATTTGAAATCTGTACTCTATTACTCTAAAACAGTTTAATCTCTAAGCCTGTACATTCTAAAAGAAAAAAGAATTAAAATCCTTTTCTTTTTTGGTAGGAGGAATAAACATGGTGTTTCTCGAAAGAAGATTGCTCAGATGTTGGATCGTTATGAATATCAAATGTCCATCTCTATTGTAATGAATTCAGTGGAACCGCCACACAAAAGCACACAAAGACCTCCTTCACAGGGGAGACAGAGGTGGGGAGGCTCTCTAGGCTCACATAATGAAGTCTGTGTTACAAGTAATCATTAAGTTGGTTATTTTCAGCTAACGCATTTGTTGCGTGCCCTTGAAAAAAAAATTAGAGAGCCTGTCTTGAAGTTTAAGTAGTTTCAAATTTAAAAAAAGACTACTTTGCCTCACAAAAGATGTTCCCAGCAAGTTGTTTAAATTCTAAAGTGTAAATAAAAATTATATAAAATTGTATTTTAAATGTTTTTATAATCTTTTGTTGTAATACCTTTGTTTATTATGAAGATACCTGAGTAGAGTGGGTAGGAACCAGAATGTTTTTCTATAATTGAATTTTAAACTAATTTTATCTTTTGTAGATAATGTCAGACAGTTTTATAGTTCATACCGAAATTCAACTTTTCATAAAACTTTAGTATTTTTCCTTGACTATCTTAAATATATAAGAAATACTAGTTATAGGCACCTTAGTTGATTCCTCTATTCATTATACAGGTAAAATTATGTTTCTGCAAATTCATCTGTGTGAAAAAGTATTTCTAAGCTATAACTAGCATATCCCTTCTTTAAAACAAAATTCTCTATCAAATACCACACAGTAAGTGTATCAGTCACCTGGGGTGTTTTCTCCGTAATATACGTTTTCATCACCCTTCTTCTTAAGCCATCTCCTATCTCCCCAAACCCCTGATTCTGGAATGCATAAACAGGGCAATCACTATATAGTTTGCAAAAGCTCTTCAGGCTGTTTTGATAGTATATCACTTTTCTCTATTTAAATTAACACAGTGTAATTCTAATATAAAAAATATTCTAGACAGTTCCTTAGCATTAGTTGTAGGAAGACGTGTCCCATAGGATATTTTACTTCTCCAGGTTTTAGTTTTTCTGTAGAGACAACTGTGTATCTCACTGGATAGTTTTTGTTGGATTGTGTTCTATCACTTAAAATTTTTAAATTGAGATGGGATTCATTTCAGAGATCTTGCAGTTCATCCTAACTTTGCTTTGATTTATCCATTTTTAGGAAAAAATGGAGCTAATTACAACTACTTTTAAAAATTTTTATGTTTTACATGATAATAGTTTGTCCTTTAAGTTTTCTTTCTCCTAAACCAGCCCATTCCTAATCCCATAATCTTTCTTTTTTTTTCTTTAATTTTTATTTTATGTCAGAGTATAGTTGATTAACAATGATGTGTTAGTTACAGGTGTAGAGCAAAGTGGTGAATCCCATAATCTTTCTTCCAATGTTGTTTTAAAACCTTTGGTGTTTTTTCAGCTGTAAATGTTCTCTCACATCTTTATATTACTTTTTAACTAATATTAAATTATTAAGTGATATTAAGTTGTAAGACTCAAAGCTAAATATTAGTACACAGCAAGGTCTTTATTGCATTACCTTTAGTGAGATAAGAATATGATTTCTATTTATTTGTACTAACAGTGCTGTTTACATTTAAATGGGTATTACCATGCTTTATTTTGTGTAACACATATGTATGTTTGTATATATTTGTTCATCCTAACTAAATATGATGTAGTAGGAATATGCTAACTCATGTTTGTGTGTCAATGTATATATATTTATTTATATCAATACATACACACATTTCCATTATTCACTATTTTCATATATTTTTTTGTTTCAGAGTAGTACTTCTTAGTATTTGGGCTTGCTTTTCCCAGCATTTTATTATGTAAATTGACATTTTGAAATAGTAAAGGATTTAATTTTGTGACAGGTAGGTATATACTGTGTGTCCCTTTCCCTTTGTCCTTATAAAACTTTACTCAGAAATAATAGTACTGTAAATCTGTAGTATTTGAACAGTAGCCAGTTTATTTCGAGGATGTAGAGAATTGCCTTCGGAAGATACAGATTATGAGGAAACATGTTCATGATAGTAAGTCTAAAATAAATTTCCAGATTTTATTACAGATTCAACTTATCCCCTAGTACTTCTGAATAGTAAATAATCATGCAGAGATTGTTAATCATTGCTGATTATTTTTAAAAATTATAAATGTTTATTGAGGCAGGGAAATTAACATTCTGGAAGACTTTTTTTTTTTTCTTTTTTTGCCGCACTGTGTGGCATGTGGGATCTCAGTTCCCTGATCAGGGATTGAACCCGTGCCCCCTGCCTTGGAAGCATGGAGTCTTAACCAGTGGATCACCAGGGAAGTCCCTAATGTTTTTTTTAATACAAAATAAATTAAAAGTTCCCCCAAGTATTGTGGCTAATTTTATTGTATTTTTTGAACAATAACAGAATAGAGGAATGAATATGCAATAAAAGATACCAGAATCACTATTATAAGTCATTGCTTGATGTTAAAAATCTGAAAAAATATGAAATTTACCAAGTCAGGATTTTTCATCAAAATTTTTTCTTCTATTCAGATATATTCTTTTTTTAAATTTAGGTATATTCTTAATGGAATAGTTCCCCCAGCTGCTACCTGCCATTCTGAGTTGGTCTCCATCACAAAGAATAAAATGGGCATTACTCATCATATTCAACTAAGGTGAACATTTTAGTTAAACAGAATATATTGATAGCTTCTAGTTTGGTTCAGAAAGATTAACTTGTTTTTTCATAGGCTTTCATAACTTGTTTTTTCATAGCCTTGTTTTTTCATAGGAGAAGTGAAAAATCACTTCTTTTTGATAAGTAAATTTATAGTTTTCTATATGTCATAATACTGCTAATAAAAATATTTGTGTGGTAATTAAGTTGAACTTTTGATACTGCTTTTTACATTGATAATCTTTCAGTATTCACCTTTCTGAAAAAAAATGTTAGCTTTTTAATATTTTAATGTCCGTTTTAAAGTAAAATTGTTTACAAAAGATTGGGTTGTATTTTGTTGGTGGTATGATAGGGTGGATTTAACTATTTGAAGTTTGCTTATCTCTTGCCTAATTAATATAGGTTATGAAATTTTCCAGTGTTATATATTGGTAAGTTTTGAAAGAATTCATGATTTCAAAGGATATAAAATATTTATTTTGACCATAATTGAGTTTTTGTTATTGTAGAAATGTCTGGTTTTCTGAGCCTGGTTTTCTAAGTATTTATAAAGAAAAGTGGTGGTGTTGTCTGAAGAAATGCATTTGTTCATGTATTATGTTAGTATTGGGTTGGCCAAAAAGTTCGTTCAGGTTTTTCTGGGATAGCTTACAGAAAAACCTGAACGAACTTTTTGGCCAACCCAGTACCTTGACCAGATAGGTTTACTAGCCTTTATTGAAGTTTTACATAGTATCGTAACATGAATGCAATAACTGAGAATTCAGTTATTAGGGCTGGAGTGTTTTTGTGTGTGTTTGTCTGCAACCCATATAAATAGAGTAATGCCTCTTAGTCTGGAATCATAACAAAGTATTACTTAGTTTTGTTACAATGAGCATTCAGAATAAACATTTGGTGGCAGCAGAACAGCAGATCCAGTTAGCTGTTTATAGAGTTAAATTTTGTAGATTACAATTTATAAATAATTTTTTCTCATTACAGTTGTTTGCTGTAATTTTTGTGAAAGGAGAGGGATTAATGGGTATATTCTTTGGTGATGGTTGTCTTTCTTTACAATTTAAATAAGATTGGCATACCAATTTTTATTTTAGTTTTTGAATTAAGGTATTAATAAAACAATTGGTTTCCCTGTATGTATGCCAGATTTTCTCCTTAAAATATCCTTAGGATTGCAGGAAGTAGTATTAAGTTCATTGAAATAGATTCTGAAAGAGGAGTAATTTGGTGATTGTCTTGTGTGTCTTTTTTATTCCTTTTTTTTTTACTTTGCTAAGCAGCATTTAAATAATTCAGTTGATTCAAATTGCCAAGGTCTCAAGTCTAAAAAATATTCAATTTTTCATGGTTTGTAAATTTCAGAGCAAACCTTGAAAAGTTTATAATTATGATTTTTGCAGCTAAACTCAGAAAACTTGTAATAGAATGGTTATACTTTACATTCAATATCTTTATGTAGACTGCACTGAATGGCATAATTTTTGTCATAGAATATACATGTTTGTAAACTCAATTTTGAATGTATCTCCTATGGAAATTCTTAATACATTGTTGCTGTCAAATTATGCACAGGAACAAGGGGAAAGAGTAGCAAAAAAAACTCTGAAAAGAGAGCCTCAAGAGTAAATAGTTATTTTTGAAGCTAGGACTGTGTTTGGAGAGTTTTGACTTTTTGGTATCTTTAATAGAAGTTTATTTTAGTCATTTAAATTAGAAATAATCTTTTTCTTTCCTTTCCTCCTAACAAATTTTGTTAAGCCATACTGTGACCCCTAATCTTAGAACTAGACAAAGTCACATTAACAAGCAGGTGAATGACTGAAGACGTCATCGGGGAGTGTTGTCTAGTTGTTAATATTCCCATATTGTTTTTTAAATTGAACTGTTTGTAAATTAATGGGAAGATTGAGAGATTTTGAGATGACCTATTGCGCTTTTTGCCTCTCAACTTTATTGGTAACTAAGGGGAAAAAAGTAAGAATAATCTGTTCATTCATAGTTAAAATTGTGTTCAAGTTCAGTACAGTCCATTAAAATACACTTTATTTGGATTTTTTTTTTTTTTTTTTGCAGTTTCAACTGTATTCTCAGATAGGACATGTAAAATTAAAGTTGTACCCTACAACTAGTAATTACAATAATCACACAGCTTTGTTAGTGTCTCTTCAGTTGTAATTCTGGACTCTTCAGTTTTTTTAGTATATCAAAATGAAAGAAAATTTGATTTGGGGGAGGTTTGTGGGTTCTTTCTCTTCTTTTATTCTTCTTTCTTTTTTATTCTTTCTTAATAGTATTAGAAATCATGTTGCTTTCTTGTTTCTATCAGTCTTTTCCTGTACATGTTTTCTTTTTCTTATGTGCATTTTCTGTTCAGCTATCCTCATGTTAACTTCATAACATTTTTAATGAAGATGATGGGATGGTAAGTTACTGTCAAAAATGGTGATAACTTATTTCCCTCCTGTGTTCCACTGAACTCATGTTTCCTTATGAACCTTATTTAATCATGTTAAACTTATAGGTCACAGCTTTGCAGTTTCCTGACCCTGTGGTATAGGTAGAATTTTGATATGAAAATACTTGGAAAGATTTATATAGATTTTTAGTCTATCAGTGTTACTCATTGGTTAGGAATCCCATAAACATGGCGTAGTACTTGGATGTATGTATTTGAGAAAAAATTCTTTTACAATACTCAAGCCTCATGCTGATAGACTAGTTGATAAATAGTAGTTGGAAATTCACTGTTACGGAATCCACTGTTATGTCATGATTCTCTAATCTGCCATTCTTAAAGAACTGAATGCTTTTGAAGGAAAGCTGATGGCTAATTTGAGTTCAGCTTTTACAAGTGATTCTTCATTTCTCCAGTGCTGCTACAATGAGGAATAGGAATTTAACAGCAACAAGCCTTAATTTAATAATACTTATTTAAGTAGCTGCCATTTAGTTAATGCCTGTCAATGCCAGGCCCTATTCTAAATGTGATTTATTACAGTTTCTAATTTTTTTATAACGACTGTACAGTCTCAACTTTTTTATAAAGAGGAAACAAAAACTAACACAGTTTAAGCAATTTATCCTATGAACATAATATCTCTAGGGAGCAGTGTTAACTGGGATTCAAATATAGTTCAGACATATTCCTCACCATATCCCATTTTATCTTTTAAACCACATTTTATCTTTGGTTAAGTTATTATTAATTTAGGGTGGTTTTTTTTTCAAGGTAGGAAAGAAATTCCAGTGGAGAGTTGAGTGCATCTTTATGGTACCTTTGAATTTATAGGGTTAGAGGTATGTTGACTTACTAGTGAAGCTGAGTGAAGAAATCTGTAAGTGGCTATTTATTTAGAATGTTTAATTGAAGTCAAGATTGAAAGCTAGGATGTCATTTACCGTATAAACGTTTTCTATAAAATATACATTGATAATTGATAATCATATTTCAGCAACATCTTTTCAATTGAAGTTTTACATATGCTGTTGTGCTTTAATGTTTACCTTTTAATATCTCCTGATTTTAATTAGCACTTGAAATGTGTAGTATTCAGTGAATGGATAGTTAAATTATATAAGCTGTTTGTTTTGATGATTAATTTTGAGGCAGTATTTCCTAAACAGATCAACACTATTTGTAAGTGGTCTTAGTGTATTTTTCTTTTAATGTCCACTTATTACTTAAGTGTGCTAGCAGTAGCTGTTATGGAAATTACATCAGTTTTCTGATTTTCTGAAGAATTAAGGATTTTTTCCTTTTGTAATAATTAGCATCCTTTCTCTTTTATGTTGTTTAAATTAATTTTCTAAAATTAAAGAACAGTAAAGGAGCCAGTTACTTAAGTTTGCTGTATAAATAAAATATTGAATTAATTCGATTCTGCAAGGAAAACCTTTAAGTACAGAATGAAGAATTCTTACTGTTGACTATTTGCCTTATTTTGTTTTAGTTAACTAAAAAAATAGAAGGGCTGGATCTTGTTTGGTTTTTCTTAATTCCTTGAGAAATTAAAATTCCTAGTTTGTGGCTTTTTTCATTATTGTATCTAAATGTGAAATCAGAGGTGGAATTTTTGTTAGAATGGGGAAGAAATAACATTGATTTGATTTCATAAGTAGATTAAGATAGATTTTGGTTCACAAAACTGGAAAGCAGTACGTCATGGGATTGAGATTATTGGAATAGTGTATGATGTAACACTGGCAAAGATGTGGTTAAATATTTCATTTTGAATATAAGTAAATTGAAGTATTTACAGGAAATGTGTTAGGAGGCCTGGGCTAGACATTTTGAATTAATTTAAAAGTAGAAAAAAAATTTTTTTTAATTCTGGGGAATGATAGGAAAGAAATTGTTAAAGCTAGAAGATTAGTGGTCTCAAAAGTGATATTTCTCCCTCCCCATCTTCCCTTTGCTGTGTAAAGACTAGTAGAGCCCAGGTATTACATTAAGAAAGATTATCTTGTACCCTTAAGGGCCATGAAAGCATGGTCTTCCTTGTCTTGTGTTTGGAGCTTTGTCCTTTAATGAGTCCATAAATATTTGTTGAATATTAGTCCTAGTCTTCTCCTGAGAATAGTCAACAACCTCTTGAAATTAAGGACCCATTCATCTAAATAGAGCAACTTTATAGGGCAGTTTGTAATTTAGGAAACATGGAAATATAGAGTGTGAATTAGTTGTGTTTGATACTTGCTAGGAGAGAGAGTGTCCAGGCAGAGAGGAAGGCTTATCCATTTAACTTGTTGTAGCTAACACCATCAGAGACTTGTTTGAGGTTTTTGAACCTCACTAGTAGTCCTTAGAATTGTTGTTTATGATCAAAAAATTAAATACTAGAATACAGGTAAGTAGAGCAACCTTGAGACTTTTGATTTTCTATTTCTCTTAGAGTCATTTAGAGCTTATTTTCTTATTTTTTGCTTTAACACTTCTATTCTTACTCTTAACTTTCCCCATGAGATTTCATCATTTCTCACTTGGACTTAGTAGTCTCCCCACTTTTATCTTTGCCACCCTATAATTTTATCCACAGAATAACTAGAGAAAACTATAATTAAAAAAAATTTTTTTTACCATAAATTAAATCCCTCCCAGGGACTTCCCTGGTGGTGCAGTGGTTAAGAATCCGCCTGCCAATGCAGGAGTCACGGGTTCGAGCCCTGGTCCGGGAAGATCCCACATGCTGCGGAGCAGCTAAGCCCGTGCGCCACAACTACTGAGCCTGCGCTTTAGAGCCCGCGAGCCACAACTGCTGAGCCTACGTGCCACAACTACTGAAGCCCGTGCACCTAGAGCCCATGCTCTGCAACAAGAGAAGCCACTGCAATGAGAAGCCCATGCACTGCAACTAAGAGCAGACCCCGCTCGCCGCAACTAGAGAAAGCCCGCGCACAGCAACAAAGACCCAACGCAGCCAAAAAATAAATAAATTTATTTAAAAAAAAATTACATCCCTCCCTGCTTAATTAAACTATACATGATCTGGCCCTTGGCTTCTTCCCTGACCCTGTCTTGTACCCCTCTCCTCTTCATTTACTACATTTCATCTATACTGGTCTTTTTGTCTGTTCTTCAGATATGCTAAGCTTATTCTTGCTTTAAGTGCTAGCTGTTTTTTTTGCTCTGTATTTTTTCTGTTCTTCCTATGCCTAGCATAGTTCTCAACATTCAGGTTTCACCTCACATGTCACCTCCATAGAGAACCTTCCCTGACTATTCCAATCTAAAATAAAGCAACCCCACCCCTGTCACTCTGTTACATTGTCCTGTTTTGTTTTCATCATAGTAGCTATTAGTAGTTGAAGTTATCTTTTTTAATACTGATTTGTTGGGAGTCTTTTGAAGTAGAATATAAGTTCCATGAGAACTTGTTTATTTTGTTCTTAGCTCTATCCACAGAACCTAAAGCAGTGCCTGTAATACTGTAGGAGCTAAAAAATATGGACTGAATGATTTTATACCCATTGCTTCTATTAATAGTATTACTCCCCAAATGTGTTTTCTTCTTAAACCTGTCCTCTGCTCTCCAGCCTATATACTTAACTGCCTACCTGACTTTTCTAATTTTAAGCCTGAAAAGTTGAACCTGTGATCTTCTCACTTGTCTATGGAACTCCAGGATTTTTTTTGCATAGCAAATGGATCTACCATCTATCTATTTTTGCACACCAGATACTTGAAAGTCTTCTTTGATCCCTCCTTTCCCCCTTCATATTGTCCATCAACTGGGGTCTTTGAATTTTGCCACTTAATTACCTCTTGAATCTCTCCATTTTTGACTGCCATCTTTCTAGTTTGAATTATCATCTCTTCCTGAGACTGGGGTCCCCACATCAGTACTTGCTCTGTTCTAGCCCTTTTTCTCCACAATCTAACAAAACTGAAGTATAATGTACATATTAAAGAGTGCTTAAATTATAAGTGTATATACCTCAACAAATATTCATGAAGTGAACATATCCATGTAACCAGAATCCTGCTCAAGAAGTAGAACATTACCAGCAAATTAGAAACCCTCAGTGCCCCCTCCTTTCCAAAGTGATCTTTGTAAAAGGAAAATATGATCATGCATAAAACCTTTCAGGTGCTTCCCATTGCTGTTAGAATAAAGACCAAAAACCATAATGTGGTTGATGTGGCCCCTGCTTTCCTATCCAACCTCATGTTTTGTTACTCTTCCTACTTTCTGTTTTCCAGCCTTACTGGCCACCTCTCAGTTCCTTGAATGTGCTGTTTGTTCCTTCTTCCTGGAAAGTTCTGTGTGCACACACCCCTTCCATACTCATCCTTCAGATTTGAGCTCTTCAAGGAAATCCAAATTTTTGGACATAGCAGGCTTGGTGAGGTCCAAAATATATATTATATGCTCTCATGTACTTTTTCTTTATTAATTTGTATGAGTGTATGATTATTTCCCCTCCCTTCATTTTTAAGCACCATGTGTCAGAGGTTGTTACCATTGTATGGTCATCAGCACAATGAAAAAGCAGTATTCAGTATTCATACAACAAGTGAATATGGGTAGTCTCAGCTTATTCTGGGCTGAATTGTGTTCCCTCAAAATTTCATCTGTTGAAATCCTAACCCCCAGTATTTATGATGTGACTATTGTTAGGATATAGGACCTTTAAAGAGGTAATTAAGGTAAAATGAGGTCATGTGATTGAACCCTAACCCAATATGATGGTGTCCTTACAAGAAGAGGTGATTAGGACACACACAAAAAGGGAAGACCTTGTGACAACACTGGATGAAGACAGCCATCTACAAGCCAGAGAGAGAGGCTTTTGAAGAAACCTACCCTGCTGACATCTTGATCTTGGACTTCTAACCTCCAGAATTGTGAGAAAGTTAATTTCTGTTGTTTAAGCCACCCAGAATGTGATACTTTGTAGCTTTGGCAAACACAGATTTTGGTACTGGGAAGTGGGATGCTACTCTAACAAATACCTAAAAATGAAAAAGTGGCTTTAGAACTGGGTATGGTAGAGGCTGGAAGAGATTTGAGCTTCATGTTATAAAAAAGCCAAGGTTGCCTTCAGCGATTGTAGGTAGAAATATGGACGTTAAAGGTGATTCTGGTGAGGGTTCTGGGGCGGTCAATAAGGCTTCTGTCACTTTAGAGATAGACCTATATGATCATGAACAGAGTTTGGTAGAAATATGAAAAGGGTGCTTCTGGTAAGGTCTCAGATGGAAATGAGCATGTTATTGGAAACTGGAGGAAAGGCAGTCATGTTATAAAGTGGCAAAAAACTTGGCTAAATTGTGTTTCAGAGGTTTGTGGAAAATAGAACTGGTAAGTGATAAATTTGGATATTTAACTGAGATTTCTAGGCAAAGTGTTAAAGGCATGGCCTGGTTTCTCCTTGCTCTTATAGTAAAATGCAAGAGGACAGAGATAATTGAAGAAAGAATCGTTAAGCAAAATGGAACCAGAAACTTGAAGATTTGGCAGTTCTCAGCCTATGCATGTTGCAAAAAATTAGAAAGTATGTTCTGGAGACAACATCAAGGCAGTTGCTAGACAACCATTTGCTAAAGGGCGTATGGGCATGTGACTTATGGATTCATTAAACTAACTCAGCGAGACCAGAGATGGGGATATGGCAGCAGAAACACTGCCAGCTTGGACTGAAAGAGACAGGACAGGATGATGAAGGAAGGCTGTCAGACTTCTGAGATTCTACAAGACAAGTCACTAGAGCTATCTGTGGTGATCTCCCATAAGCATATGTTGTCCTCCAAGAAAAGAATAGAATGACCCTGAAGGCAATTCAGAGGTTGGCAGGGTTGCCATTGCCACCATGGGATCAGAGCCCCAAGCCTGAGGGAGTGAGGCTACCACCTTGGTCAGCCTGGAAGGCAGGGCCTCTAGCCCAGTGGACCCAGAGAACACAGCATGGAGCCAAAGATTATTATTTATTATTAAAGATTATTCTTCAGCCTTAAAATATAATGGAACTTGCCTTATTGTAAACTTGCTTGGGACCCATCATCCCTTCTTTCTGATTTTTCCCTTTTGGAATGGGAATGCTATCCCACCATTATATTTTGAAAGCAGGTGAGTTGTCTAGAGTCACAGGTTCACAGCTGGAGAGGAATTTTGCCTCAGGATGAATCATATCTCAAGTTCACCCATACCTGGTTTAAATGGTATTTAGATAAGATTTTTGGACTTGATGCTAGAATGGGTTAAGACTTTGCAGGCTGTTGGAATGGGGTGAATGTATTTTGCATGTAAGAAGGACATTAATTGGGGGGCGCAGGAGAGTGGAGTGTTAATGGGCTGAATTATGTCTCCTCAAAATTTGTATGTTGAGGTCCTAACCCTCAGTACCTCAGAATGTAACTGTATTTGATGACACCTTTAACGAGGTAATTAAGATCATATGGATGGGCTCTAATCCAATATGACTGGTGTCCTTATAAGAAGAGAAGATTAGGACACAGACATACACAAAGGGAAGACCTATGAAGACACTGGCGGAAGAAGACCATCTACCAGCCAAGGAGAGATGCCTTAGAAGAAACCAACGCTGCAGACACCTTGACTTCAGACTTCTAGAATTGTGAGAAAATAAACTTGTTTAAGCCACCCCGTCTGTACTTTGTCACAGCCCTAGGAAACTAATACGCAGCTATTATACTAGCTAGTTGAGAGGGACTTGTGAACCATTTCCTTCTCTCTTCTGCAGTTCCTTTATGTGTAAAATGAGGGCATTTGACTGGATCAGTGGTTCTTAATTTTTAATTTAATTCAAAGCTTTCTGAAAATGGAATGTGTTTCATTAAGAAATGTATAGTGGGTCGCCTGACACTGTGAGTTGTTCACAGCGCAACCGAGTTCCATGTTTCAGACTATACCTTTGAGGTACCTCAGATTGTCATGAAGAGCAGAAACCACTTTTAGTAGAGCACAGAGTGTTATTTTATTTTTATTATTATTATTTTTGGGTTGCGCCAGGTCTTGGTTCCAGAAGGTGGGCTCCTTAGTTGTGGCACACGAACTCTTAGTTACGGCATGCATGTGGGATCTAGTTCCCTGACCAGGGATCAAACCCGGGCCCCCTGCATTGGAGTGCAGAGTCTTATCCACTGCGCCACCAGGAAAGTCCCTAGAGCACGGAATTTTAAATTCCAGAATTTGAAGAAAAGTTGTAGTTCTTGCAACTTGGGCAAGTCACTTAATTTTCTGAAACTTTTCCCTGTAATTAAATGAGAATACCTTCTCAATCTATAACAGGGTTATTGGATGGATTAAGTGAGCTGAGTAGGTTAGAATTTCAGCTGAAGCAACTCATGTGCTGGCCTTGAAATTCTGTTATTTTGTCTGCCTTTTGATGATTTCACCTCTTTATACACTAGGGATGGGCAGAGAAGGAAACACCAACTGGTTGATTTTTATACTAGTTAGAAATGCTAGGAGAGATCTAGAAGGATAAAGCTTGATTTTTTGGTTATTAAATTTATCAAAGATACTCATATTCCTTATTAGCATAAGCAGTCAGGAATTAAGCTGTGTAATACCTCAAAACAATTCGTGATAATGCATGTGCTTTTTTGTTATGAATACTGGCACTGTTTTTTCACCTGAGTGGTATGGGCTGTTGGTATGATCAGGTCAATTTGATATTCTCATTTTTACTGACAAATTTGGTATGATTAGTTTCACAGAGCAGACCACACGAACCCATTTCTTTAAAAGAAAAAACATTTTTTTTTGTTTTAACGTCAGGTGTAATAAAAGTAAGGAGCCTTTCCCCACCACTCTTGGTTTTCACAAAAACATTTTTCCTCTTGTTTTTCATCATGACTTCTATGTAATGTTCACGTGACAGTATGATATCAGCTTACCTGTAGTTATGTGACACTGTTAGTTAATTGCACCCTAGGCTTCTATGAAATGAGTCATTCAAGATGGGAACATCAGTTTAAGTGGATGTCAGCTTTCTATTTTTATAGTAGTTAGGGAAGTAACAGAGTTATCAACAAGATTCAGTAGAAAAAGGGGAAGAAGGCGTATGGTGGAGGGTCAGAGAAGTAGTTTGTAATATTTTAAAGTATAATTACTAGTGTCTCATCTGTTTATTATTTTATTTTAATAAATTTATTTTTATTTAATTTTGGCTGTATTGGGTCTTCGTTGCTGCGCGCAGGCTTTCTCTAGTTGCGGCAAGCAGGGGCTACTGTTCTTTGCGGTGCGCGGGCTCCTCATTGTGGTGGCTTCTCGTTGCAGAGCACAGGCTCTAGGTGCACGGGCTTCAGTAGTTGTGGCTCGCGGGCTCTAGAACGCAGGCTCAGTAGTTGTGGTGCACGGGCTTATTTGCTCTGGGGCATGTGGGATCTTCCTGGACCAGGGCCCGAACCCATGTACCCTGCATTGACAGGCGGATTCATAACCACTGCGCCACCAGGGAAGCCCTGTTTATTATTTTAAGTGATAGTATTCTGAATTTTTAATAACATAACATTCTTCTTGAATCACTTCTTAGATTATTTTTTACTCTTACAGTGACGTAGAAGAAATTATATTTAAAAACAACTATAGAAGAATGAGGTTCTCTGGAGGCAGTATAGCTAGCAGTCAATGGAGAAAGGAAATAAGAAGAAAAAGCAGCTGATCAGGTTTTAATTGGTTAAATAGTTGGCTGTTGAGACTTTCTAAGTAAGGTGTTGATAAACTGCTGTGGTGTGGAAGTAATGTGGAAGGTTCAAGAAATGGTGTTTGGTCATATGAATTCTCCCCTTACAGGAGCTGCATTAGACCTGCTGAAGGCACAGAGCACATAGTAGGTCTCCAGGACAGAAATTCAGGTGAGCATCTTGCCCAGGGCGGTTAAAAAGAGCCATAGTAGGTCTTAACTAAAAGTCTCAGAAAACACCAGAGATTCTGCTGAGGACACAATATATTCAGTCCACAAATATAAAAGAAAAACATAGTAAACTGGGAGACAAAAAGAGTCAGGGGCCAGGATCTGAAATGGAACTGAGTAAATAAGGTTGGGTACATACAGGGATGTTACTAGGCCATTGCCATGTGTGGTATGGAAATACTAGAGGCTTGCTTTACTGGTTGTTACACTGTATCATTTCTTGGTGGGGGATGGACCGATTTTAAGGTACAATATTGTACTAAAAGCTTCCTGTTTGCCTTTCATACCTTGAACAAAAGTTTTATCTTGATTGTTCTTGAAAGGTGTAGAGGTGGAGGCGGGAGGTCGGGATTGGGAGGGGAGAGAGTAGGCTTGGGAAAATTCCCACAATTTACTATGGCTCTTTATCTTAGGTTGTCAGGACTTGGCCAAAGTATAAAGTAGAGGACTGGAGTTCTTGGAGGCCAAGAATAGTGTGAAATACCTGATGGGTATAAATTGGAATTGAGGCTTGATAGTATTGATGAAGAAGTCTTCTAGCATTTGGCAGTCATGAGAAAATGGAAAGCATGGAAAATAAATAGGGCTTTCTCTCTGAATTGTCTTGCCTAGTGTATATCAGAATGATTTATGTTCTTCCTAAGGACATCAGATGTATCTTGACTCTTGGGACAATCTACACAGATACATAATAGAAGTACTCAGTGCAGTGAGAAAATAGCAGGTGTAAGCTGTAGTTACTAGGAATGGAATGGTGTTTTCTGATTGGAGGAATGTGGTTGAGAAATGTGAACCAGTAGTGAGAAGGGGCAGTAAACTGTTTTCTGCATGAATGTGTAGCAGTGGCGTTACTTTTCCACAGTTCATTTACTAGATTGGTAGTCAGTAAGTGAAATGTGGAGGACGAGGTTCAGGGAAAAGTGGGATTTAGTAGGGGAGAAATAGTATGGGGAAAAGGCCTGTAGGCAGTAGTAACTGAATGGTCAAAGTCCCAGAGGAAGGAAACAGTAATGGATTTATTCATGCATGTATATATTCATTCAGCAGTGTTTCATGAGTGCTTACTATGTGCCAGGCATTGTTTTAGGTGATAGAGATAGAACAGTGTGTAAAACAAAAAACCTCTGCCCTCCTGGCATCAGGGTAGGGAAGCAGACTAAATCAATAAACAGGTATCTAGTCAGGTGATAAGTGCTATGGACAAATTTAAGCAGCATAAATGGGGCAGGGAGGGTGGGGCTTAGTGGAATGGGTACCACTTTACTTCAAGTGATCAATAAAGGCCTAACTGATAAGGTTAACATTTGAGCAGAGACTTGAAGAAAGTGAGAGAGTGAATTAGCAAAGAGAAGTGAGGATGGAGCATTCCAGACCAAGGATCCTGTGCTTGGTGTGGTTAAGGAATAGTAGGATGTCCATTTGCCTGGAGCTAAGTGAGCAAAGGGCAGAGAGAAGAGAGAGTCAAAGAGAAAGAAGGAACCAGATAATACGGGCCTTGTAAATTATTGAAGGAATATAGACCTTTACTCTGCTTGAGATGGGAAGCTGTTGGAGAGTTTTGAGCAAGGGATGACATGATCTGACTTGGGTTTTAAGATGCACAGTCAGTTCTGACTACTGTCTTGAGAATCACTTTAGAGGACAAGAATGGAAGCAGGGACTAATTAGATGACTCTTGGAATAATCCAAGTGAGAGGTGATTGTGACCTCAACCAGGGGATAAAGGTAGAGGTAGTGAGAATTGTTGAAGCTAGAGCTGGCAGGATTTGCTGAATAGATGAAATAATGAGTATGAGAGAGAAAGATGATGGAGTTACAGTTTACTAAGATATAATGTAGGAGGAGCACATTTAGAAGGGAAAACAGGTGTTTAGTTTTGGACTTGTTAAGTTAAAGGTGCATTCTGGATATCTGAATGGAGATGTAGAATATGTAGTGTGTTCAGAGTTCATGGGAGAGGTCTGGGATGGAGATACAAATTTGGATGTGGGTGGGAAAGCAGGCTTTTCATTGTTGGAGGAGCATAAAATTTGGTGTATAGTGTAATGGGAGATAACTCCAGACACCAGCACTTTTCAATCTTGTCCACATTATGACACACACAGAAAACAGAATCTGTAGAATTTGCTGGAGTAAATGGACCAGGCTACTCTTCCCAAGGCTTCTGGTCCTGGGGCTCGGGAACTTCACCTGCCACAGGCTCCATTCAGTAGTCTTAATCTGTCACCTGTTCGAGGCGTTGCCAAGCACACTAGTTAGAAAGCTCTACTCTAGAGAAGGGCCCAGGAGACTCTGAAAACACAATGTTAATGAACTAAGACTTTATCTTGCAGAGAATGGGGATCCCCGAAGAGATTTTAGCAGAAGTATGACGTAGTTATATTTGTTTTAATAGGTGTTTTTCAAACTGTTTGTGGTGAAAGATGAGTTTTTAAAAATTTTCCAATGCGCTGCAGTCTGATACTTTAGTAACATATAATAAAAAAGTGAATTACTAGACAAAGTTTAATGTAAGTCAAATATTTTATAATTTAATTCAACAGATATAAAAATTATTCTCAGATTCCTATAAAAGTTACTTCGTTTCTGTACTCTGTTGCAGACTGGTTGCAAACCACTCATGGACTGGAATCAGTATGGGTAACACTTTTGAGTAGCATTGTTTGGAATGGAACAGTCTTGACAATGAGAGTAGTAATAGAAGGAAACATCTTTGGACATCTTATCAGTTAGTTGGAAGGCCATCAAACATTTTGTGGTGTTTGTTGAATAGTGACCTAAGGTTGCCTAACTGGACAACAGTTAGGCAGAGGCGTAAAGCTTACTGGTGGGGCTTACTCTACTGGTAAGCGCCCCTGTCCACTCTAGTGTAGTCTCCTCCGTTTCTCCCCCCAGCATTCTGCTCTTTGGGAGTCAGTCTGGAGTGACCCTGGTGTTGGTCAAGTGTAGCTTATGTTTAACCATCTCTTGATTTATAGAATTTGATTATTTGTTTTAGTTTCAGTGGTGACCAGAAGGTTACAAAGATTAGGTGGAACATCTCTCAGGGTAGAGTGAGCTTTGTTACTGCTTGGTTTTCCAGATCATGTGACAGAATCGGCTGGGTCGTTTTAGCTGTCCAATATATAGGTTGTAAGAAACTAAAAACTTTGGATCAAGGGAGCCTCTCTGAATTGACTAAAATGAAAGATGAGTGGAATGGTTAGACCTTCTGCACCGTTAGTGCATGAAGCTACCCTTGTTCTGATAGAGCCAGTTTTCCTTGTTTTGCTGTTTTTATTTTTGTTCCCCTACTAAAAGCACCAGCATTTATCAGGGAAAAATAGGGGTTCTCCTAAACTCATGTTGCATTTTTCTTTCTGTATTGTGGAAGACCTGACCTGCACTCTGGAAGTGAATACACCCATCTGACAGGGATGTAAGATCACCAAGTATGTTATTTAGTCAAGCTTTTTTTTTTTCTTGATTAAAAAAGGGCTTGTTTGTCTGTAATAAGCACAAGTCCACTTCAATTTGTATGGACTCCTCACCACACCCTTACTTAACCCTGCCTACTTTAAGTTGGGCTGGCCTGTCCAAGTCTTGGGCAAGAAGAGTGAGAAGTCACTATCAGGTTAGAACCCATATTCTTAAGGTAGCTGATAAATTCAAGAGTTGTTGTCCTTGGAATACACTCTGAGATGAGAGGTCATTGCAGAACGGCTCTTGAATGTGCAGTCAGAATTTGAGGAATTTAGTGGCATGTCAGACCCACCCCTTGGCACAGTCAACAAGTGTCTTTGTCTTGCTCACCAGGGCTGAGTCTCAGATATGCCAGAAGGGTGGGCAAAAAGCAGAGGTAGCCTGGTTGCATAGGCCTTTTTGCAGGGGTAATGTGCAAATTATGTAATGGTTGTTGTGGTGGGCCAGTCAGCTAGCTGGCACATTTGCTGTCTTCCTAGCTGTCTCAGTCAAAACCCTGCGGTAGCTGCAGTTCCCACAAGTAACCAGATGAGGGCAACTCTGGGGAATCGATGGTGAGTGGTCGCAGCCTTTTGGTCAAGGGCTCAGAAGGGCCCCACCAGGTGTTTGCTTGCTGGGGTGTCATTGCCACTACTACTGATAGCTCATCTGCCACTGTGTTCCAGGCCAGCTCTGGCAGAGGGGACATGAAGGAACAGGAGCTGGCTGGCTGATTGCTGAGGTGGCTAATGGCGGTCTGTTCCTTGTCAAGACCCATTTGAGTTTCCCAGGGGTAGGAAAGGCAGGCAAAGCACAGGCTAGCCCTTGGGAGTCCCTGAAGAGAGCCAATGGCAGTGTTCAAAAGGCACGATTTGGGGGGAGTTAATTACATATGCACCAACCAGTCATAATTGAGACTGGTTACTATGCTAGAGAGGAAACCTATGGGTCCTTTTGGGTGCCAAGTCCTTAACCTGTTACTTGATGGTCAGTGGGAGGTGGCAGGGAGGGTCTGGCGAAGGGGTTGGACTATGAATTAGGAGGGAGCTCAGGATACTATATGCTAAATGACGCAGAAGAATTTAAGTATTTTAACAAACTGTGTGTGGCCACAGAAGCACACTGACTGATTACTTCAGCCCTTTGAGGTCTGAGACTCATGGCAATCTTTACAAGTATAAGAAAATTGTACGGTTTCTCCAGTTTTCCTTTAATTCTCCTCTGGGATAGGTAAAGTCTCAGACTGAAACAAGAGTACCAAGTATTAGGTCAGTAGCACTTTTCTCAGCTCTGCTATTTGCTGGCATTGGTTGGAGACTAGAATTTGCACCCCTACTTTCCTGGATACAAGGAGTAGAGTGTGGCGTCTCACTTGTACACGTTGAATTAGTGGTAGATGTGTCTCTGTGGCTGCCCATTTTAGGGACAAGCCTGAAAATTTGTGCGGGGAGGTGAGAGCAAATAGATTTGGTTGAAGTTCTGGTCAGACAGGTTAGTGATAGACCACAGCTAAGGCAGGATATTCTTCTCAAGGAAGCCAGGAGTGGAAAAATGCAGAAGGAGTGTTCAAGCCAACGTCTTTGGAGAACTTGGAAGACCAATTTCATTCATTGTTTCCAAGGCTGAAGAGCTTGGGAGTCCTAGAAGGGAATGTGAGAAAAGCCACAGAGAGAGGAAAATTCCAAAACCATCATAGCACACAGTACATAGAATCTCTGGCATCCTTTTCAACTACTTAATACTTTGAAGTGTTGGGTATGTATATGTATAAAGGTACAAGCTCCAAGCCTTTATATTGATGAATGTAGAGATGGTGTGACACATCTTTCTGTATGTAGTTGACATTTATATAGAAAATTAATAGAAATTATGCAGAAAATGAGACAAATACTGTACCTGGAAATCTAAGATATGTATGTCGGAAACAGATGAGAAAGTATCACTGATAATTATTCTGGTAGGATTAAAGGAGAAGGAGAATGCTGTGGAGACTTCAAGCAGTAAGAAATTGAGCAGGGTAGGTTTGAGTACATTAGAGATGGCTGATTGGGTGTGAGAAGGGTTAAAACACATTGCTTCTAAGTATAACAAAACAGCTACAAAGATAGTGTAGTGAATAGAATACTACAGTCACTATCAAGAAATTAGAATCATTGTTTTCATACTACAGTTTTGTTTTGTTTTGGCTGAACCCCAAGGCACGTGGGATCTCAGTTCCCCGACCAAGGATCGAACCCCCCTCGCACCCTCCAGTGGAAGCACAGAGTCTTAACCACTGGACTACCAGGGAAGTTCCTCATACTACAGTTTTGTGACCCATTACAAGTTGCTGTCCCAGTTCATGACTCAGATATTACATATAAAGATAAATGTCTCTTTGTTTTCTCATGAATACTGTGAATATTAATGAGATGCTATTTATGGCATACTGTGGATTCTGCAAAAAATAACAAAATTATACATATTTTTGGCAGAATATTTAACATGTTTTAAAAAATGGGTTGTTAGGGCTAAAAGGGATTTATAGGACATCTAGCTCAAATCTCACATTTTATGAAAGAGGAAATTAAGGTCCTAGGAGGTGAAATAACTTACCACCTAAATTCAGTGGAAAAACTAGAACTAGCATCCAGCACTCCTGGTTTTCAGTCATTTCTTTCCTTTACCAAAAATCATCCCAGTAAGTATTTATGGTGACTAATATTAGCTTGTAATGTTTCAGTAGTTTATCAGTAAGTGAATCCTTGGCAGTTGCAAATTGGCTACCCAGAAAAATTCACAGAGATTCTAAGGCGGTTATATGAAAGTTGGTTTCCTACTGAATTTATATATCAAAAACAGCATAAAGCATCATTGAAGATAGGCTCAGTTTTAGGACTTGCTTGACTACGTTTAACATTTTAATAAGAAACCTTGACAAGAGACTTTGCTGTAATTTGGGGGTAGGGATGGGGCACTTACCGAACTCAGCAATGCTTGGCATCTGAGTTCTTTGTAAACTATTTTGTTGAATGATTGTAGGGATATTGGCTGATAATAAAAGCCTAAGTAAGACCCAGGTCATGTACCAATTTAAAACATGAATGTACTGTACATAGGTAAGGTTTTCCTCACTTTTACGCACCCTAAAGTTAACCCAGTCCTACATGCGCAACACAGTGATGCACAGGATAGAGAAGTGAAAACTGAATCAAAGAAGTCAAGCTGTATGCTGCCTGGAAGTCAATCATCTCTTAAAAAAAATCCAGAAGTCTACAGAAGAGTGGCATTGTCTGACCTTTATGGCCGTAGACTTGAACCCACTTACAGATTCAACTTTTTAGACAGTTTCTCCTTTGGAACATAATACTAAATGGAAAAAATAAAGTCATTGGTGAGGTACAGGAATGCAGCCAGCCAATCACAAAGGTTGTACAGTCTGCAACTCCACTGGCACCATATATGCCAGGGTCCTCTTAAGCGATAGTATGTCATGAAACAAGGGACAACTGCAGGCAGGAAAGTAAAAGATTTATCGGTGTACTCTGAAGCATGACTTGAAACCATGCTACTGAGCTATTGACATGAAGGAGGAAAAAGCAGTGGTTAGTATGCTGTACAGCTTTCACAGGTGGGAGCTGCTCCTTCTGAGCTGTTCAGTAAGAAAGAACTCAGTCACATGTGACTGACAGGTATGCAATGAGGACAGTCATCCAAAGTACACAGTGTGGAAATGATCTGTTGTGCTTGCACTGTTTTTTTGGATACACAAACTTGGATATAAATTATACATTAAATAATTCAAGCCTGACCTAAAATTCATACAGGAGGTGAAACAACAGTCACAGTCCTTTTTATTCCTAATGCCCTTCGTAATCTACTTAGACAGCTTTGTATGCATCCTTCCGGCTCCTTTTGTGTCTGTGAAACACACACATGCACACGTACATACACATGATACATATTTACATTAATTGAGGCTCTACTGTGTTCCAGATTTTGTGCCAGATGCTTTTTCACTCCAAACACAAATACAGGAACAGTTCACTCATTCAGTAGTCATTTCTTCATGAATGTTGGGACATGGCTAAAATCTCAAAAGATTTAAGAAAGGGTTTCCTGATTGGCTAACGTAGATGTCACATGCTCTCACCAAGGACACACACCAAGTCCTTATGCAGTACCTTTCAAAAGTCTGTTTCTGAGGCAATTTACATTTTTTTTTTTTTGTACGAAACCCAAATGAGGCTATTTTAATTGTTTCCCTACCACAGATATTTTAGCAGTAGCAGGTGGTAGTAAAGTTGGGGCAGTCCTAGAGAGAGTAATATAGATCTGATAGCCTGAAGACATTTGAGGATACAGAAACACTATAAAGTGCAGGTAAAAGAACTTGAAAAGCTTTACTACAGTGGGGTAGTTTAAAAGAGTAGCTCCTACACATTTTAAGTCATTTAAGGTGTAACTATAGATCAGTATAGTAATGGTAACTTATTTACAGTGACAACATGTGGAAGGCAGAAGTTTGTTAAAAACATCTAGGGGCATCAACCATTTTCCAGTGAATGGAATTATTGATGTCTGTCAAATGGCTAAGTTGTATATGGTTTTTGCTAGAAAATTAGGGCTACAAAAATGCACACATTTTGTTGCTTTCTGTCAGTGCTTTCTGTTTGCATAAATGATGGGCTTAAAAATAAATCCACAATTTTAAATGTATGAAATTTTAAATTTGTACTTATGAGACCAACCCGTTTTGGAAAGTTTTTTAATTCTTAGAGGGCATGATACTTTTTTCTTAATTTCATGTTTGAAAAGATTTTTGAATGTAGTTACTGTATTCGTTTTAAAACAACAGCTGTGACTTTTTAATTTATTTTTTATTTTTTAAAGTATTTTATTGTGGTAAGAACATTTAACAGGAGATCTACCCTCTTAACAGATTTTCAAGTGTACAATACAGTATTATATATAGGCATGACGTTGTACAGCAGATCTCTAGAGCCTATTCAACTTTTTTTTTCCTTTAAAATATTTTTTATTTAGTTTTTAATTACCTAAGTGGTGCATATTCCAGATGATACAGAAATGTACACAGTTAGGATGGAAACTTTCCCATCAGCTGTGACTTTTAAATGTGTTAAGCATGTTAACTTGGAAAGTTGTAGCAGATTAGGGCTCTCTTTTTTTTTTTTTTTTTAAGAAGATGTTGGGGGTAGGAGTTTATTAATTAATTTATTTTTGCTGTGTTGGGTCTTCGTTTCTGTGCGAGGGCTTTCTCTAGTTGTGGCAAACGGGGGCCACTCTTCATCGCCGTGCGCGGGCCTCTCACTATCGCGGCCTCTCTTGTTGCGGAGCACAGGCTCCAGACGCGCAGGCTCAGTAGTTGTGGATCACGGGCCTAGTTGCTCCGCGGCATGTGGGATCCTCCCAGACCAGGGCTCGAAGCCGTGTCCCCTGCATTAGCAGGCAGATTCTCAACCACTGTGCCACCAGGGAAGCCCCAGGGCTTTCTTAATAGTGCCTGCTACTAATGGGATTCACTAAGTAGGTGTAAGTTTGTGATTTAAAAAAAAAATTTATTTATTTTTGGCTGCATTGGGTCTTCAGTGCTGCGCTCGGGCTTTCTCTAATTTCGGCAAGCAGGGGCTACAGTTCGTTGCGGTGCCTGCAGGGTTCTCATTGCGGTGGCTTCTCGTTGCAGAGCATGGGCTCTAGGCACATGGTCTTCAGTAGTTGTGGCACGTGGGCCCAGTAGTTGTGGCTCATGGGCTCTAGAGCACAGGGTCAGTAGTTGTGGCACGTGGGTTTAGTTGCTCCGCGGCATGTGGGATCTTCCTGGACCAGGGCTCGAACCCGTGTCCCCTGCATTGGCAGGCGGATTCTTAACCACTGTGCCACCAGGGAAGCCCCCTAAGTTTGTGATTTGAAAGGGTGTTAGCTTCCTTTTCGAGCATAGTATACTAATGAGTTCTTACTTTAATCATATTAATTTCTGATAAGAAAACAGACATGTTGAGCTTAAACAATTATAGAATACATGTAGGAAAAATAATTTTTGAAAATTTATCTTTGTGTTTTGGGAGTTTAAAGTAACATCTTTTGAAAGTGCTAAATAAGGCAGTAGGCATAATGTACATATGAGATTGTGCCTTGATATCACAAATCTCATTTCAGGCTTAGGACAAGAAGTAAAATTAAACACGCTTCATAATACATTTCTCTTTTCCTGTAGTTTTCAGAAAGTCATTTTGTTTTAGTATTTAATTCATTGCTTTTCAAATCTGTCAGAGGTAGACCTTTTGGGGGGATATGTGAAAAGACTTCTTTTACAAAGTAATATTTCTTTTTTCCATGTATACAAATTCCATAATGAATGACCGTTTCAATTAGGAAGGACTTCTAGTAGGTTAATGACACTTTATGCAGTTTTTTTGTTGTTATTGTTGTTAACTTCTGGGGGTTTTGTTTGTTAGTTTTACTTTTTCCCTGTTGATTATTGGCTTAGCTGCTTTGTAGCCTGAAATTACTTTGACATGACTAGTCAGTCAAGAGAAATTGTTAATAATTTCAAATTACTAGAAATTATTCCATATCCACAGAAATTGTATCCCCTTTTTATATTTGGTCTGTGCTTAGGATAACATGAGCAGGATTAGTCAGGTAATAATAGTGATGTTGGGATCTATGAATTCTTGTAATTCATGACCATGTAATTTGTCATGATGAGTGGGGGGAGCAGTATTGCATAGTGTTTAAGAATGCAAACTTTAAATGCTAGAGACCTCTGCCACCCACCAGATGTTTGGGGAAAATACTTAAATCTCAGTGTCTCTATCTGTAAATTGGGGTTGTTAATATTATCTATCTCATAGGGTTGTTATGAAGATTAAATAAGGTAATACATGTAAAGCATGTATAGTAAGCACAATGAGGAAGAATGTTGATATGATTTATGATTAATAACTGAGTAAGAAGAGTCATTTGAGACTCAAAGAATATCAAAAAGAAAAAGCAGCACCCTGACCCTTTTCCCTGCAAAATTCCAGACCTATAATTCTCTCTTCCTGGGTTTGTTTTGTATTTTCAGGTTCTGAGCCACTGTCTTAGGGACACAGGCTTCTCTTCAACCATGGAAGCATTAATATGTCGCAGTTGAGGCCACTGGAGAAAGTGTTTTCCTGCTCTAAGCAGGGTGAAAAATGAGGATTTACTCTAGTTACAGAATTAAACATTGCATTTCCCACAAATTGTCTAAGTCACGAATATGTGACTCAGAGAAAAGCAACAGCTTCCACCGTTAACCTAGTGGTAAAATTACTCACTCAACAGCACCTCTAAGTCACAGGCACTGTTCTAGGTACTGGGGGATAAGCTGGGAGCAAAATGGACAAAACTTCACAAGAAGTCAAAGACAAGTCAATCATACGGTATGTTAGCTGGTGATAAGTGCTAAGGAGAGAAAGAGAATAAGGAGTGCCTGGCTCAGGGTAAGGGTGCATGTGTTGGGGGTGCAGAGGGAGGCATGGTTGCAATTTTAAATATAGGGGGCAGGATAGGCCTTACCTGAGAAGTGCCATCTAAGCGCCTTAGTTTTCCTAATTTTGGTTTAAACAGCTATTAAGAGAATTTTGGAACAACATAAAATCCAAGCCAAAGTATTTTAGTGTTAATTATATGACCACATAACAAACAAATTATATTTAGCCAAATATTTTTCTTAGTGAATAGTGGGTATTTGTGAAGTAATGCTGTTAGTGTAAATTATTGTTTCTTAGCAGTGAAAATGAACTGCAAGTATTTTTAAAAAAGAATTAGAATTGAAAAAGAAAAAAAGAATTAGAGTTGTCCAAATCTCGGCAATTAAATTAGACTTGTAATAGAGAGAAGAAATGTAATTGATAGAATTGGAGTTAATGTGTTAGAATATTGAACTCATTTGCCTTTTTAATCATGGATTTTATGCACACAGCAGTGTGATCTTGTCAAGGGAAAATAAAAAGGCTTTTTTGTATTTGAAGCAATCTCTTTGCAGTAATGAGAATTTACTTGAAAACGTGTTAGAAGATTTGGAAATGAACTACCTCCCTTGGGGAAGTTAACTTTCAGGAAAAGGGTGATTTTTATCTAATATATCTTAAAATATATGCTGCTTTATCTCTATACATTTTTAAAAAATTTGACTAAGGGTGGGCATAATGAAATCAATATACTTAAGAATAAACTAGATTTTAATTTTGAGAACTTGCAGTTATTATTGGCAGTAATAAATTTAAAGCGTTATTATTTCAAAGTGCAATCTTGAGAGCTCACATGATAGAAATAGGAAAATTAATGCAATACGCTATACTGTAGTTTGAATTGGAATTATTCTTGTTCATGACTGTTGAAAATGTAGAGAAGTCACCAGATAATACAAAAGCTTTTTTTAGAAAGTGGGTGTTAACAATAATTGCTGAGTCTTACTAGCTAGAACTGAATTTGCACACAGGCTTTTTTGTGTGTGTGTGGGGGTTAAGTATATGTTCATTAATCAAAGCTAATGTTCAGTAAATCCATAAGTGTATTTATTATTCTAGAGTGAAGCTTAAATGTTGGGAAAACACATTTATATGTATTTTTTCTTTGTTTTGCCTAATTTGTTTACTGAAGAAAGCCTTTATTTATTTATTTATTTTTCTATTAAAAAATAGTACACCTTCAGTGTAGGAAATTCTGCACACACAGAAAATCACAAAGGAATCAACCCCCATAGTTCACCACCATTAATATTTTGCATATTCCTGTGTTTTTAAGTCTATATATGTGCATATTTTAAAACATGTAAATATACAAATACATCAGACCTCTATTATTCTGAGATTTACAATTTTGACAGCTGTATAGCATAATGGTTGAAAACATAAGCTTTGGAATCCGAGAAACTTGAGTTTAAGTCTAACTTCACATATTTTTAATTATGAGAACTGGGCAAGTTTCTAAGCCTCAGTTTCTTTATTTATTAAATGGGGACAATTTAACAGATCGTAAGTTGTTTTTAGTAAGGATTAAATGAGATTTTATATATGTATGACTTAACAAATATCTGCCCCCATAGCAAGTGTATAGGAAATATGAGCCATTATTGCTGTTTTCTATTTCAGGTTTGTTTTTTTTTTCACTTCAATATGTTGTGAGCATTTTTACAACCTCAATCTTATTTTCCTGAATGATATTTCCTACTGTATTAATTCAAATTTATTATCTGAATATTTTATCTTTTACTTTTAAATTTTTAATTAAAATAATGACTTACATTAACTTTAGTTGTAACTGTAATTACTGATTGGATATAAAAAAGGTTTATATTCAAATTTTTTAATAAATTTATTTATTTTTGGCTGCGTTGGGTCTTCGTTGCTGTGTGCAGGCTTTCTCTAGTTGCGGCGAGCGGGGGCTACTCTTTGTTGTGGTGCATGGGCTTCTTACTGCAGCGGCTTCTCTTTGTTGCAGAGCATGGGCTCTAGGTGCACAAGTTTCAGTAGTTGTGGTGCATGGGGTTAGTTGCTCCGTGGTTATGTGGGATCTTCCCAGACCAGGGCTCGAACCTGTGTCCCCTGCATTGGCAGGTGGATGCTTAACTGCTGCGCCACCGGGGAAGTCCTTAAAACATACTTTTGTCACTGCAGATGGGGTACATAATTTAGACATTTTCTTGAGTTCCAATTTCTCCACGTTATTACCCACACCTGTTATTGTCCCTTTTTTGTATTATAGGCCTCCTACTGGGTGTAAAATGGTATTTCACTGTGGTTTTGATTTTGCATTTCCTTGATGTCTAATGAGATTGAGCATCTTTTCATGTGCTTATTGGTCATTTTCGTATCTTCTTTGGAGAAAGGTCTATTCTGATCCTGTGCCCATTTTAAAATTTGGATTTGTCTTTATATTATTGAGTTGTAAGAGTTATTTATGTATTCTGGGTACAAATTTCTTATCAGATATATAATTTGCAAATATTTTCTCCCATTCTGTGGATTGTCTTTTTTTCACTTTCTTGATGATATCATTTGAAGCACAAAACTTTTTAATTTTAATTAAGTTCAGTTTGTATACTTTTCTATTTGGTTGCTTGTGATTTTGGTGTTCTCTAAAAATTCACTGCTTAGTTCAAGATAATGAAGATTTACACCTATATTTTCTAATAGAATTTTTATGGTTTTAGCTCTTATATTTAGGTCTTTGATTTATTTTGAGTTAAATTTTGTTTATGGTGTGAGGTAAGGTGCAACTTGATTCTTTTGTGTATGGATATCCAATTGTCCACCATTTGTTGAAAAGACTCCTCTTTCCCCATTGAACTACTTATCAAAAATAAATTGGCCATAGATATAAGGGTTTATTTCTGAACCCTCAATTCTGTTCCATTGACCTCTGTGTTTATCTTTATGCCAACACTACACAGCCTTGATTGCTATAGCTTTATAGCAGATTTTGAAATTAGGGCGTATGAGTCCTCCGGTTTTGTTCTTTTTCAAGATTGTTAAGGCTATCCTGGGTCCCTGGAATTTCTATATTAATTTTAGGATCAGTTTTCCAATTTCTGCAAAAAAGGCTGGTGAGACTTTGACAAGGACTGCATTGAATCTGTAGATCAGTTTGGGGAGTATTGCCATCTTAACAATACTGTATTTTCTGATCCATGAACATAGGATGTATTTCCATTTATTTAGTCTTCTTTAATTTCTTTCAGTAATGTTTTGTAGTCTTCAGAGTACAAGTCTTGTGCTGCTTTTGTTAAATTTATTCCTAAATATTTAATTCTTTTTGATGATATTGTAAATGGAATTTTGTTAATTTTCAGAGTGTACACTGCTAATGTATAGAAATACAATTGATTTTTGTATATTGACCTCATACCTTGAAACATTGCTGAGGTAGTTTATTTGTTTTTTAGGATTTTCCTTAAATTCCTTAGGATTTTCTATATATACAATCATATCTGCAAATAGAGATAGTTTTACTTCTTTCTTTCCAATCTGTGTCCTCTTTATTTCATTTTCTTGCCAGATTGTGCTGGCTAGTGCCTCTAGTACAATGTTAAATAGGTATGGTGAGAACAGACATCCTGTCTTTTTTCTGATTTTAGGGTGAAACATTCAGTCTTTCACCAGTAAGTATGGTGTTAGCTGTGGTTTTTCATAGATATCCAATATCAAGTTCAGGATGTTTCCTTCTGTTCCTGATTGTTAAGTGTTTCTGTTACAAAAGAATGTTGGATTTTGTCAAATGCTTTATCTGTATCAATTGAGATGATCCTGTGGTCTTTGTACTTTATCCTATTGATACGGTGTATTACACTAGTTGATTTTTGGATGTTAAACCAACCTTGCATTCCTGGGATACATCCCACTTCGTCATGATGTATAATCCTTTTTATATGTTGCTGGATTCAGTTTGTTAGTTTATGTTTTGTTTTGTTTTTAGTTTTTTGCATCTATATCCATAAGTTGTATTGGTCGGTAGTTTTCTTATCTTGTGATGTCTTCATTTGCTTTCGGCATCAGAGTGGTGCCAGCCTTATAGAATGAGCTGGGTTGTGTTCTTTCTTCTTCTGTTTTTTTGAAGAGTTTGTGAAGAGTTGGTGTTTTTTCTTCCTTATGTAGTTGATAGAACATTTAAAGAAGCCCATTGAAGCCGTTTGGGCCTGGTCTTTTCTTTGTGAGAAGTTCTGAACATCTTTTAAAATCTAGTTTGCTTTCCTTTCCAGCAGTTGTTCCTTTACTTTGAGAACTTTTCTTCATCTTTTGTGGATGAAAAAAAATGACCTTAATCTTACTTGACAAGAATAATAATTGTGTTTACCACTTTCAAAAGCAAACAAGCAAAATAAAAACAGTATGAAAGTAGGAACAAAGGAAGTAAAGAAAGCAAGCCATATATTTTCTTTTTAAAATATAATTTAATTTTTTTTTTGGCCACATTGTGGCATGCTGGATGTGGGATCTTAGTTCCCCAACCAGGGATTGAACCCGTGCCCCGTGCAGTAGAAGCATGGAGTCTTAACCATTGGACCACCAGGGGAGTCCCAAGCCATATATTTTCATTAAATGTTTTAATGGTTAACCTGTGAATAAAATAATGTCATTTTATTGCATTGAATCAATAGGTCATTTTGCTTTAAAGTCAAAAATCTCACAGCCAGGGGCTTCGCTGGTGGCACAGTGGTTGGGGGTCCGCCTGCCGATGCAGGGGACGCGGGTTCGTGCCCCGGTCCGGGAGGATCCCACATGCCGCGGAGCGGTTAGGCCTGTGATCCATGGCTGCTGAGCCTGCGCATCCAGAGCCTGTGCTCCGCAACGGGAGAGGCTACAGCAGTGAGAGGCCTGTGTACCGCAAAAAAAAAAAAAAAAAAAAAGATATTAAATATAGCTCCCTGTGTTATACAGTAGGTTCTTGTTGTTTACCTATTTTGTATACAGTGGTATGTATCTGTTAATCCCAAATTCCTAATTTATCCCTGCCCTTTCCATTTGGTAACCATAAGTTTGTTTTCTATGTCTGTGAGTCAATTTCTGTCTTGTAAATAAGTTCATTTGTATGATATTTTTAGATTCCACTTATAAGTGATATCATATGATGTCTTTCTCTGACTGACTTGACTCAATAATGGTAATCTCTAGGTCCATCCATATTGCTCCAAATGGCACTGTTTCACTCTTTTATGACTAATATTCCATTGTGTGTATACACACACACACACACACACACACACACCCCACATCTTCTTTATTCATTCATCTGTTGATCGACATTTTGGTTGCTTCCATGTCTTGGATATTTTAAATAGCGCCTTTGCTCTTTTTTTAAATCAAATTGTTTTTTGTTTCTTTGTTGTTGAGCTTTAGGAATTCTCTGTATATTCTGGATATTAATCTTTTATCAGTTATATGATTTGCAAATATTTTCTCTTCTGTTGGTTGCCTTTTTACTAAGTTAATATTGTCTTTTTTATTTTTTATTTTTGTTTGTTTGGTTTTTTGCGGTACACGGGCCTCTCACTATTGTGGCCTCTCCCGTTGCGGAGCACAGGCTCTGGACGTGCAGGCTCAGCGGCCATGGCTCATGGGCCTAGCCGCTCCACGGCATGTGGGATCTTCCCGGACCGGGGCACGAACCCGTGTCCCCTGCATCGGCAGGTGGACTCAACCACTCCCCCTTCCCTCTCCCTACTGGTAACTTTTAGTTGGTTCTCTATATCTTGAGTCTGCTTCTTTTTGTTATATTCACTAGTTTGTTTTATTTTTTAGATTCCACATGTAAGTGATATCATATAGTTTTGTCTTTCTCTGTCTGACTTATTTCACTTAGCATGATACCCTCCAAATCCATCCATGTTGCTACAAATGGCAAAATTTCATTTTTTTAATGGCTGAGTAGTATTCCATTGTGTGTGTGTGTGTGTGTGTGTGTGTGTATGGCACATTTTCTTTATCCATTCGTCTGTTGATGGACATTTAGATTGCTTCCATATCTTGGCAATTGTAAATAATGCTGCCACAAACATTGGGGTGCATGTATCTTTTCAAATCAGAGTTTTTATTTTTTTGGATATATACCCAGGAGTGGAATTGCTGGATAATGTGGTAGTTCTAGTTTTAGTTTTTTGAGAAACCTTCATACTGTTTTCCATGGTGGCTGTACCGATTTGCATTCCCACCAACAGTGTACCGGAGTTCCCTTTTTTCCACATCCTTTCCATCATTGGTTATTTGTGTTCTTTTTGATGGTAGCCATTCTGACAGGTGTGAGTTGATACATCATTGTGGTTTTGATTTGCATTTCCCTGATGATTAGCAATGTTGAGCCTCTTTTCAGGTGCCTGTTGGCCATCTGCATGTTCTCTTTGAAAAAATGTCTATTCAGTTCTTCTGCCCATTTTTTTTTTTTTTTTTTTGCGGTTTGCGGGCCTCTCACTGTTGTGGCTTCTCCTGTTGCGGAGCACAGGCTCCAGACACGCAGGCTCAGCGGCCATGGCTCACGGGCCCAGCCACTCCGCGGCATGTGGGATCTTCCTGGACCGGGGCACGAACCCGTGTCCCCTGCATCGGCAGGGAAGCACTCTTCTGCCCATTTTTAAATCGAGTTGTTTGGGTTTTTTTTTTTTTCTTGATATTGAGTTGTATGAGCTGCTTATATAAGTTGGATATTAACCCCTTATCAGTCATATCATTTGCAAATATTTTCTCCCATTGAGTATTATCTTTCGGCTTTGTCGACAGTTTCCTTTGCTGAGCAAAAGCTTTTAAGTTTAATTAGGTCCCATTTGTTTCTTTTTGCTTTTATTTCCTTTGCTTTAGGAGACAGATCCAAAAACATATTGCTACAATTTATGTCAAAGAGTGTTCTGCCTATGTTTTCCTTTAGGAGTTTTATGGTTTCCAGTCTTACATTTAGGTCTTTAATCCATTTGGAATTTATTTTTGTATGTGGTGTTAGAGAGTGTTCTAATTTCTTTCTTTTACATGTGGCTGTCTGGTTTTCCCAGCACCACTTATTGAAGAGACTGTTGTTTTTCTCCATTGTATATCCTTGCCTCTTTTGTCGTAGATTAATTGACCATACTGTGTAGGTTTAAGGAATTTCTAGTTTCTGTTGTTGAAAATTGGAGAACCCAAAGAAATCTTATAGGTTTTTATGACTTTTAAGTAAACTTCATGGTTATCCTGACTAAACCTAATTTGATAACAGTCTTTTAGTACTTTATCTTTATTGAGTCACTTACTTCAATTTAATTTTTATAGAAACTTTCTTTCTTGTACTCATATTCTACTGATTGACATAATGTTTAATCAAACTATAAAATTATAGTACCATTATGATAAGTATAAACAGACTTGGGAAAAACTCACCTGACTGCTTGTAAATATGCAGCCCTAAATAATGGGAGCAGAAATGTGTAGTTGTGCTAGGGAGCAGCCATGTAGCTGCAAGCATTTTGTATGCCATCGGCATTAGTTATTCTATTCTACAGAGGCGATGGAAAGAATTTGTCATTGGTTAGGTGGAGGTCATTTAAGGGCATCTATATTAATCTTTACAACTCTGCAAGAAGGTAGTGTTATCTCCATTTCAGAAGGGAGACCTGATTTGCCCAAGATCCCACTACTAGCTTATTACTGAACCAAGAGGACCTAGGCCTGGATTATTTCAACCACAGTCATTCCATAAAGCTGTGAGACCTCTCTTTTATAATCTGTGTATTTTAATTGAGTTTTACTTCATGTATTGCCCATGCTTCATGAATTAGTGTATAGGCCTCTGCAATAAGAAATAACGTTTCTGGCTCCCTTAATTATTTTCCTGATGAAGAACATTAAGCAATAACTATATATATATATATATATATTTTTTTTTTTTTTTTTTCTCCATAGCAGTCAATTTTGGCTTTATCTGGATGTTCTCTCACCTTTGTCTTCAGGTCACAGTTCACTTGGTCAGGTTAGCTTGTCTCTTAGCAACACTACCTTTCTAATTCTTAAAAAGTGCACTCCATCTGAACCCAGGAGCTTGGATTCTAAACCATTATCTAAAAAGCAAAATCTTATTAATCAGAGATATGTTACCATTTGTTCTTTCCTTATTTCTTCCTTTCTTTTCTAAAGCTACAGCCCATGCGTCCATCTCTTCTGATTTCTTCTCCATGACTAACTTATATTTAGTGATGCTTCTTCTCTTTTAATGGTGCCATTCACCCCTAAGTGAATCAGCATGAGTGAGACATAGGTTTGATGAGCCTTTCACACTTTATAAATACATAAATACATCTATTGATTAGGCACATCCAATGTATACATTCTCACAGAAGTTATCACCACCATCACTTCTCTTATCTCCCAAGTGCTTCACAAGTCCCTGTTATTGCTTTGTTTTTTCTTTCCAGAAGTCCTGTTCCAAGTACTAGAACAAGGGTGGTCACTATATAGAGCTTCCATGGTGCAGAACTAGAAAAAGTCTCTGACACACTTCCTTATAAAGTTAGTCTTCGGATTTTCATACTTCTTGGCATTGTATTGTATTTGTAATTGAAATTCCAAGCCTTAAGACTTCTTTGATTAACTCTTTTAGCAAACTGCCTTAATAAATTGCGTGATCTCCTAGATTCTAATAGTTATTTTTTAAGCCACCTCGTTCTTTCATGATCCATGTTAAATTCTCTGCAGGCATCATGAGTTTTCATCACTGGCAGGTCCTTTCTCAAAGTAGCTATCAGATTGTAATCCATTTAAAAAACATAGGAACCCTTGAGGAGTATTAGAGAAGCCCTCATCTTTTCTACTTTCTAAATTCTGCTATAGGGACAGATTAATTTACTGGTTAAGACTCTGAGCTGAACTTTGAGGCAATTGATTTAGCAGCGCTCTCTCCAAACCCCTACCTTGTACAGGCTTCTGTGTATCAGCAAATGGCTACTTCATCCCTCTGATTGTTCAGGCCAAAATCTTTGCACTCATGCTTGATTATTATCTTTTTCTCATACTCTAACCAATTTGTTTTCAATTCCTGCTTGTCTCTCCTTCAAAATATATCCAGAATGTGATCACTCTTCACTACCTCTATCCCTTGACAAATGAGTTAACTTCAGGAGGAGCCCCTTGTGTCCATTGGCCTAAGTTAATAGGCCACCTACCCTGGCCTTCCCATTGGTCATATAAAACCTTGACATAAAGTTCAATTAGGGAGATGAGTCCTGTTCCACACTACCTTCTCTCACTTTCTGGTGTTATTCCTTGTTTGCTTTCATACAGAGGGAGAGAGAGAAAAAGAAAAAAGTCTCAAGACACTATTAGGGTAGTGATAGTAGGAGTCAGGGCCCAAGAGCTGCTTCCCTCAAAAGGACTCAACTCTTGCCAGCATAAACATCTCTGTGTTTGTGCACATGTGAGAATTTGAAGATGAGAGGAGGAAGAGGAATTTGAAGATGAGAGGAGGAAGAAAAAGAAGGGAAGTGTAAAATTCTCCTTTTTAGTTGAGAGGCAATTTTGTATAATGGTTAAAGAGTATAGACTCTAAAGCCAGTCAGTCTTGGTCTGAATTGTGCCAGTAGCCATGTGACCCTGGGCAAATTCTTCTTTTTTCTTTTTTTCCAGTTTTATTGAGAAATCATCGACATATATCACTGTGTAAATTTAAGCTATACACTATGATGGTTTCATTTACATACATTGTGAAATGATTACCACAATAGGTTTAGTTAACATCCATCAATTCATATAGATACAATAAAAATAAAAGAAAAACGTTTTTCTCCAGTGGTAAGAACTCCTAGGATCTACTCTCTTAACAACTTTCCTAAATACCATACAGCAGTGTTAACTATAGTCATTGTGTTATACGTTAAATCCCTAATACTTATTTATCTAATAACTGTAAGTTTGTACCTTTTGGCCACATTCCTCCAATTCCCCCTTATCCCAACCCCCGCCTCGGGTAACCACAAATATAATCTCTTTTTCTATGAGTTTTTTTGTTCATTTTGTTTTAGATGCCAAATATAAGTGAGATCATACAGTATTTGGCTTTCTCTGTCTGACTGATTTCACATACCATAATGCCTTAAAGTTTCATCCATGTTGTCACAAATGGTAGAATTTCCTCATTTTATATGGCTGAATAATAGTCCATTGTATATATATACCACAACTTCTTTATCCATTCATCCATTGATGGGCACTTGTTTCCATGTTTTGGCTATTGCAAATAATGCTTCTGTGAACATGGGGTACAGATACCTTTTTGAGTTAGTGTTTTTATTTCCTTTGCATATATCCCCAGAAGTGGAATTGCAAGATCATATGGTGGTTCTATTTTTAATTTTTTGAAGAACCTCCATGCTGCTTTATATTGTGACTGTAGTTGGGAAGATTCTTCAGCTTCTCTTTGTTTCAGTTGCCTTTTTGAGTTGGGGTAGAACTAGCATTTGCCTTACCACATATGGTTATTGTGAAGATTAGGTAAGTTAGTACATGTAAAGCAATTAAATAATCTTAACATATAGTGAGTGTGCACTAAATAGTTTTTTTTTTTAAAGCCAATTTTCAAAGTAGCATTGTGAACCTTGTAATTCCTGGTGGCATAAGGAGCTATAAACACTTTTATGATGAACCATATCTAGGAACCCCATTTCCATAGATTAGAGTTCTCCTTCCTTGTGCACTAGAGAGCTGTTTAAAGGGACAGTGGCTGCACATTAAGTGCATTCAAGTCCACAGAGTCACCAGTCCTGGAGTGAGTCTTAAGTCCTTAGTATTTTACCATTTAGGCCAACAAATAAAGCAACAACAAATTCAGCTTATTCTTTTCCTCCTTTCCCTGCAACAGGATGGTTCATGTTTGGGTGAAGAGAGTGGAGTTTGTTTTTAGGATGACAGACTAGTCTGCAGTATGCATTTTATAACTGTGACTGCACTTTAGACTTCAACTAGACCTTTCATTGGAGTCAGATAGAACTGACCATGAAGGAGAGTTACTGCCAAAGTTGACATTCTTTACTCGATATCCTTTTTATAGATACCATCTTAACTGCTTCTCAGTAATTTACTGTTTCTTAATGTTCTTCTTTTTAAAAAAATTTTTAAATTTAATTTTTAATTGAAGTGTAGTTGATTTACAACCTTAATGTTCTTTCTAAACCAACATCCAGGGATATATAAACAAGGGCAGCAGCAATTAGTTGACAAAGAACAAGGTGTTCAGGGGTCCTGACTATTGAAAATTGCCCAGCAGCATGGGATGGAATAAACCAGGCCAGAGGCTGGGGCAATTTTCTTTTCTTTTTTTAAAGAAGATGTTGGGGGTAGGAGTTTAGTAATTTATTTATTTATTTTTGCTGTGTTGGGTCTTTGTTTCTGTGCGAGGGCTTTCTCTAGTTGTGGCAAGTGGGGGCCACTCTTCATCGCAGTGCGCAGGCCTCTCACTATTGCGGCCTCTCTTGTTGCGGAGCACGGGCTGCAGACACGCAGGCTCAGTAGTTGTGGATCACGGGCCTAGTTGCTCCGCGGCATATGGGATCCTCCCAGACCAGGGCTCGAACCCGTGTCCCCTGCATTAGCAGGCAGATTCTCAACCACTGTGCCACCAGGGAAGCCCTGGGGCAGTTTTAATAAGTTCTTTTGTCCAATGCCCAGCCAATTGACCAACTTCTCTTTTCTGTTATCTCTTTCTGCTTCGGTGTTTGTTTAAGTGTTTATTTTCCTATTCCTCTACCCTGGATTTTTTTCCTCAGCTGTATCTATTGTCCTTCCTCTACTACATTTTACTATGTTTCCATCTGTACATTGTGGAAGAGAAGATAACTAAACCTTTATATCCGAAATTAGAAAATTTCCTAAATCCTCCTTTTTCTCTCAGGATCAAAGATTGCCTTCAATTAAGGGGCACCGTGAACTTTTAGTGTGCTTGATGAGAGCATTATTGCTCATTTGGGTGGGATAACTTTTCACTGTGGAATTGGCCCTGGCATTGCAGGATGGTTAACACCCCTCGCCCCAGTACCAAGTGCCAGTAACACATTTCCAGTCATTGAGACCACCAGAAATGCCTTCACACATTTCCACACACCCCACAAAGTAGTGGTAGAGCCTCTGGTTTAGAACCACTGCTCACTAGGCAGTTGGAAGCATATCATCCCAATACTGAACTTGGCTGCTCATTATCAGCTGTTCTTTACAGTTTGATGGAGCAACTTAATTGCCAAAGTTTTTACGTCTAGAGAAAATCTAGCTATTTGAGCCATTAAAGCGGTGCCATTTACACTATACCCGTCACTTTTCACTTTTCAAAATTCAAGATGTTGGGATAACCAAGTTGTTTATTGGTAATATATATATATATAAAGTATCTTAGGGAAAATATTAGGCTTTCATAAAGTTATTGGTTTATGAAATGAGTATGTGAAAATGAGTTGTAAGTTTCTCAAAGTGTATTCACTTTTATCAGGTTGGCCAAAAAGTTCGTTTGGGTTTTTCTATGTTATGGAAAACCTGAAAACAAACTTTTTGGCCAACCCAATCATTTAGAGGATTAAAGCATATCTCTTTCAAAGGTGATTTTTAAAATATAGTTCAAAGTGGACACACACTTTAGAATCTCTTATACTAATGATTTGTATATCTGCACATTGAGTATAATATTTTAGTTTATAATGTTATATAAGTAATTAAGTTATGAATTTCTTAATTCTTTTATGTTTCAGAGAAAGAGATTTGAAGAAAACTGGGCACAGGTTCGGCAAAGCCAAGAAGAGAAACAGAAAAAGAAACAAAAAGCAGAACAGTCATAGTAAAATCATGGAGGAAAACTCATTTGAAACCTTAAGTTATCTTACACCAGAAGATCAGGACCCATCTCAGAATGAAGAGGAAGACTTAGAAGAGACCAAAAGAGAATCAGAGTATTCCTTAACGGGTGATCTGAGAAATGAAGTAGGAGATTTTGTGAATGTCCATAAAGATGAGAGACAGGAAAACATAAATTTTGAAAACAGTTTGCCACATGTTATGTCTGTAGTTGAGTTGGACAATACACCAAAGAATTTCCTCCCCAAGGAAGATGATGACTTGTTTCTAAATTTGTCATTGATGCCAAATGAAAGCTCTGTTGCTTATTCAACAGTGACTCAAAATCTCCCCTATGTAGCAAGTGATGACTGCCCTGGCACAAAGATAGAAAAGCATATAGAAAGTAGGGATATCATGGCATTACACATCCAAGACCGATTTGTTGAAACCCCACGCTCATTTATGCAGAAGAAAGAGATGGTAGATAAGAGTCTCCTGAATGAAACAAGTCTGTACCATCAATATGGATCCAGAACTTCAGATAAAGTTTTAAGAAAGGAACAAGGAGTAAATACATCTAAAAATAATTACTGGGCTTTTTTCTCAAATGATTTCTCTGATGAAGAATTACAGTTGGGCTCTGATAGACAACCCTATTTTGGTAGCTGGCCTGAGGGACCTAATAAGTTTATATGTGAACAGAGACCAAAGAGAGATAGATGGCAAAAACTGGCTCATCCTGACAACAGGAGACAATTGATTAAATTGATCTCTCCTTCTGAAGGAGCATCAGGACCAGGAAACAGTCCTGAAACATTGATAGAAGAGAAGCTATCGATAGAAAATGAAGATTTGTCACCTCCAACTGAGAATATAGATTCAATCATAGAAACAGAGACAAATATCTTTGGAAGCCACTTCCTTAAGCTGGATAGCCTAAAGAATGCCTTACACTCAACGAAGAATAAAAAAAGGAGGCAGAAAAGGATTTTCAGTTTGGCACCAAACTTTAACTTACTGGGACAGAGTCATATCAATGTAAAAGAAATGGGGGAATGTGAATTGTTAACAGAAAGCCATGGAATAAAAATTATTTTGGAAGAAAAAAAAGATGTAATTTCAGAAATAAATAATGAAGAAGAGAATAAGCAAAACATTATGACCTTCAATCATCATCCATCATGGTTTTACTTTGACATTGTCAAAGATTCTCTTCTAAATGTTGGTGGACAATTTTATTCTCATTACCTGCTATTTAATAGACTAAGGCACTCTGTGTATTTTTACAAAAGCCCCATTCCTTCTCTTATGCTACAATATACATCTAGCTTTTGGAAGATATCTTTTACAAGCAAGAAACCGTTTTTGACTTCCAACTCTCAGAGGAGAGTAGATGATAAACTAAATGATGTAAGGTTCACTTCTTCAGAAATTTTAAGTAGCCCACCTGATACTTTGTACTCTTTTAGGGTCACTAATGATCTTCACTTTTTAAATGAAAGTTTTGGTGAAAAGCTAGAGACATGGGAAGAACCTAAACCATTACAGTTCTCACAAACAGATGATAACCAAGATGTAACAAGCACTGACTACTATGATTCCCTTGAGCTACCATTATCACAAGAGTTTGCCTTTCAACTAGTAAAGCTTTTTGGATCTCCTGGAGTTCCAGTGGGTAAATTGAGTTTATTTGCTACAAATAAAAAGTCGAGTTTAACATATGTGAGTAATTTTTGCAGTGTTTCTACCTCATGTTAGTGATTTCATGCAGTTAATTGATGTTGTGATACTTTTCGGCGGTGGAAGTGGAGGACACGTAGCAAATGGTGCTCGGTGGAGTTGTGCCCCATACCCCACCTCCACAGCCAGTCGTCTGAAATGTCTTTGAGCATGTTGAATACTTGGACTCTCAGTTTCAACAGACAGTGGGAAGAATGAAGAATGAGACAGGCAAACAGTGATTATGTAACAAATAGAGATGTACTGCTTTCTTTAAGAAAAATCTTTCTGCTTTCTGCATTTCGCTTGTTTGGCACATGGCCCTTTCCTTTCTCATTCACATTATAGCTCATAGATATGAGAATAGTAAAAGGGGGACAATGAAGATTAAGTGATGAAAAAAATATCTGAAATCAGTTGAATTTAATTTTTAAGAACTGAGAAGGGTACTGAAAAGAAGGTTAGGAAGGAGTCTGACTGGTTGACTTGAAAAGTTCCTTTGGGCTCTTAAGATTGTTGTTTTTGGAAGTGAAAAATCTACCTGTGAATTAAAAATGAAAATATGATTTTTTAATATTGTAAGTAAAATTCTAAGTAAATTTCTGCTAAATAGTATGCCTGTGCAAGATGCTAAATATCTTAAAGAGGAAATGAGGCACATATCCCAACTTTTCCTTATCTGTAAGTCAATTGCACGTGTTAATGACTTCATGCAATTGCATGTGTCCCCTTCCTTGGGGACAGAAGCTGTAAGAGCCAAGAAGTAAAGCTCCAGTCCCTGCATCCTGTATCTTCCTGATATTCTTTTTCTTCTGTACTTACCAGGGAGACTGGGGTTCTCTAACAGCTTGATTTCCAGTGTTTTTTACTTTGCTCCTAAACTTCTGCTGTTCTGGACAAGCTTGGTCCACTCAGCTCAGACCCAAGATTAGCTAAGTCTCAGAGTCAGAGGAGTCACAACTATCAACCTGTTCTGGCATCATGTTTATCATTTTTGCAAACTTTGTGAATAATCACATCGTAACTGCTGCAACTTTCTGTCCTCCTAGATGCACCAAAGAAACATACCAATTTAAAAAATTAAACTGTATTTGCTTTGGAGAATTTAAAAAGATAATGGAAGTCATTTTAAGCCGGGAATATTAGTCCAAAGTCCATATTCTGAAGTCATATGCAAAATTCTTTGTGGCATTTTGTGCCATTTTTCTGGGAGAAAGTCCATAGATTTTAACAGCTTCTCAGGGATGTCCATGACCCCAAAATATTAACAATCACTGCCTTAGATTGGCACCAGAAAGCATGAAGGCACTAGTGGGAAAAGATTCTAAACCTCCTCCTTTGAATGCACAATACTATCATAATCAACAATAATGATCCAGCATCCATTAATTAAGCTTTGGAAAGCTTTTTAGAGGAAATAGACCTCATTCATCAAGTAGCTTACCTTCTAAATGGGGAGACAAGACTAACACAAAACAAAATTATTGCACATAGAAAATATAAATGAGAAGCTTATGAATATTTTATGAGTGAGGTTAGCTGTGCTAAAGGGATTGTTGAAGAGAATATGGGGTTATGGTTTTGTCTGGGATGGCTCCAAATGGAAGTGAATTATAAGCAGTGCTTATACAAATATGACTTAAAAGAAAAACAGGGAAAGAATTTTACATTTGGAAATGGTGTATGCTTAAAAAAGGAAAGGAGAAAACTGGAAGTGGAGGCTGTAAAGTAATTCGTTTACCTAGGTTGGACATGCAAAGCTCTGGTGTATCTATGACCTTGTAAATAAAACAGGGAACTCAAATGAATTCTATTATTAGGGGCTCTGCAGGCACAGTGGGATTATATAGTAGAGTCATACATAGGCCTGAAGAAACCAAACTACCCATGTTGCTGGGGATGTGCGAGTATAGGAAAAATATTTTCCGTGGTTTGGTATGGCTGATAGGTATAAATCAATGTCTGGACTTGCTTATGAGCATCATAATTGTAAAGATTTTTTCTCCCAGACACTCTTACGTGGAAGGAGCAATTTGCAAGAAAACTAAACTTGCTGTACTTGCAGTGTTTTATACATGTCACAGGAAAGGATGTCTACCTAAATTTTATGCCCTGTGACAGTACCACTTGAAGCTACTGATGTGTATATATTTGTACTTACATGAGAATATGAACTATGATACATATCACTTTACATAAGCATTTTTATTGAGTCTGGATAGTGTTTACTAACAGAGATCTGAGAGAGACTAACTCCTGCTTTAGCTATCACTGAAATATCTTCAAAACCAGGCTTTTATCATTATGGTGGTCTAGATATCATGTTTGTATGTCTTCATATTTAGGGTAAAAATATGTGTGACATTAGAGATGAAATTTGTTTTTTTTTTTTTTTTTACAGAATCTTTGTTGCCCGATGACTGTGTGGTTCCTCTTGACTGGAAGACACTGAAGATGATCTGTTTACAGTGGAAGACGTCAGTAGAGGTATATTTTTATGGCTTTCAAAGCAGACCTTCTCTAACTGGTTTCTTTTTTTATTGATTTTTAAATTTTTAATACAATTTTTAAAGGTTACTTTCCATTTACAGTTATTATAAAATATTGGTTATATTCCCTGTGTTGTACAATACATTCTTAAGCCTAGCTTATACCCAATAGTTTGTACCTCCCACTTACCCACCCCTATATTGCCCCCGCCTCCCATAATCACTAGTTTGTTCCCTATATCTGAGTCTGCTTCTTTTTTGTTTTATTCACTAGTTTGTTATATTTTTAGATTTCACATATGCAATATCATATAATGTTTGTCTTTCTCTGTCTGACTTATTTCACTTAGCATAATGCCCTCTAACTAGTTTCAAAAAAAAAAAGAAAAAAGAAAACCTGTTCCATCAAATGTAACATGAAGAGCTACATCCATTGTATTAAATTAGAGAAAGAATGTATGTGGATGGGTGGATAATCTATGCATGTTTCTTTCAGTTAGTCCCAAACAGAAAGTTGCATTTAATTCCCTAACTTTGTTGTAGTGTAGGCTGGTATAAGGGCCAACTGTGGGTGACTGAGGTCCCTGTTTTAGGAGAGTCATTTATTCTTCTTTACATCTTTTTCTCCTGTCCAGCCCTCAATCTTATCTTGTTATAATAAAGTAACAGCTACAAATTAGATTCATATTTACGTGACTTGGAAGCACCTCATTATTGGTATGTTCTGGTGGTCCATGATGGTTCTGACAGGCTGTTAATTTTCCAGGTAGCTGGAGGAGGACTGGTTGGGAAGGTTAGAAAGGTAACAGAAACTCTGGAAAATCCAGTACTCTGTGTAATGTAATGAGGAGAGGGTGGCTGGTATTCTGTTTACATTAGTTGATAGTGACTTATATGTGCCCAAAGGCAATGCCAGAGGTACATTTTGAAATAAATAGTAAAATCAAGGTTTAGTGAAACATAGAATTATATAGTTCAGGATAGTAGGTATTTCTTAACTGTTCATATAAACACAGCTGTGGGAAAAGTAGATTTGTTTGTGTGCTCAGGTAGTAAAACCAAATACATTTTTCTACATATTTCTCCTCATTTCCATGGAGACCTTTTTCCTACCTAAACATACACACACACACACACACACACACGCATACACACATGCACACAGCAATAATTTAAATGTTTAAACTGACATTTATGTTTATTATGTTTTTTCTCATTTGGAGAGTGTCCCTATGGGAGTTAAATGATGGTGCAAACCTAATCCCAATGGCAAATATTAATCATTATTATATGTATTTTAATTATGATTTCTAGAAAAGACAGAAGAAGATTGGTTAAAAAAATGAGGATTCTTTGAACTGTAAGTACAACTTATTCCAGAGACCTCTATATGATCAGGAGGAAATGGATGTTGACATTATTTGGTTGTAATAGTTCATATGTACTACAATTGAAGAGTAAATATAAAAAATGTAGTCTGTTACCATAGCAACTCTGTGTGCTATTGCACATGTGATGTTTTTATTTCCTTTAAATGTAGATCTTTTTATGAAATACAACAAAGCTTAGATTGTTGCTGCCAAATTTATTTTCCAACTTTATTAGTTAGAATATATTTTAGAGCATTCTGTCAACACACAGTTTATGAGGGATTTCCACCCCCTCACCCCTCACCTCCACCCAGATTGATAATGTGGTGATGGCTGGGAATTAGGGATATAGGTTATATTTAAATATTAAAAGATTCTCTAGGAAAAGAGGTAAAACATGTAGACAAACTCATGTTTTAAACTTGACATCAAGTGACATTAAAATAAACACATGGCACTTTTTTTTCAAATGCCTAAATTATGAAATAAACACAGCTGCTATGATTTCATTATGTATCTGTCTGCATTTGATAAGAATTGAATGTACTCTGCATTTACCATATGTTTTCTCTTTTCATTGTTTCCATTTCTCAGCTAACTAGAAATACACATATACCCAGTAAAAATGTTTTTGTTTGTTTTAAACATGGTTCTGCTGAAAGAAGAAGGGGAAGGACTAAAGATCTGGGAGAAGAGTTTAGAGATTTGGAAAATGTGGGATAAATATAGGAGGGGAAGAGATAAGAGGCTATGAGGAATTCCAGAGAAAGGAGGTGAAGAAATTCATTCATTTGTTCAACAAATGTTTATCGAGTTGCCTCAGTTCAGACATTGTTCTACACACTGAGGATATAGCAGTGAAAACATTCCCGGCCTCATGGAGTTTATGTGAGGCTTCCCCTCAGTGTGACACCAGTATAAGCAGCATGCAACAAGCATGGGTATATTTGGCAGTAGCTAATTTCAGAGTGTTTTCTATCTGCTAATTTTGTGTCAAGGACACTTTATGGACCATACTTTTTTGATTTTTATGTTCATCTTCTACATTCATGCTAAACGAAATGCCCTCTGTGAACCTCACAGAGCAGTCATCCCTAATTATTTGTCCTCTCTTTTTGGGGAATTTTATGAGTGCTGTAGCCATGTACAGGTTTTTTATAATTGTAATGAGAATGGGCCTCTTAGTTTTGTGTTTGGCATAATTAATGATCAGTGGGCGTCACGGGGTAAACAGAAATTTAGAAAGAAGGAAATAGCGGGAGAATGTGGTTGGCTCTGGGAGCCTCAAATCCCTGCCTATTTCAAAATCCTCTTCTTGCTGGTGGCCATGGTGTTTATATTGCCTCACTTCTTTAAGGACGTAGGGCAGAGTGCTGGAAAGAGGATGCGTTTGCATCTTGAAGCTACTGCTGACTGGCTATGTGACCTTAAACAAATTACCCTCTCAGAGCCTCAATTTCTTCACCTGTAAAAAAATTACATTCATAATACCAATCTGTCATGGGGATAATAAATGAGGATTAAATGAAATAACTTGTGCAAAGTTCTTACCATAGTGCCTGAAAAATACTAGGCTCTTAGTTAGGGTTAATTCCCTTCCCCTGAGTACCTTAGTTGGTTACAGCTTTGTCTTTGAAATGCCCCTGGCATAATAGAAATTGTGTTATCTAGGACAGGGGTCCCCAACCCCTGGGCCTTGGACCGGTTCAGGTCTGAGGCCTGTTAGAAACTGGGCCGCACAGCAGGAGGTGAGTGGCGGACGAGTGAGTGAAGCTTCTTCTGCACTCCCCATCACTCACATTACCACCTGAACCATCATATATCTCCCCCACCCCGCCACCATCCGTGTAAAAATTGTCTTCCACGAAACTGGTCCCTGGTGCCAAAAAGGTTGGGGACCACTGATCTAGGAGAGCAACATATTGACTCAATAAACTTGTTAACACATTTGCATGAGTTAAATGTATTTATTATTAACTTTATAATGTAAATAGCTGGGTCATCAGGAAATGGGACATAGACCAGGATTTGATTTAGAGACAGAAAGTTGGGCATAATCAGGAGGACAGGCTCTTGAATGAGGCAGGACCAGGCAGGGTGCGGGGCTGTGGGGACAGCGTGAAGTTCTAGATATGAGGGGGTGGCATAAATAGGTCAGGAGTTTGGGAAACTGACAGCAAACTCCATTCATGTCACCATTTTGTCTGGACTTGTCTGGGCTTGTGTTTGTTTGTAGTTGAAGTCTCCGTCTTCCTGGTACTGTTGAAGATCCTCATCATCAAGAAAGAGTGCTAAGTGCCAAACTGAAGGATAATTTAGAGTGATACACTCAGTGGATACCGAAATTGGTTTGAATAATCTGTTCAACTATTCTTAATCAGTTTCCTGATTACTAATAAAAAACTCAACGAAAGAGGTAACAACTTGAACATTTTATTATCTAATTTTGAAGATACTCACCCTACTTTATTTCATGAAGAAAATAAGGCACAGAAAACTTGAGTAGCTTATTTTTAAAATTGCATCAGAATAGAAGGATAGGCCCTATATCCAAGTATGGGTCCATGATTCCATTTCTAGAATTCTGAAATCCAAAAGCCTCTGAAAACCAAAAGTTGTTTTTATTTTGTTTTGTTTCTTAAATGTTTGGCATGAAAACTAAGTTGGCAGCAAGACTTGACCCAAACAGACAGGTTAATTTTACTCCTTATTTATCCCACTTAGCGTGACTCTTCAGACATTTTACTGCAGAAATATTAATGTGTTAAATTACCAGGGGTGCCCTAGACCCCACTTAGAACTTCCTAAATTCTGAAACATATCTGACCTCAAGGATTTTGGTTAGAGATTGTGGGACTTGCACTATACTACAATAATAATTATTTTTATTATTACTATTATTTTAGTTTAATCGTACTTAACAAACTTCAAATACAAAAATTCGTATTTGAAAAGTATAAATTAAGGGGTGATTTCTCATTATTCAACATGTAGGCATTTATGTAATCTCTCTGTTTTCAGAAAGGGAGTGTTGCCTGCCGTATCTTGCCTCTTACTCCTCCTCATCCTGTTTTATCTTCTCCAGAGAATAAACCTCCAGGCTTCTGCAGGGGGTGGGCAGCTGCCTGACTGTGTGGACATTTGTTTCTTAAACAGACTTTCAACTGACCTTCCTGTTTAGAGTCCCACGTCCAGCCCTAAATCTTCCAATTCCTGAAATTTTAGGGGTTATGCAGAGTAAATAGTATTGTTTCTTGGCTTTCTGTAATTCAAGTTTTATTTTTAATTTTTTTTCCAAATTAATTAACACTGGGCATTTAGCATTCCAGTTTTTGAAATTTTGTTGCTGTGATCTTCTCTCTTTTCTTACAGTTTATACTTGAAAATAATAATGATTACCCACCCCGCCAAAAAACCTTTACATTTTCGTGGGGTTTCAGTGAGGGAGTGGAAGTTAAGTATTTGAGTTCTGTCTGCTAAATCAGGAACTGAGCACTTTATTTAAAATAGCTCAATGTTTTTCCTATGTTCATTTTGTACAGTTTCAGTTTATCTTTCTACTAGACTGTCAGTCTCTTACAGACAGAGACCAAGGTCTTCAGTGTTTGGTTGAACTCCCTAAGGTCTTGCTCTCTGTGCAGGCTCCTAGAGCCATTGTGAAACTGGACTTACCTTTGGCCTGGGATGGGATGATTTCAGGGAAGAGCTGATCAGGATTAGGGTTGAAGCAGAGGAGACTCTGGCATCTGGCAAATGTTTGCTTTCTTAGGAGACTTCGACAGCAACAATTATGGATTTCTAATGAATACATTAGAGTCCACACCACCATGGCTGTAAGTAAGGGTAACATCATAAATATTTAACAATGAGTATGGCAGGGCTGGTGACCAGTTCTGAGACTCCTTTGTACTGTATTGATGCATACCAGCTAACTACCCACCTAGGCTTCTACTTAGGTTCCAGAAAGCCCCCAGCTTTCTCCAGCTCCTGCCTTTATTACCTTGCCCTCATTTCCAGAATGGAGCTTTAGAAAAATGGGTTGGGGCTACTTTCCCCACCTCCCAGGCTTCCTTCTCAAAACTTATACTCCTCAAGTGTCCCTGTGAACAGTGGCAAATACTAGGTGCTGTGGAAATAGAATTATGGTCATCGCCTTTGGGGAGGAGTGTGATGCCAAATAGAGAGAGGGAAGGAATATAGGAGGCAGAGGCAGTGTGAGGTTAGAATGAGCAAAATCAGTCTTATCCAGAGGACATTTCTGCATTAGCAGACTTATCCTAGGCCACCAGAGTCCTGAGCATTTCCCCTGTCAATTCAGGCAAGCAGACATACTCTGCATGACTGCTCTCCCCTTGTCCCCCTTCCCCTAACCTCTTCGAGCTTCCTGCATCCTCCATCGAGCTTCTAGGGGAAGGATAAGGGAAGAGCCAGGAGGGAGCAGTTTTAAGTATAGAGGCACTACCTCTGAATGGCCAAATAGTGTAGACTGTGGTGGAAGGTGAGAGCTGGAGGTGCTGTAGCAATGAGGGGTCCACCATAGAAACAGCTAAGCAGGCACAGAGGGATGCTTTCCTGTCCTTTCCATTCATGTCACTTATGTAACAAGGTGAATAAGTATGTATATAAGGCATTTTTTTGAGTAAAAAATCAGATAAAAGCTTTTGGTAGATGAAGAAAGGACATAGGATTAGAGAAAATTGGGAAGCTATTACCTTTATATTTTAAATGGTTCTACTATGTTACAGGGTCTTTGGTTAGGCTGCTTTGGAAACTTCGTCTTGGTTTCTGACTTCTGCCATCTTGGCATCTGCAGGAGAGGAACCCAGGGCTGACTTACAATTAAGCATTCCAAATCGTGGGGTATTTGGAACTGTAGGTTCGAGGGTTAAATTCCTGGTTTCCAGTGGCTCTTCCTGTGCACCCTCTTATTTTTCCACATCTTGTTAAACAGTAATAATTAGAGAAACATTTGAATGTTTCTTCATTTGCCAGAAATTACTCCTAAGATTATTTCTTTATGTCTATCATGGTAATGGTTTGTAGTGCAGCAACGTGAAATTGTGCTGGTCATCACCTTCTAGAGAAATGGAACAGAACCTTAGAGCTGAAAAGCTGGTTGGGTGAACTGAGGGCATGAAGGAGTGTTGTCACAGGGATCCTCTGACTCGGGGGTAGCCTTCCTCTCTGGAGGCTGCCACCTATATAGGGCCAGTAAGGATCTGAACGTAGATACTATCTGGGAGCAGGGTGGTTCTCAGATCTGCCAATAAGGTCACTGACTGTTTACATTAGTCCTTAGCTGACGTTATCACTATCTTTTTTCAGTGTTAATCTTTAGTAAATCCCAAGCTCAGACACATCTACTGAGAAAGCAGTTTGGGTCCATATACAACTATTGAGCATCTCTGAATGTCAGATGCTGTGTTAGCTCTTGGGGTGACAAGGGCAACACTGTTCTTGCCTTTGAACTTACAGTCTAGTGGGAGGAAACAGATACACAAACAGATAGCTTTAAACAGTGTGGTTCTGAGGAATAAATTGGGGAAAACAGAGCTTGTTGACTAGTTAAATCTGGGAGCTAAGAGAAAGGAGAAGTGTCTGGGGTCACCTTCAGATACTGCCAACCATTTTCTCCTCCTTGAACTCTCCCTCCCTGGGGCTCCACACACTATCTTACAGTTCTGTCTCTCATACTCTCCTTCAATAGATCCACTTCAAAGACTGTCTTTAAATGCTGTCCCCGAGCCCCCTCTTCAGCCGTCTGCTCTTTTCTCTATCTTCTTCTCACAGGGGAAGGATTTCCAAAGCTCTGTCTCCATCTCAGACCTCTCTTCTAACAGCACATTCACATTTTCCAGCATCTACTTCATCGCTTCAGCTGCCACAGGCACTGCAGACTCAGTGTGCCAAAACTTCTAGCCCCCAAAGCTGTGTGTCTTCCTGCTGCCCTCTCCCACACTGCCTGGGACACCCTCTATAGAAGGAAATAGAAATGGACAGAAGTCTCATGCAGCACTGTCCAACAGAAATATGTCAGCCACATATGTACTTTAGACTTACTAGCCAAGTTAAAAAAAAAAAGAAACATGAAATTAGTTTTAATAATATATTAACCCAATACACAGCATGTTATCACTTCAACACATAATCAATATAAAAATTATTGAGATATTTTACATTCTTTTTTTTCATACTGAAGCTTTGAAATTCAGTGTACTTTAATCTCAGTTTGGACCAGCTGTTGTTTGGGCCAGTACTTCAAGTGCTTAATAGCCACATGTGGTTATTGGCTCCTATGTTAGAGCGTGCAAGTCTAGAATGAAAAAGGTAGTTTTGCGGCTGGGTAAAAACGGTCTTGTAAGAAGTATTGTAGATACATGGAAGTATGATAGGATACATACATTATAAGCAACACTATTTTTATGATTCATGTATATTCTCCATTCCTTATGGTTTCCCTCTAATATTTAGAGAAGCTTTTGAAATTTCAGTGTTTCTCAGAAGTGCTAAGAATTCTTCCTCCAATGCTGGGAAGGGATTTTCAAGAGAGTAGCTCATCTCCCTCCGCTCCCCCCTCCACAGAACCCCAAGAGGAAGGCGAAATTGTCAGCACAGAGCCCCCCCCACCCCCCACCCCCGCACTTGGATAGTCCCTTCCACTGAAGCTTATTGTGCAATCTCTGGGTTTTGTTTTAGAAGGAAATTGCTTTTCTTCACAATTCCTTTTCAAAATTTTCATACCTTAGCTGCCAGAAACAAAATGTATTTACTTTACAATGGTTATTACAGCCAAAGCCACCATATATCCCGGATTGTTCAAGGATGGTGTTAATTTTTAATATTGTCTCTTTCAGTCCATGCATCTTGAATTTTAGTTCAGAAAATAGGATCTCTCTTTCACACTCCTGAGTGTGAAACAGTGGAGAGTACTGTGGTGATCAACCAACTGGCGCTCACCAGTTCCTGGAACTTAGAACTTAATTCTGGATGCTTTTCTGTTGTTTCAGTAGACTGCTCCTTTCCCTGCTCCTGCTCCTAGGGAGGCCATCCCTTTCCTGTGGTAACAGGTCATGAACCTGGGCAGTAGCCCGTCCTTCTCAGGAGGCCTAGTTTATACTACTGTTCATAAATCAATCTGAGTTTTAAGAGGTGCTTTGTTTTTGAAGAAGAAGAGATTTCTAAAGTTATGTAGAGGCAACAAAGCTTTCTAAGAATATTTTTGGCAGGCTGATACAGAAGTATTTAAAAAAAGGAAAAGATACAGGCCCTGGGAGAGTGGTGTTAGCCGTTGGGACACCAGCCAGATATTGGTGCTCACAAATTGGGGGAGACAATGGTCTTTACTGTTACTGTTCAAAATGCTGTTCACGGTCTCTTATCGTCAACTAAAATTATTTCACTTTCAAGGTCTAGGCCAGTGTTAGGTGGGGTGGAGGAGGGCTTTTGCCTAAGGCCTGCCTTCCACGCGGGCGTCCCGGGGAAGTGTCCAGTGTCCCACCCGGTGGGCCTCTCCCCCCAGGGCGAAGGGCACCCGGAAGCGTGGGGGGGCGGGGAGGCAGTGGGGGAGCGGGGCGGGGGTCGCGTTGCCCAGGTTTTCCCGGCTGTCAGTCTCCCAGCGTCCCCAGCTTTCCAGGTAGGGACGACCCCTCCCACGCAGCGCAGTTCGGGCGGGTGGGAAGGAGGGGCTGGGCTCCGAGCGCCCGCCCCTCCATCTATCACATGGCCGGAGAGCCACAAAAACAACAGCTTTGGCCAAGACCGTGACTTCAGGAAGGGGAAAGCAGTGTTCTCGCAGCCAGCCCCCACCCCATGGAGGAGAGTTTTCTTGAATCCTTTGGGAGGCTGAGCCTCCGGCAGCAGCAGCAGCCGCCTCGGCCGCCCGCCCCGCCGCCCCCGCGTGGGACACCTCCGCGCCGCCACAGCTTTCGGAAACACCTCTACCTCCTGCGAGGCCTCCCGGGCTCGGGGAAAACTACGCTGGCCAGGTAATGACGCGTCCGGGCGCCGCGCGCGGACCCAGCCGAGCCAGCCCCTTGCCCGGCCCCGGCCCGAGACTGACGGGGGGAAGCCGGGCCGCCCGGTGCCAGCCGGGCCGCGGGCTCGAGACGCGGGTGGCCCGTCCCGTTGGTTTCCATGCTGCACCCTCGCAGGAGGACGGCTGTCAGCACTGCGCCTGGCGCGAGCCCCAGATGGCACCGGCCCCCGCACGGCCCCTGCGCCAGCCGGGCGGGTAGCCTTCGCCCGGAGCCTCGCAGCGCGGGGTCGGGGGCCCGCGGGCAGTCTTCTTCAGGAAAGCCCGATGGCGACTGCAGAGGAAACCACCGGGCCTCCCGCTGGCACGCAGGCACCCGCCACGGTGCGGCAACAGGCGTTTTAAACCTGAGCGGAGAAGTGGGGGCCCAGGGGCAGGGGCTGGGACCCGGGCGCGCGGCCGCGTAGAAAATCTGGCGGAGGGAGGCAGCCCTGCGTGTGCTTTGGTGGCTGCGAAGGCGCACAGGTGCCCGGGGAGGGGGTTGCGCGGCCGCTGGAGGCCGTCATTGACACAGCTTCGCAACGGGAGCCCAAATTGGTTTACTCGCTAGGTGCGCCAGCGGCCCCCGTACCGGGTCAGCGTGAATTGCACGGCCTCGTTGCTGGGGCCACGTTGCTAGGCCCGCCGCTCCAGCCTCAGCTCCCTCCACTCTGTCCTGCGCCTGATGTTCCTGCAGCGCTGAACTGTTTCTCTCCTTGCCTTTGCTGGCGCTGCCCCGCGTGCCTGGTTTGCCTGCCCGGGTTGCCTTCTACCGCCCTCTCCCCTACTGATTCCACCAGCCCTTTACGACTCAGGCTTATTAATCCTCGCCCTCCGGGCTCCCCCGCTTCCTGTTTACACCTCTGTGGCTGCGCTTGGTTTTGCACATGGTTTCGTTTATCCTTCTGTAAGTTTCTTGAAGGTAGGGGCCGTATCTTACCCTGCAAAGCACAATGTTTGGCAGTAGTATGTGTTCAATAGAAGTGGTCCCTTGCCCTCAAAGAGCTTTCCATCTCACCAGAGAGGTAAGGCTAGCTGTAGAACCATGGGACTGGCCATAGAACTGTGGAACCAATGAAGAAGAATCAAGGTCGTAGCACACATTGAGAAGCGAATTTGAATGGTACACAAAGACCGTGGGAGGAGGGTCTGGGTTCTTTAGGGTCAGGGAACTGTGACAGCCCTGGTGTTGTGCTGCCAGTTTTAGTTAGGATTCCTGGTTGATTTGTGGAGTAGAAGCCTTTAGCAAAACAATATTGCTACATTTTCACAGATTCAAGAGATGGGCGACTTCCAAAGGGCCATTGGTACCCTTTTCTAAGAAACACGCACATTTCAATAGGCCTTCTCTCTGGCTGGATAGAGAATGGGGGAGCCTGCCTAGAACCCAGCAGAACTTGGTTATTTTATGATACAGTCATGGTGGGTACATCTGTTACCAACAAGGTATCTTCTGAAATCAAATCCCGATCAGTTTTACTTCGGCTTTGCTGGTCTGTGGCCTATCACACACTGTCCGAGAAGGCAGTAAACATCTTTGGCCAGATTTTGTTTATAATTAAAGAAGGGAAGTAATATGGTGAGTGGAAGGTGCACAGAATTGAACAGCAGAAGCCAGGAGTTTGGGACCTCACTTTCCTCATCTCTAAAGCGAGTGGATTGGCCTGGGTAGTCTTTAAGGCCCCTTCTGGCTCTAACATTCTACACTTTTAGGATTTTAATTCCTGGTTGACATTTGGCTAAGCGGAGGACACCGGATGAGAGACCAGCTTATTAAAGAACATCTCTCTAGGGACGACTGGTGTGAGCACTTCCCTGGGAGTCTGAAGATTGTGCCTTTAGATTCTCTTCATCACAAAATAGTTGGTGACTTTGGGCAATCACCTGCCTTTAATTCTTTTTACTTTCCTTTACATGTGAATACTGAGAAGGAATTAGATGATTTACTGAAGATCTTTCTAGCTCTTAATTTCTAGTTGTCAGACTTAAAAATGTTTTGTTAATAATGGCTAGGTAGGGAGCTCTGACCTTTGAGTCAATTTATGGCTTCTTTGTTTTTCTTTCTTTGCCTGTGCCCCACGGCTTGTGGGATCTTAGTTCCCCAACCAGGGATTGAACCCGCACCCCCTGCACTGGAAGTGCGGAGTCTTAACCACTGGACTGCCAGGGAGGTCCAAGCTCTGCCATTGACTCGATATGATCTCAACTCCTCTGCACCTCAGTTTCCTTCCCTTTTAAATAGGGCTATCTGCTCTGTCTACTTCAGAGGACTCTTGTGAGGATTAAATGTGTATGAGAGAACTTGTTAAACTTTAAAGTGCTGTATAAATTTTAAGAGGCATTAGTTACTGCCGAAGATGTTGATCAGCAGAGATAATCTTCAAGGTGTTCTTAGGGAGAAGTCTGGCTCTGAAGTGAAGGAGGCAGCTGGGAGTTGACATTGTGAGTTCTCTTGATAGGCTGGGCATTGGCAGTTCTGAGAGCACAGGACTTTGGCCCTGCTTTGGGGTGTGTTGTGCATTTACATGGAAATCAGGAAAGTAGGCAAGGATACAGTCCACAGCTCAGCGAGGAGAGAGGTCTGCAGGGAGGATGCAAGGTGTAGTGGGTGTGACAGGCCACGTCCTTCAAGGAGCTGCCTTCCCCACTTTTTTGTTGGGGGGTCAGGTTGGGGAGAGAAGGAGAATGGCAAATTATTAAAAAATACATGTGTAAGAAAATAGTAAAACTGTAAGCCTATCTTATGTATTTTTGGATTCTGGGAAATTCATATTTTCATTATTCTATGTATTTTCCAAATTTTCCATAATGGACGTGTATTTCTTGGATCAGAAAAATAAAACTTTTTTTTCTATAAAATTTGGAAATCGTTTTTACAAATGCGGGTTCAGCTTTTTTCTGCTTAACTTTTGTTTCTCATTTGATTAAAGAATTAAAAATGTTTTTGAAATTAGAATATGTCTGGTCTTCCAAATCAATGTTATATTTCTATGCTTTTCACCTATATGTTTTCAGTTTGCAGGGACTGGAATGTGGAAACCATCTATTTAAATTCTTTGGACAGGTTAAAAAAAAGCAGTTAGAGTTGTATCTAGTTTAAAATTTTTAAGTACATCAGAGTACTAAAAATTTAGCTTGTCCCTTATATGTGTTTTGTCACCTCTGTTTCATTTAAAAAGCGTTTCAAAAATAGGTTCTTACCATTGACCTGTAAGTCCTGCTTCCAGGAATTCATCCTAAGACAATAACTGGACAAGTGCATGAGGATAGAGGGATGTTCAGCAGAGTTTTTGATGTGATAGAAAAAAATATGAAAAAGAAAAAAATGTGAGCCGACTTAAGTGTACAAAAATAGAGGATTGGCTTATAAGTCATGAGTCATTAGTGAGAACATAGATGTACATTTGACTACAAATAAATACACAAAAATCCCATTTTCTGTTCAAAGAAATGTGTAAAAAGATATTGTTCATAGTGTTAACGCAAGTTAGTGTGCCGGACGCACAGTGAGGCCAAACAAACTGAAACGTTGGAGTTTGGAACAGAGGAAGGTTTATTGGAAGCCCATGCAAAAAGAGGTGGCTCATGCCCTAAAAAGTCCTGAGCTTCCAGAAGGGCTTCGGCAATGCACTTTTAAAAGCCAGGTGGAGGGGGCGGGTCGCAGGGTTTGTGATCAGCTTGTGCACGGTTCTCTGATTGGCTGATGGTGAGGTAGCAGGGTGGTATCACAGGGAGGCCTGGAGCTGTGTGTTTATGGTCATCAAGTAGTTAACGTCTTGCATTTGTTGGAGAGGGGAGTTTTTTACATCTGCAAGACAACTCAGGAAATGTGCGTCAAATACTATTATCTGGATAGTTCAGAGAGGAGCCAAAGCAGAGGATATGGGGGAAGGCCTGTCCCAGGAATGCCTCCATGGGGTCCCGCTAGGTTACAATAGTTGTTGATTTTTAGGCAGTGGGATGGAATATAGACTTTTGCCCCTGAGTTATTTTCTCATTTTTTCTACAACAAATACATATTACTTGTTAACTTTTTAAAGGTGAAAATAACTTTTTAAGTTAGCTGCAAATAGTTTTATTCAGTAACTTGGCTCGGTAGACCTAGGTTGTGTGATGAAGCATTTATTAAATAACCAAGTAAATATGTCATTTTCTATATAAAAAGACTTTCCTAGGTTTATTCTTGATTGGACATACTAGAAAGCTTTTTTAATCTGTAAGGAGACTGATTTTAATTATTTGGTGCTATTATTTAATATTTTATTAATTAGCATATGAACTAGCATAGGTCACTTAATTGAACACTTCAGGTTCTTCTTCATTAAAATGAAGCTAATATTCCATTAGTAAGTTTATTGTGAGGATTTAAGGTACTGTGGTCAACAAGAATCCTATGGTTATGAATGTGAAAGCACCGATGAATGTGTGGGCCATATAAATACCAACTATTGTTAATTTTTCACTAGTCAACAATAGTAGTATTTACTGAGTACTTATAAGACTGTTAGCACTTTCTTAGTAAGGTATATACAAAATAAGATTAAGAGAAGGAGCCTACACAAGACCAACAAATGGAAGACAATAACCAGTACACTGCTGTGGGTAAGTAAAGTCTCATGGGGAATAGCCTGTTCTTTGCTGGTGGTGTTCAAGGCCAGGGGAGTCACTGAGTATGGTTAGGAAGATAGGATAATTAGGGAAGAGCTAGTCTCCTCCATGGGGAGATGATTCTTGACCTGGCCTTGAAGACCAGGAGGATGTGACTGCACAAAGGAAGAGAATTACTATCATGAATAAGGAGATGGAGATTGGAAAGAGCTGGATGTTCTAGGCTCATGAAGAGCATGGTTTTACTGCAGTGGGTTGTTTATATTAGTGAGTGTGTTGGTTAGGTAAACCCAGGGCCAGATCACGGAGAACGTTAAAATCTGGATAAAGGAGTACAGGGTTGAGAGAAGAAACAGGATTCCTGTCCTAAGACCCTTTCACTCTCAGCACGTGATCCAGAACTATTTCCTTTTCCACAGCTGAACTGATAAACTCACTTGGATCTGCACTTGTTCTGTCCTCCAACTTCAGTGAAAACATCTGTGGACGTCTGTTTACCTCTGTGCTTTCTTCTGTGCGTGTGTGGACATTTTAACTGCTTTTAAGTGTCCAATTAACTGGTATTAATTACATGATGTGCAACCATCTCCACTACCTTTTTTAAAAAAATTTTATCACCACAAACAGAAACTCTGTACCCATTAAGCAATAACTGCTCATCCTCCCGCCCTCGCCTCAGCCCCTGGTAACCTCTGATCTACTTTCTGTCTCCATGTATTTGCCTACTCTAGATACCTCATGTAAGTGGAATCATACAGTATTTGTCCTTTCGTGTCTGGCTTATTTCACTTAGCTTAATGTTTTCAGGCTTCATCCATGTTGTAGCATACGTCAGAACCTCATTACTTCGTGGCTGAATAGCATTCCCTTGCATGGATATACCACTAAATTGTCCTTTTGAAATGAAATGAAATGGCAATAGTATAGTCTTTTTTTTTTTCTTAATGACGTTATTTGAAAAATTAAAAGTTGTCAACCTTATGTCAGTCCCCGGAATGTTTTTGAATCTTTACGTATCAATCAAAGCAAAGTCTGGGGACCACACTCTAGGACATATGTTCTTTGCAATGTGCTAGTTTGTTTTGGCACCATCAAAAACGGTTTGTAACATGGATTCGGTAGGTTCAAAGGATGTTCACTGACAGCTGTCTTTTCTCCTCATTTTTATCTCTGGACAACATGGAATTTTCCATCAAAAGAAATACCTTTTCATTATTTCTTGGCATTAGAGCTTTCCAAAGAGGTGAAAGGATGCTTTCCTGATGTGATGCAATGATGGGACAGAGATGGGGACAAAGGTATACTTTACAAACAAACACAATTTTTTTAAAAATATGGGAAGCAGTGAGAAGAGGGGATTAGTTAACTAAGTAGTGAGTAATTAGACCCCAAAGTGTACTCACTCCACAGTGCACTAAGCCAGCAGGCCTGGACTGTGGTGTTTTTAATTATGAGCATAGGGCTCTCATAAATAAAAGCAAGGTCAAAATAGGAAGTTGGCAGTATTCCAAGTCTGTGTGTATGAAAATAGAGTATCAGGCAGGTGACGTCTCAGAGGTTTAGCCACTTAGGTCTACTTGGAGAAGGTACTTTTTATATTTTTAGTAATTTTCCTAAGATGGGTCCTGAATCTCTTCTCCCCATCGCTGAGAATCCTTGCAGTGCCTCTCTTTGGAGGCTGGGATGAATGAGTACTATATGTGCTTCCTATGTTCACAGAGAGTAAGAACACACTCTGCAGTATGTGTTCACAATCACTTACTAGAAAGGTAACACAGGAGAATCCCCACCACCATAGTCCTGGAGCTGTCGGGGTAGTGGAAGAAGACCCTGCTGAATTGGGCAATATAGTGTCGCAGATGTGGTTATGATTAGAGAAGCAGTAGGAATAGAGGAAGAAATGAAAGGGGAAGAATGTTTTCATAGGAAAATCTCAGGAAATGAACAAGAAGTTCCCACAGTGTTCATCTAGTCCAAGCTCAAGACACTAAACTCTGAGAAGTTATATACTTTTAAAAAAAATTTTTATTGAAGTATAGTTGATTTACAATGTTGTGTAATTTCTGTGCAGCAAAGTGACTCAGTTTTTTATATATATATATATATACACACACATATATATATATTCTTTTTCAGATTCTTTTCCATTATGGTTTGTCACAGAATATTGAATATGGTTGCCTGTGCTATACAGTATGACCTTTTTGTTTATCCATCCTATATATAATAGTTTGCCTCTGCTAATCCTAAAGTCCCATTCCTTCCCTCCCCTACCCCCCTCTCCCTTGGCAACCACAAGTCTGTTCTCTATATCTGTGAGTCTGGTTTTGTTTTGTAGATATGTTGATTTGTATTGAATTTTAGATTCCACGTATAAGTGATATCACTTGGTATTGGTCTTTATGACTTACTTTGCTTAGTATGATAATCTCTAGTTGTATTCATATTGCTGCAAATGACATTATTTCAAGAAGTTGTATATCTTGATCAAGTTCATAGCAATGAATTCTTCTTATTTCTAATCAGAGCTTTTTCTTCTGCACCAAAGGAAGAGACTAGTGGGACTAAGGTGGTAAAAGTATAATGAGGTTGGTTTCGATCTACTGTTCATGAAAAAACAGGTAAAGGCCCTATTAAGTGGGCTTAGTTTATCACCTGGATTTCAACTGTCAGGGTAAGGAAGCCACATGTTATTATTTGTCAGTATTGGTGATATGTTTCTTCTAATACAAAAAAAATTACCGAGAATTGATTTTATTTATTTTTGGCTGTGTTTTGAGTCTCCATTGCTGCGCGTGGGCTTTCTCTAGTTGTGGTGAGCTGGGGCTACTCTTCATTGCAGTGCGTGGGTTTCTCATTGTTGCGGAGCACGGGCTCTAGGCACACGGGCTTCAGTAGTTGTGGCACACAGGCTCAGTAGTTGTGGCTGGCAGGCTCTAGAGCACAGGCTCAGTAGTTGTGGTGCATGGGCTTAGTTGCTCTGCGGCATGTGGGATCTTCCCAGACCAGGGCTCAAACCCGTGTCCCCTGCGTTGGCAGGCGGATTCTCAACCAGTGCACCACCAGGGAAGCCCCAATTTTCTTTATTAATGTGGTACCATTGAGGGCCATGGGGAGAGATGAGATTTGGATTTCTAAATAAGTATTCATAATTATCCTGACTATGATGTGTTGGGGAGAGATAGCCAACACTGACCTCCCAGGGTTATCTCATGTTTCTTCCTCATTCACTCACACATGACAGGATATTTATAACATAACCCAACTTAGTGCCCAGGTTCCTTCTTGGCACTTTGACGAACTCTTCTCTATATAATGGCAACCGTTCTAGGCCCATTCAGACTCTAGAGGAACCCGGTATGAAATTATTATCATTCCAAGTTACCTAAAGATAGCTAGGTTCTATGAGATTAAGGAAATAGTACGATAAGAGGAAAACTAGTCTCACGTCTGATTGTTCCTTCATAATGCTCTCCATCGCATTGCAGGCATGGCTTGGGGAGAAGGCTATCTGTTTTGATCAAGGTAAGAGCCTGGGAAAGGGTATGGCAGTAATGGAGACAAAAGAAAGCCCACATTTACTGAGTATTGACTGTATGCAGGCACTATATATGCTAGCTTACTGGATCTTTACAATAATCCTAACATGGAGTGTTTTTATGTTACAGATGAGGACGTTAGGATCAGAGAATCATGCATTTGATTCTGAGATTCAGGATTTCATAATGCACAAAGTGGTCTTACCAGCGATGTTCATGGACAAAAACACCTACATCCACTTTTGACGATTAAGGAGTCCTGTTGAAGTATTGTATAACTAGAATATTTCAGTGTTCTTTACCCATACTTTTTAAGGTTATGATGAAGAAAAGGGTCTGAAAGGGACCTTCTCTGCCATCCAGAAAGGCCCTCTGGATGGTAGCACCTCTCCAACCTTCTTTGCCCCTTACTTTGACTTTCTTTTCTTTCTTGAACTTAGCACCACTTGGCATATACATACCTGTTTATTATCTATTTCTTTTATGAGAAGGTAAGCTTCATGAGATGTGATGCAAGCTCCATGAGATCAGGGGCTTTATTCTGTTCAGTCCCTAAAAGAAGGCCTGGCACATAGTAGGTCTAAATATTTGATGGATGTGTTAATTCCAGAAACTTCCTAAGAGTTGGTAGCTCAGAATCAGCATGGGTCTTGAGTAAACAACAAAACCAAAAAGGAGATTATTCACATAAAGAGAAATGTAAAAGAACGCACGAGCTGTTGAGAATAGACAAGAGGGGGAAAAATAAAGAAAAAGAAAAAAAAACTTTAATTCCGTTCATAAGAAACCCATTCCTGTGTTTTACATGTGAAAATGTTTCATGTGCCATCTCCTTCACCCAATAGTTATCCTAAAGAGAGATTTAAAAATAAGTATCGGGCTTCCCTGGTGGCGCAGTGGTGGGGAGTCCGCCTGCCGATACAGGGGACACGGGTTCGAGCCCCGGTCCGGGAAGATACCACATGCCGCGGAGTGGCTGGGCCCGTGAGCCATGGCCGCTGAGCCTGCGCATCCGGAGCCTGTGCTCCTCAACGGGAGAGGCCACAACAGTGAGAGGCCTGAGTACCGCCAAAAAAAAAAAAAAAAAAAAAAAGTATCAAAGATACAGCTGTTTTCCCATTTAAACAGCAGTCAAAAAAGAGCCCAGAGTGACAGTTTTCCTGTCTGGCCACTGTTCTGTTGTCTGTAACTGCTTTATGACATTTTGGGAAAACACAGCTAAAAACAAGTTAGTGCTGAGGTGGGTGTGCTTCTGATTCCTTCTCCTCTTCAGAGCATGGCTGAGTTGAAAACATAAAACATAGCCTGTGGCATTGCTGGATTCTCTGGAAGGGTGCTGTTCGCATTCAAGATACTGAAAGGAATTTCTCCTAGAAACTGCAGTGGAGCCACACTGGCACATGAGGGCTAACTGTTAGTCTGGTTTTGGATCTCAAAAACATGCCCTACTTTGGAGGTGTGAGGGCAAGAGTGAGCGTAGGACAGCCTGGGAACTCTTCACTGGAGTCCCCTTAGCCACTGTGGCTTGACGGTATCCATGGTGCTGGTGATGGTTGAGCTCCATCTCTCCAAGGGCAGGGCTCAGCCTTGGCATGGTGGTTGGCAGCACCGAGAAGGGCAGGCCACACGGGGCTTCAGGGGAGACTAGCCTGAGATGTTTACAGACATGTCTCCCTCCCCATTCTCCTCAGGTTGTTGGGTCACTGAATCTGTTTCCTGCCTCCCAGCTTAAAGTCCTTGAGAATTCCAGTAACATCTAGAGGGAGTGCTGGAATCTAAGAATTCTCTCTCCCAGTCCTCTTTGGGGGTAAATCGGAAGTTTGGGTAAAATTCTCAACATGTAAAGATGAGTAAATAGAAATTCTCCTCACACAGTTTGGGACCCTATACAAAGTTTACATAATTAAGACAACAGAGCCTAACATTCAAGAACCATTCATACAGTTACCAAATATTTATTATCTCTCATGTACCTGGCATTCTTCTAGATGCTTAGAATAGAACGGTGAACAAAAGAAACAAAAATCCCTGCCTTCATGGAACATATTCTATCAGAAAAATTTTTTTCTGAAGGAAAGAAGGAAATTTTAAATAACATCTGCTCTGCTCTGTTCTTTCAAAAAACAAACAAAAAGGATTTAATAGCTATTCCACTTGGACTATATACCCTCAGGAGACATTGTACATATGCACAAGGAGATTGGCACAGTGATGTTCACGAAAAGTTGTTCATGATAGAGAAAATTGCAAACAACCTCAATGTCACTAGAGAAAAGGATAAATGTGGTTTGTTTATTTTATAGCACTCAATCACAGTGGTTTAGTGTATAGCTCTGAGGCCAGAAGCCTGGGTTTTAATCCAGCTGTACCACTCTCTGGTCTTTTTTTTTTTTCCGCCAGCTTTATTGAGGTGTAATTAACACACTGTGTAAGTTTAAGGTGTACAATATGTTGATTTGATACATTTCTTTATTGAAAAGTGGTTACTACCGGACTTAGCTGGTGGCGCAGTGGTTAAGAATCCACCTGCCAATACAGGGGACACAGGTTCGAGCCCTGGTCTGGGAAGATCCCACGTGCCGCAGAGCAACTAAGCCCGTGCACCGCAGCTACTGAGCTTGCACTCTAGAGCCCGCGAGGCACAACTGTGGAAGCCCGTGCACCTAGAGCCCGTGCTCCGCAACAAGAGAAGCCACCGCAATGAAGAGTAGCCCCCGTTCGCAGCAACTAGAGAAAGCCTGCGCACAGCAACGAAGACCCAACACAGCCAAAAATAAATGAATAAATTAATTTTTTTTTAAAAGAAAAATGGTTACCACTGTTGTTAGCCAACGCCTCCATTGTGCCACATAATTACCATTCTTTTTTTGTGATGAGAATATTTAAGATCTACTCTTTCAGCTACTTTCAAGTGTATAATAACAGTATTAACTATAACCACCATGCTGTGCATTAGATCCCCAGAATTATTTTTTTTTTTTTGCGGTGTGCGGGCCTCTCACTGTTGTGGCCTCTCCCGTTGTGGAGCACAGGTTCCGGACGCGCAGGCTCAGCGGCCATGGCTCACGGGCCCAGCCGCTCCGCGGCATGTGGGATCCTCCCAGACCCGGGCATGAACCCGTGTCCCCTGCATCGGCAGGCGGACTCTCAACCACTGCGCCACCAGGGACGTTCCCGATCCCCAGAATTTATTCATCTGATAATTGGAAGTTTGTACTCTTTGAGCAACATTTCCCCATTTCCCACACCTTCAGCCCCTGGTAACCACCACTATACTCTCTTTCTATGAGTTCAACTTTTTTAGATTCCACATATAAGTGAGATCATACAGTATTTATCTTTCTCTGATTTATTTCACAACATAATGCCATTAAGGTTCATCCATGTTGTCACAAATGGCAGGATTTCCTTCTTTCTCATGGCAGAATAATATTCCATTGTATATATTTACCACATTTATCCATTTGTCCATTGACAGACACTTAGGTTGTTTTCATATCTTGGCTATTGTGAATAATGGTTCAGTGAACATGGGAGTGCAGATAACTCTTCAAGATCCTGTTTTCATTTTCTTTGGGTATATAACTAAAAGTGGGATTACTGGATTTTATGGTAGTTCTATTTTTAATTTTTTGAGAAACCTCCATTCTGTTTTCCACAGTGGCTGCACTAATTTACATTCCTTCTAACTGTGCACAAGGTTTTCCTTTTCTCCACGTCCTCATCAACACTTTTAATCTCGTCTTCCTGATGACAGCCATTCTAACAGGTGTGAGGTGACAGCTCATTGTGGTTTTGATTTGCGTTTCCCTGATGGTTAATGATGTTGAGCACCTTTTTACGTACCTGTTTGCCATTTGTATGTCTTCTTTGGAAAAATGTCTATTCAGATCCTCTGCCCATTTTTAAATTGGATTGTTTGGTTTTTGCTAATGAGTTATATGAGTTATTTATATATTTTGGATATTAATCCCTTATCAGATATATGATTTAGAAATATTTTCTTCCTTTTGGTAGATTGCCTTTTTATTTTGTTGATTGTTTCCTTTGCTGTATAGAAGCTTTTCAGTTTGATGTAGTCTTATTAATTTTTGCTTTTATTGCTTTTGCTTTTTGGTGTAATATCCAAAAAATCATTGCCAAGACCAATGTCAAGGAGATTTTCCCCTATGCTTTCTTCTAGGAGTTTTATGGTTCGGGTCTTATGTTTAAGTCTTTACTCCATTTCAAGTTTTTGTGAGCGGTTTAAGATAGGGGTCCATTTCCATTCTGTCTTAACCACTGCCACATACTAAACTAAAATTTTAGACGGACTGGGTAGTAAAATGTAATAGAACATGGATGAATATTTACATAATCTTGGGTTGGGAAAGACTTGTAAATGTATTACCAAAGACAGAAAGTAGAAAATAAAAGATGGATACATGTGACTAAGAAAACTTCTAATAACTGAGACTTGTATGTTAGAGTTCATTATAAACAAAATTAAAAAGAAATTGATGTACTTAAGAATTTTACATATTCAAAAAGAAAGCCATAAACCTCCCAATAAGGAGGTTTTATTAGGACATGAAAATGCAGTTCACAAAAGAATATCTCTAAATGACCAGCACGCATAAGAAAAAGTATTTAAACTTGCTGGTAATCAAAGAAGTTGGGGCCAAACTAAATACCTAACCCCACAGAGCATTGGTTAAGTAAATTATGGTACATCCATATGAATAACTATGTCATAATCATTAAAAATAATGGCACAAAGTCATATTTCATGAGGTAGGAAATAATTGCTGTGGAAATAAGTTTGGTGAAAATAAGTTGGTATTCTCTACATTATGTTTCTGTTTTTATATAACAAAATATCAGATGAGAGAAAAAGAAAAAAATTCTGTCCCCTGGAAAAAGGATCAAAATATTAACAATTATTTTTAAGTGGGGCAATATAGGAACCTCTCGTATTTTGCAGTTTTCTCTTTCAAAATATTTTGCCTTGAATATATATTACTTTGCTAATAAGAAAGGAAAAGTTGTATTTTTAAGGTTGGTGTAGACAAAGACACAGGAACCAGCTTGAAGGGGTACCTGCTGGTCAGATTTGGGGCCATTTGCTCATCATAAAGAATAATGATGGTAAGCATTATCAAAAGGGGACAGGGAAAGAGAGCTCTTCCTTACTAGACAATGCCACCTAGTAAATATAGAAGAAATTACGTGGGATAATCAGTATTTGCAATTCCCAATGTAATAACTGATTTGGCAGTGATCGGCAATGAATGTAAAGATCGTTGAGGGAAAGGTTGTTGGGGAACAGGATGTTACGTGGAGTCTCGTGTTTCACACCCCCTGCCCACCAGCATTACATAGTATTACAAGGGAAGCAGTGCACCTTTACAGTGGAGAGATCTAGCTGACAGCACCTTTTAGCCAAGCGGTCAAACTTAGCACAATGGTAGAAATGATCATTATGTGCAATCAGAAGTACACAAACATCACCTCTGTACGTTCCTTCTAAAAATGTTTAACCTGGATCTAATTATGAGGAAACAATCATGCAAACCCAGAATGTGGGGCAGTCTCAAGCCAACCGACTAGACTTTTCAAAAAGGGAAACCAAAGAAGGCATGACAGTTCTAGATTAAAAGACACCAAAGAGACATAATAACCAAATGCAGTACTTGAACCTATGAAAGATATTATTGGTACCATGAAGGAAATTTTAAAATTTTAAAATAAAAAAATCTATTAACATTAGCTATTATAAATAGCTATAATGTAAAATTACAATGTAAATTAATACACTTATAATTTATTTATAGTATATATTTATAATATTTGGTATAATTTATAATTATAATAAAGTAATGTAAATTAATGTTATTTTTAAGATGTGATATAATTATGTAGGAGAATGTTCTTATTTATAGAAGATACTTGACAAAGCATTTAGGAACAAAGTATCATGATGTCTGCAACTTACTTTTAAATGGTACATCAAAAATACATATGCGAGAGATGTAAAATAAATGAGGCAAAATGTTAACAACTGTAGGTGAAGGGTAAGGAGAGTTCATAGTATTATTCCTTCAACTCATTTCTATAGGTTTGAACCTTTTCTACATATAAAAGGTTGGGGGGGAAGTTCAGGTGGCAATAAAAAGGAGAGGGCAAGTATGGAATAAATGAGACAAGGGACGTGGCAGCCCAGCAGTGTGGATCTTGTTTAGCTCTTGATTCACACAAACCAATTATAGTAATATGTTTATGAGAAAATCAGGGAAATCTGAACGCTGATGCGGTATTTGCTGAAATGAAGTATGAAGCAGATGGAACAAAACTGGCCATATGATGATAATTGTTAAAGCTGGACGATGGGTACGTGGGGAATGATTATATTATTCTGCCTACTTTTGCATGTTGGAAAATTTCCATAATAAAAAGTTAGGGGTACAACTCAAAATTACATACTAATGTTGGACTTTTGTCAGCGAGTGGGGAGTAACTAATAGATATCTAAATATATTCCCATGGTTCTCTATTATTAAATAAAAGAATGATGTAAGTTGTGAAATCAAGATTAGAGCCTTGAGTTTCTCTTCACAGTAGTGCTTTCAAGTGAATTTGGGGGGAGCTGTGGAGGTGAAAATTATGTGGATGTAATTGTCTTTCTATTTTTTTCCCTTTTATTTTCATTCTCTCAATTTCCCTAATGCATGAGGCTCCTGACCACCATAAAGCAAGCTAGAGCTGGGGCATTATCCTCATCACTTCTGAAGCTGATGGAATGGTATTTATTGCTTCCACTTAAGTTTGAGACTCTCAGGATTGTCTATTTAATCAGTTTTTCATTTAGCTAGGAGAGCTTTTATTGTCTTGCATATTCAAGATGTACCATGACTGCCAGTGCTAATTTAACATTCAGGTGAAGATAAAACAAGTTTTCGAAGGAATGATCATTCAGTAAGATCATGAAGACCGCTTTTTCTTCCTCCCTTGCCCACACATTCCATCCGAGTTGTAAAGGTGAAAAATACTCATGTTTTTGCCTTCCTGTTTGTTAGGAGGACCATGTAGGCTACAGTGGAAAACATGAGTAGATACGGCTATGTCTATGAAAAGAAAAACTCAACTCTGAAGATGGCAAAACAAAACCTATAAGTGGCAGACTTAATAGGAAAACAAATGAAACCAGATTTAGAAGGAATATCAAAAAAAAAAAGTCCTGGAACTAATATCCAGAGTTGCTTAACATAGTACACAAAAGATAAGGAAAATAAGTTACACAGTATTATTTAAACTCTGAATGAAGCTTTCATGATTTAGACTAGATAATATTGATGAAAATAATTTAAAAACTGTAAAGCATTTACAAATATAAAATACACACACCTGAAAATGCAGTTAGTGTTGCCCTTAGATTTTCTTCTAAGGTGTCTTTATAATAATTGTTCTCATGGAGGTAAAGTTTGGATGTATGATTTGGGCTTTTCAGTTTGAGTGTCTTTAAAATCAAAAAGACATTTACAAGGAAACTATGCGAATTTGTTTCATCAGATCTTTATACTTTTCTTTCATGTCAGTTTCTGTATCTGTGGTAGATTTAAAATGGCCACATTTTCTTCACCACCTCTCCCATTATGTACACACTCCAATGTACTTTACTATGATGGCATGTAAACAGTCTTAGTTGGAAAATTTGACTTCATTTGTTTTCATTATTAACAAAATAACATACCTCACATTTGTAAAGTGCCTTACCTCTTGGAAAATGTTTTCCCATACCTAATCTCATTTGAGCCTTACTAGAAGCTCTGTTTAATAGGTAGTGATTATTATACAAGTTTTCCGTCAGGAAAACAGAAGCTTAGAGAGAGAGATCACATGACTGAGTAGTCAAGAATTGAACCCAAGTGTTTCAACCCAAGCGCTTCGTTATCTGTGGTTTCAGTGCCTTGCGTTCTTTCCTGATTAAAGAGAATTCTTCTTGATGGGGAAGAACAGTTGAATAGTTCTGTTTTCTCTTTACATTTCCTGCCCTTGTCACCCTCCAACATTTTTTTCCTCCAACTTTTAAATATCTTTTTATTCTGAGCATGGCCATTTTGTTATGTACTCTATTTGCCTGGTGAATTTGTTTGATGTTAGAATTATGCTGGTGAGTGCTGCAGGGAGAAGAGAAATAAACATTCATTGTGTCAGGTGCTGCGCGAGGCGCTTCCTCAAGTTATTAAGTCATCATCCTAACTTAGCGAGATAGGTGACATTATCCACAGTTTTTACAGATAAAGAAAAGAGGCTCAGAGATTTACCCAGTTACCTATCTAGCATAATAGCCATCTTCTCCCCAGAAAAGTCTGAATAAGGATTTCTAGTGGGAACATCTTCTCTGTGAAGTTTTGTTTTTTTTTTGTTTTTGTTTTTGTTTTTTGCGGTACGCGAGCCTCTCACCGCTGTGGCCTCCCCCGTCGCGGAGCACAGGCTCCGGACGCGCAGGCCCAGCAGCCATGGCCCACGGGCCCAACCGCCCCGCGGCACGTGGGATACCCCTGGACCGGGGCATGAACCTGCGTCCCCCGCATCAGCAGGCGGACTCCCAACCACTGCGCCACCAGGGAAGCCCTGTGAAGTTTTTTTTTGTGCAGAATTTAATGGGTTTTTTTGCTTTAAAGGGGGAACTCCATGATGGTTTTTCTTTTTTCTGTGATATTTTCATATTTAGAGAGAGTGATAGAGGTTTAGGAAGGCATGGGGAATGTTGGAATCTGCCTCTTTTCTTCTCCTGCTGTGGCTTTAAAATTCGGTTTAGGTCACTGCTAAAATGTTACCTAATAGAGGTAGCACACACATCACGTCACTTTAATCTACATTTCATACCTCAGCAAGAACCAATATCTCAGATGGGTCCTTATGGAGAACAGCTCTCCAAGGCGAGGGGACCCAGGACAGGTGAGGGGATGCAGGAAGGGGCTGCAGCATGAGGGTGTGGGCAGTGGTGCATCACAGAGGAATGGCAGTAAGGGCTGTGCCCACAAGGAATGACTCTTGTCACACCCGCAGCGTAGCCTCCACAGGTTCATCTGGAGTCACTCCTGGTTGCTGCAAAAGTCAGTGGTGGTGACCAGCACTTCCTAGTTTCAAGAGCTGGGCACCACCCACAGTCCCGTCAGCCTTCTCCTTCCCCCTACGAAAGAGTGATACCTTCTAGAGAGAACAAGCATCTCATGTTTTTGATATTCAACAACTCAAACCTGGTGGACTCATAAACTGCTAAATGTTGGAGATGGAAGGAAATGATTTATATTATGAAAATGCATGGTCATAAAATAATCTCTTATTTCCCCACTTTCCAGACAATTGCAACACGACTTTCCCAGGGCCCTGATTTTCAGCACGGATGATTTTTTCTTCAGGGAAGATGGTGCCTATGAATTCAATCCTGACTTCCTGGAGGAAGCTCATGAATGGAACCAGAAAAGAGGTGACAAATTCCTTTCCACACCCCTGGTAAATCCTGTTGTGCACATAGATTGTAGATACTGCAAAATGAAAAAGGTTTATGGAAGGAGCTTAATCTAAAGTTCTGCCATTTTTTCCCCCAAACAGAATGCCAGAGTGTAACTTCCCTAGATTCCAGGAAAAATAAAATTATTGATAGTGGGTTCTGAAATAGGTGGTATTAAAGTTGTATAATGAGCACATCCTGTAATAAAAATAACAAAATATGGAGTACGCTCACCCTTCTCTGATTGTTGCTTGTTGTTCACTGTTATATAACATTGTGTTGCAGCAAGAAAAGCAATGAGGAATGGCATATCCCCCATTATTATTGATAATACCAACCTCCACGCCTGGGAAATGAAGCCCTATGCAGTCATGGTAGGAAGAAGTATCATTGTGAATTTTCAGTTATGGACATTTTGTGAGAAAGTTGAAACATTTGTTCTTTCTTCTTTTTCTGATCTTGCACGATCTCATATTCATTAATAGTTGTTCTCTCAGGGAGCAGGTAAAGAGGTTTTAGTGTTTCTCTGCTGTTCAATGGCTGAAATTTACTGAGATGCTAATACCACCTCAGGGTACATTTTTAAAATAGTCCTTGGTCTGAATTCTTGACAGCATTTCTGTCTTGATTGTTTTCCTAAGGGAAGGCATACATAGGAGCATCTGCTGAAAGCTGCCAAGAAATGTTGGACTAGATGATGCCACCAGCAGAGTTGTAGATGATGTTCATAGCACACACTTCTGTCTTTGCCACGCTGGGGACTTCAGTACTATGTAGTGCTGCTGCATGGAAGTTCTAGGGCAATGAAATTTTTAGTTTAAAAACAGATTAATACTGTAACCCTATTAAGATATTAGAATACAAATATAAATACACAATAAAGGTAACAACTCAGCTGCCTACTGTCAGAACAACAGATGAATAAAGCAATATGCACATTTTTCTTTATTTTTGAAATATGTCTGATCTGTTTTAAGACATATTTCATCTTTTGTGCTAATAAGTTTTCATTCCTTACTGAGTGTAGAAAACAGAAAAGATCCAGAAACATACAGGGGCAGGATGAAGACAGCTGAGTATTCTCCCTACTTGGCTAATTGTAAAGTGAATATCTCTATAACTGGGCTCATGGCAGTCTATTTTTAAGCCTCTTTTTACATTTCGGGCAAAGTAGCTTACATACAGGTATGCTTTTCTCTAACTGTACTTTCATCAGTTTTATTTAGGCCCAGACTGTGGGACTTTGGTGAATGTAGGAAAAATTAGCATCAACTTTGTGGTTACTTCAGTTCACGGATCGAGCATCCACTTGGGAGAGAAATGAATAGGGACGTGAAGAGTCACGTTAATTAAGGCACAACTCAGAACCAAGAGTCGGGTTAACTGAGAGTGGCTTAAGGGAAGTCATTTTACTTTTTATTTTCTAATTTCTAGACATGCACAATCTTTTCCAGACATCCACAGCTATTAGTAGGACCCAGAAATTAAATATTTTCCACCTATGATATCTGATATCCTTCCCAAATTAGAAGTGTCCATTTAAAGAATGCAGAGGAAAGCTGCTTACTTAGTTCTTTTCATTTTGTATTTTATAACACAATAAAAAAATAGTGATAATAGAAAGTTCAGTTTGAGATTTAAAAAAAAGTAGTGGTCAATTTATGAATGTAAACAATGTTTGATGTTTCTAATGGAAATGGTAATAATTTTCTAAACTCAAGGAAATGGGGCACAGTGAATTGAGCCAAACTATATTGCATAGCAGGGAGAGCTACTTTTGGAGGGAAGAATATGTAAAGGTTGTGGAAACCACTTTTGTTTCCCAAGCTCTGTGCCTATGGCACTCTCACTTTCTAAACCAAGGTATGAGGAATAGGCCAAGGCATTTGACAGCAGTGAGTCTATGATAGTCACATAGGGACTTTGAGAAGCCATTGGAGTTCATTCCTCATTCCTGTGGACAGGGCATTTAAAAGTAGTTCAGCTATCTATTTTTGAAATGTTCAAAACAAAGAACCTTTGTAATTTTCCGTCATGGTAAATAGAATTATTCACAGTTTATCATTGGGAACCGTAATATAATCTGAGAGTGGCTATGTATGGAAATGTACCAACTGTATTTGTTAACATAAACTAAGGCATTGGATTACTGGTTAAACAAAAGGAATTTTAGAAAAGATTTATAGTAAATGTTAAATGGCAGCATAAACATTCCCAAACATACGTACCATGTCTTCAATGTTTTATGTACTTTTGAAAAATCAGGCACTTGAAAATAACTATGAAGTTATATTCCGAGAACCTGACACTCGCTGGAAATTCAACGTTCAAGAGTTAGCAAGGTACTTCTTTGTTTTTCTAGTTCCTCATTGTGTATCCTGCTATTTTCAGGTATATCAGACCGAACAAAAGAATCTTTTCAGGCTGGAAATGGACATGGTAGTTTTCAGGCCAGAAATGGTAATTCTTGGAAATTGATAACTTTGGAATTATTAATGTGAAAGACTTTAGTTTGGGGTCAGTTTTCTAATATAATGCTAAATGCTAAATCTTGGCTTGGACTTGGTCCTTGAAAAGGACACATTTAACATTCTGCTAAAATGCTTCATTAATGAACATTTAAAAGCACTTTCCTCTGCATGGGATTGCACTTGTGAGTGATGTTTTTGCACTTAGGCTAAACAGATCTTTAGATGTTGAACAGTCTGTGGTTCATTTATGGTCTAGATGCTGCTTCTAGTTTGTAAAGCAGTAAATGTCCAAATAATACTAACTTGTTGACTGAATGCATGGGTTCTGATATTCATTATCTGTGCTATTTGATAACGTCAGTGATTTAAAGTAACCAGTGAGATCAGAATTTACTTTTTAGGAATAAGTCTAGTTCATCTTATGGTTATAAGCAGATAGTGTTTCCAGAGGGATCTGTGGACCACCCCCATCAGAATCACCTGAGTGGTTGTTAAAGTCCTAGTTCATGGACCCCATTCCATAGATGGAATCTCTGGTAATTACATTTCAAACTACATCCCCAATTGATTCTCATGCCCACTAGAATTGAAGAATATTGTTTTTATAAGGATCTGGAAGTATCTAGGACTGATATAATTGATTATAGATATATGCATGACAAATTGGCAAATACATAATAAAAAGATCTCACGGTGCTTTTTTATGTTTTGAAGCACAGAATTGAGATTTCCAGAAACAAAGCACTTTTGAAGCTTTAGCTCTTTGCTAGCCTCAGGGTAGTTTGGGAGTGTGCAGGGCAGCAGGAAAAACAGGAGTTGAGCCTGAAAGATAACGGCTTAACACGATGTTTTGCTTTTGTCAGAGGTCCATCCTGAGAATAGGGAGTGCATATCTATGTAATAATATAGGACTTGTAAAATACAAGAATTTATATCATTTTGATATGCTGCCTTAACTAACCAGTTTCATTTTTTTTTTTCCCCACGCAGAAGAAACATTCATGGAGTCCCAAGAGAGAAAATACACCGAATGAAAGAACGGTATGAACATGATGTTACCTTTTACAGTGTGCTGCATGCCGAAAAACCAAGCAGAGCGAACAGAAACCAGGACAGGAACAATGCATCTCCTTCCGACGGTGCAGGGTACTGGAACACCTGCGCAGAGTTCCCAAACCCGAGGGCTCTTGGCGGCTTCACTAATGAGAGCTCCTTTAATAGAAGGGGTGGTTGTCACCATGGGTATTAGAGATCTCTCTTACAGGCATTCAAAATTTTCCTAAATCAGTTTTTACTTCAATTTTTGGTATTTATTCTTCGTTCAGTTGTAGTCAGAGCTCTAATTCCACTGTAAATAGTCAAACCTGAAAGTTTTTTAGCAGAAGTCATTACATTCCTCTTCAACAGGCATTTGTTAAAGTGATCCTATATGCATGGTCTGATGCTGAGAATTCTGCCGATTTTATTAAACAAAGTCCCTTTCTCTAGAGAAAGAATTACTTTAAAACTGAAACCTGAGAACATACTCAAGAACATAATCAGCCACATAGGCTCATTAATGAACTAAAGTGTTTATAATATAAAGCTTCAGAACCACTTTCTCTGAAGTAATCTATTTTTTCAGGAAATTCATCTCCATCAGGAAAGTTGGAAAGGTGAGGGAGAAGTAGGAGGCAGGAAAAATTTTAGTGCCATTGCTACTTTGATCATCCATGTATCCAAAAATGTGAGATGTGTGGCTATAATGATGATATTGATTTTCCTTTAAAATGAATATGCCAGAAAGTACACACCTAAGGGAATATTGTCCTTCAAAGCAGACACCTTGGGAAAGTATTCCTTTATTTTAGCAATGTATCATTGTTAGAAGTGTCTGTTAAAATCTTTCTTAATAGCTATACAAGCCACTTAGGAAAATCAGTATCATTATTTAAAGTCATATCTTGTGTTTTAACTACCACTTTATTGAACAGGGTTAAACCTGAATAACTTTTGGCTGTTGAGCTAATAGTGTAAATAAAACAAGCCTGCCTTTATAAAACAATAATTTTTAAGAGGAATAATTAAGCAGTTTTTAAAATTATGCCTATAAACATGTCTAATCGGTTGGCAGCTCCAAAGTTTTGGGAGTACAAGGAATGAAGCATCCCAGGCTGTAGATTATATGGAGTTATGGAAAAGTCATGCTCGCCTTAAGAGGAGCAATCTCAGTGTTTTATGTGGTATTAAGACGAAGTTCTACCACAACTCTTATACTAATAGTGAATTTATGAATCCAAATTAAATCTTAAAAGGTTGGAATCAGATTAATTTGGTGTGAGACCACAGATAAGACCATGTAGGATGTATGCTTTATTTCTTGTTGGCCAACAGCTTCTTTCTAATGTTTTGTGAAGTATTAAGTGTTCTATATAATGGTGCTTTTACGGTTATTAAAAATTATATATGGTATTGCTTTATATGGATTTGTCATTGAATCTAATATTTTTTTGGTTTAAGAACATAAAAAACTTAATTACAGAAATTCCACAGAATTTTACCGTATTGAGAACGAATTTTTCTATATTATAACCTTATTTACCAGTCTTCTTTAATGAATAGGAGACATTATTAAAGGTAAAGACAAAAGCAACTTTATATTTTACTTATTATTATTTGATCTCTACACATTAGAAAGACTATATTACTTTCATATTCCATTTCTAGTACATTGAAATCTAGTGAACATCTTGATGACTACCAGCAATGTACCTAATTTTTTCTTCATTAACATTTTAAAAATTGGTGTCTCCTTTGAGTAGCGAAGTTTGGTCAACAAAACTAAAATTTAGTAAATCTGAATGAATCTAAGGTATAGTTTTGGCTAAATTCTGTGTATTCAAGATCAACACATAATAATCTTTTAATAATAATGATAATCCACGTAACAGTACCCCTGTTTTCCAGGCCCAGGTGGTGCTGGGTATCCTAGTCAATGTGGTCACTGCAGAACTAGGTCAATCTGGATGGCTTGACTCATTTAGGAAAGCAGAGGCGATAAGTGTCGGAGAGCCCAGATGGGAATTCCTTTCCTTGATTCTGTAGGAGCAGTCTAAAGGATCAGATTTCAAGCCCTCCTGTTTTACTTCTCTCTGCTTAGGGTTTCTGGTTCACCTGGGCTGGGCTGCTTTGGAGAAGTAGTCCCAGGTTATAGATCCAGAGCTCCTAAAGAGCTCAGAATAGTTTCCCGGTATATTTGCCTGATTCGAACATAAAAATCATTGATTAAATGCCGCCAACTATATTTATCCCACCCAGAAGTGATCTGTTTTTTCTTTCAATGCCCATGGCTCCTGATTTATATAATTTTTTGAACATTCAACACTGACTTGTTTTGTGTATTAACATTTGCATCACTCACAGAGCTGGCATAGTGCTTTGTATACACAACAGGCTCTCATTAAGTGATTGATTGTTGAATAAGTAACACAAATTGCTTTCACCATTTATCACGCAGTATACATTGTTGACTTTGTAATCATTAAATTGTCACTTTTGGGGGGATAATATCCACATATACTCAAGCTTCACATTTTGCTTACATAGCTTGGCTATATTATTTACAATTTATAAAAAAGAGTGTGTGCATTAGATGTCTCCATAATGGGTAGTCTAAATGGTAATGAAGAATGAAGGAGGTTATAGCTTAAATTTTTCCAAGAATCAAAAAAAAAAAAACAAAAAAGGCTAAATTCGTTAATTCTTTCTTTTCATCTGAGACTCAAGTTTTATTCCCTGTTCTAGACTGGATCACTGGGAGAATGATTAGGATGTGAAGATCAAACTTTTATGAACAAAAATCACATTAATAAGACTGGCAGAACACTTAAGTTAGAAAGAATAGTAGAATAGACTATTATGTTAATTTTCAGAAGTGAGAAAAATCATCAGTCACAGTTATGGAAGAAAGGAAATTGCTTTTTAAAAGGATTTATTCTTGGCTTTAAAATGTGTTTATAATAAGATTTAAAAACATGATGTTGTATATAAACTTAAGACATATTAAAAGACCTGATTCTCCATGCTATTAGCTTCTAGTTGTAACTGCTTTCTCTTTCTTCTCTATGAAACTTAAAGGAACAAATGAATGGTTCTCTTCTGTTTTGGTGGTTAGAGAAAACTAGGTTTAAAAGGGACTACCTGCTGAATCCTGTGATAGGGCTAAAAATAAAGCAAGGAGAATCAGTGCCAATTTAAAAGATTTTCTCTTAAGCTGCAGTCCAGACGATCATTTTGTTAAAAAACAAACAAAAACAAATTAACACTATGAAATCTGCTTCTGATTTAAAGTATTTGAACTTTTAATAAATAATTTAATTTTACAGATCACATTGGAATCATCAAAGGAAAGTACATTGAGGGTTCTATTTTTCTTGTAGTCACGCTGACTTAAGGATAAAGAATTGGTCAAAAGAAAATACCACTGTAACATCTTACTCATCCTGACTTTTTTGATCAGGATAAAACTGTATTAGAACCAACATGTGCATTAAGGAAAACTGGTTCATTGTGGGTTACCTCTTAAAAACAAACCTAAAATAGGAACTAAACTAAGAGGAATTATATGAGTCAAAAGAACTGCACTTTAGAAACCTAGTTTCTTTTAATTGTAAGGACACAATCTAAAAGAAACAGGTATGTTTACTTCGTTTGTAAAATAATATTTATAGTGACCAAATCTAGTCATAAAGATTCAAAGGAGATTTTTTTCTTGATTAGTTAATATACAGTCACAGTTTTAAGATATATAATTGAAATAAGAGTAGAAGCAGGCGAAGAGCATTGCTGTGATATACAAGCACAGAGATAAATTTTGAACGTTTTCCTTTTTCTCATTATGCAAATTCTGATGTAGAGTTTGAAATTGTATATGTTTTACAAACTGGAAAGGTTGTATCAATACCTAATTTATCATCATTTTGGTTTTTGTCGCCTTTGCAGTCTCTTGGATGTAGTTTTCATTGTACTTGTGTCCTGCATATTAGCCTTCTGTTCTTCAGTCCCGGCTCGGGAATTCCCTTGTTCTTTGACCACAGATGCAGTGTAAGGCCTTTTCAGTCTGAGATAATCTTTTGGACCAGTGGGAGTAGTCCTAGTGGACTCACTGATAGATTTAAGTTGATTTTCTCCTGCTGAACCAGACAAAAGGGCTTGGGTATTTATCAGGGCAAGTTCTTCATCAGCTATTGAATCACCTTCCAAAAGAGAGATGTCATTAAATTTTTTAAGTGGAGTCATCTGAGGAGAATTCAATTCTTTTTTCTTCATAGGTGTTTCATATTTGGTGCCACAACTCCGTGGTGGCTGAAATGCCTTCTGTGCAGCTGGAGAAACAAATGTACAAATGGGACTAACAGGTGGAGGTATGGGCAATCTGCTCAAGAAATCCAAGGCTCTTCTCTTTTTGCAGGTTTTTGGGTCATCAGTCTCTTTCTCTCCTTTGCAACAAGACTTTGAAGTCATTTGGGCTGCTGCAGGTGTGGAGACAGACTTCCCTTTTAGCTTACAAAGTGATAACGGACTTTGATAATCCATCTCACTACTGGGAGAAGACATCTAATAAAAAAAATTAAGTAGCCTATATAATTATGTCCCAATATATAAAACAAAATCAAATTAGCTTTTCATTAAAAAATATTTAAATGCCACACACTTTCATTCTCCTAGTGGCTATGATTTCAAGAGACATTCATATTATTATTCCAGAAGGAAATATTTTTGCATAAGAGGATATAAAAATGACATGAAAAGAAAGATGAAGATTAAAAGCTAAACAGGAGGTAGGGGACATAACTTATGCTTTAATCTTTTCCTTTTTGTTATTAACAAGTTAAACAAAGATAAGCATTTAAAAACCATTTTAAGAATACAGACTGCCTATGTTCCTACTTTTCTAGTTTTGTGACTGGAGGCAGTTGCTTAACCCCTCCTGTATGTCATAGTTTCCTCATCCGTAAAATGGAGATAATTTTTATCTCAGAGGGTTGTTGTGAGGATTAAATGAGTTCATATACATAACTTAGCAAGTGTTAGCTAAAGAATTAGTCCTTAGCCAATATTACAGACTTCAGCTTGATTTGCTTTTATTGTGATTTAAAGAGTTAAATCAAATTGAACTTAGAAACAACCCTAATTATATAGAATAGTCCTCCAAGCAAAAAGACACAGGCAAAAAAAGTTTCTTCAATCAAATGTACTTGGAATGCTAAAAATCAAAGCAACTGTTTATAAAATTTGCCCCAAAGAGTGTTACACTCTGGCTTCAATAAACAAGATAAAATTTCCAGATAACCTATACCTACAGGAGGCACTTAACAATTAATGACACTTTCTAATTAAGTTTAATTACATTTTATCATGTTTACTAGGTATACATCAGAATATGTTGTTGCCTCTCTATATAATATTTATAAAATTCCTTAAATTTCGATTAACTTACCAGAAACTTATTTCCTGTACCAAGGACTGTTTGAGCAGTGTGTGGTGCTGAAGTATAGTCTTTAGTCGGGGTGGACCACTTGGGATTATTTGTATTAAGTATACGAATAAGCTTGTTTTCTGCATCATTGCAAAATATATCGATATTCTAAGAAAATAAATTGGAAGAGCTGTTTTGTAAAATGCAAACCTACACATTCATGTTTTCAGAAAAGATAAATGGTTACCTTTAAAATCAGAAGCAAAAAATGCAGACCAGAAAAAAAGGATGAGACACCCCAAATTTGATAGCAACTGTCAACTGTTAGAGGGAGAGAAGGAAAGGGGTGTGTGTGTGTGTCAGGGAAATAAAGAAATGTAAGAGAGCTTCCCAACCATCTGGTTTAATCAGCAAGTTATCGTATGATACTGGATTTGGGACTCAAGTCTCAGTTTTATTTACTACCTAACAGCCGTAAATCATCTAACATCTCACAGAGTACTCCTTAGGTTAGGAGTAAGATGAGAACTGCTTCATGTCTGTTCCAAGAATTAACTGAAATAACATTTGGTTATACCACATGAAACTTGTTTCAGAAGTCACAAATGGTCAAATACCAGCAATTTGGTTATGGTTTAACCTAATTTCTAAGAGCATTTTGTTAAACTTTAAAATGATACATAAATGACACTCAGTCATCTCTGAACTGCCCTTGAATGGTGTCAGAGAAAATCTGGGATGTAAGCAATAGGTACTCTGCATGGGAGCCAAATAACGAATGTAACCCCCAGTTTAGAAACCAGATAAATCAGGGTGTTATTCTTCACGATGTGCATCAAGTCTAGGTAAAACATACAAACTTTCTTTATATAGCTAGCTACTCTAATGCTTTTAAAATATTTTATTTATATGAATTTTGACTAACACACGTTTCAAATATTAAACTACAGAAAGAAGAGGCTTATCTTCTGTAGATTTTTCAAAAGTTAGCAATTTATAAAATCCAAAATTTTACTGGGAGGCAGCATTGCATAGTAGTTAATAGTTTGGGCTCTGCATTTAGATGGCTTAAGTATGAATCCTGGTTCTACCAGTTTGGCTGTGTGACTTAACTTCTGTTTCTCATCAATGAAATGGGAAAACAGTTCCCTACTTCAGGGGTCCCCAACCCCCCGCCACGGACTGGTACTGGTCTGCGACCTGTTAGGGACCAGGCCGCACAGCAGGTGGTGAGTGGCAGGCGAGCGAGCGATCTGCTGCTCCCCATCGCTCGCATTACCGCCTGACCCACACACGGCCGCCCCGCCCCCTCCTCCCCCGCCCCCGTCCGTGGAAACATTATCTTCCATGAAACCTGTCCTTGGTGCCAAAAATGTTGGGGACCACTGCCCTACTTCATAATGTTGGTGGGAGAATTAAATGAGACAGGCTTAGAATGAGGCCAGACATACAGTAAGCACTCAATAAACTTTGTTCTCCTATTTGGTATTATTTCAAATCAAAAACAGGTATAAACTGTATAAAATATCAGATATAGAGTTTAAAATGTAAATTAAACAAAATTTTTTTTCTGGCTGTGCTGCATGGCATGCAGGACCTTAAGTTCCCCGACCAGGGATTGAACCTGCACCTCCTGCAGTGGAAGCATGGAGTCTTAACCACTGGACTGTCAGGGAGGTCCCTAAAATGTAAATTTGGATTCTAAATGTTATTAATTAATTACACTGCCAAGTGCTGTAAATCATGGGTAACTCATATAATTCTTGTTAACCAATTTCCAGTTTGCCTACACGGTCTATATATCTCTGAACATCCTTCTCACAACTTTTCCTAATTCAGTTCTTTTCAAATCACTCTTTTCTCCCTGATAGCTAGCTGTCACTCAATATCTCCTCAGGTTCATGAACAATTGACATATGATGAAAACTCAACTTACATTATACATCAACAATCCAATTTTCATAAAAGCTGCCACTTCCTTGACATTTGACTTGAAATAGGAAAATGCCAACATGCATGATAATGCTCAAAGCTAATTTTACCTCAATAGTATTTTTCATTTTGTGGAACGTTTCTCGAAAATGGCCCTCCTTTGGACTGGCAGAAAACATGGAAAAATCTCCAGCAAATAAAGTAGGAATTCCTGATTTGGACTCTGGTAGCCACTGGAGGTTGCTTGCAGCAATTAACATGTGAGGTTTAATAATGTCTTCATTAAGATCTACCCAAAACTTTATTGCCAATAAATTATGGCATTCATCTGATAAATAGACCAAAGGAGCAAGACCTAAAATGGAAAAAACAAAATCCAAAAAGTAGAAAACAAAAAATCGAACTTCATTTATGTATGTGTTAGATAAATTTAAAAATACAAGGAATCTCTAAATATGGCCATTCATTTTGGTATGCTAATGGTAAAAACAAATCAAAATAACTAAATTTAGAGAAAGCTCAGGATTTCCAAAACAACCTGTTGCTTATGGTGCTAAAATTTCAATGCAATATGACAACACATTCTGTTACAGAGGCCATGGGGAAGCAGGCAACATGTAAGCTGAATAATGAATAGGGGAAATTCATCAAGATGGGAAGGAAAAGGCCATTCTAAGCAAAGTGAATGAATTTTTAGAGGTAGGAATGTTAAATGCTTTAGTGGATCAAGAATGTGAAACTGTACAGTTTAACTGAGGTATGTGGGCTGGTGGTTCAAGGCAGGAGGTTGAATGTTTTTTCAGGCATCTGAAGGAGTTTTGGTTTCATTTTCTAAGGGCCAGGGAGCCACCAAAGGTTTTAAGCTAGGAAACATCATGATTAGATTTAGGTATTGGAGAACTGGTATTTCAGGCTTAAGGCGGCACTTCGAAACTTTCTGATAGAAATTTCTTTCTCTCATACTTGATGTCAAAATAAAAAGAGGAAGAAATGTCCACCAAAAACATACAAATAAGGAATATCCTGATATAAAATTTAAAAGTTGGTGATGAAGGAAATAAACAAGGTTGTGGACAGAACCAAACACAGGAGGGCTCAGCTTCTAGTCTCCTTCCCCATATTGGTGAAATGACACACATTTTAAGAATTCTGTTATCCTTAAATCTGAAGAAAAGCAAATAGAATGGGTATCCTTACTTTTTCTTCTTCTGATCAGAAATAATGAAAATGGCTATGGTGTAAAACAGGTGATCAAGGTTGACTGACAGGATAACAGTTGTGTTATGGGTTGAATTGTGTCCTGTAAAAGATGTTGAAGTCCTAACCTGTGAATGTGACCTTATTTGCTGACAAAAATCAAGTTGAGGTCATTTCAGTACATCCTAATCCAATGTCCTTATAGAAAGGGGAAATTTGGACACAGACACGCACACAGGGAGAGTGCCATGTGAAGATGAAGGCAGAGACTGGGGTGATGCATCTGCAAGCCACGGAAGGCCAAAGATTGCCAGCAAACCATCAGAAGCTATGAGTGAGGCACTGGACAGATTCTCACAGCTTTCAGAATGAACCAAACCTGCCAATGTCTTGGACTTCAAGTCTTCAGAACTGTGAGACAGTATGTTGTTTAAGCCACCCAGTTTATGGTTCAGCAAAGTAATAGGTGAGGTTACTCACTGAGCTAGGGAAAATGATCTAGAACAGAGTTAATATCTTCCAGGGATATGGAATATATAGTGGATAGGAACTGAAATACGCAGCCCTCATACAGTAACTAAGGGGGAAAATTGGTCTTGAGTACAGCAGAGAAAAAGTCAAGAACTGCAGTGGGATGCTGGCAAGTTTCCCCCATGCACCTCATCTCAACACCACAGTCTGCTGTGGGACCATGAGAACTAATCGCATGTCTGTCTCCACAAGAAGCCCAGGCTCCCAGTTCATCCTGCACTCCCCGGACTCAGTCTCCAGAGAGCTTTGCACATTGCCTCTTTGGACACCACCTCCGACACCTCCCTTCTTAGCCTCACCTCACTCTCTTTGCTATCAAATACCTTCTGATGGGCCTGAGTCAGGCCCTGGCTCTCTTCTCTATCTACTCCCACACCCAGCGACCTTATCCAGTCTCATGACTTTAATCATCACCTGTATGTTTATGACTTCCCAACTTATATCTTCAGCCCAGTCCATTCCCTTAGAACTATATCCAGCTGTCAAGTAGAAATCTCTAAGTAAATTAAGCAGCTAAAACTTAACTGTCCAAAACTGAGCTCCTGACCTTCCCTGCACACCTGTTTTTCTCGTGGTCAGCCCCCTCAGGAAATGGCAACTCCATTTGTCCAGCTGCTCAGACCAAAACCTCGGCCCTCACTCCTTGATTCCTCTCTTCATCCACACTGTCCCTCTACCTTCAAAATACAACCACAGTCTGACAATTTCTGGACACTCCCATTGCTTTTGTTTGCCCCAAACTATTCTCAATTGCCTAAATTTCTACAATAGCCTCCAGCTGACTTTCCTGTTTGGAGTCTCATGCGCCCTACAGTCTATTCTCAGTATAGCAGCCTGAGTGATCCTGTGAAAACCTCATCAGGTGGTGTCAACGCCTCTACTTGAAACCTTCAGAGAAAAAGTTAAGAGTATATGCAAGGACCACGCCATTACCTGGTCCTTCACTCCCTCCTCCCAGCTGTTACTGCTCACTCCCTGGCCTCTACTAATACTTAAAGGAACCAGGGAGGATCCTCCTGTAACATGACCTTTGTAATTGCCATTCCTCCTGCCTGGAATGTTCCTTCCCCAGATGTCCACATGCCTCTCTCCTCTAGTCCTTCAATTCTCATTCACGTAACTTTGCGGTAAGGTCTTTCCTCACTTCCCTATCTAAAGCTACATTCCTCTCCCCTTCCCCCGATCCTACCTGTCACTCCCGACTTAGTTTTTTTCCTTAGCCATACTAAGAAAACTATATGTGCTATTTATTTTGTTTGTGATCTCCCTCCTCGACCATAATGTAAGCTCCATGAGGGCAGGGATACTTGTCTGTTTTGTTCATTGCTATATACTTAGCATTTAGAAAAGTGCCTGGCACATAAAAGGCATTCAATACTGATGAACTGAATAAAAGTTACGCATCCTCTATAACAATAATGTAACGAGTGGAGTCACCCAAGTATGACCAAGATGAAATAAAATGCTACAAAAACCATGTAGCATATTAACATACTACAGTCAAAGAACACCCCACAAAGCACTAAAACACAACTAAACAAAAACACGTTAAATAAAAAGAGGAAAAGAGCAAAGCAAAAAACAAAGAGCACATCCCATAAAGTAAAGAAAACTAGAAGAACAAGAAAATTTCTGAAGTCCTCAAAACTGATTCATGCTGTTGAACTTAATAGGAACATATACTCAATGAAATAAAAGTTTGCATATGGATATGGGATGAAAAATAGCCCGGCAAGATAAAAAGGAGACTGCAGGACCAGAGAAATAAACTGAGGACACCAGTATACTATCATAATGGGACAAATGCATGCATTACAAATAGCAAGGAATAAAACATACCAATATATTGCAGAGAATAAAACTAGTGACATAAAGGCTGGATATAATCATGGTGAATGAAGCATAATCCAACATAAGACTAACTGCTGTCCTTGAAGTAGAAATCCCAAAAATGAAATAGATTTATTCAAAGATGTTACAGAATTTCTCTGATACAAAGAAAGCACTGAATCTGCAGATTAAAAGGGCATCTGTGTTCCAGGAGAACTGTATACAGACTGCTTATACTAAGACATAGCTTAAACTTTTGGACTTAAAAACTTATTCTTCAGACAACTAGACATAAAAAGACAATCACCTAAATGGGGGAAAAATTAGGCCAGTCCCAGACTGTTCAATGTCAAAAGAGCAATTTCTACAAAGTTCTGAGGGAAGAAAGAAGCAAGAACCCATATTATTATGGCTGCCAAAATACAGTCTCAGAATTAGAGCAACAGGTTCAGATTTCAAACATATAAGGAACTCATGGAATATGGCACATTTGAAACCTTCGTGAAGAAAACACTGACAATAAACCTTAGCCAAGGAACTGAGGAAGGGAGAAACTGTGACAGGGCAGTTGATAAACAAGAAATCCACTGACCTGAGACCCTACCCTGAACCAGGCACTGTTTTAAGAGCTGAGGATACAGCAGTAGCAAAGTGTCTGCCCTTAGAGAGCTAACATTCCAGAAGAGGGAGACAAAAAACCCCATAAATATGTTAGTGCTGGTGGGTGCTATGGAGAAAAATAAAGCAGAGTAAAGGGGTAAAAGTGCTAGGCTGGGAGCAGAGAAAGTACAGCTCTTTTACAAAGGGTGCTCAGGGAAAGGCTTCTTACGAGGTTGCATTTGACCAGAGACTTTAAGGAGCCAAGGGGGCCAGCTATGTGGCCGCCTGGGGAAAAGGGTTTCTGGGAGAGGCAGCAGTGAGTGTAAAGGCTCTGTGATGAAAGTGGGCTCAAGAATAGCAAGGAAGTGCAGTGGTTAAGAATCCGTATGCCAATGCAGGGGACATGGGTTTGAGCCCTGGTCTGGGAAGATCCCACATGCCGTGGAGCAGCTAAGCCCGTGTGCCACAACTACTGAGGCTGCGCTCTAGAGCCCGTGAGCCACAACTACTGAAGCCGGCGTGCCTAGAGCCCGTGCTCTGCAACAAGAGAAGCCACTGCAATAAGAAGCCCGCGCACTGCAACGAAGAGTGGCCCCCACTCACCGCAACTAGAGAAAGCCTGTGCAGAGCAATGAAAACCCAACACAGCCCAAAAATAAATAAATAAAATAAATAAATTAAAAAAAAAAAAGAATAGCAAGGAAGGTGTCAACACAGCTGAAGGGGGATGAGGGACAGCGTTCTGAGAGGTGAGAGTGGTGAAACCAAGTGCTGAGGGGGCCTGGCACAAAATAATCAATAAATGGAAGGCTTTCGTGCTTAAGATGAGACATAGTTGGGCCTTTACACTTGCCTTCAGATAAAATCTATGGAACAAGGTATGGAAGGAGGAACGAGCAATGTCATACTGAAGGAATAAAATATAAATGAATTTGGCTAAGATGTTGGAAAGTGGTAAAGACTGAAGTAGGAGGTGAAGGCTTGATAGCTCAGTGAACTGCAGAAGATTATAATTATTTGTCTAGTAATGACTAATATGCAAAACATTTTCTAGCAATTTCTTTAAAATTAAGTAGCACAGAATGGGATGTAAGTTGTTTCCCTGTAATATTGTAGAATTGCTTTTCATTAAGAATCGAGGTTAAAAAAGCTTACTTTCAAATCACTAGTTACCAAACTTACCTATTAGTAGCTCCAATGAATCACAAGGAAGACAAATTTTAAAATATAATGTTTTTCAAAAGCATCAATAAAAAGCTACCATTAAATACACTGTGTATTACCTATTTTTTTCACAACAGAAACTACAAATCCTATTAGGTCCACCTCAGAACAAGGTGGCTGGAAGTCTGGATCCAATAATTTGTTGAAGTGAAGCAGCTCCCTTGGCTGATAAACTTGTAATAGAATTTCATCTGAAGCCTACAAGAAAAAAAAAAATATCAGTATATGTAGATTCAATAAACAAATACACATCTATCAAAATTGAAAAATCATGATGAAAAATTTATACCGGTAGTTGTTGATACTGCGTTTTTTTTGTTGCTGTTAACTGTATGTTAGCTCTTTTGGATTTACTTTTAGATTTTGATGCTGCAAGATGATAGATTCTGTATCTCTTTCCCTCTGTTAAGAGAGAATATAAATCTGATGATGGACGCCAGATACTCAACACAACTAGAGAAAGAGGAAAAAGACACAATATAAGAAATGATAATCATTGAGAGTTCTTGTTTAAAAATAAATACTGAGGACAATAAAGGTCTAAGGGTTATATTATCTTTTGTGGGTACTGGTAGCCCATTTTTGCTCCTCTTAACATTTTATCTACCATTTGAAATAATTTTATTAATAATAATTTTTTAAACTTAAAATTGATAAAAACAAAAACTTTACATACTGACCTGAATCTTTTTCCTTTCTCTTACAGCTCGTGATACGCAGCTTCCACACAGGTGTAACATCTCTTGGTAAAATCTGTTCCCCTTGCTCAGCAGACTCCATAGCCTTCCTGAGTTCCACATGGATCTGGGCTTGCTTCTTATCATTTAACGTCTGTCTGTGATTATTCAAGGCTCTTAACTGCTCTTCACTAAAATAACCCTGTGTCCATTGAGTACATTGAGGCAGATGATTTTGGAATAAAAAGCAAACAAAATAGAAACAAACCACCTCATCTATTGTAAATGAATCTCTTTAAATGGGGTCAAAATACAACAGAATTTAGTTCACTTTAAGGATGTAACAATATAAAAATTGAGATTAATGTACTCAGCTTATCACATAACAAATATTTTCAAGTGACTTAAACAGTTTACTAATCTTTGTGACAAGTTTACCTAGGGCAGGGCTTCCCTGGTGGCACAGTGGTTAAGAATTAGCCTGCCAAGGCAGGGGACATGGGTTCAAGCCCTGGTCCGGGAAGATCCCACATGCCACAGAGCAGCTAAGCCTGTGCACCACAACTACTGAGCCTGTGCTCTAGAACCCATGAGCCACAACTACTGAGCCTGTATGCCACAACTCCTGAGCCTGTGGGCCACAACTACTGAAGCCCTCAGGCCTAGAGCCCACGCTCCGCAATAAGAAGCCCACGCACCGCAAAGAAAACCCAACGCAGCCATAAATGAATGAATGAATGAATAAATAAATATGAAAAATTTACCTAGGGCCAAAACAACCCTTACTTTTAAATATACTCTGATAATCATAATCATCAACACTGACATTATAAATGGTTAACATCTGAATGCCTATTATATTTGAGAAATAGATCTATGTGTGGGTAATGTATTAATTCATTTAATCATTACAATAATCCTATGAGGTAGGTACTATTCCTGTTTCCATGTGGTAGATGATGAAACTGAGGTACAGACAGAATAAATAATTTACAGAGGCATATAGGAAGGGGTTGACTCAAGGGGACTCATTCTTATCCCCCTATAGTATAATTTCATTAACCCTGGAACAGTAGATACAATTTAAAACAAATATGTACTACAAGCACTTAGCTCTGCCTCTACATTTCTCTCCCAATCATTTAGCAAACTGGTGTTTGAACGTCCTGGGAACCTCACCCAGTATTAACAAAAAAAAAAATCAACCAAAAATAAAATAAATAGAAATCCTGACATATAACCTACTAGACTGCTGCTGACTTACCCATGTTAATACCCTAATCTATACTGAGAAGGGAGATTATAAAATCCCTGTGCCCTACAAAGGTCTTCCTAAATAGGCAGTGTTTAGCTTAAACATGAATTAAAAAAACAATATGTGATTTCAGAAGTCCCACAATACTAAACACTGTCACTGAAAACAAGTCCTCTTAACAGGGTATTTTAGAAATTGATGGCAATTTTTCCCTCTGAGAATGACTCAGTGACTCTCATAGAATCACATAAACTTAGAACCTTAGAGATAAGCTACTCTCAGGCTTTCCCCTGGCAGATGGCAGAGAGGAGGTCCGAGAGAGAAATCACCTGTCCAGCTACACAGGGGCAGAGCCAGGTCTAGAACTTAGTCCTCCAACTCTCATTCTGCCCCCTTTCTCCTTATAAGTAAATTTTATAAAAGGAAACCAGAATAACATTTTGTTAAATTTTATGGATGAAATTAAAACTATCTTCATAAGCTTCAACAAACATAAAGAGACAGAGGCAAATAATTTCTCAGGAGAGCATAATAAAGCCTTACAGACTTGTAGCAAGTATACTCACAGGCTTGAAACAGACTCACTTCCCACAGGGAGAATCTGAGTTGTAACATTTGGGAATATAAGGGAATTCTGTTCAGAACAGCACTGCTCACTCTCCGAGCAGAGTATTCTTTATTTTGAGGTCCCATTATTTAAGAAAGTTAAGGTTATATACAACATTTATTGTCATCAAATAAATGAGATTAATCAATAAACTGTTTTCCTAAAATTTCCCCTCCTCCCTATTTTGCAAACTAATCCTAGAATTTGCATTAATTAGATACCCAGGTGTCTAAAAATTTAGGAAGTAGCCTACCTTAATGTATGAAATGATACTCTAATAATAACATTTACATAGAACTTTGTTAACAGTACCCTTTACATACATTATCCAATTTGATCCTAAAACATCTTTTGTGCCCATTTTATAGCTCTTTCATATCCAGTTTGCTTAGCTAATCAATGGTTGAGCCATGATCTAAAGCCTATGCTATTTGTAACACATTTTTGTGCTTCTGAAAGTTTTCCACCTAAGTATCCTTAAGGTAGAGGATTATGAAATAAACTCTACGTAGGATCTGAGAAAGAGCTGAGAACATGGAAACTGAGACAGTGCTCTGAAGGTACTTGTTTTATCTTAAAAATAAGCAAGTTTTGCCTGCATTTTAAACCATATTTAATATATAAATTATTTAACTCTCTCATCCTCTATTTGGTACAGAAGTAGAAATGTAGCACCCTGGTTTGGTACATCACTGAGGACCCCATCACTGAGGTACACATCCCTTGGAGAAACACAGCATTTCAACACAGTGCTTCCTGTAGTGGCCAGATGAGTGACTATAGCTTTCCACCTTGAAGGATGAAGATTAGCCTCACTGTAGGCCAGCTTACTCTCTCACCTCAAGGTAACTTGGGTCTGGTGAATCCTTCACAGCTTCATAAAGTTCTGCACCATCTTGCAGAGCACGGACTTGCTGTCTTGTTAGTGCACGTGATGGTATACATCGTTCTGTTATATTTTCTAGGAAAAAAGCAACACTAATTAGCTGAACTATAAAGTTAAGAACTCTGAAAACTAGAGAACTCAACAAAAAAAACACCCAAAGAAGGAAGGTTAAAAATAAACCACTTATCTGCTAAAAGTTCTCCAGGAAAATTTGAAACTAGTGTATTCATGGTTTAATAAGTTCTCCTACAAAGAGTTTACTTCATTAGAGCAATTTGTAAATTTCATGATTTACATGAAATTTACATGATTTACATGAAAGTGATTTCATGTAAGTAAATGATTTCATGATTCACTTAATTATGAGCTAGTGATAATTTTAAGCAAATCAAATATTGAGTCCCATTTTCCTGCAAATTTATTTAGAACATGGAGTTAAACAATGAAGAAAATCATGAGATCCACCTCCTAGAGTAACGGAAATAAAAACAAAAATAAACAAATGGGACCTAATGAAACTTAAAAGCTTTTCCAAAGCAAAGGAAACTACAATCAAGACGAAAAGACAACCCTCAGAATGGGAGAAAATATTTGCAAGCAAATCAACGGACAAAGGATTAATCTCCAAAATATATAAACAGCTCATGCAGCTCAATATTAAAGAAACAAGCAACCCAATCCAAAAATGGGCAGAAGACCTAAATAGACATTTCTCCAAAGAAGACATACAGATGGCCAAGAAGCACATGAAAAGCTGCTCAACATCACTAATTATTAGAGAGCTGCAAATCAAAACTACAATGAGGTATCACCTCACACCAGTTAGAATGGGCATCATTAGAAAATCTACAAACAACAAATGCTGGAGAGGGTGTGGAGAAAAGGGAACCCTCTTGCACTGTTGGTGGGAATGTAAACTCATATAGCCACTATGGAGAACAGTATGGAGGTTCCTTAAAAAACTAAAAATAGAACTACCATGCAACTCAGCAATCCCATTACTAGGCATATACCCAGAGAAAACCATAATTCAAAAAGACACATGCACCCCAATGTTCATTGCAGCACTATTTACAATAGCCAGGTCATGGAAGCAACCTAAATGCCCATTGACAGATGAATGGATAAAGAAGATGTGGCACATATATACAATGGAATATTACTCAGCCATAAAAAGGAATGAAATTGGGTCATTTGTAGAGACGTGGATGGATCTAGAGACTGTCATACAGAGTGAAGCAAGTCAGAAAGAGAAAAACAAATATCGTATATTAACGCATATATGTGGAACCTAGAAAAATGGTACAGATGAACTGGTTTGCAGGGTAGAAATTGAGACACAGATGTAGACAACAAACGTATGGACATCAAGGGGGGAAAGCGACAGGGGGTGGTGGTGGTGGTGTGATGAATCGGGATATTGGGATTAACATGTATACACTGATGTGTATAAAACTGATGACTAATAAGGACCTGCTGTATAAAAAATAAAATAAAATTTTAAAAAAATAAAGAAAATCATGAAGAAATGCAGAACATAAAATTTTCTGCAATAAAAAAGGTAGATAAAAAAAAGTAAAATTTCATATCCTTTAAGCATAAAACACTATAATTTTTATTTTTCAAATTGATGCCACAGGGAAAATAAGCTCTAGTTCCAGGTATAAAAACATAAAGATCAACAACTACAACAGCAAAAATGCAAGTTCTATTATGTAGATAAGGACACAGAGGAAAGAGAATGACAAACAGCTTGGGGAGAATAATTTGATGGTTCTTTCCCTTGTTGCTTTTCTTACTCTAATACCAAAAATTGATGCTACAAATACTTTAGTACTAAAGCTTACGGGCCAGTTTAATTAAAACTTCTGAAAAGTGCTGTAGGTATGTAATGTTTAATTGCCTAAGACAATTTGTGAGGATCTAAAAGCTCATTATGTTGAATAAAGATGTGATATTTCGGGGCCAATTCAATGCTTATCTGTTTACCTATGTAATTTTTTTTTTCAAATCAGAAAAAATTCAGAATTAGAAAAAAAAAATCTATTACTCAAAATAAAGACAATTCACCCAGTTAGAAGCCTCTAAAACTCTGAAAAAAAGATCTTGTAAATACAACTCATTTTACCTTCATGCTCTTCAAATTCTGCTTGAATTTTAGTGAACAGGGCTTCCAGTTTCTTTTGTTGGGCTTCTGCATATTTTGTTGCTTCCTTTTCTTCTTCTCTTTCATTGCGAAATATGTATAATCCAGATGATGTCTTCTCCATCCACTGTAATAATGTGTCAAACAGAAATACAGGGTAGGGAGCAATCATTCAAATTAATTGTCTCTAAAGAAAGAAATACAGAGTAAGTTTCAAGAATACATCATACCTGTATAGGGTATGCTCTTTGAATAATTATGTCAACACAACCAACATTTCCTCCATCGCTGAAAAGTGATGACAAGGGAAGAGGAAAAGGTCTAGGATTGGAAAAGAATCCGAGTTTGGCATACCAGCAAGCAGGCCGAGTGCTGTTAGCAGAAATCTGGACAAATTAATAAATTGATTTATAAGTTAAATATATACCTGTATTCAATTCTATTTCAGATTTTATGATAATTTTCCTGCTTTTACGGCTGACACCAAATCACCTCATTGTGAAATTTCAGAATGATGGAGACAATCTTAAAAACGTCTTAGGAACAGATCACATAGTAAAGGACTGGGAATAAGACCAGCACTGAACTTAACAGAAACTATACCAGAAGAAGAAGGTAATAGAGGAAATGTCTTCAAAATTCTGAAAGAATTATAATATTTCAACCTCAAATTCTATATTCAGCCAATCTTGTAATAAGATAAAAAAACCCTGCATGTTTCCTTTCTCAAGAAGCCTCTGGCGGTTGTGTGCCCTTAAAGTTAGGGAATACATCTAGAAAGGTATGGAATTCAGAGTATAGGGCTTTCTAACTCAGAAAGAGGTGAAAATAATTTCAAGAATAACTGTGCAGCATACATAGAAGATAACCAGTTCAGAACTGAGCAGGAACATGGAGAGATCCAAGGAATCTCCAAGAAAAAGAAATGGAACTGATAAAGGTATTTTAACATAGTGAGACAATTTTTATATGGCTCCTGTGTGGGAATGAGTTGGTAATAAGGATAAAGAAAATTAAGAAAGACAAAAAAGACAAGACAGTTAATAACTCCAGGGAAAGCAGTAAGTTGTAAAGAAAGGAAATGTAATCATGGTATACTGTATGCTGAGTTGCAAAAAATATTTTTCATAGTCATTATAACATAAACATTGAATACTGACTTCACTCCTCATCTTTCATAGCAGGAAGCTAACAGTTAATGTCTAAACTGAAGGTGAAAAGAAGACCTAACAGTATAAGCAAAAGAAATAGCCAAAGAGATTGGAAGTGGCTGCCTTTGGGGAGCATGAAGGGAGGTTAGGCAGGGTTGCATCAGTGACTGCTTTTGTGTATGTGGGGCTATATACCTTATTTTACTTGAGTTTTGAAATTATGCACATATATTGATTTGATAAAACAAAAATTGAAAGCCAGTGCAACTTTGGTATTCTAAGCAACATAAAACAAAAGCCTGTTTCAGCTTGACTAAAAGCAACCCAAGTTAATGACAAATTATCTCTTTAACTTAAAAATGATTGATTTATTAAAATGCTTTCCTGAATTACAGTGATCCAGAATACAACAGAAGTAAATTCTTTACAAGGTTACCTCAAAAGTGAATCTGAATGTGCAACATTAGCAGTCATTTCTGATAGCAGTATTACAGACTATTCAACATAACAAAGTCCTGTTATCTAGGTTTAAATCTACATAGAGATGAAAGGTGTACTTTAGTATTCTATATCCAAGAATCACTGAAATCTAATGTTCTAATCATACTGGAACAGAGATTTGGCCAAGTAATCACAGTGGAAGCAGAGCAATACTATGAGAACAACATGAGGGCTACAGGTACCAAAATCAAACATCCGGTGCAAATTTACTCCTGCTCTTGAACTTGCAACTGCATTATTTCAGCTCAGTAAATATCTCTGGCTTTCCAAAAACACAAATATTTAACTATCTGAGAAATATGCCACTTAAACTAATAACAGTATCAGTACATTTTCAAGAAACGAAGCATCCTTAATAGGCATAAGTAAATTTTAAAATTTAAATGTAAACTTTCTCTAGAATTTAACTGCATCAGTGACTGATTTTTACCAAGAGTGTACATTAATTTAATTTACCTTTAACATAAGAGATTCTGGGGCTTCAAGAGGCGTACAGGCATCAGGAGAGCCCACCAGCTCTGCTCCGTGAATTATGATCTTCTGACCCACAGTTAGTCTACTGTTCTTTAAGAGAGCTAAGAGGGGAGGATCCACCTGGGCCTTAATAGCATACCATCCATCTGTAAGTTCGACAACGGCCACTTTTGTGGTATCCATACTATTAATTTTACTGCTAGAAGTTTCAGATATATTTGTGCTTAATGAAATTATTTCAGAAACACAGAGAATAAGTGTTTTTGCAGCTGTGTCATCCCTTTCCATTATCTTTTTTATAGCTGATCTTCTGCTTCTATCAATTTCCATATCATACCTAAAAGGAAAAAAAAGAATTATTTTAGAAATTGTGGGTCTAGAATTTCATTGTAAAAAAAAGTCACCGAATAATTGAGAATAAAAATTAAATACCTTTATTGAATACTGAGACTGAAGAGAATTTAAAATTTGGTAGCTGGTAATATATTAAGTTTTATACTGCTAAAATATGAACTAAATATTAAAACCCCCAAAATGCAAAAATTCTTTACTAGCAATCCCTGAAGAGCCGATCAAATTAGTAATTCATATTCTTCTCATGTGCCAAGAGGTTAAGGAGAGGGTGGGAGAAGAGGGAAGCAGAGGGTGTATGAATGTGTGATTGCTCTTAAGTGGGGGCTGGAGGGTGACAAGAGAACTGCGCTATACAACTGAACAGCAGTGTGGGATGGCAGCTGTCACCAACAACTGGCTCTGATGTGCAAGTCACAGACAGCACAGAAGTCTGACCCATACAATATATGATTACTTAATATAGAGCTTTAAACTTGCCTGTATTTGAGTTGAAGAAGTACCCTTTCTGGGTTTAGGCATCTATTAGCAAATTCTTTAGGAAAGGCAAATTCCATAGCTGCCAGTTTCCATATAATCCATCTATAATGATTATAGACCCAAACTCTAGAAATAAGCTTTGGATCCACACCTGGGGTGTCACACAGAGCTCTGAACAAATAAAAGTAGAAGAAATAATAAAAACCAGGTAAGATGATACTGAATTCAATAACCCCGACTATTCTTTGCACAAAAACTAAATTGTACAAGATCATTCAATAAGTTGTTATGAGTTAACGTAATAAGTATTATAATTTTAGAAAATGACATGTATCAAAATATGCTAATAAAAATTTCACTTAACATGTTAGTCAATACAATTATTTCAACTGGAAAATGAGATCCTTACTGTAAAATAATTATATTTTAGATTATGTATTTCTTATCAAAGAGATTGTTTTTAGAAATCACCTAAGAACTTCCTTCTCTAGTCCTGGTTCTCTTCTTGATATCTGCTCAAATCTACAACTCCTCCTCCTTTCCCATTCTCACTCTCAGCACTACATAAACAGAAGTAATTAAAAGAGAACTTCCATAAACTTCCACCCTCCTATCTACCAACCACTAGCATCAGTACCCTTACACATTGCCTTCTTACTCTATTTAAAAAATTGTATACCTCTCCTCACCTAACTCTCTCTTACCCCCTTTTTCCAGCTTTATCTTCAAAGTATTTATCACTTTTTAATATATTATACCATTTACTTATTCCCTTTTAAAATTTTCTTTCCCTGTCCCAAACTAGAATATATGATTTATTAGGGCAGAGATTTTTTTGTTTTGCTATCCCTAGTACCCAAGATAGTATCAGACACATAGTAGGTTCTCAATAAATATTTGTTGAATGATCAAAAACACAGCTTGAGCCTCAACAATGCAGTTTGAACCATGCCCACCTGATTACAGAGTAATCACTCAACCTCTACACTATGCAGTTTACCTAATACAATTAAGTGATACAGCTGTTACTTTTCCAACTAGAATCAACAGCTGATATTTGTTATGTGGGACAAGTACCAAGATGTAAATAACATTCGTGTTTTAAAATACTCCAAAAACATAACAAAAATTTAAGAAAAAAATATTTTAACACTTTTCTCAAAACTATAAACTTAAAAAGATATACTGAGATCTCAAAAATAAGGGCACAGGAGAAAGGTTTCCTATCTCTTGTCATTGGCATGAGGTAATACCTCCCTGATAGCAAACATTTAAAATTATGTTTGTATAAACACTAGAATCCTAAGAGGATATATAGTTCCTAAACTGTTGATTTTTTAGGGCACTGGAGTTTTCTAGTCACTTGGTATTACTGATATTTAAGTATTTCTGTTTAACTTTATTTTTTATATTTTATATTTACTGAAATACACAATGAAAGAGAATATCCACACAAGTATACACATGTGTGTGGGTTTACAATAAGGCCAACTCACACTTAACCTTTCTTATCAGTTTTTATTTTATAAAAGCTATAATGTCCTAATTTAAGAAAAACCAATTCACTAAATCCTAAGACAAACCAAAATTCACTTTTCAAAAGATTTCAACAGAATATCAAGTGAACCACATGTACTTAAAATGATTCAATGTATAAACTTCTGATTTCTAGCCAAATTTTTAAGTTCAGGAGAGATAAGGAAAGATAAAAAGGGACTTGTGAGGAAGAGAGAGATGATGGAACATACAAAAGTTAGTTAATACAAAATTTCTTTTTGCAGAGAGTACCTATAAAATTCTTCTTTTCCAGCCATTCCATCATTGGAGGGTATGAGCCATCCACCATCAGCCAACTGTATTCCCTTTCCAGCCCATAAACTTTCCTTACCAAAATAATCCTGAGTGTGAAACTGAAAAGACTCTGCATTTTTGCTGTTAATTTTTACACAATGTTTAGAAACACCGTACCTATATAGCTGCACAAAATAAATGATAGAAAAACTTGATAATGAGTAAGAAACATCAAACAAAAGAATGTTTCACAGAAAAAAAAATTATAACACACCCAAACTGAATCTACCCAAAGTTTTTCATTTAAATATGAAAATATTCACTATAAAAATATGTAACTTACTTACTGGAAGTCAAAAAATTTTTACATAATATAAATGACCTATACATTCAAGAGTCTGCTGCACCTTTCCCATTCCCCTTATGTACATGCCTCCTGCTACATCTGCCATAGGAAGTCGTTGTGGGGATAAAAAAGTAATTTAATGTTTAAGAAAACCTCTTAAGTTAAAAAACTCAGAAGAGGCCCAGACTCTCACCTCTCCATTGCTCCAAATTCCAACTAGATAGTACTGGCTTAATAAGAATCCTTTTAAAAATGTAAATGGCTCTTAGCAGGTTCAGGGTTATGAGTCATTCACACTTTAAATTCAATGAGACTACTTTAACACCCAGCTGAGAGCACTTATAGTAATAAAATGAATACATTTTGAAGGCGAAAGAGAAATTGTAATTTTGAAGCACTGATCACTTTAGGATAACACAGCAGAGGAGGAGGTTGCCACTGCAGGCTGATTAGGAAGCAAGATGATTTTACTCATCCATTTCTGCATCAATTTGTTTTCTTTAAACAATTTGAAGATGCCAGTTAATGAAATAAAGTTACACATTGCTATAAAAGCTATTAATTAGCATTATAGACAAAAGCATACCTGTTTATGAGAACATGCAGTGGGGACTCGGCTTTCTACTGCTACTTTCAGAGAGATTCTAGGCATAGTGGATGTTTTTGCAAGATACAGACTGCCTGGCTGTGGAAAAATACGTTGCCTTTGTTTCTTTTTAATTCGCATATCCTGTATATCTCTGGCAGTCTGAAGATTTGTAATTAAATCTATTAAAGAATAAATAATTAACAAAAAGTAAAATTGAATATAAAATTTAAAAGCACAACCCTTGTTTTATAAAATGATATATATCAATTTGCTCTAACTTTAAATCTTAAGGGATGAAAAAAAGTTTCTACTTGATAAATGTTTCTAAAAGAACAGAAATAGATTATTTTTATTTCGAATTTGGAAGAAAATTAGTAGCCTGATAAAAATCATAATCCAATAATAGCTGTCCTAGACTGCATGTCTAATAGCTTTTTTTTTTTTTTTTAAGAAGAATGTCTACAGTTAGCTACCTTTGAAAGAAAACATTAGAGTAATTTAAACTTAATCTTTGGACAGAAATATCTAAAGCAATACAAAAGGTTTTGAAATTAGTAATCATCATAAAAGGGGCAAAAATCCTCAAGGTGTTATTTAACATAAGAAATATATATATCTGAAAGGCAAAAATACATCAACACAAATTTTCACACAATACCTAAAGGTTCTTCTTCACCCTTTGTGAAAAGCATAGCTGTTGTTTGATGAATTTCACTGTCATTAACATTATTTTCACGATCACCAGAGCCATGTTCATCTATGTTTTTTTGTTTTTGTTTGTTTTCCTCGAAATTAGTATTCCTGTTAACACACTGTTCATCTCTGTGAACATGCGATTTAGTTTTAAAAGGTGGGACAAAGACTTTCATTGGTTTGCCTGTAGTTGTCGAGTGTCTCCTTTTTTCATTTCTTGGGGCAGGAACCTTACAAAGTGGCTGCCCTGAAACTGATAAACTGCTTGAAGACTTTTCCAAGGTTGGGTGTTCAGAAAAATGAGATTTAGATAGAAATTCTTGACCAGATGCAGTGAAATTTGGATTCTGCATTTCTCGCCTTTCCGTACTTGTGCTACAATGGGGAGAAAATATTTAAGCTTGATTATTTACCAGTAAATGTACATATATATATATATATATATATAAATGTTTTGGAATATGTATTTTTTTTTCGTAGACCCTCAATTGCTACATGGCAATCCTATTCTGGTAACCGTTCTGCATTTCATCATGGTTGCCCTCCAAAACAATACCACACTCTCCAAGTCTGTAACTATCTCTCACACACTGACTCCCAGCCTTTGACTTTACCACCTACAAACATGAGAGAAGAGAATGTGTCAAACCTGGATTCCCCCATCTGTCTCTTCCAGGTCTATCACAGCTCCTCACTTACCTCCTTCGCCAGACATCTGTCTACCCGTCCTCTTCTCATGGTAACCTCTTCACCTGTATTCTTGACCCCATCTAGTATCCCAGTCTCCTCGGGAGCCCCACTCTTGCAATGATATTCCATCTCCTTCCTTTCTCTATCATCTGTTACACCTTTTTCATTCAGAAAGCCTTGCCCACTCTTGACTTTTTTCTCAACCTTATCTCCCTTTCAAGCGGATACTGTTACGTACCCCTCATGGCCAACCTTCCTCCGTAGGTAATCTAAACTAGCTATTTTCACTTCCTCACTTTCCACTCTCTGAACTCTCATTTTCCCCACTATTCTACAGAAACTTTTCTCAATAAAGTTGCTAATGACCTCCCAATACCAAAATTAAAAAAAGCTTCATGTGTAAACTCATTCTGCTTGACCTCTAACAGTTTTCACAACTTGTTCCTTTTTAAAATTCTCACCGCGAATATTTACACCACGATTGTCCCTCTTTTTCTTTCTTTCCTTTTCTTTTTTAACTGTTTTTTTCTTCTTTCTCTTAAAAATCTTCCTGCCTCCAAAGTTGGATTTCTTCCCTAGACACTTCCCCTGGGTGATATGAGTCATTTACATTGCTTAAATTACCATCTAACAATAAAAATATCAATCTGTATCTTTATGCCCGACACTCCCCAGGTGTTATTCTTATACTTTGAACTGCATCTAGTACCAGACATCCCTATCTTGATGTTCCACACTCATCTCAAACTAAGCATGTCCCAAACTAAACTTACCACCTTCCCTAGCGTACATGTTCTTCCTCGATATTTTGTTGAAAACCCCATACTTCCTTTTACCCAACCCTAAGCCCATGGAACTTGAAGTTACCCTACAACTTATTTAGTTATCCATTCATCTATCCAGCAAGTATTTAATGTGTTCCTACTACTTTCCAGGCAGTGTTCTGGCTGGGGGATATAGTGACAAATAAAACAAATTAATAGAGTCTACATTCTAGTGGGGGGAAACAGACAAACAAGTAAATATGTCAATTGGTATTATATATGCTATGGAGAAAATTAAAGCATGGTAAGGGGGACAGGAAGTGTGTCCAGCAGAAATAAATAAACGATATTTTATATAGGCTGGTAAGGAAAACATTATTGACAAGGTGACATTTATACAGAGACCTAAAGGAAGTGAGAGGGAAAGCCATGAAGAGATTTGGGAGAAGACTGCTACAGGCAGAGTAGACATCACGTACTGGGCTAGACACAAGTGTGCCTGGAGCAGAGTAGGCAAGGGGAAAGTTAGCAGGTGAGACTGGAAAGGTAGCAAAAAGGCCAGATCACAAAGAACCTGCGTACCATGGTAAGGACTTCTGGCTTGTACTATGAGATGGGAAGTCATGGAACAGTTTTTGAGTCCAGAAATGACATAATCTGCCTTATACTTAAAAGGATCCCTCTGGCTTCTTTGCTGAAAATTCACTGTGTATAGGGAGGTGGGGGGAGGCAAAGTAGGAAGCAGGAAGACCAGTTCTGTTGAAATAATGTAGACAGTTTTATGGTGACTTGAACCAGGTGTTAAGGGTGGAAATGGTGAGAAGTGATTGGATTTGGCATATATTTTGAAAGCAGAGTTGTTAGACTTTTACATTTATAGGAAAACAAGTAAGGGGAAAGAATATCAGCTTTGGAGATGTTACATTTAAGATATCTGTAAGTCACCCAAATAAAAATGTCAAGTAGGTAGCTGAATGAATAAATATGTTGTTCAGGGAAGAAAGCTGGGCTAAAGATATTAATTTTGGAGCTGTCACCAAATAGATGGTATACAGAGTCATGAGTGGATGAGATACTAGGGAGGAAGGGCAGGAAGAGAAGCCATCTGGAGCTGAACCATGCAGGTATTTAACCTTTAGCAGTTAGGGGAAGAATTAGCAAAGGAGAGTAAGAAAGAACAGCCAGTGGGATAGGAGGAGACGTAAGACAGATGTCCCAGAAGCCAGAGTAAAGAAAATGGTAACTGGTAATCTTGATGAGGGGTAGTGGGTAGTGATGAAAGACTGGGATGGGCTCAGGAGAGAAAGGGAAGAGATGAAGTAGAGAAAGTGAGTTGAGACAATTCTCATAAGATGTGCTTTAAGTGGGGCATAGAAATGGACTGGTGGGATAAGAGGAGTCAAGAAAGGCTTTTCTTTTCAAGATGGGAGATTTATAGCAACTACCTACACTGATGGGACTAATCCAGTAAGGTGGAAAAATGATCAATGCAGGAGAGAGACGGGACAATGGCTGGACTGGTTTTCTTGAATAGACCTAGATGAGATCAAGTGCACAGGAATGAATAAACCTGTGTACTCCAAAACTTACTTTCACTGATTTTTCACTCCAATGTTTTTAAATATGAAAAATATTGTGAAAATGAGGAGTTTGCTTTGCAAGTTATGATCAAGACCTCTATTTGAATCCACATGGAGATATTTTGCCACTCTCAGTTAATGACTCTCTTGCCAAATCTTGAATCTGTCTTCCACTCACTCTCTGCTCTCTACCACCATGTACTAACTAAACTAAGGCCTTTAGTTCCTTACTAATCTCCTTGCAACCTTTTCTCTCTGGTCTGTTTCTAAAACACGAATCTGGTTACGTCACGTCTCTTCTTAAACTTCCAAAGACAAAGTATCGCCTATCCAGGTTTCGACTTGTCAGAAATGACATACAGGAGGCTTCCTTCTTGGTCCTACTCTCTCCATTTCTTTGTGTTTCCTCGTCCTCAGCCCACCCCCAGCCTGACAAATCCCATGATGAAAGTCACACAACTTCTTACTGTTTCCAGATTTGGAATGCCCTCTTTAACCAGCATTCTTTACATTCCATCTAAAGTACTTTTCCTATTAAACTTTTGTCACATAATTAAGCTGCCAATTTTTCTGTGCTCTCACATCACTTTATTATATTCATTTTAGTATTTATAGCACAATAATTCTTTTCATGCCTGGCTCCAAGACAAGCAATCTGACTTGGACTTACATATCTTTTCATCTATCAACACAGTATAAATTAGATACTTCGAAAAGGTGCTTAATACCTGTTTGTTAAATGCATAAAACTATTTTCCCATCATATGAGTAAATTAAGGTAATATGTAGATAAGTAAGCATTTACTTTATTTTTAATATTACAACCTACTTTTGAAAATGAAAATTTTAAAAATCACCTGGATTTCTACATTCAAAACATGTATATTAGTAGCCTGCTGAAAAATATATTCCAGAATACAGGTCAATGACTTTTTCAACGTCACAAGTAGTTATTTTTGAAAAGATAACATTAATGCAATTTAAACCATATGTTTGGGCTTAAAAATTTACCATTAGAAAAGATTTTACAACTGCTGTCTACAATTTGAGATGCTTCTGTGATATTCACATCCATTATCTATAAGTGACACCTCAGTAACTGCTTCTTCTGGGCTTTTTTATATTGAAGAGCCACCATGGAGAATGGAGATTTAGCTCCCACAAGACCACTTCGACTTTACCAAACACTCTTTCTCTCTCTCCTTTCCTCATCTTCCCAAGTTACATATTCGATTCTGTCAATATTTTACATTTATATTATGACTAAATACTTTTTACAGCTGAGTGTGTTATATTAGTAAAAAGTATATGTGGTATTAATATGTAGTACATTCTCATTGTAATTCCTATCTTTACAACTTTTGCTTTCCATTGGGTTATTATTTTTTTAAAACTCTGCTGCTTTTCTATGTACCTATCATTCATTCACACCCAAACTCTCAGCTTTATACATATAATTCTCTTTTCATTCTGCTCCTTGAATAGTGTTTCTTCTAAGTTATTTTCATTAGTTTGATTTTTGGTTATTTCATTTTTGATTTTTGTGATGTTCGGTAATCTTTGGTTGTCTGTTCATATTTAAGCATCGGGGATCACAGAGCTGTTTGGAAGCCTTTGGTACACCGTTACTGATTGTAAGCAACACTGTAGATTAACTGGAAGCTTCTAATAGTGAAAACTTAGCTACCAGCATTCTGGAAGCTGAGTGGGGGAAGAAGACCTGGGGAGGAGAGCCCCCCAACATTCAGTGTGCACACATTAACCTGATCCCCTTGCCTTCAGTATATTACTCCTGCCTTCCACTGTGCCTAGTGTGTTCAATAAAGAAACCCTGTATTGTACCCTCCCTGGACAGTTAACCTCTAGTCTTTTGTTAGACTGCATAAGAGGTAGTGCCCAGCTTCATGGAGTGAAGGAGGGGATTTGACGGCATCTTAAATAGATTCTCAACATATATACCCTTATTTTGGCTCCTTCTCCACCACCCAATTATTTTTTCTTTCTTTTTTTTCTTAATTTATTTATTTTTGGCTGTGTTGGGTCTTTGCTGCTGTGTGCGGGCTTTCTCTAGTTGCAGCGAGCAGGGGCTACTCTTCATTGCAGTGCACAGGCTTCTCATTGTAGTGACTTCTATTGTTGTGGAGCATGGGCTCTAGGAGCGCAGGCTTCAGTAGTTGTAGCTTGCGGGCTCCAGAGTGCAAGCTCGGTAGTTGTGGCGCATGGGCATAGCTGTTCCACGCCATGTAGGATCTTCCCAGACCAGGGCTCAAACCCATGTCCCCTGCACTGGCAGGCAGATTCTTAACCACTGTGCCACAAGAGAAGTCCCTCACCACCCAATTCTGAAGATTCACCAGTTCCTGAGCTTCTGAGGCTTCTTTAGTGTAAAATGGTGGGTTCTCTCCTCTCCCCACTACCACTTTCAAATCAGTTTTCTCCTGTATGTATGCTTTGAACAATGTAGTCACTGTGGTCTCTCCTCTCCCATTCTCCCTGTCTTTGGGGAGGGGACGTGTGTGTGTATATGTGTATGTATGAATTCCTTCATGGTTGTTTTGGTAAAAATTTGAGAGGCAATTAAAGTAGGTGAGTATGCTCAATTCACCATCTTTACCAAGAAGTTTCTTAATACATTAAAATACTTCAGGTTCTGCTTTAATCTTTTTCTGGTAGGCAAACTCTCCCAGGGCTTTATTCTACCAAAATGGTCTGGGTACCTGTCTAGGTTTAGCCACACAGCTGTAATTCTGGGATCTCCCCCTTCTGTATAATCCTGATGATTCCCTTTACCTTCTCCTATGTTGAATTCCTGTTTCTTAAATCCTATATCTTCCTCCTTCTGATTTATGGACTTTAGTTAGCTCCCTGAGAAAAGTGTGTGGGAGACAAACCTTTTGATACTTTACATCTGAAAAATGTCTGTCCTCACACTTATTTGATATTTTGGTCAGTGGTAGAATTCTAGGTTGAAAATCATTTTCTTTCAGAATTTTAAAGGCATTGCTCTGTAATCTATAACCTTCTAGCTTCCACTGTTAATGATGAGAGGACTCATACCATTATGACTCTGGAAACTTCATTTGAAACCTGATTTTCTAAAATTTCACAAGGATATACTTTAGTACAGGTCATTTTTATTCATGTGCCTACTCAGAGGGTCCTTTTAATCAAGGAAACTCATGTCCTTCTGTACTGATAAAATATCTTAAATTATTTCTTTGAAAACTTGTATTTCTCCTCTGTTACTTCTTTCTCAAAGTCCAAATCTTCAGATGTTAGAGCCACAGGACTGACTTAAAATTACCTTTCATTCTTTTTTCATCTCCTCTTCTTTTTTGCACTATATTCTGGGAGTTTTCATAACTTTTATCTTCTATTTCTTCTACTGAGTTAATTTATTTGTGCCATCATATTTTTAATTTCCAAGAGCTCTTCTTATAGCAACTTGTTCTTATTTTACAGATGCAATATGTTCTCTTTCCTGAAAATATTAGTACTTTTTTTGAAGTTTTCTTCTTGTTGCATGGTCTATTTCCTCTAAGTTCCTTTTCTGTCCTTTGGTTTTTGTACTTTGGATACTATCTTTCCCAGAGGCTTTCTTCCAATGACTAGTGATCCTTGATTATCTATTCTCATTTAAGTGTGAAGCACTGAAGAACTGACTGGAAGCTGTGTGCTGGTGGGCTTGTCAGTTGTTGGCTTCACTGTCTGGTGATCTGGTATGCGGTTTAACTTAAGTAACCACAACTGTCAGTATTTTTAGTCTTTTCTATTCCTGTTACCCACAGAAACAATCGTCTAGTCTTCCGCCTAGAGGCCTGGCTGCCAGCCTCTGGGAGCCAAGTGTGGGAAGGAGGCTAGGGAGTCTCACTACTCGACATCCAGATTTTTACTTTATCTCTCTTTTCAGAATCTTCCCCCAACCCCATCCCCAATTCAGAATCCCTCCAATTCATCTTCTCCAGAGAATGACCTTCTGGTCTTTTGACAGAAAAGGGATAATTGCCTGCCTGCGTGGGGGAGGGGATGTAGATGTCTCTTAAACAGATTTTCAACTAATCTTCCTATTTTCTACCTCACCTTCAGAATTACATGTTGCTGCCAATTTGAGTCTTTCTCAGGTTCTTTAGGGGAAACTGAATAGCTTCTCTGCTTGCTCTAATGTCAGGTTTTAGCTTTCTATGTCTTTCTAAATCATTTATGATTTTTAGCTTCTAAAATTTTGTTGTTTCTTCTGAAACAACACTGTACTTACAGATTTATACATTAAAAAAAATCCTCTTAGTAACTAATAGGGTTTTGAGAGGGAGGAGAGATAAAAGCATATTTTCAACATATGCCATCTTTAATTTTTCTTTCACTTCCACTAATATAATTGAGATATAATATAGGCCACCTTTATTAATTGGTTTTGAGTAATTTCCGTAATCTCTCTCAACCTCAGTACCTTATCCACAAAATTGCAATAAATCTGTTTTTCTACTTTACAAAGTTATTAAAAATGACATAATAATATACACAGCACTATAAAGTACTACCAAAGTACAGAATTATTTAATCCTGATGCAGGCTTTCAAAAAGGGGAAGTGTTAATGTCTGTACTGTATGTTAGAGCCAGCATTTCTAGAAATATTTATTTAAAAACCCCACATTTTTCCTATACTATATTAGTAGAATTAAAACAAAAAAATTAAACATGTCTTACCAAGAGGGTCCACAGGTAACTGGCTCTAAAGAAATGTGATGCATAAACAATCTTCTATCTTTCATTGTGCCTAGAAAAATATTATTTTACATTATGTATTAATGAAATGTCTTTTACATTATGTATTAATGAAAATCTAATGGGAGATTTTATTTCCTATGTTCATTACACATTATTGTAAATATTTACACAAAAATGTGAGAAAATTATACATTTAAAATTTTTCAATGCATATAATGAATGCTTAGTTAATAACCATCAAAAATTTGATTCACAAATTGATAATGATGAATACCAAATAACTCACAGTGCAAACATATATAAGAAATCAGTATAAATTTAGTCAGCTGATGTTAATCATAACTCAAATGTGTTAGTGAATTGCCAATGCAAATATAATATTTAAAAGTTTTATGAAGGTTGACAAGCTAAACTGTAGATATTATTCATTCTCAGCAGGTAACTTGTACTTCTTAAATCTTCAAAACTAGTCCATTAGTAGGGACGGGATTGGTTGAATAAACCAGAATACACTGATACAGCGACATGATCAAGTACTATACAACCACAAGAAAGAACGAGGACGATCTCTTGATACTTATTAAGGCATGATCTCCAGATAAATTCTAAAGTAAACAACAAACAAAGAAGGTACAAAACCATATGCATACTGATACCTTTTGAGTAAGAAAGAAACGTAATGAGAACATATATACACATATTTACTTATTTTCACAAAAAGAAACCCTAAAAGGACAGACCAAAAACCATTTAAAATAGTTACCAAGATAGTGAGGAAGGTGGTGAACAGTGTAGAGGAGATGGCGATGGAAATCAGGCTTCTCCAAGTAAACCTTTTTGTAGTTTTGATGAATGAACTATGTAAACATTCTATTTATTCAAATATAAAATTAAAAAAGAAAAAGCAAACCCTAAAACTGAAAACTAATGAATCTAACCTAATTATTAAATTGTTAACTGCAAACAAAATAATTATTTTGAGTGGCATTTGAACACAGAACTTTGACTACACATTTTTAATGATATATATTCTTAGGACAAAAACTGCAAAGAATTCTTAAATTTCCCTTAGTAGTTTTATTATTGGTATTTATTAACACTGGTATTGTAAACTTGAAGCTATTATACATATACTGTAAGACAGTGATTCTCAAAGTGATCCATGGAACCCTGGGTGGGAGGAACCCACAACCCTTAAAGGGGATCCAAGCTGTCAAACTATTGTAATAATAATCATATAATAAGAAGAAGAAGAAGGAGAAGAAGAAGTTGAAAAAGGAAAAGAAGGAGGAGGAGAAGAAGTTATATATATCTTTCTCACTGTGTTGACATTAGCACTGCTGGTATGTCCTGCTGCATACTTTAGTGCAATAATTGTCTTGAGGAAATGCACTGTATGTGAACTGCACTAATCATTTTTGTCCCAAAGAATTCCATTTTTACTTGAAAGAATAACCAACAAATCACAATCTTTCAGACTTGGGTATGCAGCAGATATTTCTTCAAAAATGAATGAAATGAGCTTATCACTACAAAAAAACAAGTGAGAGTATTTGCTGCCAAACAAACTGAATTGTAAAATTCAAGCTTTTAAACAAAATGACAATTTTGGAACGCTTGTATCTGGCTGTTAGCTTGACAATTTCCCAATACTAAATTTTCAGATTAGATCAGTGGTGACATTAACAAAAGTAATTGTTTAACATTGTGTAATAAAATGTGTCAACGTTTGGAAGAGCTGCATAACTCTGAGCTAATATTTTCAAACTGACCAATGCACAATATTTAATATTTATAAATATTAAAATTTCTCAGTTTTAATGTTGAATATGGTAAATATAAATAGATATAATCCACACAACCAAATGCTCTTTGGGATCCTCAATCATTTTTAAGAATATAAAGAGATCTTGAGATCAAAAAGTTTGAGAACCATGGCTGGAAGATAAAGCAAATAAGTAAATATGTTAATGTTATTAGAAACCAAGAATGCAGCATTAATAAAAAATACACCAGCAGCTATGAGCATAGTTAGCATTCAAATTTTGTTTTTTAAAAAATATTAACCACTGGAAGGATCTTTGTAGATTCTAAGGATTCTAGAACTGGGGCAGGGAATTACAACGACTCCCTAAGAAATCTTTTTGTGAAAATAAAAAGCAAGAAAGTGTTCAAAGGTTAATTAAAGCATATTAAAAAAAAAAAACTCTTAGGAAATACTTGAAAAGGTTTCCACTTTCAAATTTGAAATGATTTGAGCATTAAAAAATGTTTTCTTTTGTAAAGAAATACATTACTTATGTGTTCTTTTAAACTTTATATATACATTATAAATAAAAATCTAAGAAATCAGTTTTACTCAACTAAGAAAAAAATTCCGTACTACCATTAGTAGTGATTACTACACCAACTACTCTTTACTCTGAAAATTGGTAAGTAAAGGGAAAGAATTCAATATTTACCCTGCCTTTTTAGGAGGAACTATAGAGTTCATCCCCAGTTGTTAAGGGAAAGCTCTTCCTTGCTGAAGAATCCCATCTAATAAATGTATAAGAAATAACATAATTTGAAAGTCACTGTTTTTCAATTAAATAACTGATTCATGTAAATATTATGAAATCAACTAGATTCTAGAACCTGAGCTTAAAGTATTTTACTAAGTTCTTACTAAATTCTTACAGCTTTTTATTTTAAAAGTCATTATTTTGTTATCATTTCACATTTCTCAATTATGGAGAACCTCCACATTATACTAGGTATTATGAAGGAAAAGCTCACATAACAAAACAAGGCAAGATGTAAGCTTTAACAAACCACACTGTAAAGGCATGCCCAATTACCTGCATACCCAAAGAAAAATAACTTAAAGAATACTAAGTATAGTAACTATAGAAAAAGATATGGATAAAAAGCAAATTTTACCATCTGGAGTGCTTTTTGAAGCCTTTAAGTATTTTCCTTGATTTTCTATTATCCTGTCAAATTCATTCAACAAGTTTCTTTTGATTGGGGGTTCTCCTAAAAGGAAATTTCCATACATGTTTTTAAAACAAATAATATCAAATTTTTTTTTAAAAAGCCTATAGTCCATTTTTTAAAAACTAAAGTACTGACTCTTACAATATGCTAACTAGTGAAAATTCTATTTTGAAAGAGAAAATTTTCAACATCAATTTAATTTCTATTATTTTTTGACCATTTAAAATACCACTATTTAATAGGGTCCAGGGATAAACAGGTGTTACCAGATATCACAGATAAGCTATTTTTTAATAAGCTGCCACTTAGTAACCCTAGGTTTACTGGCAATAAGGACAAACAAAATTTCTTCAAGTAAACTTTTTTTTTTTTTTTGCATTACACTCAAGAAGGAATTTATGATATAGGTCCTTGAATTAGAGTCAGTGAGTAGGAGAAAAGATTTTAAATTACCAAAATTACATTCAAGTATTACCAAAAGTAATATGTACTTCTTTTTTATTTATTTATTTATTTTTTGCGATACACAGGCCTCTCACTGTTGTGGCCTCTCCTGTTGCGGAGCACAGGCTCCAGAGGCCCAGGCTCAGCGGCCATGGCTCACAGGCCCAGCCACTCTGCGGCATGTGGGATCTTCCCGGACCAGGGCACGAACCCGTGTCCCTTGCATCAGCAAGCGGACTCTCAACCACTGTGCCACCAGGGAAGCCAATATGTACTTCTTATTTAAAAACTCTACAAAGGCTGAGAGTAAACTTAAACCATAATTTGTTATGCATTTCCATGTCATCCTGAGATAATGTGTTAACAGATACTTTGCTCTTTGATGCTTTTTTAAAAGTATAAATCAAGTTTTATTGGAAACCTGAATTGCATACAGAGTCAAGGTGGAGATAAACCACAAAGCCACAGGCTATTAGGAATTGACGTTTTATTAAAGAAAGTAAACTTGAAGGATTTAATAAACAAAAATGTCCATGCAAGTCTGTATCAAGTGTTAGATTATAAAGTGACTTAATTGCTTGACAAGAACCTGTACTATTCAAGTAACCAGAAGCTGATTAAACTATATATATTGATATCTAACAGAAGTGAGGGAAATGAAACAGTGATGTTGTTGAGAACATTTAGTAGAAGTCTGAGTTGTTTTTATTCCTAAGCATAAGGCCAACCCACTTTAGTACACACATGAACAAAACGGGGTCCTATAAATAAAGCCATTATTTTCCATGAAAGAATTATGAATATCGTTAAGCATCTGCACCTCAGAATTTTGCACTAGAGAACAGCAACAGTTTAAGGTAAGTATTATAAACTTACTACTTTGCCCATAACATAAACTTGGTAAAGAATGTGACCTGGATAAGACTTGTCCACCAGGATGACTTAAAGGCAAAATGCACCAAGTGGAAGAATGAACTCACAGGCTTCAGTGTCTTTCTCCGTAATGTGAATGGACTGGACAAGAAAAGTTGTGGTAACTCAACTACTCTACCAGTCTAGAGTTTTTAAACAGTAGCTAGGTATTTAAGATCATCCACTTAAAAGTTGGAGAGTTAGTTTTTATTTACTTTAATTGTAACTAATCAACAGATTCAATTATTTAAGATTACTCCTAGACAGAGATACTAACAGAAAAAAAAAAAAATCAAACATCCAATTAACCTAATAATTGAACTAAGTTGTTATACTACATTTAAAAGAGAAATTAGAACATACTCCAAATGGCATTAAGACCAGAATACTATTTGCTAATGGTAACTGATTTTAGAACACTTCCTGGATGAAAAAAAAAAAAAAAAGCTAAGCAACACCTATAATTAGAAACTAACTTTTAAAGTTCTTAAGACCCAGAGTCTGAACCTCTGTGCTCTCTCCCCCTCTCTATGTGTATGTATGTAAACAGGACTCAGCCAATGACTTCTTGGTACACAGACTCAGTGATATCACGAGTGAAATCGCATTCTCCCAAACTACACATAAAAGTCTGAAGAAAATATATTCAGTGTATAATATCCTAATTGCTACAACCTAGCATATCAGAATTATTAAGGATTTAATTTAAAAAGTGATTGGGAAACCAACAGGAAATAACAGACACTTACCAACTGTGACAAGTGCATCTCCTCTTCTTTTTCCAATTCCTGAATTTATCAAAACCGTTTCCTTGTTTTTTTGGCATGTAAAATGAGAGTGTTTGGCGTGGCTTAGAAGTTCAGAATCTGTCAGCTCATCATCTTCCATAAAGGCTTTGGCAATCTCTACTGCTTCTGTTTCAAAATACTTTTCTGGATCTTTGGAGTTAGGAGAACAAACTTCTGTATTTGTTTTCATAGGAAAATCAGGAAAAGTTTCAGTTTTCCCAATTTCCATTTTTATATTTTTAGGTAAAGTTTGTTCTTTACCCAAAAGACGAATGTTATCAATGTGTGATACATTGGTTCCTGACATCAACTGTTTGTCTTGCTTAAACTGAGAGAGATATGGAGAAGCTTTAATAGCTTGATTATTTTCTGAAGAACCACTTTCAATGTTATAGTTGTTTGATAATTTAAACTCTTCATTATAGGCTTTTCCCGTTTTGGAGCTTACAGAGTGTTCTGAGGTTCTCTTATCAATACAAGAAAGAGTAAGTATCCTTGATACATCTTGTCTAGATGGAGGTGAATGCTGAAGACTACATTCAGTTCCAATTAAATCAAATTCCTCGAACATTCCCGTAACTTTGCAAAAGGCACTCTCAGAAACTGGAACCTGTTTTCCACTTGCTGTACTAAATCCAGAGAAAGCAGATGATAGTAAATTTTGGGGGGTATGTATCACAGTATTTTCTTCTCTTGCAAACTTGTTTGAATGTTCTTCATTACTTTTAAATGATACTTGGGGAAAGAGTTGCTTAGCACTATCTTCTGTCTTAGAAAATACCTGTCTTGCCTTTTGTAAGGCAGCATCTGATACTTGTACAGATTTTCCACTTGCTGTGCTAAAAATCCCACAAACATTTATAGAAGAGACTGACTTGGGACATTTTCCCATGTTAAATTTACACTTATCAGAAGTTTTCAAATTAATATGACAAAGTGGTGTTTTAGAAACTTTCTCCAATCCAGATATACTTTGGTCATGTTGTAAAAGGTGTTCACTTTTAATGTCAGGAAAAACCTCGTGTGAATGCATACTATGCTCTTCACTATCTGGAGAGTTAGGAAAAATAATATCCTCTGAATCACCCAATGCCTTATGAGAATGTGTCACAATCTTTGTTCGGCCAGTGCCTGATTCACTCTCAGTGTTTTGCTTAGTTACCTTCCTGCAGTTGTCTGTAAACCTCTCTCTCACTTTTGTTTCATGAGAAACAAAGGCTATTTTATCACTTGCTATACTGAGTGCAGGTTGCTCTGTCTCAAAATTATTTGAATCAGATATGGCCACTTCAACAGCTGTGTTTGTATTTTTGCATGGTGAAGAGTCTGTGACAAGTTTCTGAACACAACTATCTTTGTCTACAGCTTGTGGGTTTATGTTTGCTTCTCTTACAGTGGATATTATTTCAGAAAAACTAGTGTTTTTTCTATCTTTGACATTCCTCACTACTGACTCAATATCAGAATTATGACTTTTATTTTTTGAGAGATACTCTGACTTATTAAATAACTCATTGGAATGAGAAAAATCAGAATGATATGAATAGCTGTTAGACATGCTGTTACTTAAGGAAGTTGAATCTTGTTTTTCAGAGAGATTTTTGTCATTTTCAGTTATGATACTGTTTGAACTATTTCCACATGAAGGATTTCCTACACAATCTCCAGGATATTCCTTTAAACATATAACCTTGGCAGAATTTATTTTTTCTAGTTGATTATTCAATTCTCCTTCTCTAAGCCATTTTTTGGCTTCAAATAGTGAAGCCTGACTCACAGAAATTTTTCTACCACGTCCTGTGTAAAAGGCTAAAGCTGAATTTTCAATGGCTGAACAAGTGGACTGATCTGTATAACAAGTTATAGGACTTTTTCTTGTTTCTTCTTCTATATTTTCATGTACTTTAACTCTCAGAGAGATACTATTTGATATCTTGAGATTTTCACTTTGTCTGTATAAATGATCACTTAAGAACCTGGGTGGCATGCCTGTCTCCTTAGAAACAAGCCTTTTCTCCTCTAGAGAATACTGCATTTCTTCATGCTTTGGGGCAGTTATTTCAACTGTCTCACATGCTAATTCAAGCCCTTCTTTACATAGCTCTCTGTCCTTTAGCGTCTTTGCCCCTTGATGGCTGAAATTAGTGATTTCACTATTATTTTGCTTTTTTTCATCAAAAAGATTTTTCACTTTGTCCAAAGATTCCTTCGCAATTTTTACTTTTTTCCCACTAGCTGTATGAAAACCCAACATGGTTGGTTCTATGATCTTTTTGATTTCACATTCAGGTCTCTGCTGGAGAGTCAGTACTTGATTTTTAATACCAACTGGGTCGCCTCCTTTCAATATTTTGTTTTTGACCATATCTGTTTCCTCATGACTTGAAATGTCTATTTTGTTGATATTTATGCCAGAAAGTAATTCAGAATTTGAGGAATCTGAAAAGTTATTCAGTTCTTCTGCAGATTTTTCATCAAAGAAATTTACAACTTTATTTAAAGACTCTTTAGAGACTCTGATGTTTTTCCCACTTGCAGTCTGAAAGGACAAATCAAAAACATCAAAATCTTTTATATTTTGCCTCATCTTGTTAGCGGCTGACTCTTTTTTATTTGACATATTAACATTAAATGTTTCTTCAGCTTTCACAACTTCCAAACAAGTTAAATCTGACAAACCTTTAATTTGAATGTTTCCCTCCTTCATAAACTGGCTAGATAATTTTAGATGTATGTTTTGTTGATCAATACATGGCAAGCCATTTTCATCTTTACGAATATAAACTGTATCATTTTTACTTGAAGCATTGCCATCAGATTCTAAGTTACAAACAAAACCAGTATATTTGTTATCTTCATTTTCAGTATTTCTCCTGTAGTCTTCAGTATATTCTTTGACAAAAATGCCAGTAGTCATTTCAATGTTATTTTGTAGCGTTAGTTGGCATTCATTATTTTTCTCACTTAAATTTTTATCATTGCTGTAATTTTCTACCGTAAACATCGAAACATCAGAATCATTACACTGACTTGAAGAGAAACTTCCTGGATCTACTTCAGCAGGAGTTTCCTCACTAACATTCTCAATGTCACCGAACAGTTTCATGGCTTTCTGCAATGATTCACTAGAAACATTCAGTTTTGCACCACGAGCAGAATAAAAGCCCCTAAACTCCACTTCGTTTTTATCTGTTAAATAACCAGAAGCACTTTTGTTACAGTTTGTTGTTGAGAAGCAAGCCAACTTTTGCTTACCTCCAACTATACCTTTACATTTCTTGCTGCTACCCACCTGACTGAGAGATGGGGCATTAATTGTGAGATGAAGATCAATATCTTTCCATTCCTCAGAAGTGGTATTCAAGACAGTTATCTGGTTTTCAGGCATTTCAAATGGATTACTCTGTAACATGTGGCTTGGTTTTCTAAACTGTGTAAATTCAAACTGACTTCCTGATTCTTCCAATATAGTAGAAAGTTCTGTAATTTCTGCCTTCTGGCTAGGTGTTAAATTATGGTTTGAGTTAAAGTCTCCCTTTAAAGATAAAACTAGAGGAGTTGTGTGACTATTTCCACTATCAGAAACAACTGCACTACTCTGCACATACCCAGATACAGTATTAACTGACTGTGAATCAAGTTCATGAGGTCTGCTTCCTTTCTTTTGATTTTCTAATGATACGGTATTTACAATTTCAACACAGGCTAAGCTAGTAGGATAATGTTCTTCAATATCTTTGAAGAGCATTTTACTTTTCTTAATGTTGTGTTCAGACAGCTTTATTTCTTTATTAGAAGCTGTTCTGAAGCCACGTCCAAAATTGTGACTTGAAATCGAATCTGAGAGTCCTGCCCATTTGCCCATGCAATCATTATTTCTGTTTGATTTCATATCTATATCCAACGAGACATCTGACTTTGAATCTTGACCTAGAGTCATTTTTGGTGGTTGCTTTACACTATTTCTATTCTTCTCTGCAAGATCACAGACTACATCTGATGAACCAAAATCTTTTGTAATCGACACTTTGGCTGCTTGTCCGTCATCTATGTCTGTACATGCTACTATGGCAGAGTTCTCGGGAACAGCTTCTCTTAAACAACTGAGGTCTGCCTCATGAACTTCCTTAATGTTTCCTAAAACAGGAATATTCCTTTCAGTAGTTGTTTGAAAGACAAAATTATTCTCTTTGTCTGGGAAAAGTTCTTCAGAGTTTGGAGGGACAGTTATTTTTGAAATTAAAGTAGTTTCTTCTTGGTCTTTTTGGATTACTGTGAGATTTGTATTTTGGTTGAACTGTACCTTCATAGAAGGTGATGCTTCTGTTATGTATTTTTCAGGTGACAACAGCTCAGCTTTTTTAGAATTTTCATTTACAACACATGTTTCTTGATTCTTTTCCATGGAAATACTTTTGGTTAATTCAAAACCAGCTTCACAATTCTCAGATTTTATTTTCTCTGACATTTTATATGATTCTTTTCCTCTAGAAATCACAACTGGATTTGACAGAAGATCCTTGGAGCTACGAGTTAAAATGGTGGTATTATCATGGCCATGTAAAAAGCTTTCCTGGGATTGGAAGAGAATATCATTACATTCCTCTGAATGTGGCAATGCAGGCTGAAATACTGCAGGCAATACTTTTTCCTTTATATCTGAAACTCTCTGGCTTTTTGGATCATCTTCACAGTGCTTTTCCTGCAAGCATGACACATAACCAGTTTCTGTGGTTATAAATGACTGCAGTTTTTCCTTATTAATTTTTGCTTCTTTATAATCAAGATCCTGAGATATTGTTTTATTATTATTAGAACTGCTTTCATTATTAGAACATTTTCTCATAATTGTCCCAAAAGAGCTGGTTACAGACAAAGCCGGTTCTTCAGAATCATTCTGTAAACAGTTTTTTTTAACAGAAGAATGCAATAAACCTAAGCATAAAGACACAAAGTGACAAGATGAAATTGCAGTTCCATCAATCACATTCACTAAATATTTTCCACTAAGTTAAAAAGGTAGTGTCTAAAACAAGAATTACATGAAAAGCAAGAAGTGAATGTCAGGTTTAAAAGAATTCTAAATATTCTCTATTTTGAATTTATTACATTTCCCAACTAAAGATATATAGGACCTAGGTTTTTTTAATAGTATTTATCAACTCAATTAAAATTAGTAAGTAGTTCAAGAAAGCAGCTAGCTGCCATAAGTAAAACTCAAAGTAATTTTATTGGAAAATAAAATTAGAAAAAATTCTTTGCTAATATTGATGTAATAGGAGTTAGAAAAGCAAGGCAAAGAAAAGGAATTAGAAAACTAACCATTTCCTTTGGTTAATTCAGTCTTTCACATTGAAAAAAAAAAAAACAAACCCAAAATGAACTTTTTAAAAAAGGTTCTTCACATGAAAGGCCTGAAATACTACCCAATGTCAGGCAAATGGGTTAAACTGCTCTGTTTCGTTAATTTTATTGACCCTCTGAATTTCCTACTAACAAGTCAAAATTGTTAATCTCATTTCATTTAATCACTAACCACTACTACATATTAGCTGTTTCATTGGTTTTATCTCTGGTATATACAATATCAAACATTTTTCTCTGGAAATTAACCTAAATCTCAAAGTGTTCTCTACTCCAGTTCCACCAAACCTATTGTTCACTGAGATACTACCACCCACTCAAATCTTCACACAGGGAGATAAAATCACCTTTTTAACATACAATATAGTTACTGGTAAATAAACTGTTGCTCAAATAAAAAATGAGTTTCATTGTGCACATTCCTGACACCCAGAGATATAGTAATAACTCTAAGCAATCTCTAAATATTGAAAAAAACTATGTAATAACAACAAAAAAGTCACTATTTTATGACTGCCTTACATTAAACTTAGCTGGCAGTTAGCTTTTTTCTATTTTTTACATGCTTTAAAGAAAATACATATTAAATAGCACAACATATTTATAGAATTGTCCAACTTGCATATAATACTGAAAATTAAAGCAGAAATTAAGTAGCCAAGCTCTTGATGTTTATGAATCACATGCTCTGTCTCAAGAGTTATGATTATATATATACTATGCAAATTAATCCAACAAGTTTGAATGAAATGATTCTGAACATTGGTAATCAAAGGCCTAAACAACAATGCCTGATACTGAATATAAAATACAGATTTAAAAAAAACGCCAAAGCACTACAGAAGAAAAAACTGCAGAATGAAAGCAGAAAGTGTTTTTTAAAAAGGTTGAAGAAAGAGATTCACATATTCAAATAAGAAACTTGTCACCATCCATAAAACTAGACACACTATTCACACACACACACACACACACACACACACACACACAGAGGTACCTGAATCAACATTTGTAAATGTATGTGGTGCTTCCAAAGGCTTTGCTTCAAATTGGACTGAAGAGTTAGTTAGTTCTGATTCTTGGTCTTTCTGCATTTTCAGTCCTTGATAAGATGTTTCATCACATATAGCATAAATGAACTTTTTTGTTTTCTTTTTCAAACTGGATATCAAACCTGCGTTCTTCAAAGCTACAGAAGTATGTTTGGTAGTGGCTGGCCAGCTGCCATTATCAACTGAACTTGTATGTAAAGAATCCTCTTTCTGTGAGCAAACAGTTTGTACTTCCGATCCACTTTTAGAGGCTTCTGGTTCTTTTTTAAAGTTTGCATCGGTCATATTGCTTGAGAAATCTGCTCTGAAAGTCTTTTCAGGTGATTCTCTTATCCTGAATACAGACTTCTTGATACCCTGAAGTGGAGAAGCTATTAGAGAAGAATCAGATAGTGCTTGCTTTCCCACAACAGTGGAATCTTCACGAGACTCAAGACACTGCCCTTCATCTCTCTTTTTTACCACTGTTTCCTCATTTAATATCTTCGCTGTTTTTGATATGCTTGAAATATGCAGCAAAGAATTTTCTAAAGTAATGAAGTTGGTACGTTCTTTCTCTGTACCTATGATGTCTTCTGAATTATTTTGGTCAGAAGAAGAAATATGCAGTAGGGATGTTTTCTCCATCTGGGTTCCATTTAGACCCGAGAGGGTTAGGTGAGACCATTCAGAGGCTGAAGATGGTACAATTTCCCTGGAGATTTTGTCAGTTCCATTCCCAGGGGGTTTCTGATTTATTACATTTGAATCTAATGGATCACTGTCATTTGGCTCCATTTCGGGTACAAACGAATGTTTATTTTCTGTCATTTGTATTTTAGCTTCTTCATATTCATCAGTTTTTGTTTCATTGAAAATATTTTTCCTAGTCTTGCCAGTTTTTATTTTTTGGAGATTTGTTTTATATTTAGAAACACATACTGGAAAACTATCTTCTTCAGAGATATCTGCAACTGTTTCACATACTTCATCTTCTAGGACGTATGGCATTGACTTTTCAAAATGGTCTTTGCTGCTATTTACTTTACCAAATGAATCCTCTAACATTTTCTCCAATCCTGTTAAAATATAAAGCAGAAGCATTATTAATAACATTTTATAACACAACCATATAATTTATACTATTCTCAAACCTTTTTCATAGAAATAGTATACACTGAATAACACATAATTTAGCATTTAAAGGGTTGTCCTGAGTACTAGGTATTTTTTGGGTAGGGAGGCACCAACCTTGCCCTGTTCTTCTGGTCAAGACTGATTCCAGTGTATTCAAAGCCTTTTATTCATACTCAATCCCTAATAACCTTTCTTTACCAGCTCTACACAACTGAAACTCACTCAATTTTACTATATATACACAATTTAATATTCTAAGATTTATCAAACTAGAAGTTCCAAATTTTGTGGCCCTACAACCGGCAATAAAGTCTCATTTTATACATACATACACACACACACAGATATACAATCCTATACATTTATACAGATATACACAAATACTAAGAATATGCAATATTCCAATGACCTGATTAGGTAACTTTAGGTATATCTGCAACCATACTTACTTTCTAATTAGAATATAAGGTTCTCACATTTAGTTAATCATTAAGTCTTAATCTGCATCTCTGTGAGTTTTGAGTTATGGGTTTTCTTTTGTTTTTGTGTCACAACAGCATCTTTGAATAGTATTGTCCTAGTATGATGTTTAAACATTTTCATCTAAATCAAGTTAGTTTCTATTCTCAATACCTTCAGTAATCATGAAAGGAGAAGCAATGTGTTTTCTTTTCAAGAAAATAGGAGCAATATTTCAATGATGTCAGTTGAAAACAGTAGTTCAATTAAACAGAAGGACTTACCATGAGTTTTAGCTTCTGTTTGATTTTTGTTTTCACTGTCTGGCCCAGAAGGGATAAACGTAATATTTTTCTTCAGACTTTCATCATGGTTAGAAGAATAGCTTTTCGAAATCTGCAAAAGTTATGTTTTTAAATCACTAGTATAAAAACTCTCACTATGCATATAGTATATTCAACTTATTCTTAAACAGAGAGACAGCAAAGTTTCATAGTAAGTCAAAGAAAATCACATATAGAAACAGGTTTAGAGACTTCCTCAAAGGCTTAGATAAATCATAAATTAGAGAACGAAAAATGGAAGATAAATAATTTTTCAAGGCATTCTGAAATTATATGCAATTGCAACAGCATAATCAATTTGTCATATTTACTTACAGCAGTACTATCATTAGGAAATACAGTTGCAGATGCTTCTTCATCTCTGACTGTAAGAAAAAAAGTTCAATTTACCTATACTGTATCATATGTCGTACATTAAAGTTCATGTAAAACTTATGTATTTTTTGGTCAGACATCAAAAGAAACATGCACTATTGGATTAAATGACACATTTGAAACAAAATTAATTGATCGAAGTATAGTAATTATAGAAAGGTCAATCAACACAGTGGGTAAGCTGTGCTCACAATTCCTTAGTACCACTGATAAAGTGGTAAGAAACTATGGTTTGCTGATCCTGACTTGAAGGTAATAGTGTCCACAAGGTAATACTTGAAGGTAATACGGTCCACAAAGGCTTGGAAAATCAGATGAAGCTGTCAGGTCATGACTTAAAAGCAAAAGCTTGTAGACTTTAGTATTTTTTCAGATAACAATATAGTTGAAAGGCATATCATACGTTAAACACTTCTAACTTTTCAACATGCTTTACCTATATTATTTCATCTCAGCAAGAAAAGAAGAAAATTAAATGCCCAGCTAAAGAGGAATCAACATGGAATGTATTTTTCCTAGAATAAAAAAAAAAATCCTGGTTTGTGTATAAATTAATTTGATTCCTCTAAAATATCATTTAATGCACTTGAGATTTATTTCAATCTACCCTAAACACAATAAAATTATTCTGAACTACCAACACACCTATCAAAAACAGTATTATCTAATCTGATTACTATCTAATCATCTTTTCATATTTTTCTTTGGACAGAAGCATTACAGATGATAATTTATCAACATCATCTTATATAATACATATTTGCTAGTATTACCTATGAGCACAGTAGAACTAAGTGTTGGTGGTGTGGCCAAAGAACTTGACCAAGACATATCAGGATCCACCTCGGCTCCTAAACTTTCGGAAATACGTTTTGGTGTCTGACCCTGAAAATAAAGAAAATAGTTTATTTCACAGAAGTGCACTGATAATTAAGAATATTTTTTCATTCACTTATTTTTTTCATTTTTCGTTTACTGAATGCCTATGTGAATCAATCTCAAGTACAGACCTGTAAATCTGAGGGCAAACTTATGACACTGCTCTCAAATTCTCAATTACTACATAGTAAAAATAAACTAGGCAGAATATTTACCTTCATGAGCTTTGGTGTATGAAATAAACTTCCACATATCACTGGGGATAAAACAAGGGACAAAATTACTAAGCTTTATTTTTATTAAAATTTAGAGTATTTGAAAAATAAAAAGCCTTGTTTTTAATCATACCTGACTTTTCTCTTTGTGGTGTTACATGTGTACATCGTAGAATAACAGGACTAAAACAAAACAAAACAAATCCCTCAGATTATTTCAAAAGAGAACAAAAATAGCAAAAAGAAACAAAATACTAATCGTATTTTAAAAAGACTCTCAGTCATATCAATTATTAGAATTATACTAGTTTGTAATATTTTTAGATTACTTTTTAAAAAGTAAATATCTCATGAAGAATTAAGTAACCACTAACTTATGTTTAAAATCCCCATTGAAAGTAATGTATAAAGTACTCACAAATTTTAGATGTTAGGAATTGTATATTTTGAATTTAAAAATTATATAGTGACTCTATAACAGCATCATATTCTCTCCAAAGATTCAAAGTACATAAATTATTTTAAACAGGATATTTCAAAGGCATTGCTTTTCATCAATAATATTTTTGTTACTTAAAAATTCCATGGATACACAGGAAAATAGTGAATTCAATGTTATAAGAAAAACAAAGTAAATGTTTGTAATGTAAAAATTATTGTATTGAAGGACTCAATCTAAAAGGAAATTATTTTAAAATAGAAGATCCTCTACCAGGCTCTACAGCAAAATATTACCATGAAAATTAGATGCATCTGTATATAACAAACATCACATGTAGGAAAACGTTTCATTTAAATATTTTAATATAATGACTTCATCATACCTTTCACTAAGAGAAGAATTTGGAGGTGGGCTGGTAACATCATTTACTTGATTCATTTTCACCTTCGTCGTGCAACAACTTTTATGTTTACCACTAGCAATGTCCTTTCCTGAAACAGTGCAATAATTCAGTGAGGATGTGTATGTTCTAGATTGTGAATTTTTATTCTCTGGAAGTATTTAAAAACAGAAAGCCTCATCTACATTGGGAAGGAGAATACATGGGGAATTCAGTCTGAACTGGTTTCTCAGTTTGCTCACTCCTCTCAAAAAGGGATGTCTCAAAGGATGTCTGCCCCCATTCAACAACCATGTGACGCATACAACAAGCCCAAGACAGTTTGAGTAATACAATTCAAGACAGAGCTTTAACCACAGGGAGTTCATAGTATAGTAGGGAAAACTGTTTGAAATGTACACAAGTGGAATACAAAATAAATGTGGCATGACTTGTCATTCAGTTACACACAGTACTATGGTATCTTGACAGGTGAGAGTAAAGGAAAAGACATTTACTGAAAACATACCAAAGTACAAAGCCTGACCATATGACTCTTCTGCTGAAAACCTCTCAAGATCTTGTTTTCAAGATTGAGTTCAAACTCCATAACAAAACTCCCTAGTAACAAGGCCTTTCACAATCTGATTTAATTTTTACAATGACATTCTTTCACAACCTAATTTTAGCCATGTCCATCCATGTGCATATTCTGCAAGGATGTTCTCTTTCACTCTAGGCCTTTGTACAAACTGTTTCTTTCTACCTCTTTTTATTTCTCTTGACCTAGATTCTCTTTCAGGTTTCCATTTTGAAAGTTCCTCCTCCAGAAATCTTTACTGGTCCCTAAGGTGAGACTGACCGCCCCTCTGATGTGTTCCCCACAGAGTAGTTTATCATACACTGTTCCTGTTTCCCCTATTAGACTGTGTGCTCCTTGAAGTAGAGGACTTGTTTTACTTATCACTGTATCCTTAGAAACTACAATAATGCCTGATACATTATAGACACTCCACAAATACTGGCTGAATGAATTAGCAATGATAAGAAAAGTGGGTTGTAGAGAGTGACACATAATACTTGTGTCTGTTCCTACTGAACACATCTACTTTCTAAGACAATAATGTTTCTAAAGCTATATGTGGCTCTATCAAATCCAATTTATAGTTTTTCAATATTCCTATTTTCTGTATCACAAATTTGGCACTTGAGGCGCTTACTATTACTCTTAAAAAATTGCTTTTAAAAGTAATTGCTTTATAGCAAGAAACTAACACAACACTGTAAAGCAACTATACTCAATAAAAATTAATAATAAAAAACAAAAATAATCGCTTTAATTGTTCCTATAATCTCTAACTTAGAGAAGTTTTGGGGAAAATAAGCTGCATTAGTGTTACTGAAACAAAGAAAAGACCAAGCTGAAAACTATTTGTAGCAGCCTACCCAAACACTGTGTTATATTCTCCTTTCTCAAGAAACAGGCAATACACATAAGCCAAATGTACGTGTAAATTGCAAACCCTTCTTCAACAAGATATCCAATCTCCTTCTCTAAGAGACTTTTAGTTAAAGATACTGAAAAGTAACTAAACCTATTTTGAAATTTCACCTTTTCCCCTTTCTTTGTTTTAAGAAAGATTAAGGATCTTTCTTAAAATAAAGTCCTAATCAGAACAAACAAAAACATGGACTTAAAAAAGAAGGCAAACAATGAGATACCACTACACACCCGTTAGAATGGTGTATTTAGATTAGAACCTAAAATACAGACAACACCAAATGCTGATGAGGATGTGGAGTGAGAGAAGCTCTCATTCACTGTGGATGGGAATGCAAGATGGTGTGGCCACTTTGGAGGACAGTTTGCAGTTCTTACAAAACTAAACATACTTCTAGGATGAGATCCAGCAATTGTACTCCTAGCTGTTTACCCAAATGAATTGAAAACTCAGGTCCACACAAAATCCTGCACATGAATGTTTATAGCAGCTTTATTCATCATTGCTGAAACTTGGAAGCAACCAAGGTGTCCTTCAATAGGTAAATGGATAAACAAACTGGTACATCCACATAAAAGAGCATTATTCAATGATAAAAAGAAATGAGCTATCAAGCCACGAAAAGACATGGAGGAGCCTTACATTGCTAAGTGAAGGAAGCAACTATATGACATTCTGGAAAAGACAAAACTATAGACAGTAAAAAGATCAGTGGTTGCCAGGGGTTTAGGGGGAAGGAAGGAAGGGTGAATAGGTGGAGCACAGGGGATTTTCAGGGCAGTGAAACTATTCTGTATGATGCTGTAATGGTGGGTACATGACATTGCACGTTTGCCAAAATCCACAGAACTGTACAAAGAATGAACCCTAGTGTAAACACAGGACTTTAGTTAATAATAAAGTATTGATATTGGCTCAGCAATAAAAAGAAGTGCAAAAGAATAGAAACTGTAAGAAATGAAAAGTAAATAAATAAATGAACCAGGCAAAATGAAGTTCATACCCCAATAAATATTTCCCAAATAACTTGAGGAGCTCATAAATAAGACGAACGATGGTTAAGATAAACTCATGGAATCTTATGCAAGAGGAAAGACTGCTGAGAAGAAACAGCACACTGCCTCATGGAATTTAATGGATAATTTAAAAATAATATATTAGATGTTAGAACTGAACTAAGTACGTTTAAAAACAGTTTAAGTCCTACTCTTACATTTCAATACTCAATTTAAAGTAAACTTAAAAGCAAAAGGTCTCAAAAGGTCTCAAGTCAACAGAATTATTTATGCAACCTTAAAAAAGCTAAGTCCTCTGCCGTGAGTCCACAGTGACCTTATTAATTCATTCCTATCCTTCCTTGGTTATAGAAAGACCAATCCCAGCAGGTTACAATTAGACAATAAACCGCCAACTCTAGGTATGTCTTTCAAGATTCAGTAGATTCAGTATAAACTGGTTTACAGAGCTTTTCCTGACCAACTAAGACAGATGGCTGTTACCTTTACTATATCTATAACATCATACTTTATACATGCTCCTATTATAACATATACCAACCAGTATATTTATATATTTTCTCCCCTAAATGACTGAGTTCCAGAAGTCAAAAGCCATCTTATTCATGTTTGTATCCTTAATGCCAAGCAAGCTGCCAGGCAAAAAGCAAGCATGGAATATTTGTTGAATGGATGATTCCCTTTTCTGTGTCCTCTTCTACGTTTCATTTGTTAAATATTCCCTAAGGTTCTATCCTAGGCCTCATCATAATCAATTTTCTCACCATATCTGATGACTTCCTCACTTTCCAAACAGATAGTTGATTCCTATAGCTTTCTCTCCCACCTGTATTCTTTCTTTAGTTTCAGTCTTGTATTCCCAAAAGCTCTCAGGACATCTCCACCTTCACATCCCAATACTTTCTCAAACTGCAATCCAAACCTCAACCTACTTTTTTTTCATCCTTTCAAACCTTTTCCCTCTCAAACCTGCTTTTCCCCCAGTGCTTACAATTTCTACAAATGCCACCACTACATTCTTAGTCCTGCCCTACACCTGTGATTTGATCCTTTCTTTTGAATTTTCCATATCTAGGCTATTGCAGGGTCCTGTAGTTTCTGCCTCCTATATCCACTTTCACTACCATTACTCTAATTCAGGTACCTGCTCCCATCACCTGGACCACTATGTGTCTCCTAATTGATCTCCCTGCCTGCAGTCTTCTCTTCCTATAAGAATCACCCAATTAGTTTAAAATGTACATTCATGACCACCATTCCCAGAGATTCTAATTTAATAGATTCAGAAAAGTGCCTGGAATCTTCCTTTTCAATCAGCACTTCAGGAGAGTCTAATGGTCCATGCCTCATGTTTTGAAAAACACATCTCCAAAGACTGCTGCCAGATTTTTAGGCTTTCTAAGCAAAATAAACATTAATTTATTCTACAAATACTTACTGAATACTCACTACGTATGCCATTAGGTATCCAATAATGTTTAAGAAAATCTTTGCTCATTACCTACATCCCCTTTTATATGTGCATTTTCTAATACCATGAGTTTCCTATTTCATAGCACTAATCAGAGGATAATCGCTTATGTTAAGTCTCCTTCACTGGAAGCTAAAGGAGTGCAAGAGGCAATACTTCCCAGAAGCAGAGAAATAAGTCAAGATCTGAAAGATGAGTGTCAGTTAGCTAGACAAAGCATAAGAAGTAAGTAAGTACTGGGCAGAGGTAACAGTGTAAAGAGCCACAGAGCATGGTGGTTTCAGAAAGAAATTCAGTACAAATGAATGGAAAATTGAGGGTGGGTGGGAGGGGAATTATGGCAGGATGAGGCAAGAGTTAATGAGAGAACAGATTATAAAGGACCTTGTAAATCATATTAAGGAGTCTGGATTTTATCATGAGGGCAAAGGGAGGTAATCAAAGGTTTGAAGCAGGAAGTAGCATGATTAAATTTGCATGTGACTTCTCTGCTCAACAACCTATCAAATAAATTCAATTTCTTTAGCCTGGCATTCAATGTCTGTCTCTAATCTGCTTTTTTTAGCCTTAGGCTGTTTATTGGTCCCTTTCAAACACGCAACACTCCAAACAGGCTGAATTCCTTGCTATTAACTTCACAAACTACATATTCTTCCTCATGTTTTTCCCTCTGCCTAGAACACGCTCACTCTACTCCATCTTCAAATTTCTGAATCTCATCTATTCTTCAAGGTTTAATTCAACTGAATATTCCCTAATTGCCCTCAGTATTATTTATGCTTTCTTTCTTCTTAACTCTCATTATACTTTTTGTTCTTTTGGCATGTACCACATTCAACCCTAAACTGTATTTAATCTGTGTACTGTTAATTCCTCTTACTAGAGAGTAATACTCCAAAGAAAGGAAGAGTATGTTACTTAAATCAAGCAGGTAATAAATATTTAAATGAATATATCATCTTATTACATGATAAGTTGCAAACATCTGGCACACAGGCCTGAGAAAGTGCTACCGAATCAAAAGACACTTATAGCAACTGTTAAAAAGAATCTGTCCTCTGTGATAGCCTGCAGAAATACAGTTTAGTTTAACATCAAAACAAGCCCTAGGTTTTTTTGTATAGGAATGACATAATTTAGCAAATCTCAGTGGGCAGGATATATTAATCAAAGGAAGGAGGAAAAGAAACATTTATCAAGGACCTACATTATTTTATTTAATCCAAACCTTGGTAGTATTTTCACATTTCCACTTTTCAGGTGGGGAAAGTGTGGCCAGAGGTTGAGCTGACCAACATGACATAGGTAACAACAGAGCTGGGATTTTTAACAGTAATTTGTCTGAATTACTAGTTCATGTTTTTTCTAGTCAACCACATCATATTACTTACCTGAATCTAATCTGAATTTATCTAATTCATTTAAAGGAGATTGGTACAGTGGCAGAGTTAGACCTCGCTCTTTGAATATTATTGGAGTTGAAGCCAACTGATGATAAGGTTTCCTCTGTGGTGTTTTAAATGGGTTTGTTTCATAACTGCTGATTTTATATTCTGATTCTTCCAAAGGTTCAGAATTATAGGGTGGAGCTTCTGAAGAAAGTTCTTCAAACCAATTAAGGCTTATTGGTCCTAAATCTGTAAGAAAAATTAAAATCCCACCTGGGTTTTAATCAGTGACACAATAAAATCCATGAGCCAGTAAAGATTACAATTGCTTGAGATTTTGACTGTGGATTACTTTTAAGGAATACTAATTAAACAGGATCATTAATCTGTTCTCTTATCAATCTGTAGTAAGGTATAACAAAAGTTTACAAAACTTACAAGGAGATTATTACCTATATTAGCTCTTCTAAAGTTTTCTTTCATATTCACGACTCAGAAACAAAAATCATCCATAGTAAGAACGCATTCCACAGATACAATTAAAGTAATTATCAATACTACATAAGTGGCTGTGATAAATCTATAGGTACAAGAGACATGCAGACTCACAAATTGAATGGAATAGATTCTCTGTTAAAGAGAAAGACAAAATTTCTCCTGTGATCTATCCTTAAAGTAGTGGTTCTCTAAGTGTGGTCTGTGGACCACTTGAGGCGAAGGTCACTAAGACCATTTCAAGAGGTCCATAAGGTCAAAACTATTTTCATAATAATATTAGCCATCATTTGCCTTTTTCCCAACATTGACATTTACACCACTGGTGGGTAAAACTGATGACAGCTTTGCCTGAGTCAAGGCAGTGGCCACAAACTGCACTAGGAGTCACTGTATTCTTCGTCACCATGCACTTGTAAAAACACAAAAACACAAACAAAAAAGCGGGACTTCCCTGGCGGTCCAGTGGTTAAAACTCCATGCTCCTAATGCGGGGGCACGGGTTCCATTCCTGGTCGGGGAACTAAGATCCCACATGCCGCGTGGTGCGGCCAAAGAAACAAAAAGCAAGTTTAACTTAAAGTGTCCTTAACTAGGCAGCAAAAGTTAGTTTTATTAAAGCCTAACCCTTGGGCACATATTTTTAATATTCTCCGTGACAAAAATGGAAGCATTCATAAAGCATTTCTGCATATTTAAGCACAAGAGTTGTTTAGAAAAAGCACTCGTGATGAGTTGTGAGCTGAATTAGCACTTTTCATGGAAAGCCATTTTCACAAGAAAGAACGACTAAGTTATTCTGAGTTGGGTGATTTGGTAGACATTTTCTCGAAAATGAATGAAGTGGGCCTGTTACTGCAGGGAAAACAACAGTTTGTTGCCAACGGTAATATGTGAGCTTTCAAATGAGAATTAGAATTTTGTTAAAAACTCTATCAGCCTCTGTGAGCTTGATGTCTTCCCAATCTTAAAAGACTTTTCTGATGAGATCAGTGAGGTAACCAATGTGATTTTTATTTATTTTATTTTATTTATTTATCTTTTGGCTGCATTGGGTCTTCATTGCTGCGCGTTGGGCTTTCTCTAGTTGCGGCGAGCGGGGGCTACTCTTCGTTGCGGTGCAAGGGCTTCTCATTGCGGTGGCTTCTCTTGTTGCGGAACCCGGGCTCTAGGTGCATGGGCTTCAGTAGTTGAGGCTCATTCGCTCAGTAGCTGTGGGGTCGTGGGCTCTAGAGCACAGGCTCAGTAGTGTGACACACGGGCTTAGTTACTCTGCAGCATGTGGGATCTTCCGGGACCAGGGCTCAAACCCGTGTCCCCTGCATTGCCAGAAGGATTCTTAACCACTGCATCACCAGGGAAGCCCTCCAATGTGATTTTTTAATAATGTCTAATGCAATGTGTCAATATATGGAATATCATTAATATTTTTCAAATAATCCACGCATGATGTTACAACATGGATAAAAGATTTATTCAAGGTACAAGAAAGACTAATTGAATTTAATGTAAGAAGAGTATGAAAAATTCATTACATGGTTTCGGATTCCACATTGCAACTTTTAAGAAACTACCACTTGTCTTAAGTTTTCGAGTAGTACCAAAGAAAAATAGCCACAGTTAAGTGAAGACTACTAAAATACTTCTTTTTCTAATTACATTGCTGTGTGAGGTTGGGTTTTCTTCATGTACTTCTATCAAAACAACATATTGTAACAGATTAAATGCAGAAATGAGTATGAGAATCCAGCTATCTTCTATTGAGCCAGATAGTAAAGAGAACTGCAAAATTTTAAAATAATGTCACTCTTCTCACATTTTTCTTGTAAAATAGTTATTTTTCATAAACATGTTATTCATGTTAATATGCAATGGGTTTATTTTTATTAATTAAATTAATATTTTTTTAAGTTCTTAGTTTTAATCTCTAATGTGGTAACCTACATAAACAAAGGCTCTTGGTCCTCAATCATTTTAAGAGTGTAAGGAGAACTGAGACCAAAAAGTTTGACAACTTCTGCTATAACGTTACCAGTGCTTCTGATTTGCTAGAAGTTCTCTGCTTTAAAAACAATTCTGCTAATCAAGGGGTCAGTCTCCTCTTTATCCACTACAGGTTCTATATTTATCATTTGTTTAACCGTAAATGATTATTTTCCTGATTTATGACTCTATAAAGCACAGTTTATAGTGAAAACAAAAACATGAAGTACTGAATTTTTTTCAGCAAGCATGCATAATTACACATTTTTCTGAAAACATTTTTCTCAATGTAAACGATCAATTTATATAAAATCTGTCAATACCTGCTTTGTTGCATCGCGTCTTAAAAATTTCAAAAAACGTTGGCCTCTCTTTGCATCCAATCGGCATTTTTATCTACAATATTATTCCAACGTTTGGTAACGGAGTCTGCAAAAGAGAACACCAAAATACACTTCACAGGGATGCAGTCTTTCTTAAGTGACTCTGAGGTAAAAGCGGAAGCGGCTAAACCTGCCTAAAGTTACAATGCTTATTTACCTCGGTCCCACTCGGGAAAAGAATCGAACTCACAGCGATGAAAAGAGCATTGTATATCTGTGCCGTCCAATAGAGTAGCCATTGGCCACATTCAGCATTTGAAATGTGGCAAGTCTGACTCAAGAACAGAATGTTTAATATTATTTACTCTTTATTAAATTAACTAGTCACGTGTGGCTAGTGGCTGCGCAGTTAGCGAGGGCTATTAGATCAACACCGTTTGACAATTCCCAATCAGTAAATCTTCGTTAACACATCAGTTACCCGGGGACTAAGTGAGGCAGGTACAGTGGGCCACAGGCCCTAGGACATTTTCCAAGATAGCAATATTCCGTGAAAGTAACTTCATCGTGATTCCAATTAAGGAAACTTCAGCTTGAGACGTCTGGGACAAGCGGCGTCCAAAGCTGGGCAATGGAGTCCCGGGGAAGGGGCGCCCTCGAGCCCCGAGGAGCGGGTCCCTTCTCCCCGTCGGTGCGGGGTGGGCAGGGACCAGTGAGGGCCCGAGGCCCGGCTCCCACCCGGGCACCGGAGGCACTCCCCGCCGCCCGTCTCCACCCTTGCGAATACTAACCGCCTTCAGAGGTGCAGCTGTTTTTGTCCAGAGTAGGCTGACAAAACGTGCGCCGGCACTCAGATCAGAAATCTGACCCCGCAGGTTCCGTTTCGCCGCGACCCACCGACCCAGACAACACACACGGCGCGGAGCCGTAACAGTCCCACCTCCGCCCAGCGGTTTCAGACTCTCACTCCAAAAGCCCGCTCACGGGATACGTCACGCGATGACGCCATGACGCTGCACGCAGCGCGCGCGCGCCACCCGGAAGTCAGACTCGGGCCGCGTCTCCGCCGCCTCTAGTTGTGGCCGAAGCGAATACTTGTTTGGCTGCCTGACAGTCAGTTCCGAGCCGCTAAAGAGGGAGCTGAGGTGTCCGTTCTCTTCTCCTGAGCCTTCAGACTACTAGGCCGCGCTGCTTGGAGGCACCACGCCCTATGTATACTCGCCGCCTCCTCCCCCTTCGCTCCATGTCACGTTTGGGTGGTCCCCCTCGAATGCGGCCTGGGGTCTGTGAAAAGTCCCTGTTTGGTCCTAAAAGCGGGCGTCCCCCAAAGTGGGCAGACGTTAGAAAACCCCAGAGTGGTCCGTGGCTGTGGATAACTCCCTTCCCGGCTGAGTGCGCCCTAAGGAGTGGAAGAGGCCGAGATTTGAAGCCAGAGGACGTTGGGTCTAGTCCGCGTGTTGCTCTTAGGCAGCAGTATTTCAAAATCTCTGAGCCTGTTTCCCTGCTTGAAAAATTGTGAAACCCACCTCAGGCCTCCTGCAGTGTTAGGCACTTCCCTCTGCAGGCTTCCGTAGTATCCCTGACGTTCCTAGGGTACCAAACAACTGTTTTGTGCCTAACTTCCCCTCCAAACTGCCCTGAAAGACAGCAGTCTCATCATTCACGAGGTCTGTGATATGCCTAGCACAAGGCTTTATTCAGGTTTATTGTAGTACCTAGGAAGCCTTCAGCTGGATTCTGGAGGTGAGAGGGGCTCATGGACCTTGCTGCTTTCCGAAGGCTCTTGAGCAGTGAACAGTGGAAGCAACCGTGGATTTGAAAAAGAGTGGCCTCTACTTGGTACCTGAGGTGTCATTTTAGTTTGATCGTAATCCTTTGCTGTAGTAGGAAGCCTTACCAATACAGATAGATACCAAAGCTTATGATCATCTAGGCCTAAATAGCAAAGAAACATGGGCCTGGGATCCTTACCCAATAGCAGCTAACACTTAATGAACATCTATGAGTTATTCTGCTTTATAAAGGATATCACGTTTAATCTTACAATAATCCTATAAATTGGTTAGTATTGTCAGATGGGGAATCTGAGTTATCTAGTTAAGTAAGTTGAGTGATAAACAAGGCCCAGGTTTCAGTTCAAATCTGTGTAACTTCAGATACTTAACTATCCTGTGATTGTCTGCATTTAACCTCTAAATCTGAACAATTTGCTGCTTTTCACCTTTTTTGGGGGGCGGGTCCACTAGAGTAGACTATTGAGAACTGTTGGTATGTCATACAACCCTCTGAAATATACTTTTTCACTATATACCCTGTTCCTCCCCCTCCCCCCCTCCCCACACTCTGCCCATAACTTTATGCTCCTTGCTCCTGTAGTACCAGGTTTTTTACGTTCTTTAGCTCTGCCATAATATACTTTCTTCCTTATACTCACTCTTATAGTGTGGCAGCTCAAATAATTTACTGCTCGTATTGGATGTACAGTATCTTTTAAAACAGGGTCTCTAAAATGGTAAGTCACTGTGGGAATAGTGAATTAATGAATTGCTAATTAAAACGTGTGTGAATAAGAAGGTAAATGAAAAACAGCTTTGAAAAAAGATTCAGGAGCAGTGAATTGAAGAGACAGAAAAAAGCAATTAGGGATGAGGTGGCAATTAGACCTCAGTAGGTAGGGAGATCCCCTTCCCTCCTGCAATTAGGGTAATAGGAAGCAGCACCCATCAGAATCAGAAATAAATGGAGAAGCTTGGGAAGAACCTGAACCAACCTGATCTGGAGAAAGAGGGAGCGGATGAAGGTGGAAGGCAAAACAAGGACACAAACAAACTGCCCCAGGATATTACGCTGCGCCTGGGCGCACTGCGGCCGGATGGAGCGCTTGGTCCGTGTGCCCTACAGCTTGTACCCGGGCTATGGGAACACGCTGTCTTTGGGCCAGCCTGGACTTTCTGAGCACAAACAGCCCGACTGGAGGCACAACAACGGTCCCCCCGCTTTCCTGGCCAGGCCGGGGCTGCTGGTGCCCTCCAACGCCTCCGACTACTGCGTGGACCCTTGCAAGAGGGCCCAGCTTAAGGCCATTCTCTCCCAGATGAACCCCAGCCTGAGCCTGCGTCTGTGCAAGGCCGACACCAAGGAGGTGGGCGTGCAGGTGAACCCCCGGGTGGACAAGTCCGTGCAATGCTCACTGGGGCCTCGCACCTTGCACAGCCGCTCCCCCTGGGGCAGCACGGGGTACAAGGCGCCCCTGTCAGCCTGGGAAGTCTATTCGCCAGTGATGGGCCGCAGGGGCCTGGTGCGGCTGCAGAAGGATGGGGAAGACGAGGAGAGGAAGGCGCTTTCGGGTCCTCCCGAGGCCAGCCAGCCGCCGCCGCTGCCGCCACCAACACCAAGGTCGGAAGAGAACCAGCGGGAGGAACTCCGGCAACAGGAAGAGTTGGGGGAGGAAGATGCCTCAAGTCCTCGGGAAAGGAAGAGCAAGCAAGCTCAGGGAGACGCCAGCGAGCCGCTCCGGAAGCCCAGCTTCCAGGTGAGCTTTCTTTTCCCTCACCTCAGCCCTCTCTTTCCTTTTTTTCCATTTCTGGTGCAACGAGAGCAGAATCTTCTCTGCAAACATATATTTTACATGTCTCATGTGTATGTGTGTGTGTTTAATTTTTTGGTAAAATGGGGTGCCAACTTTAAGCCTATGAAAGCCCAAAGTTTGGGAACCATAGCTATTGGAAATGAGACAAAGAAGGGTTTCAGGTTTGTGAAATCTGTGATCAGATCTTCATTTTGTGCAGGTGGTGCTAATGGCCTTGGGGAAAATAGATTGGAAAAGCGTGAGAGCAGCTAGAAGCGTCCCAGAGTAATCAATCCTTGAGAGCTGAGTTCACGTAGTGACCTTGAGAATAGCTATGAATGAGATTAAGGAGGCTTCTTGTTGTTTCTTATACAAAGCCACAAGGATAGAAGGATCTGGCTTTTTATCCGCACCCCCCCTCCCCACCACCCCAAGATAGTAAAGGACTTTTCCTCCTTATTTGCAGTTTTTAGAACCAAAATATGGCTATTTTCACTGTAAAGATTGTAAGACCAGATGGGAGAGTGCTTATGTGTGGTGCATTTCTGGAACTAATAAGGTAAGTAAAAGTGAGTGGGACAAGGGAGAGCATGGGCGGGCACAGGTGCTGCATGGAGGAAGAACATGTTTCCTAATGGAGCATGACTAGAATGCTGTCTCGGTCATCTTGGCAGCCTCTGTGCCAGGCACATAACAGGTGTTCAGTAAATGTTTGGATTGAACTGAATTGGGCTGTCCACAAGAGCTCTTGAGTTCCTGAACCCTGGTGTTATATTTGGTTTGGTAGTTGCACCAGACAAAATGTCAGGTTATTTAAATGAACTCTTGCTCTTGTATACATTGGGACTTGCTATAATCTTTTTTTTTTTTTTTTGTATGCGGGCCTCTCACTGTTCTGACCTCTCCCGTTGTGGAGTACAGGCTCCGAACGCACAGGCTCAGGGGCCATGGTTCACGGGCCCAGCCACTCCGCGGCATGTGGGATCTTCCCGGACCGGGGCACGAACCCATGTCCCCTGCATCGGCAGGCAGACTCTCAACCACTGCGCCACCAGGGAAGCCCTATAATCATTTTTTAGTTGGTATATTGTAACAAGTTTGGGCCTTAGCTCTAGAAAATTTCCACTGTCTGTCCACAAGGTGGGGCAATGAGAGAAATAATTTATTGTAAAGTTAACCTTGAGAGACTTGGTTATTTAGGCTCCCCGCCTTAATTTGAATTAGTTGTCAACATATTTAGGCTGGGAAAGATTCCACATTTTGCATTTCCAGATTTTCCTGAACCATCAGACTCTGGTCATTAAACGCTCTCAGTTTGAGAGCAGTAGGCTGGACTTGAGCAGCTTCTGTCTCCTTTCACTGGGCATGTGGCCTTTATTTCACAGCAGTCTGCATCTCGTGTCTCTCATTCACCTCTACAAGCATTTGAGTTTGAGGCCCCTGTGCTGTTGCATTTTAGATACTGCTTTTCCTTCTTAAGGACTGTAGAGGGAGAGGGTAAGGAGGCATGCTACCACCTGAATGAAAACTTGGTTGTTTTTTTTTTTTGTTGTTGTTGTTTTTAACCCTAGCCATTTACTAGAACCTGGAGGCGAATAGATTTTTAAACTAAACTAAAATTACTTTCCTTCTCTTGCCAGAAAAGAAACAGTGGGTTTAATTCAAACACTGGTGACACTAGGAAAAAAAGAACGAGACATAGAACTCATCCTGGAGAAATTTGATAGGAATGACACAGACAAAATGAGATTTGGTGGTATATGCATTGGCACCCGTGGCATGGAAGTGGTACAGAAATGATATAGGAGGGGGACGATTAACCCTGTCAGAGGGAAGGCATCCTGATGTCCAAGCAGGATTTTAAAGGTTTATAAATAGGAGTTCACCAAGTGAGGAAGGGAGAGAAAGTGCACAAGAAAATGCACAAAGCCTGGAAACCACGTGTGTTGGTGGGTAACTATAAGTAATTTAAATTTCAAATTGAGAAATACTGAAAAAAATGAAAAAGTAGGGGCAAATAGACCAGGACAGAAGGAGCAAGTCAAGGGTTCTGCCTGCACAATGAATAAAGTTATCATAGCTACTTCTCACTGAAGACTTTTACTGTGGTACTTTGTGTACATTATTGGGTAGTTGTCAGAATTATAGAAAAAGGAAGTGGTATTGTCTCAATTTTACAGGTAAGGAAAATGAGGTTCAAATAATAAGAAAAAGTGACTGATAGCACTAGAAGAGCTTAAGACTTCAGCATAGAGGTTGGGCAAAAGCAAGCTGCAAGGTGAAGGAATGGATTACTTAAATTAAGATCTGGGAGCCTAGAGTACCTATAAACTTGTATAAAAGACAAATTTCTCTTTAGGTTTATTTCAAACAACTCTGTTGCAAATGCCAAAAGAGTTTCAACCCTTATCGAGTAGAAGCAATCCAATGCCAGGTAAGCAAATAGAATATTTCCATCGTATCTATAATGTTTTTATTCTTAAGCATGAAGCTTCTGTGGCAAAATGTTAGGATTTGATAGACTTAGATATCTGTACAGGAGTGTTAGGTTTTCTGTATGTTTGAATTTTTATAATATTTTAGAAAAAACATTAATTCTACGTTTTTGGCGGGGGGAAGGGGAAGATTTACTCTTAAGTTGCCTTATGTGGTGTGTTTATGTATGTGGTGTGTTTTTCCTCAAACACCCTGTGTATAGTCTGCATGTAATAATTTAACAGGTAACCTTTATTAAGCTTTTACTATGTGCCAAACTTGAGGCCAAGTGCTTTTCATTATCTCCTGTAATCTAACCTTTGAGGTAGATGTTATTCCCATGATACAGACCAGAAAGCTAAAGTTCAATAAGAAAATAACTTGCCCAAGGTTGGACAGATAGTATTAGAGTTGTGATCAGATTCCATGGTGTCCCCAAGGTCTAGGATGTCACAGAATTCGATGAGCTCTTACATAAAACAGCTTGCAGGAGGTATCTTTTGAAGCTTTTCAGAAAAGTGTGACATAGTTGATTTTCATAATCAAGAATTTTTTTTATCCTAAATCCTTCACTTACTTAACATTTTTATACTACTAAGAAATAAATAACTTAAAAAACTAGTCTAATCGTTTATAAATTATTTATCTTTAGATTTTCTAGTCTGACATTCTCATTTAGTCTGTTTACTATAATTACTTTGGATTTAAATATATTTTCTTACTATTATACTCCTTTTTCTTGTGTTCACTTGAATTGATTTTTTAAAACCTCCCCCATTATCTTGGCAGTTATTCATTCTTTAATGTTCTTCTTTAATGTTCATCATACAGCATGATTCTTTAACAACTTATGTAGACGTTGATAAGTCAATCTCACCTCTCCTTGACAATGCAGTGACCTTAGGTCACACTAATTCCTTATCACTTCATCCAAACTTCTTTGCTGCTATTGTTGTATGTTATTTTTAAACTTTAAAAGACATTATTTGTTATAGTCATAATTAATTTAGCTTTAGCTACATATTTACCCTTTCTGCTGCTCTCAGGTCCTTTTTGTATCTGGGACCACTTTCCTTATACCTGAAGAACACATTTTAATATTTCCTGTAATGCAGATCTGAAGGTGACACATTTTATTTTGTCTAGATAGCTTTTCTAAAGGATATTTTTGCTGAATATAAAATTTTTAGGTTGGCAGTAGTTTCTTTCTGCCCCTTAAGGAGCTGACCTTCATTGTTTCTGTAAAGTTGGCTATTGGTCTTATTGCAGCTCCTTTGAAGTAATATATCTCACTTTCTCACCTTCTTAAGTCTGTTTGCTTTTAAGATATTTCTCTCTGCTTTGGTTTTCAACAGTTTTACAATTTATGCCCAATTGTAGTTTCTTTGTATTTATCCTGCTTACAATTCATAGTGTTTCTTGAATCTGTAGCTTGAAGACTTTTATCACTCTTGGAAAATTATCAACCATTATCTTTAAAATATTACTTCTACCTCCATTCTCTCTTTCTTCTAATTACTCATATTAGACCTTTCACCATATCCCTTATCTCTTTTATGCTCTTTTCTGTATTTCCTAAGCTTTTGTCTCTCTTTGCTTCCATTTGGATAGCAACTACTAAACTATCTTCCATTTCTCTAATTTTTCCTTCTGCTCTTTCCAATCTGCTGTCAAACCTACCTATTCAGTTATAGATTTCAGTTACTGTGTTTTTCAGTACTAGAATTTTTATGTCTTTTTAAGTGACGTCCAGTTCTTTGTTGGAAATATCAGTCTCTTTGAACATATTAAGCATCATTTTCTTAAAATCCGTACCATAAAACTCCATTAATTTGATCCTCTATGGTTCTGTTGCTATCCTCTTCACGTTCCTTGGTTTTCGAGTATGTTGTTCTGTCTCCTTATATACCTGGTTACTTTTGAGTGCTATATATTGTATATGAAAAATTATAGTGATAATTTGAGGCCTAGGATAGTATTGTTTTTCACAGAAGACTTGTCTGCTTCTGTTGGGCAGATGGGGACACTAGCAATTTCAGATTACTATTTTCCAATCATAGGAGTTCACCAAGTTTTGAAACTGGGCTTCAGCAGTTGAAGGCTGGTCAATTTTGGGTTCATTCTTATTCTTAGGGTGTAGCCTTTCAGGGCCCTTCAGGGTCCCAGCACAAAACCTGAATTGTTTACCAGGTCTCTCCTACTTTGACATATTTAAGATTATCCCTCAGCCTCATCAACTTGTTAAACTCATTTTCAGCTTCCTGTTGTCTTTCACCTCTTACAGAATTACCTTTAGAGAGAAAATAGTCCCAAATGTCAGGCTCATCTCTATTTCTGGGCTTCCTCCTCTGATACTTTGGTATCTCTCCAGTGCCTTCAAGTAGTTCTTGTTTTTAATTATTTTCTTCTCTGCTCAGCTTTTCTTGTTGTCCTAAGTAGGAGATTTGGTCAAAACTACCTAATCCACCATTACTAAAACCAGAAACCTACCTTTAGACTAAATCCTGATTTTTTTTTTTAACTAAAAAAATTTGTTTTGAATTAAGCCTTTTCTTCCTTATAAAGGTGATATGAGGATTAAGTGAATTTATATAAAGTGCTTGGAGCAGTACCTAGAGTAAACAACATGTGAGTATTGCTATTAGAATTTTCTTAAGGATGCATACTCATCAACGGGAGAGTGGAAGATGTAAGTGCAGTACAACATTTGATAAATCATATCTGAGACACTCATATGGAAAATAAAACTGCCTTTTTCACAATATAAAAGGTAAAGCTTTACTTATTCTTTTTGGCTATGAACATATGCAGAAAATTGAGCAGTGATTATAAATTTTCAAAGATTAGCAGGGTTGGGAAGGTGGACCAGGGTAGTATACCACTCTCCATGGGGTGTGTTTTTTATTTATCAGAAGACAGAATAGGATAATGGTTAAAAATTCCTCAAATTCCAGCAGAGATTAGGCATGACTGGAAGGAAAATATTTAGCTTCCTCTAGAACACCCCTCCCTCCAGTTGTGACAAGCAAAAATCTCTCCAGGTATTTCCAAATGTCTGCTGGTAGGTAAAATACTACTGGTTGAGAATCACTGCTCTAGTATTTTTTAAATGTTCCAGTCTAGGTAATCAAATCACTTAATACCCACTGCTCACTCCCACCTGGCTACAAATGTAGAAACCTGTATAATGAAGAGACTCTACAAAACTCTAACTTTTAAACCTTTTCTCTTGTATCTTCTGGACTGGCTCATCAATGTTCTCTTAAATATCGTCTGATCATTCATTTTGAAAAATGCATGACATTTAGTGGGCTGTGAGTGGTTTTGTACAACTTGGTCTTGGACTTCTCATAGGATTCAAAGGAGGAGAAAGATATCAGGGATAGGGCTGGTGGGGAAAAGTATTTTCATTTGAAGACTACATTTGAAGAACTAATTTGATCATTTAGTCCCCAAACTGTTGCTTCTTTTCAAAAGACCTGTTCAAAGTCTCGTTGTTCCTGTCTTCAAAAGAAAAGACACATCGATCTAAGGAGGCCTCATCGGCAGGAGCTGTGTGGCCGCTGCAAAGACAAGAGATTCTCCTGTGGCAATATTTACAGCTTTAAATGCATCATGTGACAGGCAGCATGCTTCATACGGGACACCTGAACTCTTCTTGTAATTTACCGTATAGTTCCTCTTTTGCACCTTGGCTCTGACCTGGTATTGGAAAATGGTTTAGGCTTTTGTACTTTTTGTAGGTGGTATGACAATTGTCGATGTGAATAGAATAAAATAAATGCATGTAAAATAGACCATGAAGACACATTAATTGGTGATCCGGGGTAAAAACATCACTAAAACATTGGGAGAATGGTAGATCCTATCACTAATATGAATGGAACAATGAAGAGGAACAACAGTCATTCATTTGACAAACTTGTACACTGGGTGTTCTAAGTGCTAGGAATATAGAGACAATCAGGAGCAAGGTCCTTGCCTTCAAGTGTACCTAATCATTATAGCAAATGCTTAAATAGTACTTAGTATATGTCGGGCATTGATGTTACTCATCACAGCACTCTTATTATACTCCTTTTTAACAGATGAGGAGAGAGAGCCACAGGGAGGTTACAGGGTAAAGCCAGAATTTGAACCTAGGTAGACTAGTCCATTCTCCACGGCTTTAGATTTACTTAGATTTTTTCTTAGATTCAGATGTGTTAAGTGCAATGAAGGAAACGGGGCTATAATAGAGTGACTCTTTTATAAAGAGTTGTTGAAAAGAGGTGACATGAGAATTGAGACCTGCCGGATGAGGGGGAGCTGGGAGAAAGGAAGCTGAATTTGATCCAACAGAACAGCAAGAGCAAAGACCCTGGGGGTGGGCTGGGACATGTACTTGGTATGTTTGAGGAACAAGAGCCCCTGAGGCTCAAGTCAGGCATAGGCTGGAGAAGGCAGGGCTCAGGTCAAGCGTATGGCAGCCCATGAAAGGGTTTAAACAAGGCACTGACAACAGATTCTTTCTATAAAAAACTTACTGCTATGAGAGAATACCAGGTAGAGTGGAAGGAGGGAGACCAATTAGGAGATTAATGAATGCACGAGCAAAATGATGGCTTGGAAAAGAGTGGGTGGCCATGGAGATAGAGAGAAATACATGAATTCCAGATAGTGTTTGAAAATGTAATGCACAGGGTTAGGAGTGGGTGATGGTGAAATAAATGATGACTTTTAGATTTCTTTGAGCTCTGGGTTGGGTGGAACTGAGGGGTATAACAGGAACATTCTGGACTCAAATTACCTAACTTCAAATCCTCGGTGTGATACTTAGGAGATGTATGATTGTGGGCAAGTTACTTATGCCCTCTCTCTCAATTACTCTTCTGTAAAATGGGGACAATAATAGGAACTGTCTCTTGGTGGTGGTGATGTGAGGACTAAAGCAGCTGTTACATGTTAAGCACTTAGGTTACTACCTGTAACAGGTATTCAGTAAACTTAGCTGTCCTTTTTTGGTGGGGCTATATAGTGAGATGGGAGAAGGCTTCTGTTTTCAACATTAACTTTGAAATATTTGAAACTCCATACAAATGGAGACGTCATGTAGGCTGTTGTTTATATGAATCTGGAATTTAGGAAGGAGGTAAGAGCTACAGAGAGAGAGATTTGGAGATTAAAAAATCTATAGTCACTACCAAATGTAAAATAGACAGCTAGTGGAAAGCAACCGCATAGCACAGGGAGATCAGCTCGGTGCTTTGTGACCATCTAGAGGAGTGGGATAGGGAGGGTGGGAGGGAGATGCAAGAGGGAGGAGATATGGGGATATATGTATACATACAGCTGATTCACTTCATTATACAGCAGAAACTAACACAACATTGTAAAGAAATTATACTCCAATAAAGATGTAAAAAAAAAAAAATCCATAGTACTGGGAATTCCTTGGCGATCCAATGGTTAGGACTCTGCACTTCCACTGCAGTGGGCCTGGGTTCCATCCCTGGTTGCGGAACTAAGATCCCGCAAGCCGAGCAGGGTGGCCAAAAAAAAAAGTGTGTGTGTGTGTGTGTATATATATATATATATAATTATAAAATTTAAAACTGTGAGCCCGGATGGTGTCACCTAGTAAGAGAGTACAGCACAGGGCCCTGGGGCACAGCAACATTTAGAACAACGATTCTAAAACTTTAATGTCCCAGGAATTACCTGGTGATCTTTTTTGCTTTTTTAATTAAATGGGTCATTTAATTAGATTTCAACTATTATTAATAACTCTTTATCCTGTGTTACCTACCATAAGTTGACTCTGTTTTTAGCTTAACTTATCTTTTCCTCCCTCTGGGTTTTAAGTTAGAACTTTTATGGTAATTATGGCACTGCCAGTTCTACTGACCTATGATGTGCTTTTCCCAAAGCCTCTGATATTCAGCTTGTATCCAGATTGCCATTTTTATTTTTATTTGTAATTTTAATTTTATATTGGAGTATAGTTGATTTACAGTGTTGTGTTAGTTTCAGATATACAGCAAAGTGATTCAGTTATACATATATCCATTCTTTTTCAGATTCTTTTTCCTTATAGGTTATTACAGAATATTGAGTAGAGCTCCCTGGGCTATACTGTAGATCCTTGTTTATTATTTTATATATAGTAGTGTGTATATGTTAATCCCAAATTCCTAATTTATCACTCCCCACCAGCTTTCCCCTTTGGTAACCATAGGTTTGTTTTTGAAGTCTGTGAATCTGTTTTTGTTTTGTAAATAAGTTCATTTGTATCATTTTTTTAATATTCTACGTATAAGTGATATCATATATTTGTCTTTCTCTGTCTGACTTACTTCACTTAGTATGATAATCTCCAGATCTATCCGTGTTGAAGCAAATGGCATTATTTCATTTTTTATGGCCGAGTAATATTCCATTGTATATATGTACTACATCTTCTTTATCCAGTCATCTGTTGATGGATATTTAGTTTGTTCCATGTCTTGGCTACTGTAAATAGTGTGGCAGTGAACATTAGGATACATATATCTTTTCGAATTATGGTTTTCTCCAGTTATATGCCCAGCAGGGGGATTGCTGGATCATATGGTAGTTCTATTTTTAGCTTTTTTAGGTACATGCGTAGTGTTCTCCATAGTGGCTGTACCAATTTACATTCCCACCAACAGTGTAGGAGGGTTCCCTTTTCTCCACATCCTCTCCAGGATTTACTGTTTGTACACTTTCTGATGATAGCCATTCTGACTGCTGTGAGGTGATATCTCGTTGTAGTTTTTTTTTTTTTTTAGCATGTTTATTGGAGTATAATTGGTTACAATAGTGTGTTAGTTTCTGCTTTATAACAAAGTGAATCAGCTATACATATATCCCCATATCTCTTCCCTCTTGCATCTCCCTCCCTCCCACCCTTTCTATCCCACCCCTCTAGGTGGTCACAAAGCACTGAGCTGATCTCCCAGTGCTATGCGGCTGCTTCCCACTAGCTATCGGTTTTACATTTGGTAGCGTATATATATCCATGCCACTCTCTCACTTTGTCTCAGCTTACCCTTCCCGCTCCCCATCTCCTCAAGTCCATTCTCTGCTACATCTGCATCTTTATTCCTGTCCTGCCCCTAGGTTCTTCATGACCTTTTTTTTTTTAGATTCCATATATATGTGTTAGCATATGGTATTTGTTTTTCTCTTTCTGACTTACTACACTCTGTATGACAGACTCTAGTTCCATCCACCTCACTAAAAGTAACTCAATTTCGTTTCTTTTTATGGCTGAGTAATATTCCATTGTATATACGTGCCACATCTTCTTTATCCTTTCATCCGTTGATGGACACTTAGGTTGCTTCCATGTCCTGGCTATTGTAAATAGAGCTGCAGTGAACACTGTGGTACATGACTCTTTTTGAATTATGGTTTTCTCAAGGAATATGCCCAGTAGTGGGATTGCTGTGTTGTATGGTAGTTCTATTTTCAGTTTTTTAAGGAACCTCCATACTGTTCTCCATAGTGGCTGTACCAATTTACATTCCCCCCAATGGTGCAACAGGGTTCCCTTTTCTCCACACCCTCCCCAGCATTTATTGTTTGTAGATTTTTTGATGATGGCCATTCTGAGTGATGTGAGATGATATCTCATTGTAGTTTTGATTTGCATTTCTCTAATGATTAATGATGTTGAGCATTCTTTCATGTGTTTGTTGGCAATCTGTATATCTTCTTTGGAGAAATGTCTATTTAGGTCTTCTGCCCATTTTTGGATTGAGTTATTTGTTTTTTTGATATTGAGCTGCATGAGCTGCTTGTAAGTTTTAGAGATTAATCCTTAGTCAGTGGCTTCATTTGCAAATATTTTCTCCCATTCTGAGGGTTGTCTTTTGGTCTTGTTAATGGTTTCCTTTGCTGTGCAAAAGCTTTGAAGTTTCATTAAGTCCCATTTGTTTATTTTTGTTTTTATTTCCATTTCACTAGGAGGTGGGTCAAAAGGATCTTGCTGTGATTTATGTCATAGAGTGTTCTGCCTACCTATGTTTTCCTCTAAGAGTTTGATAATGTCTGACCTTACATTTAGGTCTTTAATCCATTTAGAGTTTATTTTTGTGTATGGTGTTAGGGAGTGTTCTAATTTCATTCTTTTACATGTAGCTGTCCAGTTTTCCCAGCACCACTTATTGAAGAGGCTGTCTTTTCTCCATTGTATATGCTTGCCTCCTTTATCAAAAATACGGTTGACCATACGTGCATGGGTTTATCTCTGGACTTTCTATCCTGTTTCATTGATCTATATTTCTGTTTTTTTGCCAGTACCATACTGTCTTGATTACTGTAGCTTTGTAGTATTGTCTGAAGACAGGGAGCCTGATTCCTCCATCTCCATTTTTCTTTCTCAAGATTGCTTTGACTATTCAGAGTGTTTTGTGTTTCCATACAAATTGTGAAATATTTTGTTCTAGTTCTGTGAAAAATGCCAGTGGTAGTTTGATAGGGATTGCATTGAATCTGTAGATTGCTTTGGGTAGTAGAGTCATTTTCACAATGTTGACTCTTCCAATCGAAGAACGTGGTATATCTCTCCAGCTATTTGTATCATTTTTAATTTCTTTCATCAGTGTCTTACAGTTTTCTGCATACAGGTCTTTTGTCTCCTTAGGAAGGTTTATACCTAGATATTATTTCTTTTTGTTGCAATGGTAAATGGGAGGGTTTCCTTAATTTCTTCTTCCGATTTTTCATCATTAGTGTATAGGAATGCAGGAGGTTTCTGTGCATTAATATGTATCCTGCTACTTTACCAAATGCATTCATTATCCCTAGTAGTTTTCTGGTAGCATCTTTAGGATTCTCTATGTATAGTATCATGTCATCCGCAAACAGTGACAGCTTTACTTCTTTTCTGATTTGGATTCCTTTATTTCTGCCTCTTCTCTGATTGCTGTGGCTAAAACTTCCAAAACAATATTGAATAATAGTGGTGAGAGTGGGCAACCTTGTCTTGTTCCTGATCTTAGTGGACAATGTTGGCTGTGGGTTTGTCATATATGGCCTTTATTATGTCGAGGTAAGTTCCCTCTATGCCTACTTTCTGGACGGGTTTGATCATAAATGGCTGTTGAATTTTGTCAAAAGCTTTTTCTGCATCTATTGAGATGATCATATGGTTTTTATTCTTCAGTTTGTTAATATGGAGTATCACATTGATTGATTTGCATATATTGAAAAATCCTTGCATTCCTGGGATAAACTCCACTTGATCATGGTGTATGATCCTTTTACTGTGCTGTTGGATTCTGTTTGCTAGTATTTCGTTGAGGATTTTTTGCATCTATGTTCATCAGTTATATTGGTCTGTAGCTTTCGTTCTTTGTGACATCTTTGTCTGGTTTTGGTATCAGGGTGATGGTGGCTTCGTAGAATGAGTTTGGGAGTGTTCCTCCCTCCGCTATATTTTGGTAGAGTTTGAGAAGGAGTGGTGTTATCTCTTCTCTAACTGTTTGATAGAATTCGCCTGTGAAGCCATCTGGTCCTGGGCTTTTGTTCGTTGGAAGATTTTTAATCACAGTCTCAATTTCATTGTTTGTGATTGGTCTGTTTATATTTTCTATCTCTTCTTGATTCAGTCTCAGAAGGTTGTGCTTTTCAAGAATTTGTCCATTTCTTCCGGGTTGTGCATTTTATTGGCATAGAGTTGCTTGTAGTAATCTCTCATGATCCTTTGTATTTCTGCAGTGTCAGTTGTTATTTCTCCTTTTTCATTTCTAATTCTATTGATTTGAGCCGTCTCCCTTTTTTTCTTATTGAGTCTGGCTAATGGTTTATCAATTTTGTTTATCTTCTCAAAGAACCGGCTTTTAATTTTACTGATCTTTGCTCTTGTTTCCTTCATTTCTTTTTCATTTATTTCTGATATGATCTTTCTGATTTCCTTCCTTCTGCTAACTTTGGGTTTGTTTGCTCTTCTTTCTCTAGTTGCTTTAGATGTAAAGTTAGGTTGTTTATTTGAGATGTTTCTTGTTTCTTAAGGTAGGATTGTATTGCTATAAACTTCCCTTTTAGAACTGCTTTTGCTGCGTCCCATAGGTTTCGGGTTGTCGTGTTTACCTTATTTGTTTCTAGGTATTTTTTTATTTCCTCTGAGATTTCTTCAGTTGATCTCTTGGTTATTAAGTAGTGTATTGTTTAGACTCCATGTGTTTTTTTTTTTTTTTTAATTTAGTTCGGTACGCGGGCCTCTCACTGTCGTGCCCTCTCTTCTTGTGGAGCACAAGCTCCAGACGCGCAGGCTCAGTAGTTGTGGCTCACGGGCCTAGTGGCCCCACGGCATGCGGGATCTTCCCAGACCAGAGCTCGAACCCGTGTCCCCTGCATTGGCAGGCAGATTCTCAACCACTGCACCACCAGGGAAGCCCTGTTTGTATTTTTTTTTTACAGATTTTGTCCTGTGATTGATATCTAGTCTCATAGTGTTGTTGTCAGAAAAGATACTTGATAGGATTTCAATTTTCTTAAATTTACTAAGGCTTGATTTATGACCCAAGATATGATCTATCCTGGAGAATGTCCGATGAGCACTTGAGAAGAAAGTGTATTCTGTTGTTTTTGGATGGAATGTCCTATAAGTATCAATTAAATCCATCTTGTTTAATGTATCATTTAAAGCTTGTGTTTCCTTATGTATCATCATTTTGGATAATTTGTCAATTGGTGAAAGTGGGGTGTTAAAGTCCCCTCCTATTATTGTGTTACTGTCGATTTCCCCTTTTATGGCTGTTAGTATTTGCCTTATGTATTGAGGTGCTCCTATTCAGGGTGCATAAATATTTACAATTGTTATATCTTCTTCTTGGATTGATCCCTTGATCATTATGTAGTGTCCTTCTTTGTCTCTTGTAATAGTCTTTATTTTAAAGTCTATTTTGTCTGATATGAGAATTGCTACTCCAGCTTTCTTTTGATTTCCATGTGCATAGAATATCTTTTTCCATCCCCTCACTTTCAGTCTATATGTGTCCGTAGGTCTGATGTGGGTCTCTTGTAGACAGCATATGTACAGGTGTTGTTTTTGTATCCATTCAGCCAGTCTGTGTCTTTTGGTTGGAACATTTAATCCATTTACATTTACAGTAATTATTGATATGTACGTTCCTATTACCATTTTCTTAATTGTTTTGGTTTGTTATTGTAGGTCTTTTCCTTATCTTGTGTTTCTTGCCTATAGAAGTTCCTTTAGCATTTGCTGTAAAGCTGGTTTGGTGGTGCTGACCTCTCTTAGCTTTTGCTTGTCTGTAAAGGTTTTAATTTCTCCATCAAATCTGAATGAGATCCTTGCTGGGTAGAGTAATCTTGGTTGTAGGTTTTTCTCCTTCATCACTTTAAATATGTCCTGCCACTCCCTTCTGGCTTGCAGAGTTTCTGCTGAAAGATCAGCTGTTAACCTTATGGGGATTCCCTTGTGTGCTATTTGTTGTTTTTTCCTTGCTGCTTTTAATACGTTTACTTTGTATTTAATTTTTGGTAGTTTGATTAATATGTGTCTTGGCGTGTTTCTCCTTGGATTTATCCTGTATGGGACTCTCTGTGCTTCCTGGACTTGATTAACTCTTTCCTTTCCTCTGTTAGAGAAGTTTTCAACTATAATCTCTTCAAATATTTTCTCAGTCCCTTTCTTTTTCTCTTCTTCTTCTGTTACCCCTATAATTTTAATGTTGGTGCATTTAACGTTGTCCCAGAGGTCTCTGAGACTGTCCTCGGTTCTTTTCATTCTTTTTTCTTTATTCTGCTCTGCAGTAGTTATTTCCACTATTTTATCTTCCAGGTCAGTTTTCCATTCTTCTGCCTCAGTTATTCTGCTATTGATTCCTTCTAGAGAATTTTTAATTTCATTTATTGTTTTGTTCATAATTTGTTTGCTCTTTAGTTCTTCTAGGTCCTTGTTAAACGTTTCTTGTATTTTCTCTATTCTATTTCTAAGATTTTGGATCATCTTTGCTATCCTTATACTGAATTCTTTTTCAGGTAGACTGCCTATTTCCTCTTCATTTGTTAGGTCTGGTGGGTTTCTGCCTTGCTCCTTCATCTGCTGTGTGTTTCTCTGTCTTCTCATTTTGCTTACCTTACTGTGTTTGGGGTCTCATTTTTGCAGGCTGCAGGTTTGTAGTTCCCATTGTTTCTGGTGTGTGCCCCCAGTGGCTAAGGTTGGTTCAGTGGGTTGTGTAGGCTTCCTGGTGGAGGGGACTAGTGCCTGTGTTTTGGTGGATGAGGCTGGATCTTGTCTTTCTGGTGGGCAGGTCCATGTCTGGTGGTGTGTATTGGGGTGTCTATGACCTTCTTATGATTTTAGGCAGCCTCTCTGCTAATGAGTGGGGCTGTGTTCCTGTCTTGCTAGTTGTTTGCCATAGGGTGACCAGCACTGTAGCTTGCTGGTCGTTAATTGGAGCTGGATCTTGGTGTTGAGATGGAGATCTCTGGGAGATTTTCATTGTTTGATACTACATGGAGCTGGGAGGTCTCTGGTGGACCAGTGTCCTGAACTCGGCTCTCCCACCTCAGAGGTAAAGGCCAGATGCCCGGCCGGAGCACCAAGACCCTGTCATCCACATGGCACAGAATAAAAGGGAGAAGGAAAGAAAGATAAGAAAAGAATGTTATTAAAATAATAAATAATTATTAAAAATAAAAAAGAATTTTAAAAGTGAGAAAAAATAAAGAAGAGAGCAACCAAACCAAAAAACAAATCCACCAATGATTACAGGTGCTAAAAACTATACTAAAAAAAAAGAACCCCAACAAAACCGACAGACAGAACCCTAGGACAAATGGTAAAAGCAAAGTTATACAGACAAAATCACACACAATAGCATATACATACACACTCACAAAAAGGGGAAAAGGAAAAAAATATATATATATCATCACTCCCAAAGTCCACCACCTCAATTTGGGATGATTCGTTTTCTATTCAGGTATTCCACAGATGCAGGGTACATCAAGTTGATTGTGGAGATTTAATCCGCTGCTCCTGAGGCTGCTGGGAGAGATTTCCCTTTCTCTTCTTTGTTCGCACAGCTCCAGGGGTTCAGCTTTGGATTTGGCCCCGCCTCTGCGTGTAGGTCGCCTGAGGTCACCTGTTCCCCGCCCAGACAGGGCAGGATTAAAGGAGTAGCTGATTCGGGGGCTCTGGCTCAGGCTGGGCAGAAGGAGGGGTACGGAATGCAGGGCGAGCCTGCAGAGGCAGAGGCCGGTATGACGTTGCACTAGCCTGAGTCGCGCCGTGTGTTCTCCGGGGAAGTTGTTCCTGGATCACGGGACCCTGGCAGTGGTGGGCTGCACCCGCTCCCGGGAGGGGAGGTGATGAGAGTGACCTGTGCTTGCACACAGGCTTCTTGGTGGCTGCAGCAGCTGACTTAAGAGTCTCATGCCCGTCTCTGGGGTCTGTGCTGATAGCTGCGGCTCGCCCCCATCTCTGGAGCTCATTTAGGTGGCGCTCTTAATCCCCCTCCTCACGCACCATGAAACAAAGAGGCAAAAAGAAGTCTCTTGTCACTTAGGCAGCTCCAGACTTTTTCCCGGAATCCCTCCTGGCTAGCTGGGGTGCACTAGCCCCTTCAGGCTGTGTTCACGCCACCAACCCCAACCCTGTCCCTGGGATCTGACCTCTGAAGCCGGAGCCTCAGCTCCCAGCCCCTGCCCACCCCAGGGGGTGAGCAGAAAAGCCTCTCAGGCTGGTGAGTGCTGGCCGGCACCAATCCTCTGTGCAGGAAACTCTCTGCTTTGCCCTCCGTACCCCTGTTGCTGCGCTCTCCTCCCTGGCTCCAAAGCTTCCACCCTGCTACCCTCTGTCTCCGCCAGTGAGGGGGCTTCCTAGTGTGTGTAAACGTTTCTCTTTCACAGCTCCCTCCCAGAGGTGCAGGTCCCATCCCTATGTTTTGTCTCTGTTTTTTCTTTTTTCTTTTGCCCTACTCAGGTACATGGGTAGTTTCTTGCCTTTTGGGAGGTTTGAGTTCTTCTGGCAGCGTTCAGTAGGTGTTCTTTAGGGGTTGTTCCACATGTAGATGTATTTCTGATGTATCTGTGGGGAGGAGGGTGATCTCCACGTCTTACTCTTCTGCCATCTTGAAGCTCCTCCAAACACGTTTTTATTTTCCTCATTTTAGTTTTGATTTGCATTTCTCTAATAGAGTTGTTGAGCATCTTTTCTTGTGCCTCTTGGCCATCTGTATGTCTTATTTGGAGAAATGTCTATTTAGATCTTCTGACCATTAAAATTTTTTTTTCTAATTTTAATATTTATTAGTTTCAATAAAGAATATAACATATAATTCAAAATGTTTAAAGAAGGTAAACTAGAAACAATTTAATAACCTCCATTCTGATTCTAATCTTTTAGTCATGGGTTAGTCTAACTCAGGCTTTTTTTTTTTCATTTTGCTAAGTATTATATTTTTAACTTTTTATTTTATATTGGAGGATAGTTGATTAACAACATTGTGTTAGTTTCAGGTGAACAAGAACGTGATTCAGTTATACATATATCTATTCTTTTTCAATTTCTTTTCCCAATTAGGTTGTTACATAATATTGAACGGAGTTCCCTGTGCTATACAGTAGGTCCTTGTTGGTTATCCACATGCAGTGTGTACATGTCAATCCCAAACTCCCTAACTATCCCCCACCCCACCCTTCACAGCAGTAACCATAAGTTCATTATCTAAGTCTGTGAGTCTGTTTCTGTTTTGTAAGTTCATTTGTATCATTTTTTTAAGATTCTACATATAAGCGATATCATACAATATTTCTCTTTCTCTGTTCACTCCGTATGACAGTCTCTAGGTCCATCCATGTTGCTGCAAATGGCATTATTTCATTCTTTTTAATGGCTGAGTAATATTCCATTGTATATATGTACCACATCTTCTTTTATGCATTCTTCTGTCAGTGGACATTTAGGTTGCTTCCATGTCTTGGCTATTGTAAAGAGCGCTGCAATGAACATTGGGGTGCATGTATCCTTTCAGACCATGTTTTTCTCTGGGTATATGCCCAGGAGTGGGATTGCAGGATCATATGGTAGCTCTGTTGTTAGTTTCTTAAGGAACCTTCATACTGTTCTCCATAGTGGCTGCACCAATTTATATTCCCACCAACAGTGTAGGAGGGTTCCCTTTTCTCCACACCCTCTCCAGCATTTACTGTTTGTAGACTTTTTGATGATAACCATTTTGATTGGTGTGAGGTGATATCTCATAGTTTTGATTTGCATTTCTCTAAAAATTAGCGGTGTTGAACATCTTTTCATGTGCCTCTTGGCCATCTGTATGTCTTCTTTGGAGAAATCTCTATTTGGATCTTCTGCCCATTTTTTGATTGGGTTGTTTGTTTTGATGATATTAAGCCACATGAGCTGTTTGTAAATTTTGGAGACTAATCCCTTGTTGGTCATATCATTTACAAATATTTTCTCTTATTCTGTGGGTTGTCTTTTTGTTTTGTTTATGGTTTCCATTGCTGTGCAAAAGCTTTTGAGTTTAACTAGGTCCCATCTGTTTATTTTTGTTTTTATTTCCATTACTCTGGGAGACAGATTAAAAACGATACTGCTGTGATTTATGTCAGAGAGTGTTCTGCCTATGTTTTCCTCTAAGAGTTTTATAGTGTCCAGTCTTATATTTAGGTCTTGAATCTATTTTGAGTTTATTTTTGTGTATGATGTTAGGGAGTGTTCTAATTTCATTTTTTTCTTTTACATGCAGCTATACAGTTTTCCCAGCACCATTTATTGAACAGACTGTCTTTCCTCCATTGTATAGTCTTGCCTCTTTTGCCCTAGCTTAATTGACCATAGCTGCATGGGTTTATTTCTGGGATTTCTTTCCTGTTCCATTGATCTATTTTTCTATTTTTGTGCCAGTACCACACTGCCTTGATTACTGTAGCTTTATAGTATAGTCTGAAGTTAGGGAGCCTGATTCCTCAAGCCTCATTTTTCTTTCTCAAGATTGCTTTGGCTGCTTGGAGTCTTTTGTGTCTCCCTACAAATTTTGTGATTTTTTGTTCTAGTTCTGTGAAAAATGTCATTGGTCATTTGATAGGGATTGCGTTGAATCTGTAGGTTACCTTGGGTCGTGTAGTCATTTTGACAGTATTGATTCTTCCATTCCAAGAACATGGTATATCTTTCCATCTGGTTGTGTCATCTTCGATTTCTTTCATCAGTGTCTTATAGTTGTTGGAGTACAGGTCTTTTGCCTCCTTGGCTAGGTTTATTCCTAGGTATTTTATTTTATTTTATTTTGATGTGATGGTAAATGGGATTGTTTCTTTAATTTCTCTTTCTGATCTTTCATTATTAGTGTATAGAGAATTATATAGAAAACTGCAAGAGAATTCTGTGTATTAATTTTGTGTATCCTGCAACTTTACTGAATTTATTGATGAGCTCTAGTAATTTTCTGGTTAGCATCCTTAGGATTTTCTATGTATAGTATCATGTCATCTGCAAACAGTGACAGTTTTACTTCTTTTCCTATTTGTATTCCTTTTATTTCTTTTTCTTCTCTGATTGCTGTGGCTAGGAATTCTAAAACTATGTTGAGTAAAAGTGGTGACAGTGGACATCCTTGTCTTGTTTCTGAACTTGGAGGAAATTCTTTCAGCTTTTTACTGTTGAGTATGATGTTAGCTGTGGGTTTGTCACATATGGCCTTATATGTTTAGGTATGTTCCTGTTATGCTCACTTTCTGGAGTGATTTTATCATAAATCGGTGTTGAATTTTGTCAAATGCTTTTTCTGCAACTATTGAGATGATCATATGGTTTTTATTCTTCAATTTGTTAATGTGGTGTATCACACTGATTGATTTGTGGATATTGAAAAATTCTTGCATCCCTGGGATAAATTCAACTTGAACATGGTGTATGATCATTTTAATGTATTGTTGGACTTGGTTTGCTAGTATTTTTTTGAGGATTTTTATGTCTATGTTCATCAGTGATATTGGCCTGTAATTTTCTTTTTTGTGTGTGTGGTGCCTTTGTCTGGTTTTGGTATCAGGATAATGGTGGCCTCATAGAATGAGTTAGGGAGTGTTCCTTCCTCTGCAGTTTTTTGGAATAGTATCAGAAGGATAGGTGTTAGCTCTTCTCTAAATACTTGATAGAACTCACCTGTGAAGCCATCTGGTTCTGGACTTCATTGGAAGTTTTTGTTTTTTTTTTAACATCTTTATTGGGGTATAATTGCTTTACAATGGTGTGTTAGTTTCTGCTTTATAACAAAGTGAATCAGTTATACATATACATATGTTCCCATATCTCTTCCCTCTTGCGTCTCTCTCCCTCCCACCCTCCCTATCCCACCCCTCCAGGCTGTCACAAAGCACCAAGCCAATATCCGTGTGCCATGCGGCTGCTTCCCATTAGCTATCTACCTTACTGCGTTTGTTAGTGTGTATATGTCCATGACTCTCTCTTGCCCTGTCACAGCTCACCCTTCCCCCTCCACATATCCTCAAGTCCGTTCTCCAGTAGGTCTGTGTCTTTATTCCTGTCTTACCCCTAGGTTCTTCATGACATTTTTTTTCTTCTTAAATTTCATATATATGTGTTAGCATACGGTATTTGTCTGTTTCTTTCTGACTTACTTCACTCTGTATGACAGACTCTAGGTCTATCCACCTCATTACAAATAGCTCAATTTCGTTTCTTTTTATGGCTGAGTAATATTCCATTGTATATATGTGCTACATCTTCTTTATCCATTCATCCGATGATGGGCACTTAGGTTGTTTCCATCTCTGGGCTATTGTAAATAGAGCTGCAATGAATATTTTGGTACATGACTCCTTTTGAATTTTGGTTTTCTCAGGATATATGCCCAGTAGTGGGATTGCTGGGTCATATGGTAGTTCTATTTGTAGTTTTTTAAGGAACCTCCATACTGTTCTCCATAGTGGCTGAACCAATTCACATTCCCACCAGCAGTGCAAGAGGGTTCCCTTTTCTCCACACCCTCTCCAGCATTTATTGTTTCTAAATTTTTTGATGATGGCCATTCTGACTGGTGTGAGATGATATCTCATTGTAGTTTTGATTTGCATTTCTCTAATGATTAATGATGTTGAGCATTCTTTCATGTGTTTGTTGGCAGTCTGTATATCTTCTTTGGAGAAACATTGGAAGTTTTTTAACTTGTAATTGGTCTGCTCATATTTTCTTTTTCTTCCTGGTTCAGTCTCAGGAGATTGTACCTTTCTAAGAATATGTCCATTTCTTCTAGGTAGTCCATTTTATTGGCATGTAATTGCTTGTAGTATTCCCTTATGATCCTTTGTATTTCTGTGGTGTTAGTTGTAACTTCTCCTTTTCTTTTCTAATTTTACTGATTTAAGCCTTCTCCCTTTTTTTCTTGTTGAGCCTGGCTAAAGGTTTATCAATTTTGTTTATCTTTTCAAAGAACCAGGTTTTAGTTTCATTGGTCTTTGCTGTTGTTTTCTTCATCTCTATTTCATTTATTCCTGCTCTGATCTTTATGATTTCTTTCCTTCTCCTAACTTTGGGTTTTTTATTTTCTTCTTTCTCTAGTTACTTTAGCTGTAAGATTAGGTTGTTTATTTGGGATTTTTCTTGTTTCCTGAGGTAAGATTGTATTGCTATAAACTTCCCTCTTAGAACTGCTTTTCCTGCATCCCATAGGTTTTGGATCATCGTGTTTTGTTTTCACTTGTCTCTGGGTATTTTTTTGATTTCCTCTTTTTTTTTTCTTTTTGGCCACACCATACAGCTTGTGGGATCTTAGTTCCTTGATCCAGGGATTGAACCTGGGCCCTTGGCAGTGAAAGCACAGAGTCCTAACCACTGGTCTGCCAGGAAATTCCCTGATTTCCTGCTTGATTTCTTCGGTGATCCATTGGTTGTTTAGTAACATATTGTTTAGCCTCCATGTATTTGTTATTTTTACCATTTTTTCTTGTAGATTTCTAATCTCATAGTGTTGTGGTTGGAAAAGATGCCTGATATGATTTCAGTTTTCTTAAATTTACCAAGGCTTTTTTTATGGCCCGCATGTGATACATCCTGGAGAAAGTTCCATGTGCACTTGAGAAGAATGTGTGTTCTGCTGCTTTTGGATGGAATGCTCTATAAATTTCAATTATATCTATCGGGTGTAACGTGTCATTTAAGGCCTCTGTTTCCTCATTGATTTTCCATCTGGATGATCTGTCCATTGATGTAAGTGGGGTGTTAAAGTCCCCCACTACTATTGTGTTACTGTTGATTTCTCCTTTTATGGCCGTTAGCCTGTGTCTTATATATTGAGGTACTCCTATGTTAGGTGCATATATATTTACAATTGTTATGTCTTCTTCTTGGATTGATCCCTTGATCATTATGTAGTGTCCTTCTTTGTCTCTTGTAACAGTCTTTATTTTGAAGTCTAATATGAGTATTGCTATTCCAGCATTCTTTAGATTTCCATGTGCATGCAATACCTTTTCCATCCCCTCACTTTCAGTCTGTATGTGTCCCTAGATCTGAAGTGGGTCTCTTGTAGACAGTATATATATGGGTCTTCTTTTTCTATACATTCAGCCAGTCTGTGTCTTTTGGTTGGAGCATGTAATCCGTTTACTTTTAAGGTAATTATCAATATGTATGTTCTTATTGCCATTTTCTTAATTGTTTTAGGATTTTTGGGGTAGGTTTTTTTCTTCCTTTCCTCTTCTCTTGTAATTTGATTATCTTTAGCGTTGGGTTTGGATTCCTTTATCTTTTTTGTGTTTGTATCGATTGTAGCTTTTTGGTTTGCAGTTACCATGAGGTTTTGATGTAGCAGTCTATATATATACAAGATTGTTTTACGTTGCTTGTCTCTTAGTTTCAAATGCACTTTCTGCATTTGTACTCTCCTGTTCTCACAGTTGCTGGATCTGATATATTTGTGTGTGGATGATTTCCTACCTTTATTGTATGTTTGCCTCTGTGATATAATTATTTTCCAGTTTGTGGATTGCCCACCCAGTGGGTATGGGATTTGATTATATCATGAAAGCACCCTTCATAGTGTCTGCTTGTGGCTTCTTCTTAGTATTTGGAGGTAGAATATCTTTTTTGGTAGGGTCCAGTCTTTTTTGCCGATGGTTGTTCAGAAGTTAGCTGTAATTTTGTGAGAGGAGGTCAGCTCAAGTCCTTCTACTCTGCCATCTTTTCTCCTTTCTTTTCCCTGATGACCTTGTTAATTTGATATTCTGATCCAGCAGGTCAGGGGTCTGAGCCTTAGCATCTGGGAGCTTCTTAGATTTGCAGTCAATGCCACTGGTCCCCTGACCACAGTTTAGGTAGCAAGAAGTTAAAGGTTAGATAAAAGAGGAGATCAAGAAAGATCAGCAGAGGATGGTGTCATGAAAGCAAAGATAAAACAGTATTTCAAGAAGGAGGGAGTGGTCAACTGAGTCAAATTCTTTGGTGAATGAGAAAGCTGAAGATAGACATGTCTGTTGGGTTTGGTGACATGAAGGTGGCTGGTGACCTTGGAAAGAGAAGTTTCAATGTACTGGTAGGGATGGAAGGCAAAGTTAGTAAAGTGAAGACAGTAAATAAAGATAATACTTTCTAGAAGTTTTGCTGTTAGAGAAATTAGTAATCCTCAGGAAGGACGCTTGGGGAAAAAGGAGGTACTGAGTAAGTTTGTGTATGAATGGAATAATTCAGTAGATGGAAGCTGATGTTATAGCAGGGAGAAGCCATGCCTCCAGGTCAAAACCTATGAAAAGGGAGAAGAAATGGGGTCCAGAGCACAGGTGGAGTGATTAGGCCTGAGTGGGAACAGTGATATTCCTTCTATTGTAAAAAGATGGAGCACCTAGAACATGGGCTAGAATCAGATAAAGATAGGCGTATAGATTTGGGAGTGAAGAGAAGACCATCTGATTTTTTTAACTGAAGTATAGTTGATTTACAGTAGTTGTTTCAGGTGTACAGCATGGCGATTTGATATTTTTATAGGTTATACTTCATTTAAAGTTATTATTATAAGATTTTGGTTATATTAGTTTGTACCTCTTAATCCCGTTCCTCTATCATGTTCCTTTCCCATTCCCTCCCCTCTGGCAACCACCTGTTTGTTCTCTGAATCAATGACTGTTTCTGTTTGGTTATATTTGTTCATTTGTTTTTTAGATTCCACATATAAGTGAAGTCATACAGTACTTGTCTTTCTCTGTCTGATTGATTTCACTTAGCGTAATACCCTCTGGGTTCTTCATGTTGTCACAAATGGCAAGATTTCATTCATTTTTATGGTTGAGTAATATTTACCCATCTATTAGTGGGCACCTAGGTTGCTTCCATATCTTGGTTATTGTAAATAATGCTTCAGTGAACATAAGGGTGCCTTTATCAGTTAGAAATAGTGTTTTCATTTACTTCAGATAAATACTCAGTATTGAAATTTCTCATCATACGGTAGTTCTATTTTTAATTTTTTGAGGAATCTCCATACTGTTTTCCACAGTAGCTTCACCAATTTACATTCCCACCACCAGTGTACCAGGGTTCCTTTTTCGCCACATCCTTCCCAATGCTCGTTATTTGTTGTCTTTTCAACAGCAGTCATTCTGACAGGTTTGAGTCAATATATGATTGTGGTTTTGATTTGCATTTCCTTGATGCTAAGTGATGTTGAGCATCTTTTCATGTGCCTGTTGGCCATCTATGTGTCATCTTTGTAAAAATGTCTATTCAGGTTTCTTGCCCATTTCTTAATCAGGTTGTTTGTTTTCTTATTATCAATTTGTATGAGATCTTTATGTATTTTGGATATTAACCCCTTATCAGATGTATCGTTTGCACATATATTTTCCCATTTAGTAGTTTGTCTTTGCATTTTGTTGATGGTTTCCTTTACTGTGCAAAAGCTTTTTTTTTTTTTTAAATATCCAAGGTGCCTTTATTTTTTTAAATTTGTATTGGAGTATAGTTGATTTACAATGTTCTGTTAATTTCAGCTGTACAACAAACTGAATCAGTTATACATGTGCATATATCCACTCTTCTTAAAAATTATTTTCCCATGTAGACCATTACAGAGTATTGAGTAGAGTTCCCTGTGCTATACAGTAGGTTTTATTAGTTATCTATTTTATATGGTAGTGTGTATATGTCAATCCCATTCTGCCAATACATCCCTCCCCACTACCCCTTATCCCCTAGTAACCGTAAGTTTCTTTTCTGTGACTCTACTTCTACTTTGTAAGTAAGTTCATTTGTACCCTTTTTTTAGATACCGCATATAAGTGATAACATATGATATTTGTATGGAAGACGTATCATATGTCTTTCTCTGTCTGACTTATTTCACTCATTATGAAAGTCTCTAGGCCCATCCATGTTGATGCAAATGGCATTATTTTGTTCTTTTTTACGGCTGAGTAATATTCCATTGTGCATATGTACCACATCTTCTTTATCCATTCCTCTGTTGATGGATATTTAGGTTGCTTCTATATTCTGGCTACTGTAAATAGTGATGCAATGAACATTGGGGTGCATGTGTCTTTTCAAATTATGGTTTTCTCTGAGTATATGCCTAGGAGTGGGATTGCTGGATCATATGATAGTTCTATTTTTAGTTTTCTAAGTAATCTCCATAATGTTATCCATAGTGGCTAGACCAATTTACATTCCCACCAACAGTGTAGGAGGGTTCTCTTTTTTCCACACTCTCTCCAGCATTTATTGTAGATTTTTTGATGATGGCCATTCTGACCAGTGTGAGGTAATACTCATTGTAGTTTTGATTCACATTTCTCTAGTAATTAGTGATGCTGAGCATCTTTTCACATGCTTTTTGGCTATCTTCATGTCTTCTTTGCAGAAGTGACTAGATCTTTTGCCCATTTTTTGATTGGGTTGTTTTTTTTTTTTTTGATATTGAGCTGCATGAGCTGTTTGTATATTTTGGAGATTAATCCCTTGTCAGTTGCTTCATTTACAAATATTTTCTCCCATTCTGGGGTTGTCTTTTTGTTTTGTTTATGGTTTCCTTTGCTGTGCAAAAGCTTTTAAGTTTCATTAGGTCCCATTTGTTTATTTTTATTTTCATTACTCTAAGATATGGATTGAAAAAGTTGTTGCTGTGATTTATGTCAAAGTGTCTTCTGCCTATGTTTTCCTCTAAGAGTTTTATAGTCTCTGGCCTTACATTTAGCTCTTTAATCCATTTTGAGTTTATTTTTGTGTATGATGTTAGGGAGTGTTCTAATTTCATTCTTTTACATGTAGCTGTCCAGTTTTCCCAGCACCACTTATTGAAGAGACTGTCTTTTCTCCATTGTATATTCTTGCCTCCTTTGTCATAGATTAGATGACCATAGGTGCGTGGGTTTATCTCTGGACTTTCTGTACTATTCCATTTATCTGTATTTCTGTTTCTGTGACAGTACCATACTGTTTTGATTACTGTAGCTCTGTAGGATAGTCTGAAGTCAGGGAGCCTGATTCCTCCATCTGTGTTTTTCATTTTCAAGATTGCTTTGGCTAGTTGGGGTCTTTTGTGTTTCCATACAAATTTTTAAGATATTTTGTTCTAATTCTGCGAAAAATGCCATTGGTAATTTGATAGGGATTGCATTGAATCTGTAGATTGCTTTGGGTAGTATAGTCATCTTCACAATATTGATTCTTCCAATACGAGAACATGGTATATCTCTCCATCTGTTTATGTCATCTTTGATTTTTATTTTCATCAGTCTCTTATAGTTTTCTGAGAGCAGATCTTTTGCCTCCTTAGGTGGGTTTATTCCTAGGTATTTTATTCTTTCTGTTGCAATGTAAATGGGACAGTTTCCTTAATTTCTCTTTCTGATCTTTCATTGTTAGTATATGCAAGAGATTTCTGTGTACTAATTTTGTATCATGCAACTTTACTAAATTCATTGATGAGATCTAGTAGTTTTCTGGTAGCATCTTTAGGGTTTTCTATGTATAGTATTATCATGTCATCTGCAAACAGTGACAGTTTTACTTCTTTTCCAATTTGGATTCCTTCTATTTCTTTTTCTTCTCTGATTGCAACGACTAGGACTTCAAAAACTATATTTAATAAAAGTGGTGAGAGTGGACATCCTTATCTTGTTTTTTATCTTAGAGGAAATTATTTCAATTTTTCACCATTGAGAATGATATTTGCTGTGGGTTTATCGTATATGGCCTTTATCATGTTGAGATAGGTTCCCTCTGTGCCCACTTTCTGGAGAGTTTTTACCATAAATGGGTGTTGAATTTTGTAAAATGCTTTTTCTGCATCTATTCAGATGATCATTTGATTTTTATCCAGTTTGTTAATATGGTGTATCACATTGATGGATTTGCATATACTGTATTGAAGAATCCTTGCATCTCTGGGGTGAATCCCACTTGATCATGGTGCATGATCCTTTTAATGTGTTGTTTTATTTTGTTGGCTAGTATTCTGTGGAGGATTCTTGTTTCTGTGTTCATCAGTGCTATTGGCCTGTAATATTCTTTATTTGTGATATATTTGTCTGGTTTTGGTATCAGTGTGATGGTGGCTTCATAGAATGAGCTTGGGAGTGCTCCTTCCTCTCAAATTTTTGGAAGAATTTGAGAAGAATAGGTGTTAGCTCTTCTCTAAATGTTTGATAAAACTCATCTGTGAAGCCATCTGGTCCTGGGCTTTTGTTTGTTTGAAGATTTTTTTTTTTTTTTTTTTGCGATACGCGGGCCTCCCACTGTTGTGGCCTCTCCCGTTGCGGAGCACAGGTTCCGGACGCGCAGGCTCAGTAGCCATGGCCCATGGGACTAGCCACTCCGCAGCATGTGGGATCTTCCCGGACCGGGGCACGAACCCGCGTCCCCTGCATCAGCAAGCGGACTCTCAACCACTGTGCCACCAGGAAAGTCCCCTGTTGGAAGATTTTAAATCACCGTTCCAATTTCATTACTTGTGATTAGTCTGTTCATATTTTCTAGTTCTTCCTGGTTCAGTCTTGGAAGGTTGTATCTTTTTAAGAACTTGTCTCTTTCTTCCAGGTTTTCTATTTTATTGGCATATAGTTGCTTGTAGTAGTCTCTTATCCTTTGTATTTCTGTGGTGTCAGTTGTAACTTCTGCTTTTCATGTCTAATTTTACCGATTTGAGTCCTCTCCCGTTTTTCAATTGGTGAGCCTGGCTAAAGGTTTATCAATTTTGTTTATCTTTTCAAAGAACCAACTTTTAGTTTCATTGGTCTTTGCTATTATTTTCCTCATCTCTATTTCATTCATTTCTGATCTGATATTTATGATTTCTTTCCTTCTACTAACTTTGGGTTTTGTTTGCTCTTCTTTCTCTAGTTGCTTTAGGTATAAGGTTACGTTGTTTATTTGAGATGTTTGTTGTTTCTTGAGGTAGGATTGTATTGCTATAAACTTCCTTCTTAGAACTGCTTTTGCTGCATCCCATAGGTTTTGCACTGTTGTGTTTTTGTTGTCATTTTTCTCTAGGTATTTTTTGATTTCCTCTTTGATTTCTTTAGTGATCCATTGGCTATTTAGTAACATATTGTTTAGCCTCCATGTGTTTGTGTTTTTTACAGTTTTTTTTTCTTGTAATTGACTTCTAATCTCATGGCATTGTGGTCAGAAAAGATGCTTGATATGATTTCAATTTTTGTAAATTTACCAAGGCTTGATTTGTGACCTGAGATGCCCTGGAGAATGTTTCATGTTCTTGCGCTTGAGAAGAAAGTGTATTCTGCTGCTTTCAGATGGAATGCTCTATAAATATCAATTAAGTCTATCTGGTCTAATGTGCGATTTAAGGCTTGTGTTTCTTTGTTAATTTTCTGTCTGGATAACCTTTGCATTGGTGTAAGTGGGGTGTTAAAGTCCCCTAATAATATTGTGTTACTGTTGATTTCCCCCCTTTTTTTTTTTTTTTTTTTGCGGTACGTGGGCCTCTCACAGCTGTGGCCTCTCCCACTGTGGAGCAACAGGCTCCGGACGCGCAGGCTCAGTGGCCACAGCCCACGGGCACAGCCGCTTTGTGGCATGTGGGATCCTCCTGGACCGGGGCACGAACCCGCATCCCCTGCATCGGCAGGTGGACTCCCAACCACTGCGCCACCAGGGAAGCCCTGATTTCCCCTTTTATGGCTGTTTAAAAGCTTTTACGTTTAATAATGTGTCATTTATTTATTTATGCTTTTCTTTCCCTTGCCTGAGGAGACAGATCCAAAAAAATATTACCAAGGCTTATGTCAAAGAGTGTACTGCCTATGTTTTTTTTTTTTTCCTAATTTTTAAAAAATTTATTTATTTTTAGTTGTGTTGGGTCTTTGTTGCTGCATGCGGGTTTTCTCTAGTTGTGGCAAGCGGAGGCTACTCTTTGTTGTCATGTGCAGGCTTCTCATTGTGGTGGCTTCTCTTGTTGCAGAGCACGGGCTCTAGGTGTGCAGGCTTCAGTAGCTTTGGCTTGTGGGTTTTAGAGTGCAGGCTCAGTAGTTGTGGCACACAGGCTTAGTTGCTCCATGGCATGTGGGATCTTCCTGCACCAGGGATTGAACCTGTGTCCCCTGCATTGGCAGGTAGATTCTTAACCACTGCACCAACAGGGAAGTCCCTGCCTATGTTTTTTTGTTTGTTTGTTTCCTTTGGAGTTGATAGGCTCATTTTATTCATTTTCTCAAGAAAATCTTTGCCACTCAATCATGAATAACTAGTTATCCATCATTCTTTCAAGTTAAAATGGTGGTACTTGAAAGTGACAATGCATGTAGCTAGTTCAGCTTGTAATTCAGTCTCACAAGTGATTTTTCTCTAGATAACCTACATATTTTGGTATGCAAAAGAAGTATTTTGTGTACTTCCCATCTAGTTACACAGAATATTTAAAACGTGTGTACTTAAGAGGTGAGATTTGGTAAAATGAATGTGTATTGCATTATCAAGAACATTCTTTTTGCGGGCTTCTTAGTTCCGAAGCACTGGCTCCTTAGTTGCAGCACGTGGGCTCCTTAGTTGTGGCAGGCAGGCTCCTTAGTTGCAGTAGGTGGGCTCCTTAGTTGCGACAGGCAGGCTCCTTGATTGTGGCATGTGAACTCTTAGTTGTGGCATGCAAGTGCAATCTAGTTCCCTGACCAGGAATCGAAACCAGCCCCTAGCATTGGGAGTGCGGAGTCTTATCCATTGCGCCACCAGAGACGTCCCTCAAGAACATTCCTTTTTTTTTTTCTTCAGACACACACACTGTATTTTATTTTTACACAGATAAATAAACTGACAACAAGCATTGTAAATGGATGACTGCAACAAAAGCAACAATGATTGCAATTACCAAACACGAAACACACTCATACTGTGTCATAGTATTGACATTCAGTTCAGTAGTCCTCCACTGTAACACTTCCTTTACTTTGCAGTGAAAATTGATTTGTATATTTTTTGCCTCTGAGTCCTTGTGGGATTTTTTTTTATTCAAACAAAGTCACAAAAATTATAATCATACTTATCAGTTCACTCAGTCCCATGTAATTAATTTTTTTCATCTTGATCTTTTGTTAGTACTTTTATGAATTCATCCGTTTTCCATTAGAGTTCTGAAAATGTTTATTCATTCAGTTCAGCAGTATAGTCAGTTATCAGAAATCTGTACTTGTCAGAGTCTTTTCCATGAATTCCTTGAAGATAAAACCCTTTTATAGGAACATTTTTGAAAAAGCATCAGAGTACACCCAGAACTGTTTTTGAATGACAAAACACTTAAAAATGACTGTGGTTAAAGATTTGATGAAACTTCATAATAATGCAATTGAAAAGGGAATTTAGTCATTTCTGAGATGTACATTATAAAGTAATAACTAGAATTATGACTTATAACATTATACAGGAACACATAAAATTTTTAGAAATTTCATGTAATGTCTGAAACATTTATATTAACACATTTCCATACAAATAATCCAAAGAGTGTTTAGAATTAGTTGGGTTTTTTTTGTTTGTTTGCTTATACTGCAGGTTCTTATTAGTCATCAATTTTATACACATCAGTGTATACATGTCAATCCCAATCACCCAATTCAACACATCACCATCCCCACCCCACTGCAGTTTACCCCCTTCGTGTCCACACGTTTGTTCTCTACATCTGTGTCTCAACTTCTGCCCTGCAAACTGGTTCATCTGTACCATTTTTCTAGGTTCCACATACGTGCATTAATATACGATATTTGTTTTTCTCTTTCTGACTTACTTCACTCTGTATGACAGTCTCTAGATCCATCCACGTCTCACCAAATGACTCAATTTCGTTCCTTTTATGGCTGAGTAATATTCCATTGTATATATGTACCACAACTTCTTTATCCATTCATCTGTCGACGGGCATTTAGGTTGCTTCCATGACCTGGCTATTGTAAATAGTGCTGCAATGAACATTGGGGTGCATGTGTCTTTTTGAATTATGGTTTTCTCTGGGTATATGCCCAGTAGTGGGATTGCTGGATCATATGGTAATTCAATTTTTAGTTTTTTAAGGAACCTCCATACTGTTCTCCATAGTGGCTGTATCGATTTATATTCCCACCAACAGTGCAAGAGGGTTCCTTTTCTCCACACCCTCTCCAGCATTTGTTGTTCGTAGATTTTCTGATAATGCCCATCCTAACTGGTGTGAGGTGATATATCATTATAGTTTTGATTTGCAGTTCTCTAATAATTAGTGATGTTGAGCAGCTTTTCCTGTGCTTCTTGGCTATCTGTATGTCTTCTTTGGAGAAATGTCTATTTAGGTCTTCTGCCCATTTTTGGATTGGGTTGTTTGTTTCTTTAATATTGAGCTGCATGAGCTGCTTATATATTTTGGAGATTAATCCTTTGTCCGTTGATTCATTTGCAAATATTTTCTCCCATCTGAGGGTTGTCTTTTCTTCTTGTTTGTAGTTTCCTTTGCTGTACAAAAGCTTTTAAGTTTCATTAGGTCCTATTTGTTTATTTTTGTTTATTTCCACTACTCTAGGAGGCAGATCAAAAAAGATCTTGCTGTGATTTATGTCAAAGAGTGTTTTTCCTATGTTTTCCTCTAAGAGTTTTATAGTATCCAGGCTTACATTTACATCTCGAATCCATTTTGAGCTTATTTTTGTGTATGGTGTTAGTGAGTGTTCTAATTTCATTCTTTTACATGTAGCTATCCAGTTTTCCCAGCACCACTCTTTGAAGAGACTGTCTTTTCTCCATTGTATATCCTTGCCTCCTTTTTCATAGCTTAGTTGACCACAGGTGTGTGGGTTTATCTCTGGGCTTTCTGTCTTGTTCCATTGATGTATGTTTCTGTTTTTGTGCCAGTACCATATTTTCTTGATTACTGTAGCTTTGTAGTATAGTCTGAAGTCAGGGAGTCTGATTCCTCCAGCTCCGTTTTTTTTCCCTCAAGACTGCTTTGGCTATTCGGGGTCTTTTGTGTCTCCATACAAATTTTAAGATGATTTGTTCTAGTTCCGTAAAAAATGCCATTGGTAATTTGATAGGGATTGCATTGAATCTGTCAATTGCTTTGGGTAATATAGTCATTTTCACAATATTGATTCCTTCAATCCAAGAACATGGTATTTCTCTCCATCTGTAGGTATCATCTTTAACTTCCTTCATCAGAGTCTTATAGTTTTCTGCATACAGGTCTTTTATCTCCCTAGGTAGGTTTATTCCTAGGTATTTTATTCTTTTTGTTGCAGTGGTAAATGGGATTGTTTCCTTAATTTCTCTTTCAGATTTTTCATCATTAGTGTATAGGAATTCAAGTGATTATTGTGCATTAATTTTGTATCCTGCCACTTTACCAAATTCATTGATTATCTCTAGTAGTTTCCTGGTGGCATTTTTAAGATTCTCTATGTATAGTATCATGTCATCTGCAAACAGTGACAGTTTTACTTCTTCTTTTCCAATTTGTATTCCTTTTATTTCTTTTTCTCCTCTGATTGCCATGGCTAGGCCTTCCAAAACTATGTTGAATACTAGTGCTGAGAGTAGACATCCTTGTCTTGTTCCTTATCTTGGAGGAAATGCTTTCAGTTTTTCACCATTGAGAATGATGTTTGCTGTGGGTTTGTCATATATGGCCTTTATTATGTTGAGGTAGGGTCCCTCTATGCCCACTTTCTGGAGAGTTTTTATCATAAATCGGTGTTCAATTTTGTCAACAGCGTTTTCAGCATCTATTGAGATGATCATATGGTTTTTATTCTTCAAGTTTGTTAATATGGTGTATCACATTGATCGATTTGTGTATATTGAAGAATCCTGGCATCCCTGGGATAAAGCCCACTTGATCATGATGTATGATACTTTCAACGTGTTGTTGGATTCTGTTTGCTGGTATTTTTATTGAGGATTTTTGCATCTATATTCATGAGTGATAATGGTCTGTAATATTCTTTTTTTATAGTATCTTTTGCTTTGGTATCAGGGTGATGGTGGCCTCACAGAATGAGTTTGAGGGTGTTCCTTCCCCTGCAGTTTTCACCTGTGAAGCCATCTGCTCTTGGGCTTTTCCTTGTTGGAAGATTTTTAATCATGATTTCAATTTCATTAGTTGTTATTGGTTTGTTCATATTTTCTATTTCTTCCTGGTTCACTCTTGGAAGGTTATACCTTTCTAAGAATTTGTCAGTTTCTTCCAGGTTGTCCATTTTATTGGCATAGAGTTGCTTGTAGTATTCTCTTAGCATGCTTTGTAGTTCTGTGCTGCCTGTTGTAACTTCTCCTTTTTCATTTCTTTCTTGCTGGATTGAGTCCGCTTTCTCTTTTTCTTGACGAATCTGGCTAATGGTTTATCCATTTTGTTTATCTTCTCAAAGAACCAGCTTTTAGTTTTATTGATCTTATTGTTTTCTTTTTTTCTGTTACATTTGTTTCTTCTCTGATTTTTATGATTTCTTTCCTTCTGCTAACGTTGGGTTTTGTTTGTTCTTCATTCTCTAGTTCCTTTAGGTGTAAGGTTAGATGGTTTGTTTGAGATTTTTGTTATTTCTTGAGGTAGGCTTGTATTGCAGTAAACTTCCCTCTTAGAACTGCTTTTGCTGCATCCCATAGGTTTTGGATTGTCGTGTTTTCATTGTCATTTTTCTCTAGGTATGTTTTTCTTTGTTCTTTGATTTCTTCAGTGATCTCTTGGTTATTTAGTAGTGTATTGTTTAGCCTCCATGTGTTTGTGTTTTTTTACAGTTTTTTCCCTGTAATGGATTTGTAGTCTCATAGTGTTCTGGTCAGAAAAGATGCTTGATATGATTTCAATTTTCTTAATTTACTGAGGCTTGATTTGTGGCCAAAGATGTGATCTATCCTGGAGAATGTTCTGTGCGCCCTTGAGAAGAAAGGGTAATCTGCTGTTTTGGGATGGAATGTCCTATAAATATCAATTAAATTTATTTGGTCTATTGTGTCATTTTTTAAAAAACATCTTTATTGGAGTATAATTGCTTTACAATGGTGTGTTAGTTTCTGCTTTATAACAAAATGAATCAGTTATACATATACATATGTTCCCATATCTCTTCCCTCTTGCGTTTCCCTCCCTCCCACCCTCCCTATCCCACCCCTCCAGGCTGTCACAAAGCACCGAGCTCTTATCCCTGTGCTATGTGGCTGCTTCCCGCTAACTATATACCTTGCGTTTGTTAGTGTATATATGTCCATGCCTCTCTCTCGCTTTGTCACAGCTCACCCTTCCCCCTCCACATATCCACAAGTCCGTTCTCCAGTAGGTCTGTGTCTTTATTCCTGTCTTACCCCTAGGTTCTTCATGACTTTTTTTCCCCCTTAAATTCCATATATATGTGTTAGCATACGGTATTTGTCTTTCTCTTTCTGACTTACTTCACTCTGTATGACAGACTCTAGGTCTATCCACCTCATTACAAATAGCTCAATTTCGTTTCTTTTTATGGCTGAGTAATATTCCATTGTATATATGTGCCACATCTTCTTTATCCATTCATCCAATGCTGGGACTTAGGTTGTTTCCATCTCCAGGCTATTGTAAATAAAGCTGCAGTGAACATTTTGGTACATGACTCTTTTTGAATTTTCGTTTTCTCAGGATATATGCCCAGTAGTGGGATTGCTGGGTCATATGGTAGTTATATTTGTAGTTTTTTAAGGAACTTCCGTACTGTTCTCCATAGTGGCTGAACCAATTCACATTCCCACCAGCAGTGCAAGAGGGTTCCCTTTTCTCCACACCCTCTCCAGCATTTATTATTTCTACATTTTTTGATGATGGCCATTCTGACTGGTGTGAGATGATATCTCATTGTAGTTTTGATTTGCATTTCTCTAATGATTAATGATGTTGAGCATTCTTTCATGTGTTTGTTGGCAGTCTGTATATCTTCTATGGAGAAATGTCTATTTAGCTCTTCTGCCCTTTTTTGAATTGGGTTGTTTGTTTTTTTGTTATTGAGCTGCATTATCTGCTTGTAAATTTTGGAAATTAATCCTTTGTCAGTTGCTTAAGTTGCAAATATTTTCTCCCATTCTGAGGGTTGTCTTTTCGTCTTGTTTATGGTTTCCTTTGCTGTGCAAAAGCTTTGAAGTTCCATTAGGTCCCATTTGTTTATTTTTGTTTTTATTTCCATTTCTCTAGGAGGTGGGTCAAAAAGGATCTTGCTGTGATTTATGTCATAGAGTGTTCTGCCTATGTTTTCCTCTAAGAGTTTGATTGTTTTTGACCTTACATTTAGGTCTTTAATCCATTTTGAGTTTATTTTTGTGTATGGTGTTAGGGAGTTATCTAATTTCATACTTTTACATGTACCTGTCCAGTTTTCCCAGCACCACTTATTGAAGAGGCTGTCCTTTCTCCACTGTACATTCCTGCCACCTTTGTCAAAGATAAGGTGACCATATGTGCGTGGCTTTATCTCTGGGCTTTCTATCCTGTTCCATTGATCTATATTTCTGTTTTTGTGCCAGTACCATACTGTCTTGATTACTGTAGTTTTGTAGTATAGTCTGAAGTCAGGGAGCCTGATTCCTCCAGCTCTGTTTTTCGTTCTCAAGATTGCTTTGGCTACTCGGGGTCTTTTGTGTTTCCATACAAATTGTGAAATTTTTTGTTCTAGTTCTGTGAAAAATGCCAGTGGTAGTTTGATAGGGATTGCATTGAATCTATAGATTGCTTTGGGTAGTAGAGTCATTTTCACAATGTTGATTCTTGAAATCCAAGAACATGGTATATCTCTCCATCTATTTGTATCATCTTTAATTTCTCTCATCAGTGTCTTATAATTTTCTGCATACAGGTCTTTTGTCTCCTTAGGTAGGTTTATTCCTAGATATTTTATTCTTTTTGTTGCAATGGTAAATGGGAGTATTTTCTTGATTTCACTTTCAGATTTTTCATCATTAGTGTATAGGAATGCCAGATATTTCTGTGCATTAATATTGTATCCTGCAACTTTACCAAATTCATTGATTAGCTCTAGTAGTTTTCTGGTAGCATCTTTAGGATTCTCTATGTATAGGATCATGTCATCTGCAAACAGTGACAGCTTTACTTCTTCTTTTCCGATTTGGATTCCTTTTATTTCCTTTTCTTCTCTGATTGCTGTGGCTAAAACTTCCAAAACTATGTTGAATAAGAGTGGTGAGAGTGGGCAACCTTGTCTTGTTCCTGATCTTAGTGGAAATGCTTTCAGTTTTTCACCATTGAGGATTATGTTGGCTGTGGGCTTGTCATATATGGCCTTTATTATGTTGAGGAAAGTTCCCTCTATGCCTACTTTCTGCAGGGTTTTCATCATAAATGGGTGTTGAATTTTGTCAAAAGCTTTCTCTGCATTTATTGAGGTGATCATATGGTTTTTCTCCTTCAGTTTGTTAATATGGTGTATCACATTGATAGATTTGTGTATATTGAAGAATCCTTGCATTCCTGGAATAAACCCCACTTGATCATGTTGTATGATCCTTTTAATGTGCTGTTGGATTCCATTTGGTAGTATTTTGTTGAGGATTTTTGCATCTATGTTCATCAGAGATATTGGCCTGTAGTTTTCTTTCTTTGTGACATCCTTGTCTGGTTTTGGTATCAAGGTGATGGTGGCCTCGTAGAAGGAATTTTGGAGTGTTCCTCCCTCTGCTATATTTTGGAAGAGTTTGAGAAGGATAGGTGTTAGCTCTTCTCTAAATGTTTGATAGAATTCACCTGTGAAGCCATCTGGTCCTGGGCTTTCGTTTGTTGGAAGATTTTTAAACACAGTTTCAATTTCAGTGCTTGTGATTGATCTGTTCATATTTTCTATTTCTTCCTGATTCAGTCTTGGCAGGTTGTGCATTTCTAAGAATTTGTCCATTTCTTCCAGGTTGTCCATTTTATTGGCATAGAGTTGCTTGTAGTAATCTCTCATGATCCTTTGTATTTCTGCAGTGTCAGTTGTTACTTCTCCTTTTTCATTTCTAATTCTATTGATTTGAGTCTTCTCCCTTTTTTTCTTGATGAGTCTGGCTAATGGTTTATCAATTTTGTTTATCTTCTCAAAGAACCAGCTTTTAGTTTTATTGATCTTCGCTATTGTTTCCTTCATTTCTTTTTCATTTATTTATGATCTGATCTTTATGATTTCTTTTCTTCTGCTAACTTTGGGGTTTTTTTTTTTGCTCTTCTTTCTCTAATTGCTTTAGGTGCAAGGTTAGGTTGTTTATTTGAGATGTTTCTTGTTTCTTAAGGTAGGATTGTATTGCTATAAACATCCCTCTTAGAGCTGCTTTTGCTGCATCCCATAGGTTTTGAGTCATCGTGTCTCCATTGTCATTTGTTTCTAGGTATTTTTTGATTTCCCCTTTGAATTCTTCAGTGATCACTTCATTATTAAGTAGTGTATTGTTTAGCCTCCATGTGTTTGTGTTTTTTACAGATCTTTTCCTGTAATTGATATCTAGTCTCATGGCATTGTGGTCCGAAAAGATACTTGATACAATTTCAATTTTCTTAAATTTACCAAGGCTTGATTTGTGACCCAAGATATGATCTATCCTGGAGAATGTTCCATGAGCACTTGAGAAAAATGTGTATTCTGTTGTTTTTGGATGGAGAGTCCTATAAATATCAATTAAGTCCATCTTGTTTAATGTATCATTTAAAGCTTGTGTTTCCTTATTTATTTTCATTTTGGATGATCTGTCCATGGGTGAAAGTGGGGTGTTTAAGTCCCCTACTATGAATGTGTTACTGTCGATTTCCCCTTTTATGGCTGTTAGTATTTGCCTTATATATTGAGGTGCTCCTATGTTGGGTGCATAAATATTTACAATTGTTATATCTTCTTCTTGGATCGATCCCTTGATCATTATGTAGTGTCCTTCTTTGTCTCTTGTAATAGTCCTTATTTTAAAGTCTATTTTGTCTGATATGAGAATTGCTACTCCAGCTTTCTTTTGTTTTCCATTTGCATGGAAATGGACTTTTTCCATCCCCTTACTTTCAGTCTGTATGTGTCTCTAGGTCTGAAGTGGGTCTCTTGTAGACAGCATATATAAGGGTCTTGTTTTTGTATCCATTCAGCTAATCTGTGTCTTTTGGTGGGAGCATTTAGTCCATTTACATTTAAGGTAATTATCGATATGTATGTTCCTATTCCCATTTTCTAAATTGTTTTGGGTTCGTTATTATAGGTCTTTTCCTTCTCTTGTGTTTCTTGCCTAGAGAAGATCCTTTAGCATTTGTTGTAAAGCTGGTTTGGTGGTGCTGAACTCTCTCAGCTTTTGCTTGTCTGTAAAGGTTTTAATTTCTCCATCAAATCTGAATGAGATCCTTGCTGGGTAGAGTAGTTATGGCTGCAGGTTTTTCTCCTTCATCACTTTCAGTATGTCCTGCCACTCCCTTCTGGCTTGTAGGGTTTCTGCTGAGAGATCAGCTGTTAACCTTATGGGGATTCCCTTATGTGTTATTTGTTGTTTTTCCCTTGCTGCTTTTAATATGTTTTCTTTGTATTTAATTTTTGACAGTTTGATTAATATGTGTCTTGGCGTATTTCTCCTTGTATTTATTCCTGTATGGGACTCTCTGTGCTTCCTGGACTTGATTAACTATTTCCTTTCCCATATTAGGGAAGTTTTCAACTATAATCTCTTCAAATATTTTCTCTGTCCCTTTCTTTTTCTGTTCTTCTTCTGGAACCCCTATAATTCGAATGTTGTTGCGTTTAATGTTGTCCCAGAGGTCTCTGAGACTGTCCTCAGTTCTTTTCATTCTTTTTTCTTTATTCTGCTCTGCAGTAGTTATTTCCACTATTTTATCTTCCAGGTCACTTATCTGTTCTTCTGCCTCAGTTATTCTGCTATTGATCCCATCTAGAGTACTTTTTTTTTTTTTTTTTTTGCGGTACGTGGGCCTCTCACCGCTGTGGCCTCTCCCGTTGTGGGGCCCAGGCTCCGGATGCGCAGGCTCAGCGGCCATGGTTCACGGGCCCAGCCACTCTGTGGCACGTGGGATCCTCCCAGACTGGGGCACGAACCCGCATCCCCTGCATCGGCAGGCGGACTCTCAACCACTGCGCCACCAGGGAAGCCCTAGAGTACTTTTAATTTCATTTATTGTGTTGTTCATTGTTGCTTGTTTCATCTTTATTTCTTCTAGGTCCTTGTTAACTGTTTCTTGCATTTTGTCCATTCTATTTCCAAGATTTCGGATCATCCTTACTATCATTATTCTGAATTCTTTTTCAGGTAGACTGCCTATTTCCTCTTCATTTGTTAGGTCTGGTGCATTTTTATCTTGCTCCTTTATCTGCTGTGTGTTTTTCTGTCTTCTCATTTTGCTTATCTTATTGTGGTTGGGGTCTCCTTTTTGCAGACTGCAGGTTCGTAGTTCCCGCTGTTTTTGATGTCTGTCTCCAGTGGCTAAGGTTGGTTCAGTGGGTTGTGTAGGCCTCCTGGTGGAGGGGAGTAGTGCCTGTGCTGTGGTGGATGAGGCTGGATCTTGTCTCTCTAGTGGGAAGGTTCACATCTGGTGGTGTGTTTTGGGGTATCTGTGGCCTTATTATGATTTTAGGCAGCCTCTCTGCTAATGGGTGGGGTTGTGTTCCTGTTTTGCTAGTTGTTTGGCATAGGTTGTCCAGCACTGTGGCTTGCTGGTCGTTGAGTGAAGCTGGGTGCTGGTGTTAAGATGGAGGTCTCTGGGAGATGTTCGCCGTTTGATATGTGGAGCTGGGAGGTCTCTTGTGGACCAGTGTCCTGAAGTTGGCTCTCCTACCTCAGAGGCAGAGCCCTGACTCCTGGCTGGAGCACCATGAGCCTTTCATCCACACGGCTCAGAATAAAAGGGAGAAAAAGTAGAGGGAATTAGTAGAAGTATGAGGAAAGAAAGAAGGAAAGGAGGGAAGGAAGGAAGGAAGGAAGGAAGAAAGAAAGAAAGAAAGAAGCAAAGAAGGAAAGAAGGCAAGAAGGAAAGAAGGGAGGGAGGGAGGGAGGAAGGAAGGAAGGAGGGAAAGAAGGAAAAAAGACAGAAAAAAAGAAGATACAGTAAAAATAAAATAAAGTATAATAAAGTTATTGAATTAAAAAATTCTTATTTAGAGAAAAAAAAAGGGGGACGGATAGAACCTTAGGACAAATGTTGGAAGCAGAGCTATACAGAGAAAATCTTACACAGAAGCATACACATACACCCTCACTAAAAGAGGTAAAGGGGGAAAAATCATAAATCTTGCTGTCAGAGACCACCTCCTCAATTTGGGATGATTCTTTGTCTAAAGGAGGGAAGGAAGGAAGGAAAGAAAGAAAGAAAAAGAACGAAGGTAAAGTATAATAACGTTATTAAAATTAAAATTGATTATTATGAAAAAAAATTTTTAAAAAAAACATGGACGGATAGAACCCTAGGACAAATGGTGGAAGCAAGACTATACAGACAAGACCTCACACAGAAGCATACACATACACATTCACGAAAAGAGGAAAAGGGAAAAAAATCATAGATCTTGCTCCTAAAGTCCACTTCCTTAATTTGGGATGATTGGTTGTCTATTCAGGTATTCCACAGATGCAGGGTATATCAAGTTGATTGTGGAGCTTTAATCCGCTGCTTCTGAGGCTGCTGGGAGAGATTTCCCTTTCTCTTCTTTGTTCTCACAGCTCCCAGGGGCTCAGCTTTGGATTTGGCCCTGCCTCTGTGTGTAGGTCGCTGGAGGGCATCTGTTTTTTGCTCAGACAGGACGGGGTTAAAGGAGCCGCTGATTCGGGGGCTCTGGTGCACTCAGGCCGGCGGGGAGGGAGGGGCACGGAGTGCGGGGCGGGCCTGCGGCGGCGAAGTCCAGCGTGACTTTGCACCAGCCTGAGGCCCGCCGTGCGCTCTCCCGGGGAAGTCGTCCCCGGATCCCGGGAACCCGGCAGTGGCGGGCTGCACAGGCTCCGCGGAAGAGGGGCGTGGAGAGCGACCTGCGCTCGCACACAGGCCCCTGGGTGGCGGCAGCAGCAGCCTTAGCGTCTCCCGCCCGTCTCTGGGGTCCGCGCTTTTAGCCGCGGCTCGCGCCCGTCTCTGGGGTTCGTGCTTTTAGCCGCGGCTCGCAGCCGTCTCTGGAGTTCCTTTAAGCAGTGTTCTTAAACCCCTCTCCTCACGCACCAGGAAACAAAGAGGGAAGAAAAAGTCTCTTGCCTCTTCGGCAGGTGCAGACTTTTCCCCGGACTCCCTCCCGGCTAGCCGTGGTGCACCAACCCCTTCAGGCTATGTTCAAGCCGCCAACGCCAGTCCTCTCTCTGCGCTCTGTCCGAAACCGAAACCCGAGCCTCAGAGCCTCAGCTCGCAGCCCCGCCCGCCCCGGCGGGTGAGTAGACAAGCCTCTCAGGCTGGTGAGTGCCGGTCGGCACCGATCCTCTGTGCGGGAATCTCCCCGCTTTGCCCTCCGCACCCGTGGCTGTGCACTCCTCCGTGGCTTCGAAGCTCCCCCCTCCGCCTCCCTCAGTCTTCGCCCGCGAAGGGGCTTCCTAGTGTGTGGAAACTTTTCCTCCTTCACAGCTCCCTCCCACTGGTGCAGGTGCCGTCCCTATTCTTTTGTCTCTGTTTTTTCTTTTGCCCTACCCAGATACGTGGGGAGTTTCTTGCCTTTTGGGAGGTCTGAGGTCTTCTGCCAGCCTTCAGTAGGTGTTCTGTACGAGTTGTTCCACGTGTAGATGTATTTCTGGTGTATCTGTGGGGAGGAAGGTGATCTCCGCGTCTTACTCTTCCGCCATCTTCAAGGTCCCCCCGGGTCTTGTTTTTGTATCCATTCAGCCAGTCTGTGTCTTTTGGTGGGAGTATTTATTCCATTTACATTTAAGGTAATTATCGATATGTATGTTCCTATTACCGTTTTCTTAATTGTTTTGGTTTGTTATTGTAGGTCTTTTCCTTATCTTGTGTTTCTTGCCTATAGAAGTTTCTTTAGCATTTGTTGTAAAGCTGGTTTGGTGGTGCTGACCTCTCTTAGCTTTTGCTTGTCTGTAAAGGTTTTAATTTCTCCATCAAATCTGAATGAGATCCTTGCTGGGTAGAGTAATCTTGGTTGTAGGTTTTTCTCCTTCATCACTTTAAATATGTCCTGCCACTCCCTTCTGGCTTGCAGAGTTTCTGCTGAAAGATCAGCTGTTAACCTTATGGGGATTCCCTTATGTGCTATTTGTTGTTTTTCCCTTGCTGCTTTTAATATGTTTACTTTGTATTTAATTTTTGGTAGTTTGATTAATATGTGTCTTGGCGTGTTTCTCCTTGGATTTATCCTGTATGGGACTCTCTGTGGTTCCTGGACTTGATTAACTCTTTCCTTTCCCATATTAGAGAAGTTTTCAACTATAATCTCTTCAGATATTTTCTCAGTCCATTTCTTTTTCTCTTCTTCTGGTACCCCTGTAATTCGAACGTTGGTGCATTTAATGTTGTCCCAGAGGTCTCTGAGACTGTCCTCAGTTCTTTTCATTCTTTTTTCTTTATTCTGCTCTGCAGTAGTTATTTCCACTATTTTATCTTCCGGGTCCCTTATCCGTTCTTCTGCCTCAGTTATTCTGCTGTTGATCCCTTCTAGAGAATTTTTTATTTCATTTATTGTGTTATTCATCATTGTTTGTTTCCTCTTTAGTTTTTCTAGTTCCTTGTTAAGTGTTTCTTGCATTTTCTCTATTCTATTTCCAAGATTTTGGATCATCTTTGCTATCATTATTCTGAATTCTTTTTCAGGTTGACTGGCTATTTCCTCTTCATTTGTTAGGTCTGGTGGGTTTTTACTTTGCTCCTTCATCTGCTGTGTGTTTTTCTGTCTTCTCATTTTGCTTATCTTATTGTGGTTGGCGTCTCCTTTTTGCAGGCTGCAGGTTTGTAGTTCCTGTTGTTTTTGATGTCTGTCCTGAGTGGCTAAAGTTGTTTCAGTGGGTTGTGTAGGCTTCCTGGAGGAGGGGACTAGTGCCTGTGTTTTGGTGGATGAGGCTGGATCTTGTCTTTCTGGTGGGCAGGTCCACGTCTGGTGGTTTGTTTTGGAGTGTCTGTGGCCTTATTATGATTTTAGGCAGCCTCTGTGCTAATGGGTGGGGTTGTGTTCCTGTCTTGCTAGTTGTTTGGCATAGGGTGTCCAGACTGTAGCTTGCTGGTCGTTGAGTGAAGCTGGGTCTTGGTGTTGAGATGGAGATCTCTGGGAGATTTTCACCATTTGATATTACATGGAGCTGGGAGGTCTCTTGTGGAACGGTGTCCTGAAGTTGGCTCTCCCATCTCAGAGTCACAGCCCTGACGCCTGGCTGGAGTACCAAGAGACTGTCCTCTACATGGCTCAGAATAAGAGGGAGAAAAAGTAGAAAGAAAAAAAGAGGATAAAATAAAATAAAATAAAGTTATTAAAATGAAAAATAAAAAATAATTATTAAGGAAAAAGGTTTTTTTAAAATAGAAAACAAACCAAAAAAAACGGATGGACAGAACCCTAGGACAGATGGTGAAAGCAAAGCTATACAGACAAAATCTCACACAGAAGCATATACATACACACTCACAAAAAGAGGAAAAGGGGAAAAAATAATATAGCTTGCTCTCAAAGTCCACCTCCTCAATTTGGGATGATTCATTGTCTATTCAGTTGTTCCACAGATGCAGGTTATATCAAGTTGATTGTGGAGATTTAATCCACTGGTCCCGAGGCTGCTGGGAGAAATTTACCTGTCTCTTCTTTGTTTGCACATTTCCTGGGGTTCAGCTTTGGATTTGGCCCCGCCTCTGCGTGTAGGTCGCCTGAGGGCGTCTGCTCTTTGCTCAGACAGGACGGGGTTAAAGGAGCAGCTGATTCATGGGCTCTGGCTCACTCATGCTGGGGGAGGGAGGTGTACGGTTGCAGGGTGAGCCTGCGGTGGCTGAGGCCGGCGAGACATTGCACCAGCCTGAGGCATGCTGTTCGTTCTCGCGGGGAAGTTGTCCCTGGATCGCGGGACCCTGGCAGTGGTGGGCTGCACAGGCTCCCGGGAGGGGAGGTGTGGACAGTGACCTGTTCTTGCACACAGGCTTCTTGGTGGCTACAGGAGCAGCCTTAGCGTCTCATGCCCATCTCTGGGGTCCGCGCTGATAGCCGTGGCTCGCGCCCATTTCTGGAGCTCCTTTAAGCAGCGCTCTTAATCCGCTCTCCTCGCGCACCAGGAAACAGAGGGAAGAAGTCTCTTGCCTCTTCTTCAGCTCGAGACCTTTTCCCGGACTCCCTCTCGGCTAGCTGTGGTGCACTAGCCCCCTTCAGGCTGTGTTCACACTGCCAACCCCAGTCCTCTCCCGGCGCTCCGACCAAAGCCCGAGCCTCAGCTCCCAGCCCGCACCCGCCCCGGCAGGTGAGCAGACAAGCCTCTCGGACAGGTGAGTGCTGGTCGGCACCGATCCTCTGTGCGGGAATCTCTCCGCTTTGCGCTCCACACCCCTGTGGCTGCGCCCTCCTCCATGGCTCCAAAGCTTCCCCCATCGCCACCTGTAGTCTTCACCCACGAAGGGGCTTCCTAGTGTATGAAAACCTTTCCTCCTTCACAGCTCCCTCCCACTGGTGCAGGTCCCGTCCCTATTCTTTTGTCTCTGTTTTTTCTTTTTTCTTTTGCCCTACCCAGGTACGTGAGGGAGTTTCTTGCCTTTGGGGATGTGAGGTCTTCTGCCAGCGTTCAGTGGGTGTTCTGTAGGAGCAGTTCCCTGTGTAGATGTATTTCTGATGTTATCTGTGGGGAGGAAGGTGATCTCCGCATCTTACTCTTCCGCCATCTTCCTCAACTCCGTGCCTGTCTTCTCTTTTGGAGGCTTACGCACTTAAGATTGACAAGTCAAATTTGTGAGCCTGCCAGAACAAGAAGCAAACTAAATCCCGCCTGCCTCGAAAAAGAACTTTTGAATCTCGAGCAGCAGAGACCTACGTAGAGCTCATTGGAGCCAATACTTTTCTTTGCTTGGGAAGAAACTGAGGATGTCTCGTCTAAGGCCCGGGTGCTTAAGGACCGGGTGTTGTGTCATTTTAAGGTTGTGTTTCCTGATTAATTTTCTGTTTGGATGATCTGTCCATTGGTGTAAGTGAGGTGTTAAAGTCTCCCACTCTTATTGTGTTACTGTTGATTTCCCCTTTTATAGCTGTTAGCAATTGCGTTATGTATTGAGGTGCTCCTATGTTGGATGCATATATATTTATAATTGTAAAATCTCCTTGGATTGATCCCGTGATCATTATGTAGTGTCCTTCTTTGTCTCTTGTAATAGTCTTTAAAGTCTATTTTATCTGATATGAGTATTGCTACTTCAGCTTTCTTTTGATTTCCATTTGCATGGAAAATCTTTTTCCATCCCCTCACTTTCAGTCTGTATGCATTCCTAGGTCTGAAGTGGGTCTCTTGTAGACAGCATATATATGGGTCTTGTTTTTGTATCCATTCATCGAGCCTGTGTCTTTTGGTTGGAACATTTAATCCTTTCACTTTTAAGGTAATTATTGATATGTGTCTTCTTATTACCATTTTCTTAACTGTTTTGTGTTTGTTTTTGTAGGTCCTTTTCTTCTCTTGTGTTTCCCACTTAGAGAAGTTCCTTTACAATTTGTTGTAGAGCTGGTTTGGTGGTGCCGAATTCTCTTAGCTTTTGCTTCTCTGTAAAGCTTTTGATTTCTCCATCGAATGTGAATGAGATCCTTGCCGGGTAGGTTCTTCCCTTTCATCACTTTAAATATGTCATGCCACTCACTTCTGGCTTGTAGAGTTTCTGCTGAGAAGTCAGCTGTTAACATTATGGGAGTTCCCTTGTACGTTGTCATTTTTCCCTTGCTGCTTTCAATAATTTTCCTGTGTCTTTAATTTTTGCCAATTTGATTGCTATGTGTCTCGGCATGTTTCTCCTTGGGTTTATCCTGTATGGGATTCGCTGCGCTTCCTGGACTTGGGTGGCTATTTCCTTTCCCATGTTAGGGAATTTTTCAACTATAATCTCTTTAAATATTTTCTCTGGTCTTTCTCTCTCTCTTCTCCTTCCGGGACCTCTATAATGCAAATGTTGTTGTATTTAATGTTGTCCCAGAGGTCTCTTAGGCTGTCTTCCTTTCTTTTCATTCTTTTTTCTTTAGTGTGTTCTGCAGCAGTGAATTCCACCATTCTGTCTTCCAGGTCACTTATCTGTTCTTCTGCCTCATTTATTCTGCTATTGTTTCCTTCTAGTGTAGTTTTCATTTCAGTTATTGTATTGTTCATCTCTGGTTTTTTGTTCTTTAATTTTTCTAGGTCTTCGTTAAACATTTCTTGCATCTTCTTGATCTTTGCCTCCATTCTTTTTCCAAGGTCCTGGATCATCTTCACTATCATTATTCCGAATTCATTTTCTGGAAGGTTGCCTGTCTGCACTTCATTTAGTTGTTTTTCTGGGGTTTTATCTTGTTCCTTCATCTGGTACATCGCCCTCTGCCTTTCATCTTGTTTATTTTTCTGTGAATATGGTTTTTGTTCCACAGGCTGCAGGATTGTAGTTCTTCTTGCTTCTGCTGCCTGCCCTCTGGTGGATGAGTCTGTCTAAGAGGCTTGTGCAAGCTTCCTGATGGGAGGGACTGGTGATGGGTTGAGCTGGCTCTTGCTCTGGTGGGCAGAGCTCAGTAAAACTTTAATCCGCTTGTCTGATGATGGGTGGGGTTGAGTTCCCTCCCTGTTGGTTGTTGGCCTGAGGCTACCCAACACTGGAGCCTACCCGGGCTCTCTGGTGGGGCTAATGGCGGACTCTGCCAGGGCTCATGCCAAGGAGTACTTCCCAGAACTTCTGCTGCCAGTGTCCTTGTCCTCACAGTGATACACAGCCGCCCTCCGCCTCTGTAGGAGACCCTCCAACCCTAGCAGGTATGTCCGGTTCAGTCTCCTATGGGGTCACTGCTCCTTCCCCTGGGGCCTGATGCGCACACTACTTTGTGTGTGCCCTCCAGGAGTGGAGTCTCTGTTCCCTGCAGTCCTGTCAAAGTCCTGCAATCAAATCCCACTAGCCTTCAAAGTCTGATTCTCTAGGAATTCCTCCTCCTGTTGCTGGACCCCCAGGTTGGGAAGCCTGATGTGGGGCTCAGAACCTTCACTCCATTGGGTGGAGTTCTGTGGTATAAGTGTTCTCCAGTTTGTGAGTCACACACCTAGCAGTTACGGGATTTGATTTTATTGGGATTGCACCCCTCCTACCATCTCATTGTGGCTTCTCCTTTTTCTTTGGATGTGATGAGTTCCAATGTCTTCCTGTCGATGATTGTTCAGCAGTTAGTTGTGATTCCGGTCTTCTCGCAAGAGGGAGTCTCCATCCAAATTTTAAAATACTTTGTTTTAGTCCTGTGAAAAATGACATTGGTCATTTGATAGGGGTTGTGTTGAATCTGTAGATTGCCTTGGGTAGTATAGTCAATTTTATGATATTGATTCTTCCGATCTAAGGACATGGTATATCTTTCCATCTGTTGGTGTCATCTTCGATTTTTTTCATCAGCGTCTTACAGTTTTTGGAGTACAGGTCTTTTGTCTCTGTAGGTAGGTTTATTCCTAGGTATTTTATTCTTTTTGATGAGATGGTAAATGGGATCGTTTCTTTAATTTCTCTTTCTGATCTTTTGTTGTTAGTGTATAGACATGCAAGAGATTTCTGTGTACTCATTTTGTATCATGCAACTTTACCGAATTCATTGATGAGCTCTAGTAGTTTTCTGGTAATGTCTTTAGGGTTTTCTTTGTATAATATCATGTCATCTGCAAGCCGTGACAGTTTTATTTTTCTTTTTTAGTAGGGATTCCTTTTATTTCTTTTCCTTCTCTGTTTGCTCTGCCTAGGACTTCCAAAACTATGTTGAATAAAAGTGGTGACAGTGGATATCCTTGTGTTTTTCCTGATATTAGAGGAAATGCTTTCAGCTTTTTGGAAGATAAACAAAATTGATAAATCTTTAGCCAGACTCATCAAGAAAAAAAAGGGAGAGGGCCCAAATCTTTAAAATTACAAATTAAAAAGGAGAAGTTACAGCTGATACCATGGAAATACAAAGAATCATAAGAGAGTACTACAAGTAAGTATATGCCAATAAAATGGACACTCTAGAAGGAATGAACAAATTCTTAGAAGGGTACAATCTCCCAAGACTGAACCAGGAAGGTATAGAAAATATGAACAGACCAATTACAGATACTGAAGTTTAATCTGTGATTTAAAAGCTCCCAAAAAGCAAAAGTCCATGACCAGTTGGCTTCACAGGTGAATTCTATCACCCATTTAGAGAAGAATTAATACCTGTGGTTCTGAAACTATTCCAATAGGAAGGAACATTTCCAAACTCATTCTGTGAGGCCACCACACCCTGATAACAAAACCAGATAAATATTCCACAAAAAAGCAAATTATTGGCTAGTATCAGTGATGAACTTAGATGCAAAAATACTCAACATAATACTAGCACACCAAATGCAACAAGATGTTAAAAATGATCATATGTCATGAACAAGTATGATTTATTCCAGGGATGCAAGGATTTTTTCAGTATCTGCAAATCAATCAGTGTTATACACCACATTAACAAATTGAAGAATAAAAACCATATGATCATCTCAATAGATGTAGAAAAAGCTTTTGACAAAGTTCCACACCCATTTATAAAAAGAGTCTTCAGAAAGTGGGCATAGCAGGAACATACCTCATTGTAAAAAGGCCATGTTACAGATCCACAGGTATTATTATCATACTCAACAGATTATCTATTTCTTTCTGATTCAGTCTTGGATGATTGTATGGTTCTAAGAGTTTATCCATTTCTTATAAGTTGTCCAATTTGTTGGCATATAACTGTTCATAGTATCCTCTTATAATTATTTGTATTTCTGTGATATCAGTTTTGATATCTCTTTCTTATTTTGTATAGTTGTGTCCTTTTTTTTTTACATGAGCCTGGCTGAAGGCTTATCAGCTTTATTTATCTTTTCAAATATCCAATTCTTGGTTTCTTTGATCTATTTTTTGGTGGCCTCTATTTTATTTCTTTTAAAAGAAATAAAATAATTTAAAATAATTATTTTTATTATTTCCTTCCTTACGCTGACTTTGGGCTGTTTGTTCTTTTTCTCGTTCTTTTTTTTTTTTTTTTGCGGTACGCGGGCGTCTCACTGTTGTGGCCTCTCCCGTTGCGGAGCACAGGCTCCGGACGCGCAGGCTCAGCGGCCATGGCTCACGGGCCCAGCCGCTCTGCGGCATGTGGGATCTTCCTGAACCGGGGCACGAACCCGTGTCCCCTGCATCGGCAGGCGGACTCTCAACCACTGCGCCACCAGGGAAACCCTCTCATTCTTTTAGATATTAGGTTATGTTGAGATTTTTGTTGTATCTTGAGGCATGCCTGTATCACTATAAACTTCCCTCTTAGAATTGCTTTTGCTGTGTGTCATAGACTTTGGAAAGTTGTGCTTTTATTTTTATTTGCCTCAATGTATTTTCTGATTTCCTCTTTGATTCATTGACCCATTGGTTTTTTAGTAGCATGTTTCTTAGTCTCCACATGTTTCTGTTTTTCCCATTTTTCTTCCTGTTATTGATTTCTAGTTTCTTACTGGTATAGTTGGAAAAGATGCTTGATATAATTTTTACATTCTTAAATTTGTTAAGACTTGTTTTGTGGCCTAGCGTGTGATCTGTTCTGGAAAATGTTCCATGTGCACGTGAAAAGAATGTGTATTCTGTTTTTGAATGCAATGTCATGTATATATTTATTAAGTAAAACTGGTCTAACATGTCATGTAAGTCCACTGTTTCTTTATTAATTTTCCATCTGGATGATCTGTCCATTGATATAACTAGGGCGTTAAAGTCCCCAAAGATTATTTATTATTCTTGTTTTCTCCCTTCATGTCTGTTAATATTAGTTTTATATATTTAGGTGCTCCTATATTGGGGTACATATGTGTTAACAAGTGTTGTATCATCTTTTTGTATTCATCCCTTTATCATTATATAATGCCCTTCTATGTTTCTGTTACAGAATTTGATTTACGATCCATTTTCTCTGATATGAGTATTGCTACCCTAACTTCCTTGTCATTTCCACTTGCATGAAATATCTTTTTCTGTTTCCTCAGTCTGTATTTGTCTTTTGCTCTGGGTTGGAAGAATTAATATTGTTAAAATGTCCATATTACCCAAAGCAATCTACAGATTCAATGCAATCCATACCAAACTACCCACAACATTTTTCACAAAAATTGAACAATCCAAAAATTTATACAGAATCACAAAAGTTTATGAAAGCCAAAGCAATATTTGGAAATAAGCACAAAGCTGGAAGCATCACACTCCTGATTTCAATCTATATTACAAAGCTATAGTAATCAGAATCATTATGGTATTGGCACAAAAATAGACACACAAATCAATGGAACAGAATAGAGAGCCCAGAATAAACTCATGCACATATGGTCAATTAATTTATGACCAAAGAGTCAAGAATATCCAGTGGGAAAAGAACAGTCTCTTGAATAAACAATGTTGAGACAACTGGACAGCCACATAGAAGAGAATGAAACTGCATCACTATCTTACACGATACAAAAAAATTAACTCAAAATGGATTAAAGACTTGAATGTAAAAAACCTTAGAAGAGAACCAGGTCATAATCTCCTTGATGTTGATCTCGGTGATATTTTTTTGGATTAGACTCCAAAGGCAATGGCAACAAAAGCAAAAATAAACAAATGGGACTACAAACAAGAAAGCTTTTGCACAGGGAAGGATACTGTTAATGAAATAAAAAGCCAACCTACTGGACTTCCTTGGTGGCACAGTGGTTAAGAATCCACCTGCCAACAAAAAGAATAAAATACCTAGGAATAAACCTACCTAAGGAGACAAAAGACCTGTATGCAGAAATCTATAAGACACTGATGAAAGAAATTAAAGATGATACAAACAGATAGACAGATACACCGTGTTCTTGGATTGGAAAACTCAGCATTGTGAAAATGACTATACTACCCAAAGCAATCTACAGATTCAATGCAATCCCTATCAAAATACCAATGGCATTTTTCACAGAACTAGAACAAAATATTTCACAATTTGTATGGAAACACAAGTGACCCTGAATAGCCAAAGCAATCTTGAGAAAGAAAAACGGAGCTGGAAGAATCAGGCTCCTGGACTTCAGACTATACTACAAAGCTAAAGTAATCAAGACAGTATAGTACTTGCACAAAAACAGAAATATAGATCAATGGAGTAGGATAGAAAGCCCAGAGGTAATGGTCACCTTATCTTTGATAAAGGAGGCAAGACTGTGCAGTGGAGAAAAGACAGCCTCTTCAATAAGTGGTGCTGGAAAACTGGACAGCTACATTTAAAAGAATGAAATTAGAACACTCCCTAACACCATACACAAAAATAAACTCAAAATGGATTTGAGACCTAAATGAAAGGCCAAAAACTGTCAAACTCTTAGAGGAAAACATAGGCAGAACACTCTATGACATAAATCACAGCAAGATCCTTTTTGACCCACCTCCTAGAGAAATGGAAATAAAACAAAAATAAACAAATGGGACCTAATGAAACTTCAAAGCTTTTGCACAACAAAGGAAACCATAACTGAGATGAAAAGACAAACCTCAGAATGGGAGAAAATATTTGCAAATGAAGCAACTGACAAAGGATTAATCTCCAAAATATACAAGCAGCTCATGCAGCTCAAAATCAAAAAAACAAACAATCCAATTCAGAAATGGGCAGAAGACCCAAATAGACATTTCTCTAAAGAAGATATACAGATGGCCAACAAACACATGAAAGGATGCTCAACATCACTAATCATTAGAGAAATGCAAATCAAAACTACAATTAGGTATCACCTCACACCAGTCAGAATGGCCATCATCAAAAAATCTAGAAACGATAAATGCTGGAGAGGGTGTGGTGAAAAGGGAACCAGCTTGCCCTGTTGGTGGGAATGTAAATTGATACAGCCACTATGGAGAACAGTATGGAAGTTCCTTAAAAAACTAAAAATAGAACTACCATGCAACCCAGCAATCCCACTACTGGGCATATACCCTGAGAAAACCATAATTCAAAAAGAGTCATGTACCACAGTGTTCACTGCAGCACTATTTAAATAGCCAGGACATGGAAGCACCCTAAGTGTCCATCGACAGATGAATGGATAAAGAAGATGTGGCACATATATACAATGGAATATTACTCAGCCATAAAAAGAAACAAAATTGAGTTATTTGTAGTGAGGCGGATGGACCTAGAGAGTGTCATACAGACTGAAGTAAGTCAGAAAGAGAAACAAATACCATATGCTAACACCCATATATGGAATCTAAAAATAAAATAAAATAGTGGTTCTGAAGAACCTAGGGGCAGGACAGGAATAAAGACACAGACTTAGAGAATGGACTTGACACAGGGAGGGGGAAGGGTTAGCTGGACGAATTGAGAGAGTGGCATGGACATATTTATACTACCAAATGTAAAATAGATAGCTAGTGGGAAGCAGCCTCATAGCACAGGGAGATCAGCTCAGTGCTTTGTGTCCACCTAGAGGAGTAGGGTAGGGAGGGTGGGAGGGAGATTCAAGAGGGAGGAGGTACGGGGATATATGTATACATATAGGTGATTCACTTTGTTATACAGCAGAAACTATTACACCACTGTAAAGCAATCATACTCCAATAAAAATGTTAAAAAAAAAAATAATCTGCCTGCCAATGCCGGGGACATGGGTTTGAGCCCTGGTCCAGGAAGATCCCACATGCCGTGGAGCAACTAAGCCCATGAGCCACAACTAATGAGCCTGTGTGCCAGAACTACTGAAGCCTGCGTGCCTAGAGCCTGTGCTCTGCAACAAGAGAAGCCACCGCAATGTGATGCCTGCACACCACAGCAAGGAGTAGCTCCTGCTCACCGCAGCTCAAGGTAGCCCACGTGCAGCAATGAAGACCCAATGCAGCCAAGAAAAAGAAAAAGCCAGCTTAGTGAATGGAAGAAGATATTTGCAAATCATATATCTGATAGGGGTTAATATCCAAAATATATAAAGAAGTCATACAACTCAATAATAAAAAAATAAACCAATCCAATTAAAAAATGAGCAGAGGATCTAAATAGACATTTTTTCAGGGATGACAGAGACGTCTGACAGGCACATGAAACGATGCTCAACATCACTAACCATCAGAGAAATGTAAATCAAAACCACATGAGATATCACCTCATATGTTTCAGAGTGGCTACTATTAAAAGGGTAAGAAATAACAAGTGTTGGCAAGGATGTGGAGAAATGGAAACTCTCATGCATTGTTGATGAGAATGTAAATTGGTGCAGCCACTATGGAAAACAGTATGGAGGTTCCTCAGAAAATTAAAAATAGAACTACCATATGATCCAGCAATACGACCTCTGTTATTTATTCAAAGAAAATGAAAACACTAATTCGAAAAGATAAATGTACCCCAATGTTTGTAGCAGCATTATTTACATAGCTAATATATGTAAACAACCTTAGTGTCCATTGGTGGATGAATGGATTGAGAAGATGTAGTACATATATACACAATGGAGTACTACTCAGCCATAAAAGAGAATGAAATCTTGCCAGTTGAGACAACATGGATAGCCCTTGAGAGTATTATGCTAAGTGAACTAAGAGAGTCAAGGACCATATGATTTCACTTACCTGTAGAATCTAAAAAACAAGCAGACAGAACTGAGCAAAACTCATAGACACAAAGAAAAGATTGGTGGTTGCCAGAGTTGGGGGAGGTGGTTGGAGGGTGAGCAAAAGGGGTGAAGGAGATGAAGAAATATAACTTCTAGTCATAATATAAATAAGTCGTTGGGATGTAGTATACTGCATGGTCTATGATGTTATATTGCAAATTTGAAAGATGCTAAGAAATTAAATCTTAAAAGTTCTCATCACAAGAAAATAAATTTTTTTTTAAGATTTAATTTTTATTTTTTATTTTTGGCTGCGTTAGGTCTTCGTTGCTGCACTCAGGCTTTCTGTAGTTGTGGCAAGAGGGAGCTACTCTTCATTGTGGTGCGCGGGCTTCTCATTGCGGTGTCTTCTCTTGTTGCGGAGCACGGGCTCTAGGCACACGGGCTCAGTAGTTGTGGCTCATGGGCCCTAGAGCGCGAGCTCAGAAGTTGCGGCGCATGGGCTTAGTTGCTCCGCGGCATGTGGGATCTTCCCAGACCAGGGCTCGAACCCATATCCCCTGCATTGGCAGGTGGATTCTTAACCACTGCGCCACCAGGGAAGTCCTGAAAATAATTTATTTTGTAACTTTGTAAGGTGACACGTGGTAAATAGACTTATTGGGGTGATCATTTTTCAGTGCACACAGATGTCAAATCATGTTCTATACCTGAAGCTAACGTTGTATGTCGATTATACCTTAATAATAAAAAATACGGGCTGAAAAACTGCAGAGGGAGAGCAAGATATGAAATAATGATCTCATAATAGGAATTTGAAACTATCAGGGAGCATAATTGTATTATAGGATTGTCTGATAGCATTGAGGGCTCATTGTGAGATTTGACACTCTTTAAGATATGCTTGGTTGCATTTGTGGTCTAGTAATGTCACATTTCAACATGTGCAGGTGTGGAAAGGTTTTAACTAGTTGATATTTTTGAGTGTCAGCAAGGGAGTGATTATAATCCATGGAATTTAAACTTGTTCGGAAGAGGAGTGAAGATAGGTGGTGGGTAGTGGAAAAAGTAGCGAGGTCTACAGGTTGTTATTGATGATGGGAGAAGAATTTTTGAAAAGGGTTGGGGGCTAGAGCAAAAGGGGCCTGGAAGCATATCTGAGTGGGATGCTTAAGCATGAGATTCTGGAGCTGATACACTTATTGCTATGGATGGGGTTTTTGTATAGCCATGAAATTGGGTGGCCAAGGTGGGATGGAGGGGAGCAGAGATTCCCTGGAGGTAAGAATGTTAAAACTGAGAGGAAAAAGATACTGTTTGGGTTAGTCACGAGGATGTTGCAGTCCCTGAGAATGACATCAGACATTGGGATGGATAGGAAGACAGTGAGCAATAAGCTATTGTTTATTCAATGAATAAGGCAATGTGAGCAGGAGGGCTTTAGGTCAGCGGTTCTCAGCCACAGCTGCACCTTAAAATCATATGAGGGACATTATAAGTAACTATGGTGGGCCGCTGTCCTGAGGGTTTGATTTAAGGGATCTGGGGTGGGACCTGTGTCCCAGAGTATCTTAAAAGCTTCCCCAATGACTCAAATGTACTCCAAGGTTCCCAACTACTGCTGCGGGTGATGGGGATGGCGATGGGCTTGAGGAAGGAGGATGGTTAGTGCACCTGGGCGGCGTGAATTTCAAAGTCTCTGGGCTGTTTGAAAGAAATAAAGAAAGAAGGGTTGGAAATCCATAGAGCGGAGCAGCGGGGAGTTTCGTCAACCTCCTGGCCCAGGAACTCCTGGAAGTTGTTGGCAGGTGGCCAAAGTTCTTGGAACCCAAAGTTAGCGTACAATGTTAGAGAAAGAGTTTGCTGTTAAAAGCAAAGTCTGGGCTAGAGGAGATGATGACAGAGAAGGAAGTGCCTGACAGGAAACTGCTTTGTAATGGTCTGCGTGGTTTCTAGTCATTCACTTCCTGTGACCTCAAATACAAAACAAAGTAACAAATCAATGACAGATTTGGAGTTGAATCACTACACAAACACCCTCCATGGAAAAATGATTGAGGGTGTGAACTTTGCTGGAGAATAAATTTCTCCTAATTCAACAACTTTCAAAGTGAGGTGGCCATTAAAATGCTGGTTTGGTGGACCCTGCTCTGGATTTACCTGAGTGAGCACTTACTTTTGACTAGCCTCCTCCAGTGATTCTTAGGTTCAAGAACCACCAGAGCAGTGTTACAATCTTAGAGTGGATTAGAATCACGTGGGGAACTTTAAACAGCCCTGGAGTTGCACACTTCAGACCAGTTAAATCAATCTCTGGAGGAGTGGAATGGGTATTGGAGTTTGCAGTTCCCCACATGATTTAATGTGCAACTAAGATTTCAAACTCACTGCAATACGCTCTGATTCTTACAGGAGACAGGTGTGTATCCTGTTTTTTCCTCAGAGGCTTTGCATACCACCTCTATGTTTTTAGACTTCTCAGTAGCAGACTCACACATCCATCCATTTGCTCGCCATTTGTCTGGGGTGTCTAATTAGGCAAATCAAAGTTAACATGTCTAAAATTAAATCTTGATTTCCACTTTCCAAATGTGCACCTCCTTGTGTTGGTAAATAGCAACTCTGTTCTTCTAGTTATTTGGGCCAAATTTTGGAGTCTCTCACATTTCCATGTGTCATCAAGTCCTGTCAGCTCTATCTCTGAAATGTTTCCAGAATAGGCCCACTTCTAATAACCTGTGTTGCTACGCCCCTAGCCCAAGCCAACATAACTCGTAGGTGCACTGTTGCAATAGCCTTCTAACTGGTCTTTCTGCTTCTGCGGTCCTACAGTCTACTCTGATCCTTTTTTAAAAATTTACAGTCTACTCTGCGGTCCTACAGTCTACTCTGATCCTTTTTTAAAAATTTATTTTTATTGTGGTAAAATATGTATAACCTGAAATTTACCATCTTAAGTACACAGTTAAGCGACATTAAGTACATTCACCATGTAGTGTAACCATGCCACTGTCTATTTCCAGAATTTTTTCATCATATAGATCAATGGAACAGGATAGAAAGCCCAGAGATAAACCCACAAACATATGGTCAACTTATCTTTGATAAAGGAGGCAAGAATATACAATGGAGAAAAGACAGCATCTTCAATAAGTGGTGCTGGGAAAACTGGACAGCTTCATGTAAAAGAATGAAATTAGAACACTCCCTAACACCATACACAAAAATAAACTCAAAATCGATTAAAGACCTAAATGTAAGGCCAAACACTATCAAACTCTTAGAGGAAAACATAGGCAGAACACTCTATGACATAAATCACAGCAAGATCCTTTTTGACCCACCTCCTAGAGAAATGGAAATAAAAACAAAAATAAACAAATAGGACCTAATGAAACTTCAAAGCTTTTGCACATCAAAGGAAACCATAAACAAGACGAAAGGACAACCCTCAGAATGGGAGAAAATATTTGCAAATGAAGCAACTGACAAAGGATTAATTTCCAAAATTTACAAGCAGCTCATGCAGCTCAATATCAAAAAAACAACCCAATCCAAAAATGGGCAGAAGATCTAAATGGACATTCCTCCAAAGAAGATATACAGATTGCCAAAAAACACATGAAAGAATGCTCAACATCATTAATCATTAAAAATGCAAATCAAAACTACAATGAGATATCACTTCTGTCCTGTTTTCTTGTTCTTCATGGCCTGGCATAGACAAACAGGCATATCTCCTCTCCATGAAATTATAAAATCTTTGAGAACAGGGATATATCTGTTTTGATAACTGCAATATCCCCTGAAACAATGCCTAGCCCAGAGTGGGTACATAATAAATATTTGCTGAATGAAGGAAAAAACTCAGCTCATAATGGGCATTCAAATATCAATTAATTGTGCGTAAGTATATAAAAAAGCTTAAAAAAAACCCCACCTTTAGTCAGATATAGTTAAGATACTGTAAAACCACCCATGGACCCTAATGTCTATGTTCTTCAGGCAGGTATTTGGAAGCAGGTGTAAGCTATTGATGTAAGCAGCCTGGAGGTCCCCTTATTTCTTTATTTTTAAATTTGTTTTTTAAATTTTATATTGGACTTTATTTGATTTACAATGTTTTGTTTCAGTTGTACAGAAAACTGATTTAGTTATACATATACGTGTCTCTATTTTTTTTCAGATTCTTTCCCGTATAGGTTATATTACAGAGTATCAAATAGAGTTCCCTGTGCTATACAGTAGGTCCTTGTTGATTATTTTATATACAGTACTGTGTGTATGTTAATCCCAAACTCCTAACTTATCCCTGTCCTCCACCTTTCCACTGTGGTAACCATAAGATTGTTTTCTAAGTCTGTGAATCTGTTTCTGTTTTGTAAATAAGTTAATTTGTATCATTTTTTTAAGATTCTACATATAAGTGATATCATATGATATTTGTCTTTTCTCTGTCTGGCTTACTTCACTTAGTATGATAATCTCTAGGTCCATCCATGTTGCTGCAAATGGCATTATTTTGTTCTTTTTAATGGCTGAGTAGTATTCAGTTGTCTGTATATACACCACATCTTCTTTATCCAGTCATCTGTCGATGGACACTTAGGTTGCTTTCATATCTTGGCTACTATAAATAGTGCTGCAATGAACATTGGGGTCCATGTATCTTTTTGAAGTATGGTTTTCTCCAGATATATACCCAGGAGTGTGATTGCTGCATCATATGGTAGCTCTATTTTTAGTTTTTTAAGAACCTCCATACTGTTTTCCATAGTGGCTTCACCAATTTGCATTCCCACCAACAGTGTAAGAGTGTTCCCTTTTCTCCACACCCTCTCCAGCATTTATTGTTTGTAGATTTTTTGATGATGGTCATTCTGACCAGTGGGAGGTAATACCTCATTGTAATTTTGATTTGCATTTCTCTAATAATTAGTGATGTTGAGCAGCTTTTCATGTGCCTCTTGGCCATCTGTATGTCTTCTTTGGAGAAATGTCTATTTAGATCTTCTGCCCATTTTTTGATGGCGTTGTTTGTTCTTTTTCATATAGAGCTGCATGAGCTGTTTGTATATTTTGAAGATTAATCCCTTGTCAGTTGCATCGTTTGTAAATATTTTCTCCCATTCTGTGGGTTGTCTTCGCATTTTGTTTATGGCTTCCTTTGCCGTGCAAAAGCTTTTAAGTTTAATTATGTCTCATTTGTTTTTGCGTTTATTTTCATTACTCTGGGAGGTGGATCCAAAAAGATATTGCTGTGATTTATATCATAGAGTGTTCTGCCTATGTTTTCCTCTAAGAGTTTTATAGTATCCAGTCTTACATTTAGGTCTTTAATCCATATTGAGGTTTTTTTTGTGTATGGTGTTAGAGAATGTTCTAATTTCATTCTTTTACATGTAGGTGCCCAGTTTTCCCAGCACCACTTACTGAAGAGACTGTCTTTTCTCTGTTGTATATTCTTGCCTCTTTTGTTGTAGATTAATTGACCATAAGTGTGTGGGTTTACTTCTGGGCTTTCTATCGTGTACCACTGATCTATATTTCTGTCTTTGTGCCAGTACCACACTGCTTTGATTACTGTAGCTTTATAATATAGTCTGAAGTCAGGGAGCCTGATTCCTCCATCTTTGTTTTTCTTTCTCAAGATTGATTTCGATATTCAGGATCTTTTCTGTTTCCATACAAATTTTAAGATTTTTTTGTTCTAAATCTGCAAAAAATCCCATTGGTCATTTGATAGGGATTGCATTGAATCTGTAGATTGCCTTACATAGTATAGTCATTTTGACAATATTGATTCTTCCAATCCAAGAACGTGGTATATTTTTCCATCTGTTTGTGTCTTTGATTTATTTCTTCAGCATCTTATAGTTTTCAGAGTACAGGTCTTTTGCCTCCTTAGGTAGGTTTATTCCTAGGTATTTTATTCTTTTTATTGTGATAGTAAATGGGATTGTTTCTTATTTTTGGGAGGGGGAGACCTTGTCTTTGTGCTACAAAGTCCATGTTTAATTTTTAAAAATTAATATGATTTTCTTTTCATATGAAACATGAAACATGACAGGTTTCAGAACTAATTATCCCATTATTGTAGGACTATGGGAATTACTCTTTGATTTTCAAAAGAGAAAGTTAGATTTTCATTTTTTTATTTTTTTAAGTTATTTCAGAGATATATATTTTATTTTATTTTTTTATTATTTTTTGCAGTACGCGGGCCTCTCACTGCCATGGCCTCTCCTGTTGCGGAGCACAGGCTCTGGATGCGCAGGCTCAGCAGCCATGGCTCATGGGCCCAGCTGCTCCGTGGCACGTGGGATCTTCCCGGACTGGGGAACGAACCCGCGTCCCCTGCATCGGCAGGCGGACTCTCAACCACTGCGCCACCAGGGAAGCCCTCAGAGATATACATTTTAAAATAATAACTAGAATTATGACTTATAACATTATATCAGAACATATAAGATTTTTAGAAATTTCATGTAATGTCTGAAACATTTATATTAACATATTTCCATACAAATAAGCAAAGAAAATTTAGTATTAGTTTTTGTTTTGTTTGTTTGTTTCTTATACTGCAGGTTCTTATTACTCATCAATTTCATACATACCAGTGTATACATGTCAATCCCAATCACCCAATTCAGCCCACCACCATCCCCACCCCTCTGTGGTTTTCTCCCCTTGGTGTCAATACATTTGTTCTCTACATCTGTGTCTCAACTTCTGCCCTGCAAACCGGTTCATCTGTACCATTTTTCTAGGTTCCACATACATGTGTTAATATACGATATTTGTTTTTCTCTTTCTGACTTACTTCACTCTGTATGACAGTCTCTAGATCCATCCACATTCTCAACAAATGATTTAATTTCGTTCCTTTTTATGGTTGAGTAAATTGCATTGTATATATGTACCACAACTTCTTTATCCATTTGTCTGCTGATGGGCATTTAGGTTGCTTCCATGACCTAGCTATTGTAAGTAGTGCTGCAGTGAACATTGGGGTGCATGTGTCTTTTTGAATTATGGTTTTCTCTGGGTATATGCCCAGTAGTGGGATTGCTGGATCATATGGTAATTCAATTTTTAGTTTTTTAAGGAACCTCCATACTGTTCTCCATAGTGGCTGTATCAATTTACATTCCCACCAACAGTGCAAGAGGGTTCCCTTTTCTCCACACCCTCTCCAGCATTTGTTGTTTGTAGATTTTCTGATGATGCCCATTCTAACAGGTGTGAGGTGGTTCCTCATTGTAGTTTTGATTTGCAGTTCTCTAATAATTAGTGATGTTGAGCAGCTTTTCATGTGCTTCTTAGCCATCTGTATGTCTTCTTTGGAGAAATGTCTACTTAGGTCTTCTGCCCATTTTTGGATTGGGTTGTTTGTTTCTTTAATATTGAGCTGCATGAGCTGCTTATATATTTTGGAGATTAATCCTTTGTCCATTGCTTTGTTTGCAAATATTTTCTCCCATTCTGAGGGTTGTCTTTTCATCTTCTTTATGGTTTCCTTTGCTGTGCAAAAGCTTTGAAGGTTCATTAGGTCCCATTTGTTTATTTTTGCTTTTATTTCCATTACTCTAGGAGGTGGATCAAAAAATATCTTGCTGTGATTTATGTCAAAGTGTGTTAAGCCTATGTTTTCCTAAAGAGTTTTATAGTGTCCGGTCTTACGTTTAGGTCTCGAATACATTTCGAGTTTATTTTTGTGTATGGTGTTAGGGAGTGTTCTAATTTCATTCTTTTACATGTAGCTGTCCAGTTTTCCCAGCACCAGTTATTGAAGAGACTGTCTTTTCTCCATTGTATATCTTTGCCTCCTTTGTCATAGATTAGTTGACCGTAGGTGCGTGGGTTTATCTATGGACTTTCTATCTTGTTCCATTGATCTATGTTTCTATTTTTGTGCCATTACCATATTGTCTTGATTACTGTAGCTTTGTAGTATAGTCTGAAGTCAGGGGGTCTGATTCCTCCAGCTCCATTCTTTTCCCTCAAGACTGCTTTGGCTATTCGGGGTCTTTTGTGTCTCCATACAAATTTTAAGATGATTTGTTCTAGTTCTGTAAAAAAAATGCCATTGGTAGTTTGATAGGAATTGCATTGAATCTTTCGATTGCTTTGGGTAGTATAGTCATTTTCACAATATTGATTCTTCCAATCCAAGAACATGGTATATCTCTCCATCTGTAGGTATCATCTTTAATTTCTTTCATCAGAGTCTTATAGTTTTCTGCATACAGGTCTTTTGTCTCCCTAGGTAGGTTTATTCCTAGGTATTTTATTCTTTTTGTTGCATTGGTAAATGGGATTGTTTCCTTAATTTCTCTTTCAGATTTTTCATCATTAGTGTACAGGAATCAACATTTTCTGAGCATTAATTTTGTATCCTGCAACTTTACCAAATTCATTGATTATCTCTAGTAGTTTTCTGGTGGCATTTTTAAGATTCTCTATGTATAGTATCATGTCATCTGCAAACAGTGACAGTTTTACTTCTTTGTTTCCAATTTGTATTCCTTTTATTTCTTATTCTTCTCTGACTGCCGTGGCTAGGACTTCCAAAACTATGTTGAAAAATAGTGGTGAGAGTGGACATACTTCTCTCATTCCTGATCTTAGAGGAAATGCTTTCAGTTTTTCACCATTGAGAATGATGTTTGCTGTGGGTTTATTGTATATGGCCTTTATTATGTTGAGGTAGGTTCCCTCTGTGCCCACTTTCTGGAGAGTTTTTATCATAAATGAGTGTTGAATTCTGTCAAAAGCTTTTTCTGCATCTATTGAGATGATCATATGGTTTTTATTCTTCAATTTGTTAATATGGTGTATCACGTTGATTGATTTGCATATATTGAAGAACTTGCATCCCTGGGATAAACCCCACTTGATCATGGTGTATGATCCTTTTAATGTGTTGTTGGATTCTATTTGCTAATATTTTGTTGAGGATTTTTGCATTTTTCATCAGTAATATTGGTCTGTAAGTTTCTTTTTTTGTAGTATCTTTGTCTGGTTTTAGTATCAGGGTGATGGTGGTCTCATAGAATGGGTTTGGGAGTGTTCCTTCCTCTGCAATTTTTTGGAAGAGTTGGAGAAGGATGGATGTTAGCTCTTCTGTCAATGTTTGACAGAATTCACCTGTGAAGCCATCTGGTCCTGGACTTTTGTTTGTTGGAAGTTTTTTTTTTTTTTTTTGTGGTACACCGACCTCTCACTGTTGTGGCCTCTCCCGTTGTGGAGCACAGGCTCTGGATGCGCAGGCTCAGTGGCCATGGCTCACGGGCCTAGCCGCTTTGTGGCATTTTCCCAGACCGGGACATGAACCCTTGTCCCCTGCATCGGCAGGCGGGCTCTCAACCACTGCGCCACCAGGGAAGGCCTCTTGGAAGATTTTTTTTTTTTTTTTTTGTGGTACACGGGCCTCTCACTGCTGTGGCCTCTCCCGTTGCAGAGCACAGGCTCCAGACGCACAGGCTCAGTGGCCATGGCTCACGGGCCCAGCTGCTCTGTGTCATGTGGGATCTTCCTGGACCGGGGCACGAACCTGTGTCCCCTGCATCGGCAGACGGACTCTCAGCCACTGCGCCAGCAGGGAAGCCCTGTTGGAAGATTTTTAATCACAGTTTCAATTTCATTAGTTGTTATTGGCCTATTCATATTTTCTATTTCTTCCTGGTTCAGTCTTGGAAGGTTATATCTTTTAAGAATTTGTCCATTTCTTCCAGGTTGTCCATTTTATTGGCATAGAGTTGCTTGTAGTATTCTCTTAGGATGCTTTGTAGTTCTGTGCTGCCTGTTGTAACTTCTCCTTTTTCATTTCTAACTTTACTGATTTGAGTCCTCTCCCTCTTTTTCTTGATGAGTCTGGCTAATGGTTTATCCATTTTGTTTATCTTCTCAAAGAAACAGCTTTTAGTTTTATTGATCTTTGCTATTGTTTTCTTTGTTTCTATTTCATTTATTTCTGCTCTGATCTTTATGATTTCTTTCCTTCTGCTAACGTTGGGCTTTGTTTGTTCTTTCTCTAGTTCCTTTAGGTGTAAGGTTAGATTGTTTACTTGAGATTTTTCTTGTTTCTTGAGGTAGGCTTGTATAGCTATAAACTTCCGTCTTAGAACGGCTTTTGGTGCAACCCATAGTTTTTGGATCATCGTGTTTTCATTGTCATTTGTCTCTAGGTATTGTTTTCCTTTTTTTTGCGGTGCACAGGCCTCTCGCCGTTGTGGCCTCTCCCGTTGCGGAGCACAGACTCCGGACGCGCAGGCTCAGTGGCCATGGCTCACGGGACCAGCGCTCCACGGCATGTGGGATCTTCCCGGACCAGAGCACGAACCCGTGTCCCCTGCATCGGAGGGCGGGCTTTCAACCACTGCGCCACCAGGGAAGCCCTCTAGGTATTTTTTGATTTCCCCTTTGATTTCTTCGCGATCTATTGGTTATTTAGTAACATATTGTTTAGCCTGCATGTGTTTGTGTTTTTTACTTTTTTCCCCTGTAATTCATTTCTAATCTCATAGTGTTGTAGTCAGAAAAGATGCTTGATATGACTTCAGTTTTCTTAAATTTACTGAGGCTTGATTTGTGACCCAAGATGTGATCTATCCTGGAGAATGTTCTGTGCGCCCTTGAGAAGAAAGTGTAATCTGCTGTTTTTGGATGGAATGTCCTATAAATATCAATTAATTCTGTCTGGTCTATTGTGTCATTTAAAGCTTGTATTTCCTTATTTATTTTCATTTTGCATGATCTGTCCATTGGTGTGAGATGTTAAAGTCCCCCACTATTATTGTGTTACTGTCAATTTTCTCTTTTATAGCTGTTAGCACTTGCCTCATATGTTGATGTGCTCCTATGGTGGGTGCATATATATTTATAATTGTTATATCTTCTTCTTGGATTGATCCCTTGATCATTATGTAGTGTCCCTCCTTGTCTCTTGTAACATTTTTAATTTTTTTTAATTAATTATTTTTTTGTGGTACATGGGCCTCTCACTGTTGTCGCCTCACCCGTTGTGGACCACAGGCTCCGGACACGCAGGCTCAGTGGCCATGGCTCACGGGCCCAGCTGCTACATGGCACGTGGGATCTTCCCAGCCCAGGGCACGAACCCGTGTCCCCTGCATCGGCATGTGGACTCTCAACCACTGCACCACCAGAGAAGTCCGACATTCTTTATTTTGAAGTCTGTTTTTTCTGATATGAGTAATGCTACTCCAGCTTTCTTTTGATTTCCATTTTCATGGAATATCTTTTTCTATGCCCTCACTTTCAGTTTGTTTGCATCCCTAGGTCTGAAGTGGGTCTCTTGTAGACAGCATATATATGGGTCTTGTTTTTGTATCCATTCAGCAAGCCTGTGTCTTTTGCTTGGAGCATTTAATCCGTTTACGTTTAAGGTAATTATCGATATGTATGTTCCTATTACCATTTTCTTAATTATTTTAGGTTTGTTTTTGTAGGTCCTTTTCTTCTCTTTTGTTTCCAACACTTAAAGAAGTTCCTTTATCATTTGTGTAGAGCTCATTTGGTGGTGCTGAATTCTTTTAGCTTTTGCTTCTCTGTAAAGCTTTTGATTTCTCCATTGAATTTGAATGAGATCCTTGCCAGGTAGAGTAATCTTGGTTATTGGTTCTTTCCTTTCATCACTCTAAGTATATCATGCCACTCCCTTCTGGCTTGTAGAGTTTCTGCTGAGAAGTCAGCTGTTAACATTATGGGAGTTCCCTTGTATGTTATTTATCATTTTTCCCTTGCTGCTTTCAATAATTTTTCTTTAATTTTTGCCAATTTGATTACGATGTGTCTTGGTGTGTTTCTCCTTGGGTTTATCCTGTATGGGATTCACTGTGCTTCCTGGACATGGGTGGCTATTTCCTTTCCCATGTTAGGGAAGTTTTCGACTATAATCTCTTAAAATATTTTCTCTGGTCCTTTCTCTCTCTCTTCTTCTTCTGGGACCCCTATAATGCGAATGTTGTTGCATTTAATGTTGTCCCAGTGGTCTCTTAGGCTGTCTTCCTTTCTTTTCATTCTTTTTTCTTTATTGTGTTCTGCAGCAGTGAATTCCACCATTCTGTCTTCCAGGTCACTTATCCGTTCTTCTGCCTCAGTTAATATGCTGTTGATTCCTTCTAGTGTACTTTTTATTTCAGTTATTTTATTGTTCATCTCTGTTTGTTTGTTCTTTAATTTTTCTAGGTCTTTGTTAAACATTTCTTGCATCTTCTCGATCTTTGCCTCCATTTTTTTCCCCAGGTCCTGGATCATCTTCACTATCAGTATTCTGAATTCTTTTTCTGGAAGGTTGCCTATCTCCACTTCATTTAGTTGTTTTTCTGGGGTTTTATCTTGTTCCTTTATCTGCTATATAGCCCTCTGCCTTTTCATCTTGTCTGTCTTTGTGTGAATGTAGTTTTAGTTCCACAGGCTTCAGGATAGTAGTTCTTCTTGCATCTGCTGTCTCCCCTCTGGTGGATGAGGCTGTCTACACGGCTTGATGGGAGGGACTGGTCAGGATTGTTTGTTTAATTTCTCTTTCTGATCTTTCATTTTTAGTGTATAGAAATGCAACAGATTTCTGTGTATTTATTTTGTATCCTGCAACTTTACCAATTTCATTGATGAGCTCTAGTAGTTTTCTGATAGCATCCTTAGGATTTTCTATGTATAGTATCATGTCATCTGCAAACAGTGACAGTTTTACTTCTTCTTTTTCAATTTGGATTCCTTTTATTTCTTTTTTTCTCTGATTGCCATGGCTAGGATTTACAAAAGTAGATTGAATAAAGGTGAGGAGAGTGGACATCCTTGTCTCGCTCCTGATCTTTCAGCTTTTCATCATTGAGCCTGATGTTAGCTGTAGGTTTGTTGTATATGGCCTTTATTATGTTGACGTATGTTCCTGCCATGCCCACTTTCTGGAGAGTTTTTATCATAAATGGGTGTTGGACTTTGTCAAAAGCTTTTTCTACATCCATTGAGGTGATCATATGGTTTTTATTCTTCAGGTTGTTAATATGGTATATCACACTGAATGATTTGTGGATATTGAAAAATCCTTGTATCCCTCGGATAAATCCCACTTGATCATGGTGTATGATACTTTTAATGTATTGTTGGACTTGGTTTGCTAGTATTTTGTTGAGGATTCTTGCTTCTATGTTCATCGGTGATATTGGCCTGTAATTTTCTTTTTTTGTGGTGTCTTTTTCTGATTTTGGTATCAGGGTGATAGAGGATCATAGAATGAGTCTGGGAGTGTTCCTTCCTCCCTCTTTTTAAAAATAGTTTCAGAAGGATAGGTGTTAGCTCTCCTCTAAATGTTTGATAGAATTCGCCTGTGATGCCATCTAGTCCTGGATTTTTGTTTGTAGGAGTTTTAAAATCACTGTTTCAATTTCAGTGCTTGTGATTGGTCTGTTCATATTTTCTCTCCCTGGTTCAGTTCTGGTAGATTGTACCTTTCTTAGAATTTGTCTATTTTTTCTAGGTTGTCCATTTTACTGGCATATAGTTGCTTGTACAGTAGTCTCTTATGATCTTTTGTATTTCTGTGGTGTCAGTTGTAACTTCTCCTTCCTCATTTCTAATTTTACTGATTTAAGCCCTCTCACTTTTTTTCTTGATGAGTCTGGCTAAAGGTTTATCAATTTTGTTTATCTTTTCCAAGAATCAGCTTTTAGTTTCATTGGTCTTTTCTATTGTTTTCTTCATCTCTATTTCATTTATTTCTGCTCTGATCTTTATGATTTCTTTCCTTCTACTAACTTTGGGTTTTGTTTGTTCTTCTTTGTCTAGTTGCTTTTGGTGTAAAGTTAGGTTGCTTATTTGGGATTTTTCTTGTTTCCTGAGGTAAGATTGTATTGCTGTAAGCTTCCCTCTTAGGACTGCTTTTTCTGTGTCTCATAGGTGTTAGATCACTGTGTTTTCATTCTCATTTTTCTCTGCATATTTTTTTGATTTTCTCTTTGCTTTTCTCAGTGATCCATTGGCTGTTTAGTAGCATATTTTTTAGCCTCCACTTGTTTGTGTTTTTTACAGTTTTTTTTTTCTTGTAGTTGATTTCTAATCTCATAGCATTGTGGTCAGAAAAGATGCTTGATATGATTTCAGTTTTCTTAAATACTGAGGCTTGCTTAATGGCCCAGCATGTGATCTATCCTGGAGAATGTTCCATATGCACTTGAGAAGAATGTGTATTTTGCTGCTTTCAGATGGAATAGTCTATAAATATCAATTAAGTCCATCTGGTCTAATGTCATTATGGCCTGTGTTTCCTTATTTTTTTCTGTCTGGATGATCTGTCCATTGATGAAAGTGGGGTGTTAAAGTCCCCCACGATTATTGTGTTACTGTCAATTTCTCTGTTTATGGCTGTTAGTATTTGCTTTATATATTGAGGTGCTGTGCTCCTATAATGGGTGTGTATAACTATTTACAATAGTTATATCTTCTTCTTGGATTGATCTCTGATCATTATGTTGTGTCCTTCTTTGTCTCTTATAACAGTCTTTATTTTAAAGTCTAGTTTGTCTGATGTGAGTATTGCTATTCCAGCTTTCTTTTGATTTACATTTGCGTGGAATACCGTCTTCCATCCTCTCACTTTCAGTCTGTATTTGTCCCTAGGTCTGAAGTGGGCCTCTTGTAGACAGCATATATATGGGTCTTGTTTTTGTATCCATTCAGCAGTCGGTGTCTTTTGGTTGGAGCATTTAATCTACTTACATTTAAGGCAATTACCAATATGTATTTTTTTGTGTGTGTTTTTTTTTGCCCACGCTTTGCAACATGTGGGATCTTAGTTCCCTGAATAGGGATCAAGCCCATGCCCCCTGCATTGGAAGTGCAGAGTCTTAACCACTGGACTGCCAGGGAAGTCCCCCAGTATGTATGTTCTTATTTCTATTTTGTTAATTGTTTTGGGATTGTTTTCATAGGTCTTTTTTCTTCTCTTCCTCTTTTGTTGTCTTCTCTTGTGATTTGATGACTGTCTTTAGTGTTGTGTTTGGATTACTTTTTCTTTTTTGTGTGTGTATCTATTGTTGATTTTCGGTTTGCAGCTACCATGAGGTTTTGATATAGCAGTCTATACATATACAGGATTGTGTTAAGTTGCTGGTTTGTTAATTTCAAATGCATTTTCAATAGCCTGCATTTGTACTGTCCTCTTCTCATGATTGCTGCTTTTGGTATATTTGTGTGTGGATGATTTCCTATATTTACTGTATGTTTGCCTTTACCAGTGAGCTTTCCCATTTGTAATTTTCTTGTTTCTAGTTGTGGGCTTTTCTTTTCTACCTAGAGAAGTTCCTTTAGCCTTTGTTGTAAAGCTGGTTTGGTGATGCTGAATTCTCTTAGCTTTTGCTTGTCTGTAAAGCTTTTGATTTCTCTGTTGAATGTGAATGAGAGCATTGCTGGTTAGAATATTCTTCCTTGTAGGTTTTTCCCTTTCATCACTTTAAATATATCATGACACTCCCTTCCAGGCTGCAGAGTTTCTGCTGAAAAATCAGCTGATAACCTTATGAGGATTCCCTTGTATGTTATTTGTTGCTTTCCCCTTGTTGTTTTTAGTATTTTCTATTTGTCTTTAATTTTTGTCAGTATGATTAATATGTGTCTCGGCAGGTTCCTCCTTGGGTTTATCCTGTATGGGACTCTCTGTGCTTCCTAGACTTGGGTGACTGTTTCCTTTCCCATGTTAGGGAAGTTTTTGGCTATTATCTTTTCAAATATTTTCTCAGGTCTTTTCTCTTTCTTCTGTCTTTCTGGGACCCTTATAATGTGAATGTTGGTGTGTTTAATGTTGTCCCAGAAGTCTTGTAGACTGTCCTCATTTCTTTTCATTCTTTATTCTGTTCTGTGGCAATGATTTCCACTATTCTGTCTTCCATCTCACTTATACATTCCTCTGCCTCATTAATTCTGCTATTGATTCCTTCTAGTGTATTTTTCCTTTCAGTTATTTTATTGTTCATCTGTTCTTTAAATTTTCTAGCTCTTTGTTAAACATTTCTTGTATCTTCTTGGTCTGTGCTTCCATTCTTTTTCTGAGATCTTGGATCATCTTTAATTACTCTGAGTTCTTTTTTGGGTAGATTGCCTATCTCCACTTCACTTAGTTGTTCTGAGGTTTTATCTGGAACATATTACTCTGCTGTCTCATTTTGTCTAACTTTATGTGTTTGCTCTCCTATAGTCTGCAGAATTATAGTTCCTCTTGCTTCTGGTGTCTGCCCCCTGGTAGATGAGGTTGGTCTAAGAGCTTTGTACAGGCTTCCTGTTGGGAGGGACTCATGCCTGCCCACTGGTAGGTGGAGCTGGGTCTTGTCCCTCTGGTGGGTAGGGCCTTGTCAAAGGGTGTGTTTATAGGCAGCTGTGGGCTCAGGAAGACTTTAAGCAGCCTTAAAGTCTGCTGAAGGGTGGGGCTGCATTCCTACCCTGTTGGTTGTTTGGCCTGAGGCATCCCAACATTATGGGTAGCCTTTGGGCTGTTGGGTAGGGCCAGGCCTTGGCATCAAAATGGCGGCCTCCAGGACAGCTTACACCAATGAGTACTCCCCAGTACCTCTGCCACCAGTGTCCTTGTCCTAACAGTGAGCCACAGCCACCTCCTACCTCTCCAGGACACTCTCCAAGATCAGCAGGTAGGTCTTTCCCAGGCTATTATGAGGTCACTGCTTTTTCCACTGGGTCCCAGTGCACATGAAATCTTGTGTGCGCCCTCCAAGAGTGACATTTCTGTTTCCCCCAGTTCTGTGGAGTTTCTGCGATCAAGCCCCTCTGACCTTCAAAGCCAAATGCTCTGGGGGCTCCTCCTCCCAATTCCAGATCCCCATAGTAGGGAGCCTGACCTGGGGCTCAGAACTCTCACTCCTGTGGGAGAACCTCTGTGATATGATTATTTTACAGTTTGGGGGTCACCCACCTGGTGGGTATGGGATTTGATTATATCGCGAATGGAACCCTCCTCCCGTCTCATTGTGGCTTCTTTTTTGTCTTTGGAAGTAGATTATCTTTTTGGTAGGTTCCAGTCATTTTTTGTCAATGGTCGTTCAGCTGTTTTGATTTTGGTGTTTTCGTGAGGTGGGTGAGCTCAGGTCCTTCTACTCTGCCATCTTTCTGGGGATCTGAGGGTTCTGTCAAAATGTAGATTCTAAATCTGTAGGTCTGCAGTAGGACCTGAGAGTCTGTGTTTCTTCCAGGCTCCCAGAAGAGGTAGCCAATATTGATCTGTGTGCTTGGAGCAGCAAGACTGTAGTGAGGATAACACCAAGCTTCTGAAAGGAATCCGTCTTAAATGATAATACTGTTACTGGTTTGTTCTTAAAGGATATAAGATACAGATGAACACCCATGTGGAACAGATGTGTAGGGCAGGGCTTGGGGAAAGTGTGCAGAGCTTCCATGACCTCCCTGGGCACCCCTGCTTGTTCCCCTCCCTAGATGCTCCCCCCCTTGTTTCTGTAATTTGCAGTTCACTGAAAAGAACAGCATTAAGATTTGGAACCTGAAGAGCCCTAAGACCTAACTCTGTGCATGTTTGTGGACACGTTTGCAGGTGCAATGCTAAGTTACAAGCATCTTTATTTCACAGCTGTACTAACATATTAACGGTCTCACCTATTTGTGAGAATAAGACATTCGCATGCCTCTAAAATGTATGGTGCTTTTTCTAAAATACTCGATTTGGACACTACAATTTTAATCAAGTTATGTCTAAGTTGCAGTGCACCTGTCTGAATTGTTTTATGCCCGTGGGTAAAGTGTATCATGTTTTGGGACTAGAAAGCATGGAGGTATGAGAAGGTATTTCTCTTATCCCAGAAGCATCTGTTAGATATCTGCCCTCTCCTTTGGGTGGATATCTCTACCTCTTCTCTCTTCTCCATCCCTGTTCCTTGCGAAGTGAAAATTAACACTTCAGTAACAGAGGCACAACACAATACCCAAGGAGATTGGACTGCAGCTCTGAAATCATTGATTGGTGGGCTCAAATGGGGCAGGTCTGCAGCTTCAAAGGGCCTTTCTTTTATACTCAAGGGTGAGAAGGTTAAGAAATGGTGGAAAAGTAGAAGAAATGTTTCACATTAACAAATCTGTTTTTTTAAAAAATAAACAGAAAAAAACCCATTACTTCCCATGACTGCAGATTATAAGATATTACTGAAATCTCGGTTTTTTTTAAAAGAGTAACCCATCATGGTGGTTCTTTGCTGGGTTAGAGGCCATGGTGGAAAATTCAGTCATGACTGGTCAGTCCTATCTACTGTGGGTCCCAGCAGAACTCTGAGAGTTGGCTAGTGTTGTTAACCACAGAGACCTGCATTATGTAAGACTTTTTTTCAGAGATTGTGATTCAGTTTCTTTTCTACAAATCATGGAGAATCATCTTTAAGGTAAGGTGAAAATCATCAGAAGAGTATGTTGACAGCAATGTCCAGAAAGTCTTTAAAATAAGTGAATAGTTGTACCTATGGTAACATTAAAAAAATCTTGGGTCAGGCTCTGTTGCAGGGTACTTCTAGAAAATTACTACTTATGATTTAGTTGGTGCATGTTAGGAAAGCAAGTTATATTTGTTAATCTAAGAAGTATGAGTAGGAAGACCATAGAGATCAGATTGTTATGTGTCTCCATGACCCTGTTTTTTGAGTGGGGTGAAGAATAGATGGGTTTTGGTGAAAGAACAAAAACTCTTACTACTTTTTCCTGATCGTTATGGGTCTATTTCAGAATTTTAAGGATGACAACCTAATGATAGGTTATGGACAATTAGAGCTCTTGTTCTTCTCTGATTTCTCTCTTTTATCCCAGTGAGCACTGGGTGAGGGTCACAGTCTTTGGTGTCCACTTCAAGAGGTTACAGAGGCCTCCTGCTCCCAGGGTCAATGTACTGCCTCACAACCCCACGCCATTCATGGAACACATATGAGTGTGGCACCCCACACACAAAACTATAAATGTGTCAACGGCAAAAATCTTCATTAAGCAGAAATAAAACCTGTGGTCAATATGTATTTTTTTCTTTTAGTCTAAAGAGAATATTAACCGAGATTACATCACAAAAACTTTAAATGTATTTACAGAGTGAATAAGTTACACAGATAAACTTTGAATGTTTCTAATGTGCAACAGGTTTACATGCACACAGCTAACACTTGACAGCATTAAGTTTAAGGAGAAAACTTAAGAATGGCCCTTTACATATATATTACAAATAAAATGACATTTCTTAAGAAACAAAGTGACAACTCATATTTTACCGTTATGATTCTACTTCCAGCTATCCAAACGGATATTAAAATATGCATGCGTAACAGGTGGAAAGACTTGGAATTTATAATGTTGAATGTCTTTAACTTTTTTCTACAAAATGGCCAAGTTGGTTAAAATTAACACTCATCATTCTGTAGTATAAATATGCTCATAAAAGCAACCTTATAGTAAAAAGCAGCCAAGATCCTTTAAAAAAAAGGTCTCTCTGGACCATTTTTGGTGCAAGGGTCCTAATCACAGACCCCTGCAAAGAGATCCAGGGCTTTCGAAACAGTAGCCTAGCAACATAAGAAAGGTACTTCATAGCAGCTCCTTTTAGATACAGTAATTGTATTCAAATTTCAGTGTACATTAAATTGTCCATTTACAATTCCCTTTTCACATATACAGGCTGTCAGCTTTTGACCGTCTTACAATTTTCAATGGCCAGCTTCATTCTGCCTGCCCCTTCCTCAGCCCACCAAAAAAAGAAAAAAAAAAAGAAAAGGAAAGAATGTACAAGTTTTAGAATATAAAATATTTTTAGCGAAGAAAACATTGCACTTTTGCCAATCTAAAACTGTTTCTAGAAAGGAAGGTACTGTGCAGAGTAGTCGGCTTTGGTATGCAATGGAAGTCACATCTTCAGTAGTGAGTTGCATTTGCTCAGTAAAATAACACATCTGTGCCACACAGCATGACGGATGGAGGTTGTTCCAGAATGTCCTATGCTACCTTGGTTCTTATAGTATTGCTACACGTGGGAAGTTCTGCCATCCTCTTTAGAAAAAGTCCTACAGGTAACAAGAGGGAGAACAGTCTGACCAAGCCTTTTGAAGGCCGAGAAGACACTGAATGACGTCACCCCAGCATGGCAGCACCCCCAGCTTGGCACCCATGGGGGACGGAAGGCTCCTGTCAGAGACTAGTGCCGGAAACACTGGAGTCTGGAAGGAAAGCGGTGAGGACCCGGTAGCTCTGGGCCCTGCGGATCATGTCCCGGATCTCCATGTTCAGCTCCATCAGCTTGGTGCAGATCTCGGTCAGGCTCTGGTTAGACCCCACCAGTGCGTAAGTACCTGTTTGTCCCAGAGTTTGATGACGGAAATAAATATTCAGTAGTGTCTGGACCTCATCGTCAGAACTGCTTCCAAAGATGTCATTGGGCCACAGACTTCTGCAGTCAGAAAAGAAGAGCAGATTAGAGGCACTATTATTCACAAGTTTGAGAGGTTATGAGTCTTTATTAGTATAAGAAAATTGCTCTTTTAATACAAAAGCTTTTGTTGAGCTATAATTCACAAACTGTACAATTCAGCTATCTAAAATATATAGTTCTGTGGCTTTTTTAGTAATATTCAGAGTTGTGCAGACATCACATGATCAGTTTTAGAATATTGAATGTTATTGGTTTTGATAAAATATCTAAAGTAAAAAAATATCAGAATGGAATCCCATAATCTTAAAATATTTATTTGCTATAGCATTCTGGTTACAATGAATGTGAATATACTATCAAAATGTAGGGAGAAAAAACCCAAAGAGGCTACATTCAAATAATTAGTTTTAAAATTATGTTGGCGTATACTTTGAAGTGTTTGAACATTTAAGAGATGACCAGAACCGAAACCAACACTTCAAACAATAAGTCCTGAAATCTGATGTTTCTGGCATGGTAATGGGAAGGATCTGAGAAGGGTTTATATAAACATCTTGGTGTTCCTTCCGTAGTGATTTAGTCCCCAGCCATGACAAAGTAACTATTAGGCATGCATTTCCTTTAACCGTCTCTAAATAGAAATAGTAGCGTCACCTGCATTCCCGGATTTGCCGTAAAGCCTTGCCAAGTTCGTTGTTTTTCAAGCACTCGAGCATGGACTGGATGGCTGCTTCAGTGGACGTGAAGGTCGGCTCAGACCACGCCCCCTCTATGTAGAGAGGGTCGGCTGTGATGGCTGCAGTAGCCTCCTTCAGGTTTTTCTTTAGGTCACTCAGTTCCCTGGACATATTTAGCAGCTGTTAAAAAAAAAAAAGTATTTTTACTGTATTTAGTTGCAGGCTGGATTTTACATCCCCAAAGTAAAAAAAAATTTGACTGTATGAGGTCTGGTTAAGCAGAAGCTTAATATCTCGGTAAACTAAAATAGGACAGATGAAACCGTACTGCGTGGTATATGTAGGGTTATGGGGCTGAATGCGTTGTATTCAACTATGTCAACAGCTGGGATGCGCTCCTTATAGAAAAGATTGACTCCTTTTAAAACGTCGTCTATTTAAGCAGAAGGGCATACGTAGAAGTAAAATGCACAAGAGAACAGGCTCGGGAGTTGGATAACGCTGGGTTTATTAGATGCCAGTTCTGCATTATTGACTACTGCATAGTCAAGTAAACAAACTTTTACGTGCCTTAGTTTTATCATCTGTGAGATTGAAGATATTACCCACCTCTCAGGTTATTTTAAAGATGACAGCTTGGCACAAAAGTGCCCAATAAATTTAATTATGAACACATGCTGTTTGAAGAATAAACTTTTCTCCCTACTCCTATGCCACAGGAAAAGATGAAAGACATAATTTTAAGAGGGAGGAGGAAAAATCTCAATGTAATGTTAGTATTCATGTTACAAGTAAGAGATATTTTCCCTCAGAATTACTGGAACCAAAAGATTCTGAGTTGTTAAAAAGTAAATCATAAAGAGAACCTGTGTCACTTCTTAGTGCCTCCAAAGTGTACAGTGGAAGACAGCTCTTTTGCAGTTTGACCTCAAGAGCATTTAAAAGAAACTGAGATGAATTTAAAGGTTTTTTGTTTCCCTTTGTCATGTAAGCTGAGGATGCCCAGTTTCTTTGAAAAGTTGATTTACCCAGCATCTTTACCTGTTTTCATTCCCAGCCTGCTCACTGTACAAGGTATAGAACTGAAGCCCTCAAGGACTGTCTTCACACAGATGCCGATTAAATACAACGCTGTACTCCAGCCCCACGTTCAAAATTCAAGGAGGTAATCCTTTTACATAAGTTGTTAGAGTGTCTTAGACATATAGTTTTTAAAGTGTGAAAGTGAATTTCTTATTTTAAATCTAGGTAAGTTTTTTTTTTTTTTTTTTTTTTTTTTTTTTTTTTTTTGCGGTACGCAGGCCTCTCACTGTTGTGGTCTCTCCCGTTGCGGAGCACAGGCTCTGGACGCGCAGGCTCAGCGGCCATGGCTCACGGGCCCAGCCGCTCTGCGGCATGTGGGATCTTCCTGGACTGGGGCACGAACCCATGTCCCCTGCATCGGCAGGCGGACTCTCAACCACTGCGCCACCAGGGAAGCCCTAGGTAAGTTTTAAATTATGTGTGTGTAAAGTATTTAAAACTTACCTAGATTTAAAATAATTAAGGAAAAATTCACTTTAAATTTATTAGATTTAAAATAATTATATACACACACACGGTATGAAACATGTAATTTACTACTCTTAAGTGAAACGTGAATTACTTTTTTAATATGGAAAATGACATGTGAATTGCATGTGCATTGTCCTCTATTTTTGGAGCAGAGAATGGACTCTGAGGGTTCGGTTCCTACTTTCCAGAGGAGTAAAGCTTATCTTGACAATGGGGCAAATCCCAGTCATCAACTGTCTTTTCTTTTATCTGATAATTTGTGATTCTGTGGAGGAAAACTCGTTTGTGAAGAGCTCTTCATAAACAACGATGTCTGACTCCTGTCTCACTTGAAATTGGGATCTGTGAAAGGACAGTTGACCCTTGAGCAACTCGGGGTTAGAGGCACGGTCTAACTTCTGGTTCCACCCACCCACCCACCCCCGCCCCTAGAACTTAACTACTAACAGCCCCCTGTTGACCGGAAGCCTTACTGATAACACACAGTCCATTAATACATATTTTGTATGTTATATGTATGTCTACATATATTTTATGTAGTCACGACATATCTATTTCTAGGTATGTTTGCAAGATTTTTCAAATTTCCAATATATTGAAAAAATCCACATAGGTAAGTGGACTCACAGTTCAAACTCATGTTGTTCAAGGGTGAACTGTATATTTAAAAACTATAGTCACTTTTCCTTTTTTCCACACTGAGTAATAATTATGGTTAAATGGCTGTCATTCTGTCTCCTCCTCCCCTACCCCCAACTCAGACATGAGGTTTCTAGGCTCCAGCCTCACTCCGCTGCTTGCAATGGGATTGTTTCATGGACTCATGACTGTTCCCTGACAGCACATCTGCACCTTTAGCAGCAGATCCTTGTATTTAACTACATGCAAGATGGGATCTAGCAGGCAGAGTCGGTCACTGACGAGCAGGCAGGAGCTGTGGATGTACAATTGTGTCAGGCCTCCTCCGACATCCCTGTCTTAGCTGTGGCACTGTGGTTACATAGTTCATCTGAGAGGGGACCTGAGCATCGTCCCCCACTCCTCCCCCCACACCCCATCAGTTTCAGTGACCTTTTGTCCTAAAATATCTCCCACGTTTCCTCCCTATCCTTACCTAGCACTTCTGTCCTAGTTCAAACTCTCACCTCTTACCTGAGCTATTTCAGCGGCCTCATAACTGACTGGTCTGTCTGTCTCCAGTCTAGCTGTCACCAAATCCACCCTCCACATCCCTGCCGTGAAGATCTAACTAAAATACTCACAGGTGCAGCGTCTTGCGTGATCTCACCTTACTTATCTCTTCCGCCTTAGTCCATTGTTCCTTTTGGTTTGCATTTTATAGTCTAGCAATCCTCAATTGCCTGTACTTGTAGTTCCTATCTCTTTCTCACTACCATATTTATGCCCACGCTGTTGTTTCTTACTGGAACATTCCTCCTTACCCCCCACTTCATCTCTCTAATTCTAACTCATCCTTTAAGAATCAGGTGTGATCTCCTCCAGAAAGTTTCCTCTTTCAACCTCCTTGTCTCCAGCTGAACTAGGCACTCACCCTCTGAGCTTCCACAATATCCAGTGTACACCACCATTATTTCATCTACTACACTGCAGTAGTGTTTTTTCAAGTCTAGGAAAAATTTGGCTCACTCAGAAGCTGTATGCTCAAGTTACTTTACCTTTTACATTAAAAGTATTAATGCATCCGGATGCTAAGCAGAGCAGGGAAGCTGAAGAGAGTCAAACATCATGTAGTTATTTCCTTCTTACCTCAATGTAGGATCAAGTATGAACAGCTAGAGGTCAGAAAAACCGTAACACAAGGAACTTTTTCAAATAAGGATCCCCAGACACAGGGCCAGGGGGAGGCAAGTGAGGCCCTCGGCATAGCATTCAGGGAGGGGCTCACCCTGAAGGTCGTCCTTGTATTTTGTGTCCAGGTATGTCACTTGCCTCACCCTAGTCCTGGCACTGCCATGTGAGCATGGAAATAAATATAAGACACTGGTATTTAAGACTTGTGCTTGAGTGAAAGGATTATGTGGGAATAAAATCACTTGGACATTTATAAACTGGCAGGAGGGAGAACAAAAGGAAAGCAGTGATACTCATGGCAGGACCTGGGGTCGGGAGTGGGCAGGCTCACCTCTGGCATGGAGCTGACTTCGTGCACCTGGCCGATGAGCTTACAGTACGACTGAAAAAGCAGCAGCAGCTGGAAGTGTAGCTTATACAACCTCTGACACAGTTCCAGTTGCTAAAGAGAGAATTTGCATGGGAAGAAAGAGTTATTAAGGATCATTCTTGTATAGTAAGTGAAATCTTAGTGGAGACTAATGCACCTTTTTTTTTTTTTAAATCAAGGAACCATAACTAGTTGTTACCATTCCAAATAAAACAGAACAATAAATCCAATCAATGACTATCAGTGAGAAATTCACTGTGTAATATAGAATAAAACAGCTCCTGGAGGATGACTAATTAGAAAGAAGTAGTAGCTAGCTATAAAGGGACTTAGTGAACTGCCAAATTTCCATTATATTCGCCAATTAAATTACAGGTTTAATATCTACAAATTATAACTGCAGTCTTAATTTTTATAAGCTATACATCTTTGAACACAATTTCTTTTTATTAAAGGTATATTTAAAAGGCAGAGCATTAAGTGGTTCTAGGTGTTAAATTTATAAATTCAGCAGACACTTGGGAGATTATTCCTTGTGACAATTCTGGCTGCCATTTAGGGTATAGGCACTCATCCTAAAGTCTGTGTAAACACAAGAGTCACGTGACTGTCTAAGGTGCTGCATCAGGTTTAATGATGATGCTTCTACTCAGTGCTCAACAAATTTGTTGACTTAAAGAGAGATAAAAAGGGCCCAAAATGCTTACAAAAAGGAGAAATCATGAAAGCATGCAAAACTTTCTGTGGAAAGAACGTTAAAAAATATGCATACAAAATGGCCCTGGAGCTCTATAGACACCTCTGGAATTGAAAATGTTTTCATTATACAGCTTACATGTACTGTAAGGGAAGAATAAACCATGAGTAATTCCAACACCAATGATCATAGTACTCTTTGAGCTGTATCTGCTCAATGGCCTCTAAACTTTGCCTGTTTTATCCCAAGAAAGGGTTAGCTCCTAGGTAGCAGATGGGATTCTGCTAGAGGAAAACGACAGCCTTCACTAGATAGAATTTAATGGCTCAGCAGTCACCACTGAAAGTGGGTGAGATATGTGGCTTAAACCAAACACTTCACTGTTCAGTTTTCAAACGTGGTTAAGTAAGGATAAATAGGGCCTTTCTTTCACTAATGGACTACAAAGAATTCAGTAAGAATTGAGAGCCACTGACGTGACTTAAAACTGTTCCCCCCAAATCAGTTTAAGGAGAGCCACTGACGTGACTTAAAATTGTTCCCCCCAAATCAGTTTAAGGAGAGAAATGACAAGAATTTAAATTTAGGTTTTTAGGAAGCGTATTCCATTAATAGTATTATTAACATACTCTTGACCCTAATTTTAAAAGTGACTAAAGTTTATGCTAAGACCATGCTGGATGGAGTTTTCTTTCTCCTCTCTCCCTGGCCCTTAGGGGGAAAAAGCAATTCTACTTAGATTTATTTGATCTCTCAATGCTGGTAACCAGCCTAAGTGTAAAGAAGTAGCTACACTCGTTTGCTAACCCAAACTAGATGTTTGGTTGTTTTAGTAACACATTTTATGATAATTTAAACTTGCCTTTGTGGAAACCTTTTCAAAATCTGGTATAAAAGACAACTGCCAGAGACTCTCAGACAAAAAAAGTATTGTTTAAAAACAAAATGTTACCTTTCACAATTTAGGGTGAAACCTAGCTATGAAAACTCTGACTTTTCTAAGTGTCAGATAATGGTAGTTATTTCTAAAAATATTCTAGTGATAACATGAGAGTTCATAGCAACATAGGTTTCTACTTTGGGAGGAAAGCAGCCCAGAATGCTAATAAACTACATGTCTCAGTCTACCAAATAAAAGAAAATGAAACAAAAAAGGGAAAACATGCTAAGAGATATAATAGTAACAGTAAAAATAAGATTGTTATGGGTCCATGCCTAAATGGACAAAGAGTAGGAAAGAAAGTTAACTTACTGCAAGAGATTCCATTTGCTACACAGCAAGCATGGCACAGGAAACAAAGGAAAGGAAAGAAAGTACAGGGTCAGTGTAATGCATGCAACAGAAAGCACGGCCCTCTTCTAAGAGCAGAACTGTCAGCCGTCAGCCGTCAGCCGTATTAGCATCGCTTGCCCCAACGTGATAAATGGTTGCAAATGTTGTACCCATTCAACATGCACAGCAGTCCAGTTAAAAACAAGCTCTAATGGGAAACATGTCATTGAAAAAACATAATTTGTGATCTTTTAGATTCTCTGATTAGTTAATTTAGACTTTGTCAGTCTTGGAGACCATAAGTGAAAACTTATATTGCTTGAAGATTTTAGTGTTTAAATGTGAATAGTAACATAGTAAACATAGTAAAACTGTGAGGAGACCAACTGATTAATCTGAAAGAACTACAGCCCCAAACAAATTACACTATTGCTAGGTTAAGGCAGAGTCTTTAATATGTTTGGCTTCATATCCACTACGCTATGACTATCCAATTAGCATAGACTATAATTAACAATCTAAGTGGCATTTTCTTTAGAGTCAGGTTGCCTTCCACGTCGAGAATATTTTACAGGACTGCTAGATATTGTTATTTCAAAGGACTGAACATTGTCTTTATACTCCCAAACAAGTGTGAGATATGACAATTAATCTTGCATTTTAGTTTTTATAATTTTTTCCCCAGTAGACAATTTCTAAAAGTAATCTAGAACTGATGTTAGTCTAGAATATTATAAATTTGTAACTGGGCCATGTTACAGATTACACAACCCGAGGTATTTACTATTTTCAAGAAAACTTTAACTGTGCTAGAAGTTTTTATAACCAAACCTTATGCACTGAAAAACAATGTCACACAAGAAAGGAGTACAGGGCCAGAGTTTTAAGTCTGCATATACAGAGTTGCCACTGTGAAGACTTTTTAGAAAACGTCAAATCTGATTGAAACGTTTAGTATGAACCTTAGTACATAACTGCTTCTACCATGGAATTTACTTTTCAGAAGCATGGAATGAAGCAAGTGCTGAGTAAATTACATGGTCTTATGTGAAGAAAATGGCTATCTTTTTTACTGTTTTCCAAAAGAATGTTGTAATCCCAGGTCATCAAGTCAGTTAAAGAAAAATCTTCTCTGTTCAGTGAAGGCAAATGAGGCTTTTTGACTTGAGCCTGGTACCGAGGAATTTCATTGTCAACGAATTCCTTCCACTCCACGCTCAGGGCACACACTTGTGTTTCTTGGGAGATGGACAGCTTGATGAACACCAGTTCTCAGTGTCCTTCTTACACTCTCCTTTCTAGGTAGGCTAGTCCAAGCTGCATTGATATTTATTACCCCAGAATCTTTTCCTAGGCCACAGGCTTGGATGTAGTTTGCATTTAGAGTTCCAAAAAGATAGTGAAAAAAGCCTTTCAAGGAAAATGTTAAAACGTCCCCCCGACAAATATTTTCCGATATCCAGGTTTTAAAAATAATCCCTTTAGAAGTCTTTATAGATATATCTATGTTTTTGTGATTCAAGATTCTTTTGAAAATGTGGGAATGTGTTTTATTTGGTCACAAGGATTTTCTTCAAGCCCAGTTCCTGTACTCCTGATATGACTTGATTTATATATAAATTGGATTTAGAGGTATGTTTTCTGAAAATGAGAAAAAAAAATGTCAAGATGTTAAGAACTGATCATAGACAAGGTAGCTTAAAAGCCTAGAGTCATCTAGTTCTTATTCATTAACAGTATCATAGGAGGAGCTTCAAGATGGTGGAAGAGTAAGACGTGGAGATCACCTTCCAAATACATCAGAAATACACCTACACGTGGAACAACTCCTACAGAACACCTACTGAATGCTGGCAGAAGACCTCAGACCTCCCCAAAGGCAAGAAACCCCCCACATACCTGGGTACGGCAAAAGATAAAAGAATAAACAGAGACAAAAGAATAGGGACGGGACCTGCACCAGTGGGAGGGAGCTGTGAAGGAGGAAAGGTTTCCACACACTAGGAGCCCCTTCGCGGGCAGAGACCGCGCGTGGCAGAGGGGGGACGCTTTGCAGCCGCGGAGGACAGCATAGCAACAGGGGTGCGGGGGGCAAAGCGGAGAGATTCCTGCACAGAGGATTGGTGCCGACCGGCACTCACCAGCCCGAGAGGCTTGTCTGCTCACCCGCCGGGGCGGGCGGGGCTGGGAGCTGAGGCTCGGGCTTCGGAGGTCAGATCCCAGGGAGAGGACTGGGGTTGGCTGTGTGAACACAGCCTGAAGGGGGCTAGTGCACCACAGCTAGACGGGAGGGAGTCCGGGAAAAGTCTGGAACTGCCTAAGAGGCAAGAGACCATTGTTTCTGGTGCCTGAGGAGAGGGGATTCAGAGCGCCGCTTAAAGGAGCTCTAGAGACGGGCATGAGCCACGGCTGTCAGCTTGGACCCCAGAGACGGGCATGAGACGCTAAGGCTGCTGCTGCCGCCACCAAGAAGCCTGTGTGCGAGCACAGGTCACTCTCCACACCCCCTTCCGGGGAGCCCGTGCAGCCCGCCACTGGCAGGGTCCCAGGATCCAGGGAGAACTTGCCTGGGAAAACACACACCGGCCTCTGTCGCTGCAGGCTCGCCCCGCATCCATACCCCTCCCTCCCCCGGGGCTTAATGAGCCAGAGCCCCCGAATCAGCTGCTCCTTTAACCCCATCCTGTCTGAGCGAAGAACAGACGCCCTCAGGCAACCTACACGCAGAGGCGGGGCCAACTCCAAAGCTGAACCCCAGGAGCTGTGCGAACAAAGAAGAGAAAGGGAAATCTCTCCCAGCAGCCTCAGGAGCAGCGGATTAAATCTCCACAATCAACTTGATGTACCTGCATCTGTGGAATACCTGAATAGACAAAGACAAAGAATCAACCCAAATTGAGGAGGTGGACCTTGGGAACAACGATATATATATTTTTTTACCTTTTTCTCTTTTCATGAGTGTGTATGTGTACGCTTCTGTGTGTGATTTTGTCTGTATAGCTTTGCTTTTACCATTTCTCCTAGGGTTCTGCCTGTCCATATTATTTTCTTTATTACTTAAAAATTTTTTTTTCTTAACTATTTTTTATTTTAATAACTTTATTTTATTTTATTTTGCCTTCTTCCTTTCTTTTTCTCCCTTTTATTCTGAGCCGTGTGGATGACAGGCTCTTGATGCTCCAGCCAGGTGTCAGGGCTGTGCCACTGAGGTGTGAGAGCCAAGTTCCGGACTGGTCCACAAGAGACCTCCAAGCTCCATGTAATATCAAATGGTAAAAATCTCCCAGAGATCTCCATCTCAATGCCAAGACCCAGCTTCACTCAATGACCAGCAAGCTACAGTGCTGGACACACTATGCCAAACAACTAGCAAGACAGGAACACAACTCCACCCATTAGCACAGAGGCTGCCTAAAATCATAATAAGGCCACAGACACCCAAAAACACACCACCAGACGTGGACCTGCCCACCAGAAAGACAAGATCCAGCCTCATCCACCAGAACACAGGCACTAGTCCCCTCCACCAGGAAGCCTACACAACCCACTGAACCAACCTTAGCCACTGGGGACAGACATCAAAAACAATGGGAACTACGAACCTGCAGCCTGCAAAAAGGAGACCCCAAATACAGTAAGTTAAGCAAAATGTGAAGACAAACACACAGCAGATGAAGGAATTAGGCAGACGCCCACCAGACCTAACAAATGAAGAGGAAATAGGCAGTGTACCTGAAAAAGAATTCAGAGTAATGATAGTAAAGATGATCCAAAATCTTGGAAACAGAATGGAGAAAATACAAGAAACGTTTAACAAGGACCTAGAAGAACTAAAGAGCAAACAAACAGTGATGAACAACACAATAAATGAAATTAAAAATTCTCTAGAAGGGATCAATAGCAGAATAACTGAGGCAGAAGAATGGATAAGGGACCTGGAAGATAAAATAGTGGAAATAACTACTGCAGAGCAGAATAAAGAAAAAAGAATGAAAAGAATTGAGGACAGTCTCAGAGACCTTTGGGACAACATTAAACACACCAACATTTGAATTATAGGGGTCCCAGAAGAAGAAGAGAAAAAGAAATGGACTGAGAAAATATTTGAAGAGATTATAGTTGAAAACTTCCCTAATATGGGAAAGGAAAGAGTTAATCAAGTCCAGGAAGCACAGAGAGTCCCATACAGGATAAATCCAAGGAGAAACACTACAAGACACATATTAATCAACCTATCAAAAAATAAATACAAAGAAAAATATTAAAAGCAGCAAGGGAAAAACAACAAATAACATACAAGGGAATCCCCATAAGGTTAACAGCTTATCTTTCCGCAGAAACTCTGCAAGCCAGAAGGAACTAGCAGGACATATTTAAAGTGATGAAGGAGAAAAACCTACAACCAAGATCACTCTACCCAGCAAGGATCTCATTCAGATTTGATGGAGAAATTAAAACCTTTACAGACAAGCAAAAGCTAAGAGAATTTATCACCACCAAACCAGCTTTACAACAAATGCTAAAGGAACTTTTCTAGGCAGGAAACACAAGATAAGGAAAAGACCTACAATAATAAACCCAAAACACTTAAGAAAATGGTAATAGGAACGTACATATCGATAATTACCTTAAATGTAAATGGAATAGATGCTCCCACCAGAAGACACAGACTGTCTGAATGGATACAAAAACAAGACCCATCTATATGCTGTCTACAAGAGACCCACTTCAGACCTAGGGACACATACAGACTGAAAGTGAGGGGATGGAAAAAGATATTCCATGCAAATGGAAATCGAAAGAAAGCTGGAGTAGCAATTCTCATATCAGACAAAATAGACTTTAAAATAAAGCCTATTACAAGAGACAAAGGACACTACATAATGATCAAGGGATCGATCCAAGAAGAAGATATAACAATTGTAAATATTTATGCACCCAGAATAGGAACACCTCAATACATAAGGCAAATACTAACAGCCATAAAAGGGGAAATCGACAGTAACACAATCATAGAAGGGGACTTTAACATGCCACTTTCACCAATGGACAGATCATCCAAAATGAAAATAAATAAGGAAATACAAGCTTTAAATGATACATTAAACAAGATGGACTTAATTGATATTTATAGGACATTCCATTCAAAAACAACAGAATCCACTTTCTTCTCAAGTGCTCATGGAACATTCTCTAGGATAGATCATATCCTGGGTCACAAATCAAGCCTTGGTAAATTTAAGAAAATCGAAATCGTATCAAGTATCTTTTCCGACCACAATGCTATGAGACTAGATATCAATTACAGGAAAAAATCTGAAAGAAATACAAACACATAGAGGTTAAACAACACACTACTTAATAACCAAGAGATCACTGAAGAAATCAAAGAGGAAATCAAAAAATACTTAGAAACAAATGACAATGAAAACACAATGACCCAAAACCTATGGGATGCAGCAAAAGCAGTTCTAAGAGGGAAGTTTATAGCAATACAGTCCTACCTTAGGAAACAAGAAACATCTCAAACAACCTAACCTTACACCTAAAGCAATTAGAGAAAGAACAAAAGAACCCCAAAGTAAGCAGAAGGAAAGAAATCATAAAGATCAGATCAGAAATAAATGAAAAAGAAATGTAGGAAATGACAGCAAAGATCAATAAAACTAAAAGCTGGTTCTTTGAGAAGATAAACAAAATTGATAAACCATTAGCCAGACTTCTCAAGAAAAAGAGGGAGAGGACTCAAATCAATAGAATTAGAAATGAAAAAGGAGAAGTAACAACTGACACTGCAGAAATACAAAGGATCATGAGAGATTACTACAAGCAACTCTTGCCAATAAAATGGACAACCTGGAAGAAATGGACAAAGTCTTAGAAATGCACAACCTGCCGAGAATGAACTAGGAAGAAATAGAAAATATGAACAGACCAATCACAAGCACTGAAATTGAAACTGTGATTAAAAATCTTGCAACAAACAAAAGCCCAGGATCAGATGGCTTCACAGGCAAATTCTATCAAATATTTAGAGAAGAGCTAACACCTATCCTTCTCAAACTCTTCCAAAATATAGCGGAGGGTGGAACACTCCCAAACTCATTCTACGAGGCCACCATCACCCTGATACCAAAACCAGACAAAGATGTCACAAAGAAAGAAAACTGCAGGCCAATATCACTGATGAATATAGATGCAAAAATCCTCAACAAAATACTACCAAACGGAATCCAACAGCACATTAAAAGGATCATACAGCATGATCAAGTGTGGTTTATTCCAGGAAAGCAAGGATTCTTCAATATATGCAGATCAATCAACGTGATATACCATATTAACAAGTTGAAGGAGAAAAACCATATGATAAGCTCAACAGATGCAGAGAAAGCTTTCGACAAAAGTCAACACCCATTTATGATAAAAGCCTTCCAGAAAGTAGGCATAGAGGGAACTTTCCTCAACATGATAAAGGCCATATATGACAAACCCACAGCCAACATCGTCCTCAATGGTGAAAAACTGAAACCATTTCCACTAAGATCAGGAACAAGACAAGGTTGCCCACTAACCACTACTATTCAATATTGTTTTGGAAGTTTTAGCCACAGCAATCAGAGAAGAAAAGGAAATAAAAGGAATCCAAATCGGAAAAGAAGAAGTAAAGCTGTCACTGTTTGCAGATGACATGATCCTATACATAGAGAATCCTAATGATGCTACCAGAAAACTACTAGAGCTAATCAATGAGTTTGTTAAAGTAGCGGGATACAAAATTAATGTCCAGAAATCTCTTGCATTCCTATACAGTAATGATGAAAAATCTGAAAGTGAAATTAAGAAAACACTCCCATTTACCATTGCAACAAAAAGAAAAAATATCTAGAAATGAACCTACCGAAGGAGACAAAAGACATGTATGCAGAAAATTATAAGACACTGATGAAAGAAATTAAAGATGATACAAATAGATGGAGAGATATACCATGTTCTTGGATTGGAAGAATCAACATTGTGAAAATGACTCTACTACCCAAAGCAATCTACAGATTCAATGCAATCCCTATCAAACTACCACTGGCATTTTTCACAGAACTAGAACAAAAAATTTCACAACTTGTATGGAAACACAAAGACCCTGAATAGCCAAAGCAATCTTGAGAAAGAAAAACGGAGCTGGAGGAATCAGGCTCCCTGACTTCAGACTATACTGCAAAGCTACAGTAATCAAGACAGTATGGTACTGGCATAAAAACAGAAATATGGATCAATGGAACAGGATAGAAAGCCCAGAGATAAAGCCACGCACATATGGTCACCTTATCTTTGATAAAGTAGGCAAGAATATACAGTGGAGAAAAGACAGCCTCTTCAATAAGTGGTGCTGGGAAAACTGGACAGCTATATGTAAAAGAATGAAATTAGAACATTCTCTAACACCACACACAAAAAAACCTCAAAATGGATTAAAAACCTAAATGTAAGGCCAGACACCATCAAACTCTTAGAGGAAAACATAGGCAGAACACTCTATGACATAAATCACAGCAAGATCCTTTTTGACCCACCTCCTAGAGAAATGGAAATAAAAACAAAAATAAACAAATGGGACCTAGTGAAAGTTAAAAGCTTCTGCACAGCAAAGGAAACCATAAACAAGACGAAAAGACAACCCTCAGAATGGGAGAAAATATTTGCAAATGAAGCAACTGACAAAGGATTAATCTCCAAAAGATACAAGCAATTCATGCAGCTCAGTATCAAAAAAACAAACAACCCAATCCAAAAATGGGCAGAAGACCTAAATAGACATTCCTTCAAAGAAGATATACAGATTGCCAACAAACACATGAAAGAATGCTCAACATCATTAATCATTAGAGATATGCAAATCAAAACTACAGTGAGATATCATCTCACATCAGTCAGAATGGCCATCATCAAAAAATCTACAAACAATAAATGCTGGAGAGGGTGTGGAGAAAAGGGAACCCTCTTGCACCATTGTGGGGAATGTAAATTGATACAGCCACTATGGAGAACATTATGGAGATTCCTTAAAAAACTAAAAATAGAACTACCATACGACCCAGCAATCCCACTACTGGGCATATACCCTGAGAAAACCATATTTCAAAAAGAGTCGTGTACCAAAATGTTCATTGCAGCTCTATTTACAATAGCCAGGACATGGAAGCAACCTAAGTGTCCATCAACAGATGAATGGATAAAGAAGATGTGGCACATATATATAATGGAATGTTACTCAGCCATAAATAGGAACGAAACTGAGTTATTTGTAGTGAGGTGGATGGACCTAGAGACTATCATACAGAGTGAAGTAAGTCAGAAAGAGAAGAACAAATACCGTATGCTAACACATATATATGGAATCTAAAAAAGAAAAAAAAAGGGTCAGAAGAACCTAGGGGCAAGACGTGAATAAAGATGCAGACCTACTAGAGAATGGACTTGAGGATACAGGGAGTGGGAAGGGTAAGCTGGGACAAAGTGATAGAGTGGTATAGACATATATACGCTACCAAACAAAATAGATAGCTAGTGGGAGGCAGCCGCATAGCACAGGGAGATCAGCTTGGTGCTTTCTGACAACCTAGAGGGGTGGGATAGGGAGGGTGCGAGGGAGGGAGACGCAAGTGGGAAGAGAGATGGGGACATATGTATATGTATAACTGATTCACTTTGTTATAAAGCAGAGGCTGACACACCATTGTAAAGCAATTGTACTCCAATAAAGATGTTAAAAAAAAAAAAGCATAGCCACTCTTGTTTCTCTGTATTCTGCTCTGAAGCCAGTTCTTTGCTTATGATGTAGCCAGTTAGGTAAAAATCTGAGAGATTTTCGACATCAGAAGATAAGTCACAGTATACTATACTATATTAACTATAATTTTCATCATGCTTAATCTCTGAAAGTCACTGGTTTAAACTAAATTGGATAAAATTTAGAAAATCTAGCCAATTGTTGAAGCTTTCCTACTCAGTACTACATAGATGCATGTAATCTCCTAAGCAGGTGGGTACAATACGTACTCACCTGGTGCTAAAATCACTTGGCTCTGGCACATTCATGACTATTGCATTATATTTGTTGAGTAGGTTTTTGGACCTTGGTCATGAATATCTTTCAAAGATTTGAAAGATAAATACCTTTAAGCCTCTAATACAGATTACACACTCTGACGTAAAGTTTTTCAAGAAAACTTTCATTTCAGCAGACATTTCCTTCCTCAGTCTAGAGAAGAGATTCCTTATAGCAAAGGACTGATTGACTGTATCCGAAGGATAATGTTTAATGGGTTACAGTTTAGCTGGAGAAACATCTCGTCTTGTTCAACATTTAGCTTTTTGCTCAATTTGTAGAAGAACAGAGGTTGCAGCCTTCTCTCATTCTTGGTTAGACAGGGATAGGAAATACACAGCTAAGAGGGTTACTGTCCAAGACAACTCTAAGATGGTCTGAATGTAATAAGAAAATGTATTGCGGCTACATGTAAACTCTTGTACTTGAGTCCAAAGAGTCGAATGTTCAATTAGTGCTCAGAAATAGCTGTGGAATTAAGAGTGCGTCAACTAAAATCACTTATGGCAAATGAAGTGGCAACCTCTCTAGCTTCCCCAGGGCCAGCCCTGCAGAACCGGGGAGGTGAGCTGTGCTAACTCGCCGTAGGGTCGAGGCCGATGCCACTGCCTGGAGAGCCCAGAGCTGAGATGCTTCACCGTGTCCTACGTTTCCGTGAACTTAAACTCCCCAGCAGCAGCCGCTCCAGGATGAATTCCGCGGGCGACAGGAGAGGTCACCGCAAACCACAGTCCTTATTTAGAGGTGCTGGCTTTAAGTCATGAAGAGACCTGTCTCGCTGGGTGTGTGCAGGCGGAGAAGACACTGGTACAGCAGCGTCTGCCAAGGAGCTGCCCTCACGACAGGCGCGACTCACACGCCCGCCTTGTTCTACATCTTATTTGCTGTGCGCCGTGCCTCATTCTAGGAGAATGGGTATTGTAGTCCCCAAGTAGCCTAAATTACTCACACCTGTCTTAACAAAAGAAGCCTTCCCTCCAAAATACTTCCCACGTATTAGAAGCACTTTTCTCAAGAACACTGTTCTGTTGTTTTGTACACAAGCTACAACGACTCCTCCAAGGCCCCCTCAGGGAGTGAGGCCAGCACACGGGCCCTAGCATCTTATATACGCAGAGACTGTTCTCACTGCGGCAAAGAGGAACACTCCTGTTTTTCTTGAAAGGCACAGTTCTATTTAGCTTTCACTTCCCCATTGTGGGGCCTTAGGTGCAAAGGCACATGTTTCTATTATAAAGACAAGAACATCCTGATGACTGGCACCTGGCTCTTGCCGGCAGGGTCGGGAACTCTGTGCACAGTGGACGGTGGAGAGCCGACCAGCCCAAGGTCGCTGCTGCCACTTTAGGAAGGCAGGCCTGGTGTTGCTACCTCTTTTTTCTCTTTTTTCAAGAGATGCCAGGAATGCTGTTTTGAGTGTACGTGTGAACAATTTTAAGTTTAAACTGTTGGGTCCAATTTAAATTGTACAAGCTGAATAAAACATGTCTGGATTGGTTACAGCTTACAGGCTACCAGTGTGTAACCTTTCCTCATTACCTTGATGTCTACAACTTCATGTTGAGAATAGAAGAAAAATCAGAAAATAAATATTCAGCATCCAACAAAGAGCTATATTCTGTTCCACAAACAATTCCACAGCAATTTCTCACTTACGTTACCAGTTAAGAATGACTAGAAATCAGCTAGTGGCAAAGACCAGACCGGTTGGGGTAGGGCTTGGGGTGGGAACACTTCACACGCCTATCTGTACTTGGTCACCATCTCTGGCCGACTGACATCTCTAACTGCTCAAGAGTTTGCTAGGTTTAGTAAGGTAAGTACTATTCCATAAAGTCCACGCTTCTCTGAAATAGAATACACACGTGGAATAAGTTTTGGCATGTTGACTTCGCAATTTATATCCAGACATAGATTCTTCAAGTTAAAGCTCACTTCCTATCTCCCCCTTCCACTTGTCCCCATGCAAAGGGTGCTCAGAATAATTGGCAACTTCAGACTATTCCAGAAGATAGAGAATCTGACTTAAAAAAGAGAGCTGGAGTGAATCAGTGGAGGGTAAGCAGTGCTCTGAGGTCAAACATCTGTTGGGTTTTGCTTTGGGATGGAAGCCAAATGATAGCTCTAATCAGAAAAATAATCTCTCTTGCAACTCTGGATATAAGATCAATATTGAGATGTACTGACACTGTCATTTCTCCTCAAGGCCCACCCTGGAAACGATTTCTCATCCTCTGAAGGATGCGCACTCTAACGGGCTTTTCTAGGTGTGACAATGTCATTACAAGGTGACCTCTCTGCCTAGACCCATCAGCAGCCCCCTAACTTGTCTTCCCAAATCCACGCTTGCCCACTTCCGTCCATTTCCACAGCAGAGTGGGCGAGCCCCACTCTGATCACACCCACCTGTTACAACTTTTAATTGCCCACCATTGCTGTTCAGATAAGCACCCAAAGCCCTGCACGGTCTGGCTTGTGCAGCTTCTTCAGACTCAGACTTGTCTCCCCGTCACTGTCTACACGCCCAGCCCCACAGGCTCTGTCAGTCCTTGGAAAGGGGCAGGTTCCCTCCTGCCTCGGGGCCTTCGCACACCCACCCCCCTGCACTAGCTCAGAGCCGAGATCTCCACTTAGATGGTACCTTGTGGAGAAGCCATCCCAGACCTGCCCTCCTGGTAGGCCAGGTTCTCTTCTGTATTCTTTCATAGCTTTACTGTTCCTTCCTTTCCTTAAGGGCACTTGTCACGGTTTACACGTGCATGACTGTTGGTTAACGTCCATCTCCCTGAACAGATCAGAAGCTCCACCCGGAGCAGAATTCACTGTTGTACCCACCACGGGGGTCACAGGAGTAACTGCAGAATTGAATGATCTTAATCTGTTCACACTTTTCTGCCCAGTTTCCCTTACAATATGACGTACGTTTATAAGCCAGCTGGTCTGAGGTGTGTACTTAAAGCAATTCTAAATGAGGAAAAAAGAAGTCTGAGTGATTGCTGAAAGGTCAACAAAGACTTTCTTCATTGAAGGAACTAAGTGGTTCAGTGAAGAATTAATGACATTTGGTTTTATATTCTGAATGAAGAATAGATTTATTAGGAAATGGTTAGTATAGTTAGCGTCGAGCAGAAAGGTTATTTTTATACTTCTACTTTTCCAAAAAGAAGACCGCCCGTCCCAAATCCCATCAACACAGTCATGCTTGGTGCCAATGTCATTCTTTCTTACTCTAGAGGTGTCATGTGAATGTATGGGATGACTCATTCTGCCTCTTCCTTTTTCAAGTTCCACGCTTCTTGGGTAGATCAACACCAACACACAGTCAGAGCACAGAAAAGATAAACTCTAACAGGCTTTTATTACCTTTTCTTCTGAGTCCCCTGGTTGACAGGTAATTACTCCATCTCTTGATCCTCCTGCAAATGCTGCCTTACAGTTTGCAAGCCACTGTTGTCAGAAAGAGATACAGACATAGGTAAATTCAGTGATGTCCTAAGAATGTTCTTACAATCAATTCTGTCAGGAAAAATAGATTAAGCTTCTAATCACAGTAAAATAAAATTTTTATATAACGACTTTTTGAAAACTTTTTGGTTAAAGATTAATAATTTGAAATTAAAATATCTGCTTAGATGGGTTCAGTGATGGTCATTTAAAAATTTCAACATTTATCATTTCAGTGTTGTGATGTATCACCCTGAAGAATGGTTTCACCAGACCATTCCAAATTTATGTATAGATTAAATTCACATATGGTTAGAAACCTTTCATACGACTGAGGTTAGGAGACAGGTCCAACACTTCCTCGCAGGCTGGGTCATCCTGGACAATACATCCTGACTCATGGAACACCTTCTCCTCTGTTATTTTGAGGCGGCTTCTGGGAGGCAGGTCTATTTCACTGTAAGAAAGGCTATTATAGTAATAGCCCAGCTATTTAAAGATTCTGCCGGTCTTAAGTATCTGGAATAGTAACTAGTATAGATGTGAAAGGAACCTTTGGGCAGAAAACAATAAGCACTGAAGAACGGAAACTCACACTTGACATCAAAAGACTGGCTCGTTCACCAACCAGAATGAAAGGATTACTTTTATTAACTGATGACTGAGAAGCTGGAAATCAATGACAGCGAAAGAGCCACAGAAATAGAAGACAAAGGGAATTGTTGCAGTAGAATGTCAGAACTCTCTTTGACAGGTCATGAGATAAGAACAAGAAGAAACAAAAACCCAGTAACTTTAGAACGAATATCTTCTATGTATGACGCACTTGTGCTGGGCAGTTTACATATATTATTTCTGTTTTAAAGGCAATATCGTGTTGTGGTTACGAGCATGGACCTTTGAATCCCACAGACCTGGGTTTCAATACCGCTATGCTACCTCCTAGCTAATGAGAATAATAATAGCAACTCCCAGGGTAGTTGTAAGCATTACATGATTTAAGTTAAGAGATGTAACTTATCAGGTTGTTGGATACATAGAAAGGACTCAGGAAATGACAACTGCTATGACTGTTATAATCGTTATGTTCTTACAACAGTTCTGCAAATTACTATTATCACTGTCTTATAGATGATGAATCTGAGATGAGAGGAGGTAACTTACCCAAGGTCACTAACCCTTAAGTAACTGAGCTGCAATTTGAACTCAAGTCCATCTGACTTAAAATCCATGCTCTTTTTACAGTGACTGGTATATGATAGGAAGTGCCCCATGGAAATTACACATGGAAGTTGTTGGAAATCAGGGGGTTTGCATGGATGGTTTCTGAATCACTTCTGGCTCTAACATTTTACAATTTACATCTTTGAAGGAAGAAAAAAGTAAAGAGCAGGAGCCGAGGCCAAGAGAAACCACGGAGACGGAGAAGCAGCTACCGAGAGTGGTTAAAAGGAGAAGAGAGGGGCTTCCCTGGCGGCGCAGTGGTTGAGAGTCCGCCTGCCGATGCAGGGGACACGGGTTCGTGCCCCGGTCCGGCAGGATCCCACATGCTGCGGAGCGGCTGGGCCCGTGAGCCATGGCCGCTGAGCCTGCGCGTCCGGAGCCTGTGCTCCACAATGGGAGAGGCCACAGCAGTGAGAGGCCCGCGTACCGCAAAAAAAAAAAAAAAAGGAGAAGAGAGATGAGATCCGTCTCAACCGGTTTTGGGTGAGGCGAACACTGGAAGGAAGTAATTAACAATTTTAAATTTCTGAGAAAAGAAAAGTTATAATGTTGATAAACTGACATATTAAGCAGATACCCACTTTCCCCAATTTCTTGGTAGGGAAATTATAGGGCTAAAATCGAAAGCTGAAAAATTTCTCTTTTGTAGGTATAATTTTTATATAATCCATAGTACTGACAGTTCTGCCACCATTAAGCTGGAACTGTAGTCCTTCACAGAAGAATAGATGAAATCTGTCTTCTCCCAAAAGAGCCTCTCTTGGGTAAATCACATCGCCTCCCAAGAGCTCACAGTGGTTGGGTTCATGTGGTTTTAACTAAATGTATATGCACAGAAACATAAAAGCTTACTGAGAGGGTGGCCTCTTTTCTGTTGTTGTAGGTGTCCAAATATTCTTGCAGTTCCAAAACACTGAACTTGAGCTTGTCCAAAAGTCCACAAGAAAGGAGCTAAAGACAGCAAAATAATTTGTATTAAAACAACTTCCAGAGAGACACCTAGACAAAGGCATGGCTATGCAGAGAGAAAAGAGAAGTGTATCTAGATGTAAAGTGTGGGGCGGGGGGTTGGTAGCATCCATTTTAATAAGCTGTGCAGTTTGTAATTTAGCTCCACTATCAGCGGCAATTGCATTGGATACTGCTAATGAAAATCTCCTGTGAAAATATCCATCTTCCCCATATCAGTATAGACGGACAAATCTTAACAAGTATTCCACAGAAGCCCACATTAAGATACAGCATCCATTTTATGCATGGACTCTAGTGTCTTCATCCAGTAATACTCCAAGCAATGTGAAGACAGACCGCCAAATAGGTTTTCAAACTGATTTTGTATTTAATCTGTACTTTAAATCATTAGTATTATATTTATAAAGTCACGATTCAGCAGTCAGCCAGGGACTGTTTTAGTCATCCTTTAAACCAGCGGTCCCCAACCTTTTAGGCACCAGGGACCGGTTTCGTGGAAGATGATTTTTCTGCAGACGGGGTGGGGTGGGTGGGGGAGGGGTGGTCCAGGCAGTAATGTGAGCCGTGGGGAGCGGCAGATGGAGCTTCGCTCACCCGCCCGCCCACCCGCCGCCTACCTCGGCTCTATGGCCTGGTTCCTAACAGGCTGCGGACTGGCACCGGTCCACGGCCTGGGGGTTGGGGACTCCTGCTTTTAAACTCATCATTTGCAGTTCGGCTGGACGAATCCATCCAGAGGGCATTCAGTCTCTTGGAAGTAGGGAAAGTGGTAACATCGTTGCCTCTGGGGACCCATCCGCCTAGCCAACCTGGCATCGTGGGGACTGGCTAGGTCTGCTCTGGGGGGTTAGCTCACCATATTCTCAGCCTTCAAAGTCAAGAGTCATCGGAGAGAAGCGACAAGGCCGCGAAGGGAGCACAGAGGGGGTCCTCCTCCTGATTCCCTGCAGTGACTGCCTTGGCTTGGGCTGGCCATGCAGAGTCATTCCTGTGCCGGCCCAGGCCTCTGGGACTCATAGAACAACAGAGCGCGGCTCGCAAACACTGAGAGTGTCTTTCAAACAAACCACAACACACGTGTGCTTCCCTGAAGTTCCATACCATCAGCTGGGCAGGCCATTTGCCGCGGGAGCAGGCCTGAGATACTCACGGTCTCGGCGTCCACGAAAAGCGTGGGACACTCGGAGCAGGAGGTGAGCATCTGGGAAGAGCTGACGAACTTGGATCCGATGCCCCGGAGGTTGTCTCCAAGGTAACTGGCCGCATCACAGGTTAGGAAGCAGAACCTTTTCTGAATATTCTGAAAGGCAACATAATTACTATTTGTAAACGGCCACGTTTTAACTTTTGTACTAGAAAAAACTATTTTCTGATCTTCATAAAACTATCAAATGAGCACAGGTCCTCCATGTAGTGGCAGGGGGGGGGGTGATAGGGGCAGAGTGAATGTCTTAAGTCAAGTGAGTAATCACCCAGTGTGAACAAAGTTTCTTCCTAAAATGTCATTTCCCAATGCGTGGGTGCTCATAGAATCTTTTAAATAAATGCTGCTTTTGCTTTCTGCTGACTGTCAGCGCCGGTCGGCAGCCTGAGTCTGCCTAGAGTGTTTGTCAGATGAGTGAGAATTTCTGAGATTATTTCAATGTGGGTGAGAAGAAAAAGGTCATGAGATATAATCTGTTTCCCAAGATCACAGCTCCCTGAGATAGAGCACTAAAATGGGCCATAAAGCCTCTGACGAATGAAAGAGTAAATTCATGGGACCTGTCTCCCTGTGAGAGCGCCTCTGATTAGGAGTCTGTAACTGTCCGATAGCTTTGCACACATCAACTCATCAATCCTCACAACCAGGTGAAGGAACTGAGGTTAAGAGAGGTTAAAGGACTCAAGGTCATGCAACTAGTAAGTGAAAGAGTAAGGATGAGCTTGACTTCTAAGTTCATATCCCTTCCATTAACCTATAATGCTTCCTAAATGTTACTATTCCCCCTACACTGCCTGAAGAAAAACCATAATTGGGAAGAATCTGACTCACTGGGCCTGTGTCAGTGCCAAAATGAGAACATTTTTAGCCCCAACTTCCAACACACAACATCTTTAACAAAGGAACAAAATATTTAACCAAAAAATAATTCTGGTTGTAGGCACTGGCTTTCCCCCAAGAGATGTTGTACCTTTTGAGTTGGAGAATCTAAGCCACGAGAAATCCTCTCTGCCCTGTTATGGGGAAATTAGCAGGTCCCCAAAACAGCAGCAGGCTCTTGGTTCCTTACAAGTTATACTAGAAAAATGCCTACCATGTTACATATTGTTTATTTTTTATTTAATACCTCTGAGAATCTTGTTATAACACATAACATACGTATGCCTTTATGGTGTTTTTAGTTTTATGTGCAATTAAAAAAAAACTTGACAGAATGTTGCTGCTGAAAGGAACAGGAAATGCCACGTGTCACCAGCTAGTGGAGTGGCAGAGCCGGGAGTAGGATCCAGGTCCTGCAAATAGTTTGGTTTCTTTCCATCTTACTTAAGGATATGGTGAGATCTGGGCTCATTTTTGTATTAAAAAAATTTTTTTGGCTGTTCTGAGCAGCTTGCAGGATCTTAATTCCCTGACCAGGGATCGAACCTGTGCCCCCTGCAGTGGCAGCGTGGAGTCCTAACCACTGGACCACCAGGGAAGTCCCTGGGTTTGTTTTTTATTGTACTGAGAAGCTAGATCTTTCAGGGAACTTCAGAGCCACATATGACTTCCATATAAAAATATCATATAATTTGGTGACACTGTGTGATCAAATGACAATATTCTAACACAGGAGCAGCAGGAAGGAAATACACTGACTGAGACACTTGGAAAGCCACCCATGCTGGACCTTTAGAAACCATTTCCTTGTTTTTAAAACCAAATTATTTTTGCAATTACCTGCTCTCTACCCTGTCCAAAATCCAACCAAATACAGGGAAACGTGGTGTCCAGACTCACAGGAAAAATGTTAGAAAACAGTAAACAGCCATGGTGAGGACATGACGAAAGATTAACAGACTGCATGTCTGAAATGTGTTTCATTTCCAGCATATTGGATTAATACCGATTTTGCTAGCCGTGTTGCTCTCAATCACAGAGCATTTGATGGCAGCTGAGAAAGTTCTTAAAGCTAAATGTAATATTAAAAACTGAAATAGGAGGTACACATTCGTATTATTATTATTGTGCATAAGCTCCTTAGAAATTGGTCCAATACGCTGATGAAAAAAATCCAAACCCCAATGTACCTCCCAGGGCCCAGCCCCACGTCCCAGCTCACATGACAGTCTATTGCCGTACTGGCATTAAGTCAGAAACTGTACGTTTAAGATTTACATTAAAAAGGTTTTTTTCCCCCATTCATTCTTTCTGCATTTACTGAGCAGCTACTGTGTGTGAGCCACTGTGTGCCAGCTGCTGGGGAATCAAAGCAAGACACCATTACCTGCCCTTTCCCGGGAGACAGACACCTAAACAAGTATGACAAGTATAACAGAAACAACTACAATTGGCTCGGGATCCCAAGCGTGTGTGGGGGCCAGGCAGAAAGAGGTAAAGGAAGGCGTCATTCACTGAAGTGACAGCCGATCAGGGATTTGCATGTCATTGGGAGCACAGCTGTGGGAAAAGAGGGGATGACAGTTGTCGGCAGAGGGAAAAGTACTGCTCAGGACTATAAAATTGAGCAGGAAGGGTCTAGCAACTGTAATAAGAAAAAATTACTACAACAGGCAAACTTAAATATACATTATTAACCATTATTTACAAATTGACTTTAGAACAATATAATGAATTACTTTGCTCCTGAATCCTTAACAATTAAATGTACCTCAAATGGTAGCTTGTGGATAGTAGTTGTTGTTCTAAAATTTCCGTCTGGCTTCATGTTAGGGTGTTTCTGGATTCTCATCTTTCAGCAGCCCATTGTTTTCTGTCTTAAGGCTAACAGTCCCTCCAGCCCCCAGTGCATCTCAGACACCACCTCAGTTTTTGTCCATTCAGTTTTCTAACAGGTCTCACGAAAAGTAAATTGAAAACCTTGAGAGACAGCAGCACGAATAACACTCAGAATACTGAGAAACTAGCTCTGAGTACTACTGGTATATACTTCTCCTAAATGGAAGGGCCTCCAGGCTCAAAAACCAAGTTGACTTTTATGTTAACTAAATTATGGCTTCCTGAATTTGAAATCATTTAAAGCAGATGATCCCAGTTTTTTCATTTTCCACTTTTTATGTAATTCCTCATTTCCCTGCCTTTCCCATGGCTCTTCCTGAAGGAGATCAGAGGGCTCCATCCCTCAGTCCAACTACGTTACCTTGCCTATCTCGTGATATACTCAGCAGAACTCAACCTCTAGAAAAGTTTCACTGGCTGGCACGTTGAAGGACTTCATGGTGGGGAAAGATAAAAGACAAGGAAAAACACAGTGAATTAAAAAGACAGAGGAGAGGTCTAAGCGGAAAGAAGAGATGGAGGCTGGGCTTGGCAGAAGGTGCCACCCTGTGGTCCTGAAGACCTGGCTGCCTGCCTGGGACTGATGATGCCAGTGAAAACCAGAGTGGGGGAGCGAGGGGCACAGCACGGCGGCCTGAATCCCTGAGCGCAGCGTGTCCACAGTGCCAGCCTGAGAAGGCTGAGTAGATGAAGGTTGAGGAGAAGAAAGGATGAAGTCAGAGGAGACTGAAGGATGTCAGGAGGACAAAGTAGTATAAACCCTGCACTTAACCCCTTCAGTTGGAGGCCGGCTGGCTCCCCGGAGACCGAAGCCCCTGCGCGTCTGTGGCCCCCTCCGCGGGCGCCGTACCTTGAACAAGGAGGAGAACACGTGGAACGTGTACACAGCGCAGGAGCCGTCCGAGTCGCACAGCAGCTGGTTGACATGACTGCGCCACGCCTCCTCCGCGTCGTCACAGGCCGCGGGCTGAAACGCAGCGAGGATGGCCGAGAAGAAGGGCGAGGGGGGCGGCGAGACTCCTCTCTCCCCTTCTCCAAAGCTGGAACGAAGGCAAACGGCAGCGTCAGGAAGTGGCGTCCTCCTCTCCTTTGCCAGCCTGTGTTAGTTCTCACCCCGAGGCACCCATTCTGCCCACTCCTCCCGCTCGGGTCGCTTTGGGAGCCTGGCTCCCATTCAGAGGTCTCTCCAAGATTCTTTTCTGACTCTAGAAAAGAGAATTTTCACCTGTAGAATTTCTGGTATTCCTCCCACTCGGATTTCCTTTACAGATTCGGTGCCTCTTTTAGCCTTCAGTAACTGCCCCTCACTTTCCTGGACAGCCTTTCCCCGCACACAGGATACATTCATTCCTGTGCTGTGGCCCATTGCAGTCCTCTTCATTTTTCAATACAATAAGTGATAAGTAAATTTCTGAATCTTTTCACTTTTCGTTTGTGGAGGGACAGTATTAGTGGGTGCAGATACATAAATGCCCAGAAGAAAAGGGCAGAGAGAGGAAAGGAAATGAAAAAAGAGAAATGCAGGGGGAGACAGAGAGGAACGAAGAAAGGAGAGAAGAATGAACGAACTGTGAAAAGTCAAAGTTCTTCTCTAGGTATCACCGTAAGCTGTTTCTCTGATGGACGGATATGGGTCACCATAACAGAAGGCCTCTGTCCAGCCACATCAGAAGCTTTTACTTCATTCTTATTTTCACCGTTCAGAGGAGTGATTTTAGGATTCTGACTTTCTTCTCCTAAAGTAAATCTGTAGCATTATTATTTGTGATTTATTCTAGATGCCACATTAGTGGGGTTTTTAAAAATCTATCCTCTCTATATTTTTTCCTATTTGTATTCTGACTAGATCTCACTTGTCTCAGAAATGTCAGCCATGAGGCTGAAAGCCACCCACTTAAAAAAAGAGTAGGTATTTGGCTCAGAAGGGGCCTCTTGTTCTGGTCTTTTAACTCAAAATGAAAAGAACTCCCTATTTCCAAGCCTTGCCAAGCTTGCCTATTTTCAAAGCTTACAAGGCCTGGACCATGTCCCCAGGCTCCCCTCTGGCTTTTTACGTTACTCCAGGGCTTTATGGGTTCCGCATAGGCCCTGCTCTGGGGTTGGAGGATTCCCACCCGCCAAGAGCCCTCCAAGTTATATGTCCGCTTGGACTCCTTTGTTAGGAAGTCCCAGCAGCACAAGCCTGACATTTAGCTGGAGTGAGAGTGAAGCCAGCACGATGTGCCCTGTACACTCTTCACCTGGCAAGAGTAAACTGGTCCAGCGCTCGACTGCCTTTTTCTTCTGCCTCGGTCATATCCAGGCTGAAGCTATCGCTGCATTCGAACGTTGCCGGGAGCTCGTTGATGGAGCTGGAAAGATCATCCTCGTGCACGGTGGTGTCCTCCGCCTCCTGGGCAGCGCTGACCTGGGAACATAAAAAGAGAAAAGGATCCCCCCAATATGTAAGACTATCCATAGGAAAATCTGCAATCCTGAGAGTAATAGAAATTGGGGGCATTTGTCTTCTAGCTACGGTAGAGTCAATTTCTATAACTGAGCTCAAGAATTCTCTGAAGTACTGTTCTTTATCTTCTTTTCAGTCTTTTCCGGGAGAGTTCGCAAAGAGGCTCTCAGTAGATTACCATATTTGACCCACGCTTATGAAGTATAAAATGCTAAACTTGGAAGAGACCGTAGAGACCCCCTGGTCCAATCTCCGTATTTTATAGACGAGGAAACAGCTGCTCCACGTGGGAAAAGGACGTGCCTAATATCAGGTATATAATCAGAGCCAGAGCTGGGACTAGACACACCATCTCTGATTCAGAACTCTTTTCATTGTACAACCCCAGTCTTCTAAAGCAAGTTATCTGGAGTTAACTCTCCAATATATTATATAATATGTCCAATATTACCTATGGAAACTAGAATTTAGAATTGTCAGTGCCTGGCATAATAAAGGCTCCAGAAGTGTCTGCGGTGCTCACAAGTGATCCAGAGTTATTCACCAAGCCTGCCACGTTGACAGGCCTTTCCATGCTGAAAATCCTCCGAGATCCATATACACATATGCTTTACTCTTGGGAATATCCCTTGAAGATAATAGATATGAGAGGCTGCTCTCACGTTGCTACAAAATGTAGAATGATCTGCGAGATGAAAGGGCTCTAGGGCAGGCAGAGCTGGGATCGCCGAGGGGCAGGAAAAAGACGTAGCAAGTCAAATGGAAAAAGAGGCTGGGCTTGAACCTGGGCCAGGGGGAATCATCTGGAGAACTGATTGTTCTTTGGGAGAGGAAGGAAGGCAACTGGATCACAGAGCAGAAGAGGAGAGGAAGAAATCACACATACGTGGTTCAGTGAGTCATTTTCTTAAAACAAAAACAAAATCAAGGCGAAATAGATGTATATATGAATTAGAGAGTTATCGTGGGCTGACATCTGGCTGCCCATTTAGTATTTTGGGTCTAGGATTAAATAGGGAAATTAGAAATGTTTACAGATATGTTAGAGAAATAGGTTATCTCATGTCTTTGAAGGAATTGCTCATAAATACTGTGTTTCAGAGGCGTATCCATATCTGCTGCTTCTTGCTTTTTATTTATTTTATTTTTTTTTTTTATCTTTAAAACATTTACTATTGCCATTAAAAAATATTTAGTTTCTGTCCAGTTAGAATTTCATTAATGGTCCACTTCATATAATTTTTGTTGTTGTTGTTAAAAACTCATTTATCCTTTACCCCAAATTATGAATGTAAACAGTAACTGTCTAGGTTGATAGCCATGCAGTTAACCAGCTTAATTTTGGCCAGAAGATTCACTGCTTTCTTGTGTCTGATGAGTGGGCAGAGCACTATATTTTATTTTATTATTTATTTATTTTTAAATTAATTTTTATTGGAGTATAGTTGATTTACATCTTCCTGCTTTTTAAAACTAGAGTGGTTCCAACGAGACTGCTGACTGGCCTGGGTTATTAGTGTATATAGACTTAATCTATTAGGGGTGGGCTGAGTTCTTATAAAAATATTTTCTATTTTCTCTTTCTGACATCACAGATACATCAAACATTGCAGAAGCCCAGCTGATGTGAAAAACAGATATAGCTTTTCAGAAATTAGACTCAGCCTTTCCTTGACAGAATCCTTGATAGATTTCTGTGTGAGTCCATGAAAATATTACTCCTTAGGCAATGCTTTGTATAAGGAATTATATAACTTAGCATTCAAAATAGAAAAGTTGAGAAAATGACTATTGCAAGACTGAGAAATAATAAATGCTAATAACTTCACATTTATTTTGTGATGTCCTTTCCATGAAGTTTAATCTCAGACAGTTTTCTTTCTGGCCCCTTTTTTGGCTAAAAAAGGACTCTGCTAATTCTAAGAATCCTAAGCATAGTCCTTTTGCAATGGGGAAGTCTTAGAAATAATTAGTTTTTAAGCTTCAATATTTTTAGGTGATTGCAGTTTCATTGGTTGCCCTTGGTTTAAAGTAGATTAGATTTTGCTAGATCACAGACATACTTTTTAGCACACTGTAAAAGAATACAGAATAGCCAGTATTATATTTTTCTAGTAGAAGCATCAGAAAGAATATACTTTTGTAAATTTTTTTCTATTTCATTTTCTCCTTAAACTTATACCACCATAACCAAACTAAAGATAAAGAAAACTTTATCCTAACAGCAATAGGTTATTTTGGTATTTCTAATGTAAGAAAATAAAATTCTGTACTAATGGGCATTTATGTGGGCACACATGTGAACACAGTGTGGGAGTTGATAGTTTTATGGACAAGGTCATTTATGGAAATATTGATAAAATAAACCTTAAATGAAATACACATTTTTAGATTTTTTTTTTTTAAAGCTGACCTTTTAAATCAGGAAATTGTATCCATTTACTTACTTTTCTCCTCAGAGAGCCTGGCTAGGACAGTTTTGTGCATAATACTGTGATTGATATTGAAAATTCTGATAGTCAGCCAAAGGCGAGAACAGAATCAATGTACAGATTGTAAAATTGGTTCCCACATAGGAAAAAATTCCCCCCCGATACACGCATACACCCACACCTCACTTAGCAGATTGTTTTATAAAAGTCATGACAAAGAACAGCAGTTTCCCAGTCTCAGCAATCTCCGACATATACCAATTTGTTTTGCCATTAATCAAATGGCAAAACACGACCAGTGTTTGTGCTCTATGGAAAATGCAAAATGTTTCATTTTAAAAGGACCTCAAATCAAATCTCCTTCAACCAACAGCAAGATGGCCACTCAGATCTGTGAGAATAAAGCAACTTCAAAACCTAGGTTTAGGGGCACAAACTCAACTACTTCAAAAAAGAAAGAAAGAAAATAAAGATAGTCCCTCCACTTATAACCTGCTAAGAATGCTCAGAAAATTGGAAGTACATTTTTTTTTTAAAGAAAACGACAATCAACGATTGCCAAAATCTCTTCACCTTTGAACCCTCAGAAATCTGAAGATTATTCATGTCAGGCAGAGAAGCGTCAAAGCTAGCCATTCTGGTGTTAAAGGCATGAGGGTCAGCGGGGGTCATATCGCAGGTGGTCGTGAGTTCCATGGGATGAGTCTCTTCAGAAGGGGAGAGATTCATGATCTGTTGAGAAAGCATAGGAAATAAAACAGAGTGTGGCGTTCCCATTCTTTAAAAGCTCTAATTATTCTTTACATAAGAGTACAAACCAATGTACAAGCTAGTTTTTGGTGGACAGGTAATAACTGTTTTACATACTTCACTGTCATTAGAACTTAAGCACACTGGCTGGCAAGGCCCAGCACTGAGCAATACAAACACTTCTATTTCCAGATAACCCCATCAAAATGTCTGTGTCATATTTCCTCAAACTTCAGATGTCTGAGGAATTAAAAAAAAAAAAAGATTTCAGCATAATAAAAGTTTTTTGGGGAAAAGCTAGGCCTGAACGGATTTGATGGCATTCAGGGCTTATAAAAACCCCAGTGTTTGTTTCCATTCGCAACCTACAGAGAAGAGACCGGTTAGAATCAGACACCACCTTATGTTTCAGAGTTGAGTTTAGCAGCTGTAGCAAGTTTCTTTAGCTGCAACTGGAAACTGCACTACTGCTTGAATCACAAAAAGAAGTCTCCCAACGTCTTGGGAAGAGTAGGTGGAGAGTTCCTACTTACTAGGTCAGCGTGCTCCAGGATCTGGCTGGTGGTGAGATCCTCCTCTTCGGAGGACTCATCGGAATCCTCGTGGTTCATTTTATTTAGGCTGGGAGAACTTCCTGAAAGCTGGCGCTCCTCCAGAAGCTGCATATCGCACTTGTCCAGACTATCCAGAGAACGCCTGCGGACTCCCCAGTTGAAATTGTCCATACTCTCGCCCTGAAATCACACCATCAGCTGCTTTTTTAAGGCCCGAATCCTCCTGCACTCACGCCTTTACACAGTCGATTAGCCACAGCTTAGTAATAAAATTTTTCATTATGAACTCTCAAGCCCTCATGGCCTTGGGCACCAAACATTTTGCTCACATGATGTGAAAGGTAGTAAGAAGCACACTGTTTTCACCAAAATGAGGATTAAATCATAGGTAGACATGATATACACTCTACTCTGGCACAGTGGGTAACGTCTTGTGTTTTAACAAGTTGATTTTGGGATACTCTCTAAATGATCCGTGTTAACAAAAATCTGTCAGAACGAGACTGTTAATATTAAAACAACTTCAAAAGAGATGTTCCCTCCCCAAACCCCGCCCCTGTTTAGTACTCTTTTCAGAAGGAGAAAAAGTAGGAGCTCCGCCTGTGGCACGTTCCACACCCCCTGGGTATTAAGTAGAAGAGCATTAGGTAAACATTCCAGGCTGTTTCTGCCGCAGCAGTTTTCACAGATAAAATGCAGCGTTAAGGGGTATCAGAGAGCAGCTGGGCACAGTCGGACAATCATGCACTACGCAGAGGCCAGAGCAGCAAGGCTTCAGTTTTGTTTTAGGCTCATCTTTAAATAATTGTCCCAATATAGAAAACAGTTCCTTCCCTAGACCTGAATGGACTGACTCGGTACCAAGGATTATTGCTGGATTGTACATTTGCACTGAGAACTGGGCTAAGTGGCAATGTAGAGTGTTAAAGATTTTAGATACAGCTCAGATTTTCTCTACAAACCATCAGATATTAAATAAGCTTATGTGATGCACATAAAATTTTTTTTCTGAAAACCAATCTGGGTTTTATTTTTCTCTCTGTTAAGATAGGAATAAAGCTAGAGAAATATTACTAGCTCATTGGTGAGCAAATTTTAACCTAAACAAATAGGTAATCTGAATAAAATCTAGCACAGGATCTTATTTATATCAGTCATTTGAAACACTGATGGTTCACTGACATAAATAACTTTTTTTAAAATGTGATGTTTTATTTATTTTATTTTATTTTTTTGTATTCTGGCCATACCGCATGGCATGTGGGATGGTTCCCCGACCAGGGATTGAACCTGGGCCTCTGCAGTGAAAGCACCGAATCCTAACCACTATGCCGCCAGGGAACTCCCATAAATAACTTTCTGATGAGAGCTCAGTAAATAGCATAATAATATAATTTCAGTGAGAGATGTAAATTACTATTAAAATTAATGAGCATTAACTTTATTAATTTTCCTCTGATTTTAAGGGTCTATTTTTTCTGGCTCCTAATGAAATGAATCTTACCATTCTCACAGATCTCTCATATAATAGATGCTTAGCTTTTCCAAAGTCTGTTTTGGCTATTCATGGTGGAAGGCAACAGGTAAGAATCCTGAACACATTCTGGATATGATATGGAAATTAGCATTATTCACCCCATTTATGATATTTATGATTGTTCTTAGGACTGTTTGATTATAAGACTCAGAATATGCTTTCCATAGTTTATAGCTGTATTTGTACCTTTTATCTGTAAGTGCTGTGATAAATTACCACCAAATGATTTTTTTTCCTGGTAGAAAAGGCTGACTGTTGTGCTGGTGTTTTAAAATAGCTGTTTCAGTGAAAAAATGAAAAAAATGTGGAAGAGGCAAGAGTTCTAGGAAGAAAAAGAAAACTCAATGTGTGAAGAAATAAAGAGGGTAAAGAAAAATGAGATTACAATACGGAGAAAAAAGAATGTAAAAGTTACTGGGAAAAACGTACAACTGTAAAACCTAATTCCCAAAACAGATTCTCTTCTACCAAATCAATGGATGGGTTAGATGAACTCAGGCAGCAGTTCTGGATGTCTCCCACAACTGAACCTGGGCTGCACTGAGCTTGCAGAGAAATACAGACACCTAGGGCCAGAGAATGCTACACTGGGTATAGACTGCCATTGCTGTTAATTTGATTGCAGCTCAGGTGAAGATCTGAATCAATCAGGCATGGGAACTGGGAGTCAGGGAAGTTGTTCTTGCAGGAACAATATCTGGGTGTCTTGCAAGAGGATGCAATACCTCCATTAGAGGCAAAGATGTTGAAACTGTTTCCTCGGTGGTAGCTGAGGGGTTGAGATGGAACAGTAGCCTAGTCTACGTTAAAGTCGGTGGTGATTAAAAGTCAACTGGGCCTTCTCATAGCACAGGAATACCCCTATTGGGAGAGCCACCTTCCAACTTCCCCACACCCAAATGTCACATTTGCATTTTATGTTACCTACAAGGTCAAAAGCCAAAAGAGTGTTTCACTGATTAAGTGAGATTTTCTATGTGTGAGAAAATTTAGAAGATGGCTAACTATTCCTGATGGACAATTTGCATATGTCAGTTATCAAACTTAAATAACCACTCAGGATTTACACTGAGATGAGAAAGTATTCACGACTGACTGTTCCAGAAATGTTGGAAATCGTATTCTTTGATCCTGGAGTTCCAAAAAATAAGAATTATTGTTGAAGGAACTTGGATGGTCAAAATATGTTCTCCCAAATGTACCTACTTAGAGTAAGTCTATATGACATAGATACAGGGTGATTATAGGTCAGTTTGCCCAGGATAATGCCAGCTTATGCCTGTTGTCTGAGTGTAATTATTACCGGGCCCCTTTTTCTTGAAAAGGGTCCTCATTTGGATGAAATTTAATATAGTCACCATCCAAAGATAGCTCCTAATTCCTGGAAAATAAAAGGAATTGACTGGCAGTATATGTGGTATATTGTTAGATGCAGCTTCTTGATTTCACTTTTAATAAAAGAATTTAACAGCAAAACCAATCCAGCTGTGCAACTGCCTAATGAGAAATTATAGGATTTCCATAGATCACATTTAAAAACTCACTCTCTCTCAAGAGATATAATCATGCAACTTCCAGAACTAAACATATAAAGATTTTAAAACTATCTCATATTTATACCTCAGAAAATATTTCCCTTCTACAGCAACCAAGAAAAATACTTCTATCACACACATCTCAGTGTAAATGTGCAAATAGGCATACATACTCTCGAAGGGGGGAAAAAGCAGTTATGCAGTTATAAATCTGCAATGATGCAAAACATCTACTAGTGCATCTGAATTGAAAATAGCATCGTCTTACCTGAAGTTCCTGTGTAGCAGATTGAATGGACAGAAAAACAAATAAGAGGTCTATTTAAAATGATTATATTAGATACTCAAGTGCATTTGTCTTAGTTTTAACACAACAGCAACTAACAGTGCTAACAGTATATATGTCAGTAGATGCAACTTAAAGAAAAAGACAAAGATACACTAACCCCATAAAGAAAAATTAGTATGAAACACCGGAAATTCCAAACCTCTTAGCGGTGGATGATGTAGTTGGTTAACAAATCATAAATAAAATTTCTGAAATAGCTTTCCACTTCAGTGACAACTTTGGTCTCCTCAACACTTTTTTTTTGGAATGCCTGAATTTTTATTTGTGAGAAAATCGTGAAGCGTCATGGAAAGACTAATGAGGGTCATCAGCTGGGGAAAAAAGGTGGCATCACCTGATCCTGCACACAAAACCAGAAGTGTTTGTGATCATGATCTGTTTCACTGCTGAGGTGCAATTAATAGCAAAGACACAGCACCCTTTAAAGATTCTGAGAAGTTCAAAGGCAAACCCTTAAAGATATTAGTCAATAAATTCTGAGACTATTTAATGAAAAGGAATAGACATGACAAAAACCTTGTCTTTTTTTTTTCTTTTTTTTTTAGTAAATGTGTGTTGATCTAGAAGCCAAATATGCTTACCTTTCGCAGATGAGGAAATGCTGACATTATTCACCAAAGACAGTACAAAGGAACAGATATTTAGAATGCCTACTACCTGAAATTATGCTAAAAGCTTTACATAGGTCATCTTACTTGATCCTTACGTCAACTCTATAGGCAGGTATTATCACTCCCATTCGATAGATGAGGATGCCAAGAGAAACTGCATCCAGGCTTGAGCTGGGTCAGTGGCAGAGCTGAAAGTCAGAGTTGGACCTGCCTGACTCCAAAGCCCTTGCATTTTCACTCTACCACTCTGTAAGCTCGCAAGGATCCCTTATTATAACCTTATTGAGAAGTAGCAAAATAGTCTCAAATGGTTAATTTTATTTGGATAAAATATATACTTTCACATTCTTTAACTTCTTATAAAATCTTAATCATACAAGATAAAATAATCACTATGATTTTTCAGTTCTTGTTGGCCAGGACAATAGCGAGAACACTAGAAGGAAGGCCTAATAATCATTATTTATTGTCCTTGAAAAATACTAGTATAATATTTATTTTCAAGTGATGGGCATCTATGGTTTTCCTTACTTTATTTTGATAGAAATTAAATTTGTTAGTTGTTCTGAAATTGTTTCTGATTTCTCTGACACCATTCCTCCTAGGTCCCTTCACGTAACACATTTTTCTTTGGCTGACACTGAAAAATGATGCCTCTCTTGTTTCATCAATTTTTCTCTCCATAGTTTAACCCCTGAAGAGGGTGCCCAAGCTTGAATTCTAGCCTAAGAGCAAAGATTAGGTCAGTTGCTCAGACCAGGAAGCTAAACTTTTGACATTCCATATACCTCTGGATCATTTCGAAAGTATTCAAAACAGCTGTATTTTGCATTAGACTTTTTAAACAATCCTCACCGCATTTAGAAATTGATTTCTTTATCACTAATTATGGTTAACAGTCAGAAAACTCTGCAATGCTTTTTACTGGCTTGAGAACAATTCAAGATGAAAGTGTACACATTTTAAAGATGCCTTGCAGTTGGTGCCTTTACACTCTTAAAGGACTGGATCTGCTAAACTTGCTTCCAGGGAAAGAATTGGTAAAGAAAACGTTCTTCATTCTGAGAACATGATTCTTCCTTGCTGGCACAGACAGCCAGGGTAGTCAGTGGCCAGTAAGGACAAAAATAGAGCTCAAGAGAGCTTGTCCAGCTCTGTGCCCTGCCTTGACATAAGTGGATTGGTTAGCAATCATATCCTTTTAGGGAAGGTAAGCAGTTACTTGAAGCATCATTTCCCACAAGTTTATCATTAAATTAGGAGGTGCCCACCTGCCATAGGATATGATAAACTTTGAATTTGAGCCTCCATTTTAACTGTACGGCTAGCAGAAAGCCCTTTCTTTGTCTGGGAAATAGAGTGTGCTTGGTTAAATGTGAGCTGAAGTATGTGGATCCCACCACATGCCAGGCTGGGTACCAGGCTTTATTACAGATGCCAACCCCACTTCAGGGAACATAGTGTCCATCCCAGAAGGAAAAAGCCTGCCTCTCAGCTGGAACATGCCCCTGAGCTACTGAAATGATGCTCCTCCTTGCAACCCCAGGTTTTCAAAAACATGACTCATAACGGAAAGGGTCTTATTACCATGATTATCATTCAGATAAACAGATCTGCATCTGCCTGTTGATACTTGAATTCAGCTACTCCAGGTGTCAAGAACCAACTGAAAGCAGAGCCAAGAGCTCTTGTATGTTAAATCTAGTTTCAAGTTCTGAGGATTTCATCAAACAGCACAAAGATGCCGGGGCCCCTGGGCTCTGATCGCAGGTTGCAGCAGGCAAGCTTTGACGTCAACCCTTGAGAGCAATTGCACATTGAAAATAATAAAATGCTTAGCCTGTTTTACCCAGGTACCAGAGAACAGGCTCAGACCTTGAATGGTTCTGTGATTTTTTTTTTAAAGTTCACCTTTGGACTACACACACACAGAGTCTCTGTATGGTCATTCAAAGTCAGATCTTTGCCATTTAGAAAGAACTTGGTGGCTTTGGCTGTGGGCTTAGACAGGAAGCTTGTGGTGACTTTTGCCAAAGTTAGGCTGCTGTACTCGGAATAAATTGATTAAAAATAAACTTTACAGTTTTCTAATGAAAGAACTCATTATTTAGCAGATAGAAAGAAACTGTTCTGTTAGTCAAGGAAAAGGCTGAGCGGATGGTTTTCACCGAGCCTGGCCGTACCTCTCCATCCTCCAGCTCCACGTCTAGGAAATCGAAGTCTCTAAAGACCCGGAACTGCTGCTCACTGTTGGTGTCGTCCATGTTCTCCTGGTCCCGGGTGCCGTCCTCGGAGGACACTAGGCTCGTCTGATGCTCCAGCAGATCCAAGTCCCCACACGACGAGAAAATCACCTACGAACCAAGAGTCCTCTGCTGAGAAACCGCTCTCCCTTCTTTGTGCTACAAAAAGTGTAACTGGCTCCTCAGAGCACTGTATTTCCAGTACACACCTAATTCCTTAAGTGGGTATTTTTAGAATGCTCTTTTATTATTTATGTTGGACAGGCGCCTTCAGATTAAACTCATTGCGAAGATGCAAGTTCACACACTAGGAAACTGTTCAAGAGTCAAATCGCTGCTTCTTAATGAAAAGTGTATCCTACATGCGTGTGTGTGTGTGTGTGTGTGTGTGTGTGTGTGTGACAACTGAGTGTATGTTCACAGTCTACAGCAGCCAAGAAATTTTCCAATGTTTCTGCACTTACCGAGGTTAGAAACTGTACAGGTTCACACACACATACACATCACATACATATTATCATGAAAGATTTTAAGGACTACTGATGCCAAGATACGTTATTGTAGAACGAACTGTGAGAGCAAAGTATTTAACCCTCTTAGAGATAAACCAGGAACCGGCAGGGAAAAAGAAACATAAGTCAGGAAGTACAGTACTCGTTCATCTGAATTACAGAGGAGAAGCTGAGCAGCCGTGCTCATAATTCATACTTAAAAGTCCTGTCCTGTTGATTCAAACAAAACTTTTTTTTCTATTAAAATTTTAGTATGTTAATATTTTTAAATTAACTTCTATGTTTAGGTTCATTTCACTTGGGCCATTTTAATATAACTCTGTAGAAATAACAGACTTCAAATAAATCTAAATGTTTTGCTCTCCAGCCTCTCCTGAACATAGACTGATTTTAAATAAAATGAACAGTACTCTTTATTTAACCGTTATAACGTCTTGGTCTTCCTTGAAAGTAAGCAAGTCATTTATAAGAATTTAAATATCACAAATATCTCTCAAAACGAAAAAAAAGGGGGGGGAATGGATTTTATTTTTTTTTAATTATTTTTTTAAAATTTCTCTCTCTCTTTTTGGCTGTGTTGGGTCTTTGTTGCTGAGCGTGGGCTTTTTCTCTAGTTGCGGCGAGCGGGGGCTACTCTTCGTTGCGGTGCGCGGGCTTCTCATTGCAGTGGCTTCTCTTGTTGCGGAGCTCGGGCTCTAGGCACGCGGGCTTCAGTAGTTGTGGCGCACGGGCTTAGTTGCTCTGCGGCATGTGGGATCTTCCCGGACCAGGGCTTGAACCCGTGTCCTCTGCATTGGCGGGTGGATTCTCAACCACTGCGCCACCAGGGAAGCCCGGGAATGGATTTTAAACATTCTTTTTTTTCTCCAGTGTTTAAGAGCAGTCATAGGATTTGCACTAGGTTCTCATAAAATGGTACAAGACACACAGTCTGTACAGGGATTGCAAATGGGTCTATGAGATAAATAGCACTGAGGACCAGCCAACTAGTCAGTGAGAGATGAGAGACTAGACTTCTGATTTCCTCAGCCGAGGCCTCCCTTTCCTTGTTAGTGCCACTTTTCTTATTTGTAACATAGTAAACATTTCTAGCTAGAAAAGCCTGGCACAGAAACAGGCGGTTTGGATCTGAAGGAGACAGTGTAACCGCAGGGGTGGTAAGAAACGGACCTCTCTGGCTATGCCACTGCAGAGGTAAAGGGCTCTCATTCCTCTCCCTTTCAGGCTGGGGGGCTCCATCTACCCCACACTATCTCCTCGTCCCTCTGCCCTCAATGATGTCACAGGAGCAGCAGCAAACCCACTGATCAATAACTCAGAAGGTGACTTCAGCGGAGGCCACCCTTCTGGCTGGGGCACATTCCCAGACGATTACAAGTAGCAACGTGCACTTTAGCTCGAATCGATGAGTCTCATATTTCACCTGCTCATGAACTACATTAGTATAGACATTTTGGAATTTTAAAAGCAGTTCCCCAGAGACACTGTTTGCTACTTCTTACTTGGGAAATTACTTAGTTTGCTATTTTCTTTTCTGGTTACTAATAAAGATGCTGTGAGATAGATGAAATAAAAATACCTGGTAAAACCAAACCCTGAGGTTTTTATTGTTTTTGCTACAATATTCTCACACACACAATTTGAATTTTCTGAATTTTATAAAAGCTTCAGAAGCTAACTTCTAATACTTCAATTATTCATTTATTTCAAAGCCCAATGGCATTTTTGTGCAACTGTAACGTCAGTAGAAGTTTTTTGCTTGTTGGTTTGTGTTTTTTGTTTTTTTTTGGCCGCGCTTCACACGGGATCTTACTTCCCTGACCGGGGCTCGAACCCATGCCCCCTGAAGTGGAAGCATGGAGTCTTAACCACTGGACCGCCAGGGAAGTTCCTCAGTGGAAGTTTATAGGACAAAAAACATGATAATATATCACTATTTTTGCCTTTATTGTACATGAGTGAAATAGTGACATCACGGTAACAGATGTGTGTACAGAGAGTAAAATTACACCGAAAAGGAACGTGAATCATTTATGGTGGTGCAGAAGACAGTCACATATACATTTTTTAAGAAAGTCTGGGCATATTTATTAAAAATATCCAAGTTATTAAAAAAATTAAAATAACTGAGTTTTTATTTACCAACTGGAGCAAATAGCCAATAACATCTTTCATTGTTTCTGAACTGAGATTAAAAATCATACTATGGAGAGAAATAATCTAAGGGTTTGATCTAGATGATGGATATCATACTTGTAATTCATAGTTGAAACCTCCAAACTACATGACCAAAGGCAAAAACTGACCAAAGGTAAAAAGGTTATGACACCAAAATAAATGTGATATAGGACAGAACTTACTGATGGATTTTTGCTTAATCCGACTTCTTGGCCACACAGAGAAAGGACGTGTACCAACTTCTCTTTCGTCCTCTTCTGGAAAAGAAACACACAGGCAGGTTTTAATCATGGGGTCCTGTGATCAAATCTACTCCAGTAGTGTAGCCATCAGCCACAAAGGGCTAACCCACCGGGAATGTGGCCAGTGAGAATGCAGCTATAAAATACATGAAGAGTAGGTATGAAAAGAGAATGAAAAATATCTCACCAATAATTGTAAAATACTGATTAGATGTTAAAAAATAATATTTTAGATATATTAGATTAACTAAAATGTGTTATTAAAATTAACTTTACCTGTTTTTTTCCCAAAAGGTGACTATTAGAAAGTTGAAAATGAGGCTCACATTCTGTTTCTACTGGCCAGTGCTGATCTAAGTTTTCCCGAGGGAGGGGATGTGAAAGTCAACCCCTTGGTTCTGCAGCAGATATTCATTACTCCCCTTGATAATCTTTCTTGTGTGCTACAACTTTCAATCATTAGCAAGCCTTTCCTTACACCTAAATTAAGTCTATTATATGACAACACAATTCTCTTCTCCTCAAATGGGAGGATAAATTTACTTTCTGCAGAATTAAATTCGGTTATTTGCAAGGCATATTAAACCTTCGCATTTCCCAATGACATAGACAAACTAGGTCTCAGGATGACTGGTGAGTTGAGGATGAAAAGGATGGGTAACCAGAGCCTAAAAAACGTGACTGTGCTTCAGAATTGCTCTTAAAGCAATCGTCCTCCTCTCCTGAACATGATTTTTTTCCCTTTTAATCTGATTTAATATGCAGACTGCAAGGAGGCCAATATCACTCACAGATTTTCCTTCTTAATGGAACTCAGTTCCCTGCATCCTTCTTTTCAAATTGTAGACGGGACACTCACTCAATATGGTGTCATTTCGAGGTCAAAGACAGGAGGACCTTGATGTTGAAGAATGGCAAGAGATTCACTAACCTATTTCCCTAAGTTTTAGTGGGCACTCTACAATTCTGGGAAGGAGTGAATGTACAGGAGCGTGGAATGGGGCTGGACATTTGTCTTCTCTTTTCCCAATTCCCAAGAAAGTAGGGCGGGCTCTCTATTCAAGCAGGCAGTGAGTAGGCGCCGTGCTCTAAGCTCCACTTCCCTAAACTCTGAGAGTGAGGATGAGTCCTGCTGGGCGTGCAAACAAAGGGTTTCTCTCTGCGCAGCACCCAGCAGCACCCACTTCGCCTTCCTCCGGTAATGCAGTCCCTCTTTTTATCTTGGGACGGCTCTTCTCCCGCCAAATGGGACTCTGCCTCTCTTGCACAGAGCCCTTTCTCCGGAATTGCTACGACGCTGGGGAGGGGAGGTCTCTGTCCTGAAATCGTCAGAGCCAAAGACCATGTAAATCTGGAGCTGCAAGAGGTTGCTGGGCCTCACGTTGGAACAGTCTGCCTGAGAATGAGGTCAGCAGGGAGGAGAGCAGGTCTGAGACTTTGGGAAGAGAAGGTGGGGGCAGTGAGAAGGACAGAGAGGGTCTAAGGATGGTGTGTGCTACAATCCAGTTCTGCTTGAAGTTATGATACAGGAGTTAACACATTCCCTTTCCACTTAAGGTAGTTTTCCACTGGGCTTCTGGCATATGTCTCCAAAAGAGCCCCAAATAATGCATGGGTTTCACTCCAGTGACATCAACGCTGTGATGCAGTCACCCAGAAAGTGAATACAGATGACAGAACCACAGAGAAATCTGGCCGCCCACCATGCTCTGCAGGGTCAGGTGTGCATGGAGCCCACTGACTGGAGGGCAGGCTTGTAGGACTGCAGCCAGAATGGTCATTGGGGTGTGGCCCTGTTATGCAGGATTGGTTAGGAGAACTAAGGATGTATTACTTGGAGAAAAGAGGACTGATTCGGGTGAGTGGCAGAGGGGGGAGAGTTTCTTTAAGTGTTTGAAGGGCTGCCATGTGAAAGACAGATCCAATTGCATTTTCTAAGCCTTAAGAGAACAAGGACCAATGAGAAGAAGCAAGAGAGTGTCAGACTTCAACTCAATGTAATGAACTGTTCAAAGATAAAATGGGTTCCCTCGGGATACAGAATACTGCGAGATCATCATCACTGAAGTGTCAATGCCCAGACGGGAAATATTGGGATGGTGGATGCAGGAATCCCATATCACAGTTGGGTTCAATAGGTCCCCAAGCTCCCTTCCAATCCTGGGAGTCGAGGACCCTTTACCTGAGAGTACTGGGGCCTCTTCCAGCTTACAGGAACAAGGACATTGGAGTTGGAGCCTGATGAGGTGGAAGACGCACTCCGGGTGACAGCCATGGTCCTGGGCTTCCCATCACGCCCAGCAGAGTTCTGCAGTTCATCATATCGCCTCCCGATGATGGGCGTCTTGAGAAAAAAGAATAGAGAAGCACACGTTCTTCTATCTCATTCATACTTCTGGGGTATGTGGATCGCTCTATCCCAGCAGCAACCAAGAACTGCTTATCTGATTAAAACTCAGATTAGAGAAGTTCAGCGTTACAAGGAGGCTCATTTTCCGTATGTTCAAATACATAGTCCAGATCATTTTGCATCTTCAACACTGTCCCACCCTCTTTAGCAGCTGAAAACAAATCCAATTGCTTGTTCTTGTTTTTTAATTTTTAAAATATATTTGTTTTATTTATGTTTTTATTTTTTTTTGCGGTACGCAGGCCTCTCACTGTTGTGGCCTCTCCCGTCGTGGACCACAGGCTCCGGACGCGCAGGCTCAGCGGCCATGGCTCACGGGCCCAGCCGCTCCGCGGCATGTGGGATCTTCCCGGACCGGGGCACGAACCTGTGCCCCCTGCATCGGCAGGCGGACTCTCAACCGCTGCGCCACCAGGGAAGCCCCAATTGCGTGTTCTTAAACACACTTTGGAAATGATTGTAAAGATAAGAAGGAAGACATGCAGGAAAGCAAAATAGTTTTCAGATATTTAAGCTTGAAAGACTTTCTTTATAGTTAAAACAAGACCAAAATTCCTTCCCCTCATCCCAACCTGTAATCACCAATCTTGATACACTCTCAATTATTTAAAAATTTATTTAAATTATCTGTATCTTTTCAATTATTTTAATGAATGAGGTCAGGGCCAGGTTCTTGACAACACTTCAGAAATTTCACTTCCTGAGAGTCCTGGAGTGTGGTGGCTGGGTAGGCAGCACCTCCCAAACTTTAGCCCCAGGGAGGTCTCTGCAGAAACCTGTTCGTAGGCCTACATTCAGAGATGGCAGACGCTGGCTGGTAATTCTCCACCTGCCTCTCAAGGCACATCTTTCTGGAGCAGCTGGGTCTCCGGGGCATGCGGCGGATTGGCTACAGGTTTTCTGTACCTCTTTGGGACAGAGTAAACTTAAGTCAAAGAGTAAGCTTCCCCCACCCCCAGCAATGTAAAAAAAAATGTTAAACATTGCAAAATACTGAGTTAATACCTTAATATCATATACACACTAAATATCACAATGGAAGCACAACAGCATCTCCTCCTGAGTACTGAAATGATGAACAGTCAATGAGACTGCTGTGTGAGAAAACCCAATCTAGCTACAACCTAATCAATAGAGTGAGTTCCATGTAAGCAGATCTAGTTGATTCCTTTAGTGAATGAATCCACTCAGCCGTGCTGAAGAATATTTATCAACTACCTAACATGCATCAGACACTGTACAGACCCTGCTTACAAAGTGGACAGGCCGTTGTTTCTGCTTTGGGGGGTTTATGGGCCATGGGGTAAAGGAGACAGGAAAGCAAATGTATTTTTACATCTTGGACTAAAATAGTTAAGCACAGGCCTCCCAAAAGTTTGTTCGTGGACCAGCAGGTAAACCTGACTATTTTCTGTCTTCTTCTCTTCCTAACTCCTTAGTTTATAAGTCTCTTCCCTCCTCACACCCATCTCCCTCAAGGCAAGAATTTAGGTAGTTATACTGGTTTAAAAAGCAGTGTGGCTTGGGGAAGTGACCACAAAGGCAGATTCCGTATTCCTGTAAATCTCAGGCATCCGCTGGTTTGGCTGCAGTTCAGGAAACAAGGTTGTGGATACAAGATAGGACGTGACAGCTGTCAGATACAGAATGAATGAAGGTCATGGTTTAAAATGCTTAAGATCATTCCATTTTAAAGTTATCTTTTGGGGGGAAGTCATTTTTATACAACTGAGGCTAGCTTCTATTTCTAAAAGCTGCCACTGAAGAGCCCCAGTGAATAGGACAATGCGTTGAACCTAATTTAGGTCTTAGGAGGTTTCACTTGACATAACTGTAAAATAAGTCTCCCCTTCTCCAGGCAACTAGTTCTGACCTTTGCCACTATGTATTCATGCTAAAGTTTACAGAAACAGTTAACATACCTCTGAAATATCAAAGTGAAAGTCCAGGGTTTTCCCAGGTAATTCCTTAGATGCACTAGTCCACACTCGATGTATTTCTATCTTTGAAAGGTCACTGTGTTGGTAGGAAGGTAAAACTAGGCTGGCAGATCGAGAAACTACTAGCTTCAAGATATTCAAAGCTTCTCTCCAGTGGACGCTCTGAAGGAAATAAAACAGTCAATGGGTAAAAATAATTAAAAAAAAAACAGAACACACAACATGCCGCTAGCTACCGAAACTTCTAATGACCGGTCAGAACTCATTGATTTAAAACAGTGCAGGAAATTCTGCGATAAGTAAAAGGCAAATGACATAAAAAGATAATTTATGCATAAGATGAGCTACATTTAGGAAACAAGAATAAAAAAGACCCGTGTTGTCCACATTCAAATAAGTAAAAGTTTAAAATGACAAGGTACCATTTTTGCTAATGAGGTATTTCTTCAGTTTGAAAAACAAAACAGAAAACAAACAACTGCCCCCCTCCCCTGCAGCAACCCTCATTGCAGTTTACGCTACTGTCTACTCAGCGTTTCTCAAGATTCTCCCCACCTCCAGTTTCCAAGCGTCCCTGGTCCTCCTTCTACTTCTCTGGCTCTTCCTGCCTCATCTGCTCCTGGGCATCTGACCTCTGCCCTCAGCCCTCTTTTCTTCTCCACACCTTCCTCCTGATCTAACCCAGGAATCTGGGAGCCATTCTTAGCTCCCCTCTTTCCCTCCCTCCTGAGAACTTGATCCCCGCCCCCTCCGTTGCTGTTGGCACTGGCTCAGCTGAATCCTCTCTGGCCTCTGCCTGGACTATTTCAATGGCCTCTTAACTGGTTTCCCCAGTTGCAGCCTCTCCTTGGGTCCGTCATCAAACCCACTCCAGCTACAGTGATCTTTCTAGAATCTTCAGCTCAAGCCACTTCCCTGCTTAAACTCCTTCAAGGGCTCCCTCTGGTGGACAAGGTGGAGTCCACCCTCTTTGAGGAAGGCCTGCAGGGGTAATCTCCCCCAGGCAACTCCTGGAGTTGCCCAAACCAGCCAAGGTCTCTTAGCCTCTGTGCCTTTCCTCATGCAATTCCCTCATCCTGGAACGCCCTTCCTCTCCTTATTGCCTTATCAAACTCCTACTCTTCCTGTAAGTCTCATTTGTTTCACCCTCTTTGTATCCCTGACAACCCCAAGCTGACTGAGGTACTTCTCCAACAAAAATACTGAATACAGATAAACTAGCATGATAAAAGTTATTATTTGCCTGGGCCTTGGAATAAAGTGCATGAAATAAAACACATTTCCTTCACTGTTAAATTCTGCACACGGGAGGTCATGGTTTGAATATGAAATTAGCCACCATTCAAGATAAGATCTTGAGTACCAGGGATGGCCCACAGGCCTAAGAATAGGTAGCCTAATAAAACAATCACTTTTTTAAAAAACTAGGGGCATATGATTAGTAGAAAGATGTGAACTGACCCTCTGTCTCTCATGAGTGTAAAGTGAGAAAGTGGTAATGAATGCCTACCACATGGTACAACTATTACTGGAGCAATGCCACTCGGAAAAAAAAAAAAAGCTTGAAAAGCATTTTTAGCATTAAGTAATTTTCTGCAAGTAATGTGACTGGTGAAGTGAGGATGGAAAAAAAAAAGTTTAAAATTGTATGACTTTAGTCAATGAGTTTAACCAGAGAAAAACCTAGCATTTGCCCTTGAACTCTGAAACCTACCAAGTGCACTACGTTTGTTTGTTGGAGTATTTTCAAGTACATTTATGCCACTTTCTTAACCTTAATTCCTTCAACTCTAAAGGGACAATTTGAACCTCTGAATTAACTGTTCGCATTGGAAACGCCTGGCCTAGAACCAGGCACAAGCATGTTGCTTCTTCCTTCTCCACTGAAACAGGACCCCTCAAAGGAGACCCTGCCCCCACCCTCCCAGCCAGGAGTGTGCTTTCAATACCCAGCCTAGAAGTCCAAGAGGCAGAGAGGTGTCCTCCGTAGGCTCAGGAACGCACTGCGGCCTCAGGATACCGCTCAGGGTGTGGTCGGCCACCGTCTCAGCCGCTCTCAGCATGTTATGGGTATCAATGAATGAACATGCAGCCTGGCACCCATATAGCTCTGTGGCCAAGTACAAAGAAAGCTCCATGCAAAGCCTCAATCTTTCTGGAATGACTTTCTGGAAACATCCTGGTTCAAATACTCACTTGCACGTATTTTTCAATGGTTTTCAGAACTTCCACATTGAACTGCTTTACCGGAACGACAGAAAGGTCCATGTAGCTGAGCAGACTGTAGATCACCTGCAGGAGGGGCTGCTGCATGCTGGGGAGGCCCTTCTCCAGCAGCTGTGGGGAAAAGCACACAGTGAGTCAGCTTGACACCAGATTTTCACACAGAAGCACCAGGGTTTCCTAGTACCTTTATGATTGCACATTTCCTTAGGAGGGAAAAGAAAATCCTAACTACTGAAGACATGGAGGTATTATCAAAGGCAACGCAGGTAGGTCTGAGTCTATAAATATAATATTATACAATGGAGTGCAACAAAATAAACCTCAAAAGGAAAGCATCAAACACCACTAATGACTGAAAAATAGAAATGAAAACGAAAGATACATTTATCAGTTATGGAATTGGCAAAGATTAGAAATTGATGATAGTATTGGTGAGCATATAAGAAGAGTATTCTTACACATCAGTGGAAATGTAAATTGGATAATTTGGCAATTGAGATCAACAGTACTAAAAGGGTTTATATCTTTTGAAATACTAATTACACTTTTAGGAACTTTTCCAAACCTAGAGATAAATACTAAGATTTAAGTAAGAGATTTCACCAAGGCATTATTTATAATGGTAAAAAAAAACAAAACTCACACAAAACAAGAAAGCTCTGTAAGCAATTTAAATGTCAAACACTAGGGAAATGGATACATAGATTATGGTAAATTGTATGATGAAATATCATGCAGTCAATAGAATGACATTTTTAAAGATAGTAAAGGATATCAGATGATATTAAGTGAAAGAGGAAGGATATATAATTTCTATATAATAGATGATGCCAACATTGATGTGAATGGGTGTGTGTTACATAGAAATAATGCTGGAAGTAAACCCAACAAAATGTTGAAAGTGTTTCTCCCTAGATAATATAATTATTTTTGAACACATACTGCTTTTATAATCAGGGGGAAAAAATCAATGACATTTTCAAAAAGGAAAGCAAAATAATGAGAAAACTGATGTGACAGACATAATGAAAAAGGTTACTATTCAAAATTAAAAATTAATAGAGATGATTCAAATAAATGCTGAAATTCCACATCAAAAGTGGCCCAGGGTTTCCCTGGTGGTGCAATGGTTAAGAATCCGCCTGCCAATGCAGGGGACATGGGTTCGAGCCCTGGTCCAGGAAGATCTCACATGCCGTGGAGCAACTAAGCCCGTGCGCCATAACTACTGAGCCTGCGCTCTAGAGCCCGCGTGCCACAACTACTGAAGCCCGCGCGCCTAGAGCCCGTGCTCTGCAACGAGAGAAGTCACTGCAATGAGAAACCCGTGCACTACAAGGAAGAGTAGCCCCCGCTCATCACAACTGGAGGAAGCCCACATGCAGCAATGAAGACCCAACGCAGCCAAAAATACAATAAATAAATTTAAAAAAAAAAGTGGCCCAAAGAAATAACTGAACAGTTAACAGATGAGGAAATATACAATTTCACAAATCTATTGTATGAAAAAAGGAATATCTTCACTAGAAAGGAAATACATAAAGAGATTAATTTTAAAGTACCAATAAAAATATTCAACTGAAAACATGTATAAATGAAATGATAGAATTTAGTGGGGATATGGGATAACCTGAATATTTATACATTGTTTGTAGTATTGTAAATTGGGAAAATCTCTGTGAAGACCAATTTCCCAAATGCATACATTTTCCCAAATGTATCCATGAGCTTTACCTGGATAGATTTTTTGGGAAATGCCACCAGGAAAAATGAGCTATGTATAATCTGATAAAAAGTCTGCATCAAAGGACTATTTTAAAAAAAATTATGAATACAAGCAACAAAAGGTAGATGGTTAACGATATAATTCCAGTTATTGAAAGTGACAAGATGTGAGCTATGTCAACACATACACACATACAAAGTTAGCGTGAAGTGAGCACAGCAGGTTCAATGGAAACAGTGACCACAGCTGCCTAAAATTATATGTAGGTACCTGGCCAACACCTGAAAGAACATGGGACTAACTGAAATAGCAGTTAATTTATATCATATGTAGTGAGTAGGTAAGTTTATAATAAAATTTTTGGTGACAATTGTTGATAAAGGCAGCATAGAACAAATTAGGATATCCACTTTAATTTATTTTTTTATTGTGGTAAAATACATATAATATAAAATTTACCATTTTAACTATTTCTAGGTGTACAATTTAGCGGCATTAAGTACACCCACATTGTTGCGCAACCATGACCACTATTTATTTCCAGGACTTGTTCATCATCCCAAACTGAAACTCTATAACTGTAAAACAGGGGCTATAAATTTGCCTCTTCTATGTTCCTCATATAAGTGGAATCATGTATTTGTCATCTTGTGTCTGGCTGATTTCACTTAGCATAATATTTTCAAGGTTCATCTATGTTGTAGCATGTGTCAGTACTTCATTCCTTTTTAAGCCTGAATAATATTCCATCGTATGTACAGACCACAGCCCATTTGTATTTTTGAAACTTTTATGTCTAGTGAACCAAACAAATTTTGCCTCCTTGCTCTCTCCCAGTTCACCTTGTTTTACAACAGGCATTGGCTGCCTTGGGAAGCAGGGTGTTTGCGTTGTTTATCCCGGTGCTTCTTGTGTGCTAAGGTACGTGTGTGCTGGATTAGTAACTCTTGCAGGGACAGATGTGACCAAGGTGATTATCAAAAGCAGTAGGGTGGCACCTAAGAGAGGTTCTTTAAATGCCAGGGATGGGGGTGTGAAAAGAGCAAAATAATCCTTGGCTGTTGACAGTGTGAATACAGCCCAATATTGCTGATCTGTGTTGCAAACCAAAATCCTGCAGGGTCAACTATATATGCTGGTGGATGAAGCAGCTACCTTTTTCTAGGTAGAGGCTTTCAGTCTCATGGAGCCTTTCTGAAAATGACTGATTCTTAACCTATCTGCATTCTGAATTGGTGATATAATACAAGAAAAATTAGAATGGACTGTCTTCATCACTTCTGAAAAGGCCCCAGCAAGAGGCATGAACGCAGATCCAGAGAGGAAAAGCAAACGCTGAAAATGCTAAAACAAGGTAATACTATCAATCACTTGCCTCATAGATTTCATGACCTTGTATAGTAAACCAGTTGGGGTCTGGGGTCGCTAAAGAATAACATTTCATTGCTTGCCGAAAGTGGCATGTATTTCTAGCATCAGCGTACACAGAAGTGACAGTAGGGGTTTGCAATGAATGTGCTAGGAACACACTGGTATGAGGACAAAAATCCCATCCCAGTTTTAAAAACGAACACAAAAGATGAAGGTAAAAAGTTGTTTTCAAAAATATATGCTTTGTTAATGAGTTCAGAGCAAACAACCATTAAACATACAAGCCACACAGTAACTCCTTAAATAAGATCTGAACACCCAGAATAATGCAGATAAAATCTCCTCATCTCTGCCATGTCTGACAGGTATTCGTGTAGTAAAAAGGAGTTTAAGCTTCGGGGGCAGCTACACCTCATTTCACCTTAAACTTGTGGCAGATTACTTAACCCGGCTGAGCCTCAGAATCTTTGTTAAAATAAAGAATCCTACATCACTGGGTTGTTGTGAGGATTTTAAATGATTCCATACAGCATCTATGCCAGTAGATAATAGGTGATCAATGAGTTAAGGCTACTGTTATCCGTTTTACATACATATTTTACCCATAGAAACCATAACAGATTTTATCCTTAATTGAAGAGCTTACCTCTGCCAGGTAGGTAACCATATTCAAGGTAATGTCCGCATATGCTTCATGAAGGTATCGACAGACCACGTTGACCCATGTGGTACAGTCCCTCGTGTAGCTGTGTGTTTTATAAAGAGTCATGACATGTGCAAGGTTGGAAAGTTTGGGGTTCTTCTCTTCCAAACAAACCTTTTACAAGAAGAAAATCAATTAGAGATAAAATAGCCTGATGAAAAGGAAGAAATGTCAGCAATTTTGCTATAAGCTCCAGCAGCCTGGAAAATTGATCGATACATTTTTTGGGTAGCTGCGGAGGCGCTTAGTAATTTAATTTTCACAATTTTTTTTCCACTTGTTTTCTCAATAATGAAATGACAATGCAAATCAGCCACCCAGAGATGTGAATTACTAGTGATGTCAGTTATTATTTTCAGGTTTATGAAACTCATCACCCTGTCTGAGCCTGGTAATCTCCGTCCACCATTAGGCCTTGAATGTGCCTGAACCTGTAAGGCATACCTGAGCAATCCTTTCGGCTATATCCTTACAGAACTGGCCGGGGTTTTCAAAATGCTGTATCAGCTGGGGCAGAAGACACAAGACATTCAGTGGAAACCCTGGATTAGAGAAGATACAATGGAGACAAGTGAATATGGTGCATTTGAACCATTAAGAGCGGGAAGGCATATTACAGATTTTATTCTGAGGTGCTGCAAAAGCAGCCTTTTGAAGCAGCTTTGATCTGAACTAACATAAATCCAGGAAGAATGTACGACTGCAATGGCACCGTTTCCAAGGAGGCACTGAAGTACATTTGTAATCTGCAGGTTCAGCGGCTGTTTTGCTACGGACTGTTGCAAATAAGAATGATTGGCACAGATTTTAAAAAGCAGATTAAAATGGACTGAAGCACTAGTTTGAATTTTTATCAAAAATGTATTTTAAGGAAAACCTGCTTGAGAAGACACAGGCCAATCCATTTAAGTCTTACTCATGTAATCAAAAAGACTCTTTAAAATGATGAGGAGTAGCTTAGCTCCACTGTATCAAGCTTTGGCTTCCTGGAAAGAATTCTGGGCCACATGCCATGGTAATTAAAAATCTGGTTTGGGCTTCCCTGGTGGCAAAGTGGTTGAGAGTCCGCCTGCTGATGCAGGGGACACGGGTTCGTGCCCCGGTCTGGGAAGATCCCACATGCCGCGGAGTGGCTGGGCCCGTGAGCCATGGCCGCTGAGCCTGCGCGTCCGGAGCCTGTGCTCCGCAACGGGAGGCCACACAGTGAAAGGCCCGGGTACCGCAAAAAAAAAAAAAAAATCTGGTTTGTTGTTGGCTTAATTCAAAACGATAGGGAATCAAGGGAATTTTCAAGAGGAAAAGAAAGGCTTAGAAAAATAAAAGATTTAGGAGTTAAGAAAAAAGGGAAAAAAGTCTGTACAACAGCAATGGAATAAACCAACACTGTCTGCAATTTGATCTGGAAAGCATAAAGAATTGATTACTGTCTTATGTATTACTCCTGCCCCTTTTATGCTATTGCCTTAAAAATATCTCTTGCAATATACATAATTAAGACTTACATAGAATTTTAAGACTTATATAGAATTTTAAAAGAAAGAACAAAGTGTTCCCAAAGAACCATTTTTAAGCAGAATCGTTAGAAGTACGAAGCCCACATTATCTTATTACACTAAATGAGTCCCACCATGACCAGAACGGTAAGAGCGTGAGTGAGGTGGGCTTTACCAATGGCTTGGGATGAGTCCACCATGGGTACTCTGGTCACTGGTGTCAGCAGACTGAACAGCTGCAGGGTAAGGTCGGTGGTGGTGACAGAGGTGAATCCCTTCAGGAGCAGCTGCTGCAACCCTGAGAAGTCCGCCCACTTGAGCTGTGCCTGGAGTTTCTCCAGTTTTTCTCGGTTCTCAGCTTTATCGAGTGGCATGTGAGCCAGCAGTCTGTTCAACAGCCTTAAGGCCATTAGGTATTCAAACTCAAAATCGGATTCCATCAAGGCCACCGTGACCCAAAAGATGGTGGCCAACAGGTTGGTTGGATGGTTTATGTGTGATGGGTCCGTGAGGCTGTCCTTCAAGGAAGATGAGCTTCTGGTTTTTGAGGAGAGGCCTTGTTGGGTACAGGCCTGGATTCTGTCCAGGGTGGCACTCCGAGGTGGGTCTGAGGACCGGTCGACAACACCAAACTTCTTGGGCACAGAGAAGCTCCTTTGATGCCGGCTGCGCTCTGCAGTTGCTGTGCTGCCGCTGGCTGTTCCAGGGTTCACATTGAGCTGTCCTGTGCTCTTTCTGCTTGCTGTTAGTTTAGCGTTAGAGCTTAAGTCTGGTGATGAAGAGCTGGGTATAAAAGTTAAAAAGTTCAATAGGAAGCCAACACCTTTCAGTGAAAGGCTAGTCCTCTCAAGATCCAACAACAAACAATGAGGAAGGGGAATCATTCTTTGGAAATATTACTTTCTATTCATTTTTCCATATTCTTAAACTGAAAGAATAGGTTTCCTTATTCTTAAACATAAAGCTATGAAAAACAAAACTTAATCAGAACCACCCTCACCAACAAAACCAAATACTGATTTCCACTTATCAAAAAGTTAAAGAAATAAGCAGTCGTCTGTAAAGTTTACTGATCTTTCATTTATTTTTTGTTTGAATTTGGATAAGAGTAATTACAAAATAAAATGTACCTGATAGGTACAAATGTTAATATTCTATTAACTGACTGATAAAAAGAACAGATAAAGAAACAGCTAGGAAAAAAAAGTAAATGTTTGTGTCAAAGGAAAATTTTTGCACTTATAAACGTTTATGAAAAATGATTTCTAAATCTATTTCAGGCTGAAAAGATAGAACTCTTTATGAACATTCTTGCTAAATTTTTACTGATTTAGGTTAATCTGTAGGTTTCTATAGATAAGTGTGTATGATGTTATTAATCACACTAAAACTATGTATGCATAAAAATGTTCAACTTAAAAATGAAACAAAGCTCAACGTGATATAACATTGCCAACTGAATTTCAAGCAAGTTGAGCTTAATTACACAAACAGAATACAAAATTGTGAATGATTTGAAATGGGCTATTAAACATTGCCAGGAGCAAAAGGAATTGAAAAATTAAAAAAAAGAAAGATCCTAAGGTAGAAATTTCTTCAAGTAAAATCAACATTTATTCCAACTGTTTTTATAGTGATCGATCAGTTGTGTTTCATATATATTCATTTAAAAAATAATACTTTGGGGCTTCCCTGGTGGCACAGTGGTTAAGAATCTGCCTGCCAATGCAGGGGACATGGGTTTGATCCATGGCCTGGGAAGATCCCACATGCTGCGGAGTGACTGAGCCCATGCACCACAACTACTGAGCCCACGTACCACAACTATTGAAGCTCGCGCACCTAGAGCCCATGCTCTGCAACAGGAGAGGTCACTGCAATGAGAAGCCCGCGCACCGCAAGGAAAAGTAGCCCCCACTCTCCGCAATTAGAGAAAGCCTGCACGCAGCAGCGAAGGCCCAATGCAGCCGAAAATAAATAATAGAACTTCCCGGTGGTGCAGTGGTTAAGAATCCTCCTGCCAATGCAGGGGACATGGGTTTTAGCCCTGGTCCAGGAAGATCCCACATGCCATGGAGCAACTAAGCCCATGCGCCACAACTACTGAGCCTGTGTGCCACAACTACTGAGCCCACATGCCACAACTACTGAAGCCCATGAGCTTAGAGCCCATGCTCCACAACCAGAGAAGCCACCACGATGAGAAGCCGGCCAAAATAAAAAAATTTTTGAAAATTAAAAAATAAAATACTTTGTTTCTATAGAATGTAATAAATAGGATAATTACATAAAATTTGAAAAAATACTCAAAGAAATAGGAAATGAAAAATCATTAATATTTGTATTATTTAGAAATAACATTTATTGTCTATTTTTTTGTGTGTGTGTGGTACGCGGGCCTCTCACTTGTTGTGGCCTCTCCCGTTGCGGAGCACGTGCAGGCTCAGTGGCCATGGCTCACGCGCCTGTGGGATCTTCCCAGACCGGGGCACGTGTCCCCTGCATCGGCAGGCGGACTCTTAACCACTGCGCCACCAGGGAAGCCCCATTTATTGTCTATCTTGCTGATGTTTTAAAATACTTCTCTCCTGTGTGTGTGTGTTGTAACTTCTTTTTTTTTTTAACTTAAGGAAATGTCATACATACTTTCTTGGATCATACACAGACTTCCAAAACTGGATTCGTTCTTTAGACATTGCCCAAAGTCCAGGCATTTCCCAAATATTCAGTACAGCACATTTGATTTTCAAAACGAAGTTAAACTGATTCTCACCGAGATAATACAGTTAAGAGATCACTGTTCTTCAGGCAGTCAGACAAGTTTTCCACAGCAGCTTCCAAGGTAAGGAGTGCTTCCATGACATAACCCTGCCAAACAGGCAAAGACAACATTCTGTACCGCTTATAACTATTGCTAACTTCCTGAAGATAAATTTAATCAAAACAAACTATTCAAATAATCGTAATATTGGAAGTTAGACAGTCATGGTTACTTTAATGCACAAAGGCTACAAACAAATTTTAAGGGCCACTTAGGAAATTCAGATGGCTTAGGAGTTAGCAGATAATCATGAAGATTTATTTCCCTAGCTGTGAGGTCTTCCACAGATCAAGCTCATTTGAAATCCAACAGGGAGGGGCAAGGGACAAGCATGGCCCCTTGTTGAAGGGGATGGTGGGCATGTGAAATACAGAGTGGCAACGTCTGAAAGCCAGGATTAAGAGATGAAGTATGAGAAGGGCTGCGTCCCAAGGGCATTTTATAGTGCACTGCCAATGGCCAGGAGGAGGAAAAGAAGCTGAAGTCTACAGGCATGCAGGTCCTCTGAGACGCAGAACATTTCTGGTGGAAAAGAAGGGCTTGGCCCAAGCTACAGAGCTTGTAATGCCCCTGGCTTTCCAGCTCCCTGGTCTCTGGGGTCCCCAGTCCACAGGGTCTTCCTGTGGCATCCATTCTCCCCACTATTTCTTTCACTTTTCCCAGTTTATGGAAGGCTAACCACACAGACAGATGTGGTGCTTTGCACAGATACAACAGCGATCCCTTCTCTGGGTGGGCAGGTTGCACAACTGCATCTTAGGTTGTTAGTAGAAAAGACAAAACAAGACAACTCCCTCAGCCCCCACCAAATAAAATCAATAAAGACAAAACAACACAAAGAGTCACCACAGGATTTCAGTTGTTGGCTCAATAAAAGTGTCCACTGGATTTCTAGAACAATGCCTCCTGGAGTGATTTTTTTAAAAATAAAAGTCAACCTCTAGAATTTCAAAATAAATTGTACATGTCCAAATGGCTGGGATACTTGGCGAGTGGAAGAAAACTCAAAGAAAGTTATTAACACCCCATCTTTGAGCTGAGAGAAGGGTGAGTTCCTGGACTTTCCTTCCATACCTGAATCTCATCTCCATGCTCTCCAATCACCTCCACCAGCCTCGAGAGAAGGTCCGACAAGGCGTGTGCCGACAGTGGCTGTTTGAGGGCCCGGAATATCTGGAAGGACCGGCCGGCATAGTGTCTGGAAGAGCTGGCGAGGGCTGTCTGCAGAGCAACTTCACTCAGCTGCTGCTCCAGGTGGAAACCTAGGGCACAGGGGTGGGAGCAGGTCAGCCGCTCCTCTGCAAACCTCGGACCCCAGTTATCCGCACGTTTACAACAAGCTAGCTGCACAGCGCTACCTCCTGGTGCTACTTATTTAAAAATTAACCATTTTAAAATAAAACCCAAATCTGCATCAGTCTTAAGGAGGCATAGTGGAGTACAGTCAGACGCTTTGGAGCAAGGTGGTCCTAGTTTCGAATGGGGGATTTGGGACTCTGGGAAAGAAGCTAATTCTCTGCGAGCCTGCTTCCTCGTCTTTCCCTTGTGGATGGCAGCATTTACCTCAGAGGGGCTGTGAAAATCAAACAACTTAAACAGGGCTTAGTGCTGTCTCTGGTACATAACATGTGCTCACAAGTGTATTATTACTTATTACGCTGCTACTGTTTGACATTGTTCTTCTGTACTTTTTACACAGAATACTTTCACTCCCGTTTTCATACGAGAATTTGTTAGAAACAAGTTTTTGGAGGACTTGTGTACGCAGAGGAAAGCAAAGCATAGCCACGGCCTGGGCCAAAGTCTTTGCTCTTCAGAAGAGTCCATAAACACGCAGATACGGAGGTGTAGGCACGGCAGAGAAGGCAGGCATCATTTAAACTTTCGCCTGAATATCTGTTCTTCCACCAGCATGAAGGTAATCTCAGTCCTCAGGAAACCATGTGATCAGACAGAAATGAAAGCAGAAGGGAAAGTCCATGACTGAATACTGGGCCACTAACCCCTACACCTGCTGTGCCTCTTTACAGGGAGAAAATCAGGCTACGAGAGTCACAGGACATGATGAAAACATCGACTTGAGCTGTCTCCGTGGTCTAGAGGCTCTGTGGCACATTCGACCGTCTCACGAAGGAGACCAGGAGGGATCATTCAGTGTTACTGTTGTTAGCTGCTGCTTGGCTGTCTCACCCCAGAGACACGTAGACCATATAAGAAAATGTTCCTGCAGAGTCAACAAAGGGTCCTGGAAAATGGACTTAGACACATTCGGGGTAGTAAATACAGGATTAAACCCATATGAATGGATGTTTCAAAAGAGTTTTTTACATCTTTATTTTGCTTTTCAAAACATATTTTTCTACTTAAGCCATTTAATATATGGGGGTTAGGTCCCCTGGCAATGAACAAAAGCTTATTTAAATCATACTGCTGGAACTGTACTAGTAGGATTGCAGAATCCTCCCCCGTCCCACCACCACTAAGACGATGTCCTTTGGGAAAAGCTATTTCATGGGTGGCAGAGAAAAGAAAAAGGTTTCCTTTACTCCCTGTTACACACTGATCGTACATTTCCCAGCCTTCCTGGAAATCAGGCATGACCTCGTGCCTGAGTTCTGGCCAGTGGAACGTAGGAAGAAGCACCGGACGTCACATGCAAAGCTAGCATGTAAACTCCTCCGGAGCAATCCTCCACACACTCTCTTCCTTCACCTGCCCCACAGACACAGAGGGCTGAGACCTCCGAGCCTAGGGGATGACAGGGCCACAGGGCAGAGGGTCCCTGAAGCACCAGGTGGAAGGCTGTCTCCCAAATGTCCACATTGAACTGTTCTGTGGTCCAGAAATAGCCTCTTGTGTTAGGTCTCTGAGCTTTGGGGGTTATTTGTTATAGCAGCTATGCTACCCTGACTAATACAAGTGTTTCCAGGAACACATTTTATTGTGCTGGACTGGAAACAGAAAGTAGCGATGTACAAGGAAACTGAGGTGGGTAAAAGTATCTTGTGCAAGATGTGAAAAGACATACGATATTCTAGGCAGTCTGAAAGACCCTCTGAGAACACGTTATATAAGGTACTCGTACGTTTTCTCCTTTTTAGTATCTTCATACAATCAAGAGTGTTACACAAATGAAGAGTTCACATGCATCATAAATGTCTTCCTTTAGGCTATTAAGTGACTTTTAAGTGGGGGAAATACCAATAAAAGCAGTCTTAATATTTCAAAGAAATTCCAAAGGGGAAACTCAAAACAAGAAATGGCAACCCCATTCCTAGAACAACTTTCCCATTTCAGTTGAACAGTATTTTTTGTTTTTTAGTAAGTATCCTCTGATCATGCAAAGAGATGTGGCGAATCTGGAATGTTTCAAACTGTGAAATGTGCTAATTACCAGAGCAGCCAGGAGAGGTGGTGAGCCCTATCTACTGTGGCCAGCCTGCTGTGTGAAAAAAGGCAGGGAGAGCTGCTGTAGCGTGCTGAGGAACCAAATTTAAATTTCACACACACATCAGCCCAGGCCAAGCCGAATCTGAATGGAATGCCTCTAAGGGCTTAAATGTTGTGATGGTACTACTGTCTGAATTAGAATCCGACTGTGTTCAGAATACTGAGTGGTCACTGGCACAGGACTTCCCGGCAAATACTTTTAAAGCCGAAAACATTGTATCACAAAATTCTTTTTTTAAAAAAAAACAGTTTGCAAGGCTGACAGTTTTCACAGTTGAGTCTGACAGTCAGTGACTACGACTTCTCTCTCATGGCTTTCTTTAAATAAAATCAATACAGGCACAGTTTAATTCTAGTAAGGTACATGGAGCAAGGAGAACAGAGACATTGGGGAAATTATTTGATAGAGCACAATGCGAGTATCAGTATATGTGACATTAACTATCACTCAGGCACATCTGAAAAAGCTTCAATATCCTCTATGAATATTCCTTTGCTATTGCTTCCGAATGCAGGCTTTTACACACACACACACACACACACACACACGCCCCGCCACACACAAATACATACACAGTGTGTGGTTATATGGGGAGAATGAGCTCCATTATAGAAAAATGCTGAGAGTGGGATTTGGAGAAACAGGATGAAGTACCTGATTTGGAATCTCTAAACACGGACACAACATGACGTAGAAAATTAGTGAGTTGTTCAGCACTCTTCGAATTCTGATTTTTGGGTGTGATGTCCTCATGGCACCAAAGTGGACCATATGCCCTTCAACAAAACACACAAAATGCCAAAAATGTAACTATCGTTTTGCATTTTTAAAACCATATACACAGTTCTAACTCCAAAGGTACAACATACATTTTTTAAAGTTTTACATATTAATTTGGTGGTAAATTTCAGTCTTCTAAAGCGTAAGAGCATACTCAAAACAGAACTAGCTAATTGACGGAGACACACTTTTTCTTATGTTTTACCCACAAAATTAAAACCTCTCAATTCACCAGGACAGTGTTTATTTAGCACATAGTAGGTGCTATGTGTTTGTTAAACAAAATGATATAATATGTTAAATAAAATATAGATTTAGACACAGACTCAATTTCTATGTCTTAGAATTTGCAGAGATAATGCTTTTATCAGGATCACATCATTAGGTTGCCAAATACTGTAGCACCGACTTGAAGATACAACCTCTGTTGGCTATTTGGTTTTCTACAGTAAGAATGGGATGGATCCAGGGCTGAGAATTTTAGAGAACACCCTTCCCAACACTGACAGCAGTGAGTGGTGACAATAGCTTTCTTCTCCACAAATCAGTCAGGTCTCTGAGGTACCCAGTATGGAGGCATCACCAGCCCCTCCCTGAGCTTCCTGTACGTTAAAGTCTATATTGAGTTGAGTGCACACAATACTCTAAACCATTAATTGAAAAAAAAATGCTCTCTCTTCATTTTTTGCTTTACTTGATGCATTAGTTGAATAAAGAAAAATCATGTGAGATACTAGATAACAAATATTTATATAGACTAGACTTCCAGGACTTAACTCACTGAGGAAGGTCAGCATGCCCCAGGTCACAGGTAAGCATGCGTTTATACAAATACTGGACCTCAGGGGACTAGAGATTTGGAAGCCTTCCAAGTTAAATTGTTCCTTACAAGAGCCAGAAGACCTGCAAAAAACAGGCTCGCTCGCAGTTTTTCTCGATTTTGATTTATTATGAGTTTGATCCCTTTCCTATCATGCATCCTTACCGTTTCTGGTTTCTGAATTCCATTTAGAAATGACTCCTTGGACTACAGGAGCAGACAGCTGTCCTCTCTGCAGCTGCCACTGGGTTGACCGTGGCTAATATCTTTGCTTTCCAGAGTGATGTTCTTTGCCAAGTCTCAACTCCCAGATCCTGGCAGCTCCAATAGATGGTGAAAGTCACGCTCACCTCCGGGAGCCACTTCTCCCGCCTCCACCTGCTGCAGGGTCTTTATGCACAAAATCTCCTTGCCTCTCAACTGTGACGATGCCTACCAGTGTCTGCCTTGTACACAGACTCCAGCAGACACAATTTAGAAGAAAGAAGACTTTGCTAGAACTCCAGGCTTGCTTTTCTATCTGTGGTTTTAAAGTGATGTCCCTTTCCCAAAAGACTGACCTGAAAACAGCAGCCCATCTCCTGACCCCTCATTACCTGGTGGTCAGAAACTCAATGAGCTTGTTTGCCTTCTCGTCTGTTTCAGCAGCTGCGTCCACATCTTCAACCTCTTGGGTCATCTGCGGGAGGTTCCCACTGCTGTCTCCCAGACTGATACTGGAGGAGGTGGAACTGGAGCTCAGCCCCGAGTCTGGCACCGGGGAGGACTGGTCCTCTCTCAGGAAGTCAAAGCCACCTGGCGGAAGACAAGGTCAAGGTGGAACTTGCAGGCCGGGCACTTAATGAGGTCAGGAGGTGCGCATAAAGAAGTGTGTAGTTATTTAATTTTGGGGGGAAAAACGCTTCATTCTGGCTATGGCTATGATTAAATAAGACTGACACTCTTTCCCTGCTTACGGATTAATTGCACTGCTGTGTAAACGAGAGTGCATTTGGTAATAGAGGGCGATCTGCTATTTTCTACTCTGGTGTTTTAAGTGACGCTTTCTACAAAAGAAGTGTGTGTGTGTGTGTGTGTGTCTGCGTGTGCATTCTCACACACGTGCACAGGCTGATGAATAGTTCCTCTAAGCACGTGCACCTAACTGTGCTGTTAGTAAATTATTCTTGGGTAATAGACAACTTAAATATGTGAAATGATACCATTTTTGAGGATATCAACACTAACCAGCGATAAGTAGATTATACATAATGTTTTGAGCAAATGTACCCAGAATTGTGAATACTGTGTGTATATTAATATATTTTAATAAAATATGTCTCAAGGTAGGCAAAATAAATATGGTATAAGTAAATACTATACTACAGTTAGCATTCTACATCTCTGGGTAGGTTGTGGGTTTGAAAATGTATACACACGACCATTCCTTTTCTCCTACTTAATAATTATAAAAAGTACATAGTTCTGGTGTGTCTGACAGATATATTAAATTATGAGTAAGAAGCCCTGGGTCTGAGTATTATCTCTGCTATTTAATGTGTAATCTCAGGGAGTCAGGTAACTTCCCTGTACCCCAGTTTCCTATTACAATAAGATGAAGACAATTTTTATCACATAGGTTTTTAGTATGGATTTGAAAGCAACTGTAGTTGAAACTGGGTGTTCAATAAATATTTAACAAATGTTTATAAAAAGAAGACACTTCTCAAAGTTTTGGTACACCTAGTCCATGTGTACTATATAGGGCTTCAATCATTTTACAAGGTCTTGCCTACGGTATATTGTGTTCGCTTTGGTTTTGTTAATCCCCACTCTAAACCATTTTCTGCCACATCAGTGGTACAGTGAATACAAAACTGATGCATTCAGAGATACACAACTTAACAGAGATTACAATTTTCTCATTCTAAGGCCATGTGCTTAACGGAATACATCCCTACCTTGGGGAGCTAGAACAGCCAGTCTTCAGAATCTGTTACTTAAGCATCGTCTACAGTGAAGAGAGTTTTGTGTCTCTGAGAGGCTATTGATGGATTACTTTCAATTAGGTGTAGCTTGGTTCAAAATAAAGAGCTTAAACTGAGGTCAGTAAGTCCGTGCATTTCAGAGTTAATGACTTCAGATTTGTTTTCCAGAGAAATAGGCAACGTCTGTCAGAAGACAGGACAGGGCCCAGGACAGGAGTGCCTAAAAGGTCCTTCCTTTTCAAGGTAATGAGAGAAGTACGTGGTGACTTATGAAATGCCAGCCCACATCCAGTGCCAGTGTGATGTACAAAATAACGAGGTAAAGAAAAGTAGCCCCAGAACTGTCAGTTCATCACCATTTTAAGATATTTTAAAATGTTCTGGTTCTCAGTGAGAACCGCTGGTCAACCCTTTTGGGAACGTTTTCATGAGTAGCTTGGACACAACGGGGTCATTTCTTTGACTCAGCTAATGCTTTCTGTCCTCATTTCTAAGAAGAAATTTTTGGTTTCAAAACAGCAATGATTTTTAATAGACTTACACTAACGGTGCCTTCCAGAAAAAAGTCAGTCATTTAATAGATCCCGTCAAGGGAACTAGAAGGTACACAGTGAAACATCTGGCGCCTTGGTGACGCCTGCTCTTGAGGGGATGGAGATGGTCACTTTTTTCTGCATCTTCCTCCACGGGTGTTCTAGACTCATGCTCTTGGTCAATGGACATTTGAATTTTCAGTGTACCAATAGGAACATATTTAATGAAAACAGCAATCATCATAACAATGTAAAAAGTATATTTGAAAATATTTACTAATGAAGAAAGATTCTGAGAGGTAAGTTCACATCAAGTGAAACGGTGCATATTAACAGTCCTGTCATTTACCACTTAGGGAGCTGGCGGGTGGGTAACAGCACCCGAGAAGTTAATTGGGGCTCCAGTGACACCTCGAGTTATCCTCATACTTGTGACTCTGTCTCAGGTTCCCGGCCACTCCTTCTTTTGTTACCTGTGTAGAGATACTCGGGTTGGTAAGCTGGCTGCACTGTTAGAGTCTTGGCTTCACCCATCTCTCGAGTCTGCAGGAGCACGGAAGCAATTGCATGGAAATTGCTGTTGCAAGAGAGGGCGATCAAGAGGTGAAGAAGCAATTTTTTGCTGTGTTCAAAGACTTCAGGCCGGTAATGGTCCAAACCTGGAAGAAAACGGTGGAATCTCTCAGCATAAACAAATCTTCAGCTCGTTTAGATTCCAGGGATAGTAAAGATTCCAAGATACCCAGGAGGAACATGTTAAAAGAATGTTTAGTTTTCTTTGTTATTGTTTGTGTTACCGACGTAAAGAAGTTGGTCCTAGGCAAAATAAAATGTTTTATTCCTTAAATCAAATGTTCTCATAAAGCACTGATAGACGGACTTTTCTTGACCTCTCCATAGCATCTGACATGCTTAGCATTCCTCTTTCCTGAGATGTTCTCTCCCCTGGATTTCCCTGTTACTGCAAGATTCTAATTTTCTCTCTCTCTCTCTAACTGAACTTTTGAGTCTCCCTGGCTGGCTGGTTCCTCTTCCCATTTTTTTGCTCTTGAGTATTTTAAAATCTCAGTGCTTGGCCCACCATGCTCTACATTCTTTCTCTCTGTGCACCGACTGTGTCTCATGGCTTAAAATTTATCACGTCGAACCAAAGACCCACAAAGAGGCCCAACTTGTTTTGGATATCTTTATAGAAATGGCACTGGCAAGGTACCACTCTACACTGTAGTGATAGTACAATTTTAAACAATGACTGATCAGCTAGAATTTTAGAGATGTCACAGAAAGACAGTGAAAAACGGAAGAGACTAGATATTTTGGAAATGAGGAAAAGCAGGATGTCCATGTAAAAGGAAAGCTCTGTGGGTGACTTCTGTAGGTTTTGGACCCTATTGGCTAGAATTCCTCTCGGTTCCAGTCTTACCTAAGAAGACAGCATGGAGTAGCAATGGGAGATGAAGAGCCCAATCTTCTCTTACACTGTGATCCACCACCATCTCAGTCATAAAAATGACAGCAATATTGCACCTAATCAATGAAATGATGAAATTAATGCAACTTCGGAAGAGGATGAAAATACACTGATAGATCATTAGGTCACAATTACATCCAACTTGTAAACCTTGTTGAAGAATTATGTAAGGCCCTTATTCCAGGGAAATGGAGTTTCACTTCTGACACAGCACAGAGCTCTACGAGGAGAAGAAACTTCAGCTGAGCTAATTCACATAATGGGGATTCTACTAGTTACTAGGCAATAAGAGCTGAGGAATGAAGAGAAACAGAAGACAAGGGCTCTCTCTTCAAGCTGCTCACAATCTAAAAAGCATAACAGAATGAATACCCATACCAAGGTGACATCACGGAAAAATTCAGGGGGCTACAAGGCAGCTTTGCACCCTGGTTAATGGCTGACCAGACTCTGCCAATACGCTGGTAGCTGCAGATCAGGTTAGCATGTTCCCTCTGATTTCAAAGGTCATTTCATTTGATGGGACCTGGAATCCCTTTCCCTCTTTTCACAGGAAGAAAAGTCCGTTCAAAGTTAAGTGATCATTTCCTTCTACCTGTACATGCTACTCACCTGTGGAGTGGTCCCCGGGGAGTGATGGTCTCTGGAAGGTAGTCCACCAGGGGGGCCCAGCACCCTCCAGTACAAGGCATGGGTAAGGGCTGCGGCTGTTTGGTCTCCGTAATAGTCAACAGCCAGCCAGTATAGGGAGAAATTGGGTCATCTACAGAGTGAGAAACACAAGCGTGCTTTAGTTTCAGGCAGAGGAGGTTTTTATTTTCCCTACTTGACTTTTTAGAAACTTACAAATTCATGCTTGTAAAAATAACTTTCTAACCATTCCATTTGGTGAGCATGAAATTATATGATCAAATGGGTTGGAATTACTTGATTACGTTTCTTTCATTTCTTTGTTTCTTGGATATCTAATTTATGGTGATTCATTATAGAGTGATTAAAAATATGAAAATATAGATACACAAAAAGAGAAACATGAAATCACGTGAGTTCCCATCACTGTGACAACTCGCTCTTTCTCTGATCTCCTCCATCTCAGTAAAGTGCGATTCCTTATTTCCAGTTCGCTCAGGACAGGAGCCTTGGAGTCCTCCCTGACTTCTCCCTTACATCTCATATCCAACTTCTAATCATGATGATCATGATGGTGGTGACAGTAATAATTAAAATAACAACATCTGAACTAGCATAGTGAATGCTTACTTTATGCCAGGCACTGGTCTATGCATCTCACATATTAATAACCCAATGATGGGTACCTATTATCCCTATTTTATCAAGGGGACGCTAAGGTTAAGTAATTTGTTACCATCCACATTATTCAGTGAGCTCTACCTCATCACAAATCTAGGATACGACCACCTCCATCACTACTATCCTAGGCTAAGCTCCCCCCGTCTCTCCCTGCTTCCCTCCTTGCCCCTCTACAGTCTGTTCTCTGCAGAGCAGGCAGAGTCATCCTTTTAAAACAGAAGTTCATTCAGAGTCCCTTCCTCTGCTTACCACTGGCCAGTAGTTCCCCTTAACACTCAAAACGAAATCCAGCAGCCCCATCAGGGCCTTTAAGGCCTGACAAGATCTTTCTCCTGTTTCTCGGCTTATCTCCTTCTGCTGTCCCCTTTGCTCACTGCCCGCCAGCCACCCTGGCTCTTCTGCTGTTCTGTGACCGTGCCAGGCGCCGTCCACCTACCGTCCACCGCACAGCTGCAGGGTTCTTCCCCAGATGGCCGCGTGGCTCACTCCTTTACTTCATGCAAGTCTCTGCCCAAGTACCACTTTATCGCAGAGGATTTCTGTGACCACTGCATTTAAAATCCACCCCATCCCCAATCACTTTCTCTCCCTCTCTGCTTTAGTTCCCCTGCGGCACCGATTCCCCAGCGCTGACGGCTTCCCCCTCCTCTGCCTCTAACACAAGCTCCCTGAGAGCGGGACTTTCTCTGTTTTGTTCCTAGTACACAGAGCAGTATCTGGCACGTCGCAGGAGATCAGTACATATATATTTTGAATGAATTAATGAACTTCCTCAACAAAATATTTTTCAAGTAAGCAGAGCAACAGATCTCATGGAGTTATTTTTTAAAACGCTCTCAACCCAGGCCAGTGGCATTCAAGACAAGCCTCTGCACTTGGGGCCACGTGATATGATCAATGCATATGGCTTCAGACAAGCTGCTTAATCCTGGGATAGACTTTAGTGTATGAAGAGGAAGGACGTTTTTATAACATCGTTAGGCAGTTTCTCCAAAATACAGTTTTGTTTGTTTGTTTGTTTTGCAGTACGTGGGCCTCTCACTGCTGTGGCCTCTCCCGTTGCAGAGCACAGGCTCCGGACGCACAGGCTCAGCAGCCATGGCTCACGGGCCCAGCCGCTCTGCGGCATGTGGGATCCTCCCGGACCGGGGCACGAACCCGTGTCCCCCACATCGGCAGGCGGACTCTCAACCACTGTGCCACCAGGGAAGCCCTTGGTTGCACTTTTGAAGGCAGTGAGAGGTAGCTGATTCAATGCTACTGGTCCAATGCAGGACGCTGGTCTTAACAGTTAGCAGAGCTGATGGAGGGGATGCCTTCCTATGGCGAAAACTGAGGCTCCAAACCCACACAGGGACTAGAACCAAGCACAGCCCACTTCTCCTGGGGTGTGAGCTGAGGGAGTCTCCAGGGGTTAAGACCAAGAGTCACCTCAGAAAGTGACTCTTGACTCTTTCTAACACACAAGCAAATGAGCAACTAGAAACCTGTCACTCTATGCCATGAAATGTGCTTGGCCACATTTTTAGCCCAGAAAACATTTTAAGCAGGTATAATAGTCACTCAGCTTAGTCCACTCGGTAAACTACCTACAGGGTGCATCACCTTCAGCAAACTACCTTCTTGAATAACTGTCCAAGGTGAGTTAGTTGCAAAATGCACTTCTAAATAATCAGTTACTCTACAAAACTAGAAAGGGGAGCAAAACTGGGAGAACACTGAAGAATTAAAAAAAAAAAAAAAAAACTTGTGAGACTTCTGTTAGGAAAGGACATGCTATTTTTCGTTTCTGATGTTCTCAGATATATATCCAGTCAGCAAAAATGTGCTGCGAGGGATTAAGCTGACCTAAAACTGATTTTCTACAGTTAGGCCTAAACTGCTAGGACTCAGCTGCTATCCAACTTAACTAGTTGTGTCCTTATTGTGGGGTTACAGACATTAGCATATGGCCTTGGAAAATAATCCAGATATGTTAAGTAGTTCTGAAAAAAAAAAAGCTTACATAACGTTGGTAGAAAACTGCTTTATAGACCGGGTTTAAATCAGTTTGCTTGTCCATTTTACTCAAGGTGGTACGGTTTTTTAATAAAAAATACACTTAGGAGGTACACATCACCTTGATTTTTGGATAACCCAGACCATGAAGCCCTGGGCCACGAGGTCTCTCCTGATCCCTTCTCACTCTTCTTACCCTTGCTGATACCCTCAGGGATTCAGGGAGGAAATGACTGCCCTTAACATATACCAGACGCCTGGCCATAAGGTTTTGGAATTGAGCCTGCTACCTTTTGCTTCTCTTGTGGCATACTCTATCCATCACTGGGTAGCTGGAACCAAACATGCATCTGGGAGGACCCAGTTACCCAAGTCCTGAGGGTATTCGTCCCTTATTAGACACACTGCTTCATCCAAGACAGCCAAGGTCAAGTTCTAGTACTTGAATGCCTGGGAAAGGATCTTAGCATATAGTTTATGTACTTTCTGTTATGAGGATCTGTTTGAGAAGCTTGATTCCATTTTCTCTTTCAATGAGGAATTGAAGATTTGAGCTCTCAGCACCCAAACTACTTTTCTGTGAACTCCAATTTCCCTCACTAATATTAGTAACCTTGTAAAGAATATTACTGACACCTGACTCAATTAAATTCAAGTTCTGTACCCAAAATTTCCCATTAAAATGCTGTTTATGCTGGTATGACAAATTTATAAACATTTCTGGGTAAAACAGAGGCCATAATGATAATACTAGACTACTCTTTATACCTTATCTGCATTCACAGTAGTCTTTCTTTCCCTTTATAAATACTTCTATTACTTTTTCTTTTTGTCCCTAAAGTCAGTGATCTGAGTTTATATAATGACACAACTATTACCTTATTTTGTTATAATTATCCCCTGAAATTCACTATTTTAAAATATGTAAGGAATATGAAGTTTTAATACCAGAGGGCTCTGAAGATGTATTTTCAAAATGATTGTTACTTTGTTACAGCATTTTCTACCAAATTCTTGGTCCTAAACCCAGAACAAAGAGATATACTTTGAAGGAGTCAACTGGCCAAAGTGCAACAATCTTCCTAATGTAAAATCCACAGTCACAGAGTGCTTTGCTTTGTTATATCTCGCCTGTCACGTTCTGGGGGAGTCAGGATTTGACTGCCTAACTTTTTCATGATTCAGTTTTTCTGTCCTCAAATTCTGTGTTACCAAATATTGCACAGCAATGACTTTTCTTGAACCAACAACTCCATTCCTCAGGTACTGCTCTCCTCATCTATAAAGTCTGGTCCTGCCTAGATTCAACTGTTTGGTGTCTGGATGGCAAAGCCCCTTGATGGGGCACAGAAAGGAGGGAAAATGCAAAGAGCTTTTTTGTTTTTCCCCCCCTAATCTCATACTGACCTTTCTAGAAAAAGGTTTTATAGGGACATAGTTAAAACTTAACCCAAGTATGGCAATATAGATGGATTTTAGACATTCCTCCAATTGGTATTTTGAATGGTGGAGAATTGCCTATCTATATCTGCATTAAGGAGTAAAGTAAGGGCAACTGAAATGTGGTGTCATTAGAACTGCTAAGCTCTTACCCCACTCTGCACATTTCCCATAAGAACAAAACAACTCAAAACAACCACTACAAAGGCCCAATGCACTGACTTACAAAATGAACCTAACTCATGAGATATCATATTACGATTTCCACCAAAATAGACAAATAAGTTCTACCAGATAGTTTACCGATTTCCTTAGCATACCTAAATGTCACTGGGAGTGTTCTTTGGTTCCAGAATTTCTGTAACTTGTGAACAAGTAATACCCATCACCTTCTGAGTCTCTACACAACCTGTCCAGGGCTTAAACAAAATTAATGAATGCATTAACCTTTTTGGTTTCTCCAACGTCCCAAGGTACAATGAAATTTCTGTGATAATTTTATCTCCCAGTCTGGCAAGGTTTTCACTTGGCCACTGAGACTGTGCCGTTGAGATATTCAATGTGAAAACAAATCTATCCTGGGTGAGCTGACTCACAAAGCTTAAAGGTTAAATCCACTCCCAAGACAGGTCAATAAATTGAATGGAAACCTTTGTTTTCTCATGAGACCATTTCTTACTAGCCTTTCCCCAACTGCATTACCAAGGAAAAGGGCCAAGAATACAAAAATATGGCTTTAGGTAGTAGCTTGAAGTTTTAACAGCTTTGATTCATGCACTGCTTGGCTTCTTTTTACCTTTAAGAGGTTGACTTGCCCATCTACATAGTTGGATTAAGTGGTTACTTAATACTTATGGGCCCCTTTTTAGTGGTTAGAACAAGAATAATCAAAATACTCATTTTTTATTCTCCAACCCTTTGCCTTCCATCTGATCACCCCCCCACCCCAGCCTGTTGGTACTTACTTTTATCCTCGTCGTACGATCCTCCAGAGCTATTGCTGTATCTCGACTCCAGACGGGTATGGGCTCTAATGACGTTACTGAACCTTCAAATACAAGAACCGTCGTGAGATACTGACGTGGGTTTGTGCTGTGACACAGAAAAACATACTATTTTGGGGCAGCTAGTTCTCATGATCCTTTTCCTAAAAGAATACTGTAAAAAGTGGTGGCGCAGTGGTTGAGAGTCCGCCTGCCAATGCAGGGGACACGGGTTCGTGCCCCGGTCTAGGAAGATCCCACATGCCGCGGAGCGGCTGGGCCCGTGAGCCATGGCCGCTGAGCCTGCGCGTCCGGAGCCTGTGCTCCGCAACGGGAGAGGCCACAGCAGTGAGAGGCCCGCGTACCGCAAAAAAAAAAAAAAAAAAAGAAAAAAGTGTACACCAAACACTCCTTTTGTCCTCGAGAGGGCCAGTGGTCACTCTTGCTCAGGAGCACAAGTTCAAACCTTGAAAATAAACATTTTAAGACTAATATTTGAATTAAACTAGAAAATTATATCATTTGTTTGGAAATAAAATGGGCATGATACTGAATAACATGAATCCTTTACTCACATGGTAACCTGGCATATGGGAGGTGGTCAAGAAATAATTGCTGAATGATTGAATAAGTGAAAGGAGACAGAATTGGAAATAGTTGGAAACAAAAATAGTTTCATAACAAATTTTGGACTTAACCAGCTTTAAAGTTTTCCTTAAAGTGTTTTTAGGAAAAGGTACTAGTTGAGGCATGATATAACCAGAGGGACTCTTTCTGTCTGGTCTCTCTTGTGGCTTACGAAGTAATCAAAAAAAAAAGAGAAAAAAAGGTTGAAGTATAATAACTTCACATACATTAACTCATTTAATCTCACTCACTCAACTTTGAGATAAGCATCATTTACTTTGCAAAGGAGGAAACAGGCCGAGTGAGGCTAAGCAACTCATCCAGTGTCAGGCCGAGGAAGGTGGCAGTACAGGGATGCTTTTATTGCCGTGTTGCCTCCAAGAAGGGGGGGGACGCGAGCTCAGGCTGAGCTCTCGCTCACTAGCTTGGTGACCCTGGGCAAGTCCTTTACCTCCTTGGGGACCCTGTTTCCACACCTGCCAAAAAGGAATAATAATAACACCTCACCATTTATTTCACCCAACCTTTTGTTGGGACTGCTGTGGGAATCAAAAGAAATGATGTGAGAATTTCCAAAACTCCAAGTCGCCATCCAACTATAAGGTATTAATTATTATACCTCTACCTTGAATTTCTAGAATGCCTTTTTAGGGTACCAAAGACTTACAAATCAATAGCATTTTTACCATCTAAAGAGCTATAAGGTCAGGCAAGGGTGTGGATGAGGGGAAGTGTGGGTGAAACGGTACGTCTATATTTACTTTACATAAAATGATACAAAGTGGGTTTTGTCTACATTATTGACTGGGTGTTCCCTCCTAACTGATAGCAGATCAACACTCTATTTCCCTCTGGAACACTAGAAAATACACGGCTATAGCTGTCCTCATCAATGTATGGAGAAACAGTGATATTTCAGGAAAATGTACTGGATGTACCATTAAGATGCTACCTCGTCCCAGGGTATAACCTCAGAACACTGCAATGATGATTTGAATTTTCTGAATATAGAAAGGTATTGAGTATAAAGCCTTTGGTTTTATTCACTCTGTAGATATTTGCAGCAGCTTTTTTTTTTTTTTTGGTCCTGACGAGCCACCTTTCTCCCAGTAACTTTGTATTTCAAACATTCTTCATTCTCTTATCTTTTGGGCTATTAATTTGTGAATCCATAAAACAGAAGATAGAGGACATCTGCTTAGTTTCATATAAATCAGGCCACGTAATTGTCTAACTGGTACTTATGAAATTGGAAAAGTGACAAACCTATTACCTTCTGAAGAAGTTCTACAATCATATTTATGCTGATAAGTGCAAAGATATAAACAGCATATGCAGAGCCCAGACATCACTCAACAGGGAATCAAAACAGGGTGATGAAAGAATTCCACATCTGGAGATTTCCACAGGACAGAGAGCTTTGCAGCCTTCCTAGCTATTCAAGAATTGTGATATACGTCGGTTTTACAATCGTGCTCGGGAAGGCCAGGCAGGGAAGAATTATAGAAAAGATGTCAATTCTTCTCTTTTCCTTTTGAGATAGATCTAAAGGATTGCTAGGAGGCGTTTACGAGGTCAAGATGAAGGGGAGGAGCAAGCCCCTTCCAGACTATTCTCCCTATTCTGGAGAAGGTTGAAACCACAGAGCAGGGAAGTGTACACTTGGCAAAAAGAAAAGGTAAAAAACTGATTCCCAAGAGTAAAATCTGCTGTGTTCATTTGCTTTCCTGGGTTGAAGAAAATAATTTTGGGTCTAGGTCCTAGAGGAATTCCAAGGACTAAGTAGACTGAACAGTCTTTTAATATAAAGGTACATGTCTTAGAAATGTTATCATAAAAATAGCTCTGCTAAGAGAAAAACGAGAAGCACAAAGTGTTTCCCTAAATTTTCTCTTGCTGATTTTGCTCAAATTAATACTTACACAACTTTCTGTGGGTTACTAATCTCTACCCCTGTATCAACACAGATCACCAGAAACTTACATAGCTGAAGTTTATTGCTTTTAGTTCCTTATGAACAATCCTTTCGTGGCTTTTATCAATGGTTGATGTATTAAAAATACTTAAACGGTTTGTTTCTGCATATTTTACGAACTGTTATTTTAATTAAAAATATGTGTTCACTTTATTGTTTCATTTTAAAAACTAGATGATAAATACTTCTTAGAGCTGAGGAACACTTATTGAGTAGCTTCCAGTGAATTGCTTTTGCTTGTTTACTTTTTGATGTACTGAAAGTTACAAAATTTGCTCTATTTTTCTTTTCTTACTTTGACTATTGAGGAACTCAATGTTAGGTTAATATTAACTTTTAGTAGTTCTCTTTAGGACTTTTGACATAACTGTCTTACTTTCCTTTTAGCTTGACTCATTCTTTTACCCTGGTTTTACTATAAGTTACCTAAACTTTATGTCAGTAGGTATGGTATTATTAAATATTTCTGAATTATATCTAAGAACGATTAACTAGTTGTAAAGGACATGGCATCAGGGCTGCCTCTTTGCACAACTCCATGGTGCCCCCTGGAGCCCAACAACGCATTCTGGTGACTGGTACCCCCAGGAGTTGTGTCACACAGCAGCCAGGTCATCGGTATTTGTGACCAAGATTATCTCTGTAGGCTCTTTGTCTAGAAGGATGTAAAGAACAGAGTAAACAACTGTCTTGTGTAATGGGGTTAGTAAGAGGGAGGGAGAAAGGGGGGCTGGAGGGTGTTTGGATAGCTTATCCACCTCTGGGGCTGTGATGTTTCTCCAATTTTCATTCACATACTGAATAAACATTTTAAGAAATGATTACTATGTGCAGCATAGTAGGGTAATCACTGAGGATAGAAATATGTATAAGAGCTACATAGTCTGTTTTCTAAGAATGAAAATCTAGTGGTTGAGACACAAGTATGCTTGCAAGTATCTATAAGTCAACATGACAGGGAGGAAGGCGGTAAGTAGATTGCAGAGAAAAAGGACACTTTAGGCTGAGGGCACCGTCTACCTTCAAAGAAAAGACAGACTATATTAGAGAAATAGCATAGGTGGAATATAGGGTCAGTGGAATGATAGTATCCTTTGTGATAGAACATTCATATAGGTATGACCATATATATAAATATGACCAGTTAACCTACCTATAGGTAGATAAACAGATATAGTCAGTGTGAAATAACAGATGTGCACAAATATGTAAAAATGTGGGTAGCATCAGGCTTTGTAATGGCCAACAGAGATGTGGTGATAGAGCAAGAAAGCAAGAGATAAACAAGAAAGCCTAGTACAGATATTCTCTGGCTTCTTCATTTTAAAGGCTACCACTAAAAATTTAGGCAGGACACTCAGAACTCTGGTCCTAAAGGGGCCTTTGTAATGAGATGTTAATGTATGGAAATGTATCACCTTTCTACCCTTAATACAATTAAGATGAAAACTTCAGACTACACATTAAATGATAAGAATGTTACACTCCCACCAGAAAGTAGAAATATCTTTAGAGAAATATGAGATTTTTTTTTTTTTTTTTACCATGAGGGAGTTTTCCGAAGAAGGTACTGGCAAATATAGATGAAAAAGTAACATGTTAATTAATAACCTTGTACTGTCATTGATGCATAGAGTATGAAAATTATCCGTTTCTGAGAAAGAAAGGCCTCTATTAGAGAACTGTAAAGGAAAAGGTCTATAATTCATGACCTACTGAGTTAGAGCTTTTGATCTGAAGGCAAGCTCCCAGGATGAGCATCTGCCTAAAGGCAGTGCAGCCAGCCAGTAATCAACATGTTGAGGAATTTGATAAATGCCTAAATTAGAGAATGAACTTTCAGAACTCCAGCCCCATGTCAGATCATCTTCCAGCTGTAGCCCCTGATGTATTCTCGTGTACAGGATGAAATCCTGAGGATGGTCATGAAGCATCTAGGGGCTTTTTAGGCTAAATGAATTATCTTCATTATTTGATCCACTAAATTTTCTCCAGTATGAATTTGTGAATATCTCATCCTTGTTATTAATTTCTTAAGGGTTCCCCATTATTTTTCACTAGAAAATATTCAACCTAAGGAGTTTTCAACACCATGAGAATCATTTTAATTTTCAAATTTCAGTCCTGTTATCTCTTTTGGTTTGTCTCTCTGCTCTTCACAACCAACTGCAGGAAATGGTGATCTAGATTTTGCTTATTTATGGGTAGCTCCTAGACAACGTGAAGGCAGAAATACGAACAAGAGAAATATTACCATTAAAGAGCTAACAGGAAGGGGATTGAGACTTCTTTTAGACAGTGTTCTTGGTTAACCCAGATGTGACAGAGTAAAGGTAAAAGAAGAATGATGATGTTTCACAGAAGTCACCCCAAGATAACTACTCTGTCTCTAAGAAATTATTCAAGACCCAGATTTGAACATTTCACGTGGAAATTCCCTCTAACTCCAGATGGTCTGTGCCCACTAGCAGAACAACTTGTGGTTTTTATTAAGCCCTGGGGTAAGTAGGCTTCAGCCACCAGAACAACATCTCTCTTAATCTTTCTCTCCTCTGGCTTTGCTCAGCAGGAAATTGTTATCTTTAGGGATATACAGAGTGGAGTCTGAAAGTCAATCTGTGTTTCTAAAAAACAAAGAAGGATGCGTGTGTGTGTGTGTGTGTGTGTGTGTGTGTGTGTGTGTGTGTGTGAAATTTATGAAGCCCCACAAATTTTCCTAATGCTTTGTATAGACAACTGCTGAAAGTTAAGCTGGATGTTAAACCAAATTTGTGCACCAACCTCTCATCAGATTCTTTCAATATCTTGCTTTCCTCAGCGTCTGGGAAGCCGTCCTGGCCAGCAACCACTGTATTGCTGCTGGAGGTGGTTCCTGTAGATGGGATTAAAGAGCAACACTTAGAAAGAAATACCTGCGCTGGGGTCAAGCTCAAGTCTCAAGTAATTCCAGGAAAGGATTTCCTGTAAAATCTGTTTGTGAGATTCCTTACATCTTCTGCATAATCTCAGACATTCTAAACAACCTTCCAAGCCTGCCCCATTGAAATGGAGAATCCCAGACATCTGCTATGGTCAAACCAAATTCCTCAACTCTCTTATAAAGCGAGGCTACAACATTCTTGAAACCCTTTCTTCCTGGCTGCTTAGGTAACAAGCTTATTTATAGTGGCCAGCCCTGCTGTTAGCTCCTTTAGCATTTCTGGGTCCAGGAGTTAATAAACGAATGTTAGTGAAGCATTTCCAAGTTCCTAGAGCTTCTGATCCCTAGGCCACTGCTTCTTTGCAAGAACACTGCTCTGGCAGCAGGATGTGAACATACAGAGGGCATAAGAGACCAGAGGAGGAGAGAAGTTTGAAGGTAGTTACAGCGTTAGGTGAATTGAAAGGAAGATAGCATCAAGGAATTTGAGGAGGGTGGTATATGTTTCATAAAATGATGCTGAGAGACCAATTTATCGAAAGTGATAACACTGGTCAGGGGGCATTTTAGTAAACCCTGGGAGAATATTAGCCAAGAGAATTCCATCGATACGAGAAGGAAGGTCCAGAAATGAGATACCTAAATGACGAGTGTCCACTCTAAGCTCAGCCTGAAGCAAGAAGCTCTGCGCATACGAGTCCCTGGCTCCCAGCTATTGGTTATCCTTACAGAATCATCTCATTAACCAGACAAGGCCCTAAGAGTCTCGGCTATCCTTAAGCCACCTTTTAAATGAGTGTATATGTAGGAATAAGAGAAAGCAACAAACACACACTCATATCCTTTCAATGCTCTACATAAAGGTAAATCCAGAGCTCCACGACAAGGTGTCACCCAGCCGCCTGTCCCCTACCGGAGGCTGCCGCCGAGGCCTTGCTGCTGGCCGTGAAGCGGTAGAAGGGCGCGTTGTCACAGTGCTGGACGATGGGGTTCACCGGCTCCGTCTGCTGTAGCTCAAACAGAAGCTCCTCCATGGTTTGAATGGTGTTATTACGGCACAAGTATATGGCCACCTTTTTAATCTGAGACGAAAAACAGAACACAAGGGATATTTTCCAGAGCACGCCCGCAAGAATGTTAGGCTGTCGGCAGCGGAGACGGTAACCCGTTCATTCTGTTCACCACGTCATCCCCCAGGCTGTCGACAGCGGAGACGGTAACCCGTTCATTCTGTTGACCACGTCATCCCCCCAGAAGCGCCCACCCTGATGGAGCCTCCTCCCCTCGCAGGAGGAGTCAAGTGTCTGGGTTAAAACTCACCTCCTTTCACATGCACAGCTGATAGGAGTGTGTGGTTAAAGGTCTTACCTTCCCTAATGGCTGAGTTTACAAGAGTTACTCTGGGGATAACTTGTGGGCTAAACACAATTCTATCTAAACTAAAAACTTGCCACGTAAGGTCTTACCTTGAGAAAGTATTTTATTTATACAGAACCATGGGGGAAAAACTGCTAGCTGTTTCTGTTAAAAAAAAAACCCCCAAAACTCAGTCTCCTGCTACCCAAGAAACAAACGAGTCTGAGCTGTTTGCATAGCTTTAAGTTGAAAAAATAACCCTGGAGTAAAGCTCTGCATCACCATAGCCCCCAAACCTGCGGCACGTAAGCTGCTGTAATGCGGCTGATGTGGCCCGGAACAGCAGGTAGGCACAAAATCTCTCAGAAAAGCAGCCAGCACACAGATGCCAACTGAGTCAGGGTTTTTTTTTGTTTTTTTTTTGCGGTACGCGGGCCGCTTACTGTTGTGGCCTCTCCCGTTGCTGAGCATAGGCTCCGGATGCGCAGGCTCAGCGGCCATGGCTCACGGAACCAGCCACTCCACGGAATGTGGGATCTTCCCGGACCGGGGCACGAACCCGCGTCCCCTGCATCGGCAGGCGGACTCCCAACCACTGCGCCACCAGGGAAGCCCCTGAGTCAGGGTTTTAAACATGTAGTGGTTTTGTTGATCACCTCACCTTTAAATACAAACACTAAGTGGTGGGAATCTCAGCAGGATTTCTCTTTGCTTCTTTCTCTCTCTTACCACCTGCCTTTGAAGAGACCAACTGGGATATTCTCCCTTTTTATTGTTTTAAGAGCATCAGGATGTAAACATGAAACACTTTATTAGTAAAAATATAATGTGTCACCTAGTTTCTCTTACATAATGGGTGGGTCTAATGTTTCTAGAAGACAGATTTAGGTAATTGTTAGAAATACGTCTACGCCTAAATTCATAGGTTTCCGTGTCCAAAGTCTTAGAAAGGGGATGACAGAGGTGTCACTAGGACACTAGTCTGCATCTAGAGGGGCGGAAGGGAACTTTCACGTAATGTCTAGAAAGCTCACAGGAGATTAGCGTGACTGATGAAATCGGACATCTCTATTCTACTTGGACCAAAGAGCACATTCCGACTTGCAAACCGCTGATGGAACCACCGGCAGAATAATGACCACTGAACGTCAGAGGGGCACTCACATAGGGCAGGAGAAGCGTGTCGCTGCTAACCCCACACAGGCTGATCAGGAACTGCAAGGTGATCCTCAGGTTGTTGCTCCATTTCTCGTTGTTGGCTAAAGCATTCCAGGCATTTTCCATTTCTGGGCCAGGAACTTCATCTCCGTACTGTAACCAACAAAATAAAAACCGGCTCGGGAGACACACAGAAAAAACGTGAGGACGCAGAATGTCCGATTAAAAGTCATTTTAAGGGTCACGGTCATCTCCAAATCATAAGAAGGGGGGAAATGGCCATTCATCAGAAAGATGCCACTTTTTAGGAATTTATAATGCACAATATTTATTCACATGATTTTTCAAATGTTAGGATGATGATGATTAGGATCACGATTAAAACTGTGGTAAAATAAACATAAAGTTTCCCATCTTAACCATTTTTACGTGTACAGTTCACTGGCAATGAAGCACGTTCACACTGTTATGAAACTGTCACCACCAACCCCACCCTATTTTTGTGACTTTTAATGGTAGATGACACTTCCCCCAGGTATAATCCCGGGTTTCCTGGGATGTGGGAGCACAGGATGGAGGCATGGTTCCTCGGAGTTTACCTTGGCTGTCATGTACATGAGGTTATTCAGCACCAGGGACGTAGCTTCCGGGGAGCCCCAGCCATTGCCTTTCAGCCCGTGAGAAGCCGTCCCCTCTCCTTCCCGGTCCTTGACGTCGTCCTCTGGGCTGCTGGGACTCGAGCCTGGGAGGAGCAGCCTGCTGTCCACCAGCTCGATGTTGTGCAGCCAGGGCAGCAGGTAGGTGAGCATGATCTGACGCCCGTTCGGGTGCGTCGTGGGAAACCGCTGGCTGACCTCTATAAAGGGAAGGGCAGTGACCGAGAGCCATGTCATCTCATCAAACTAAACCGGAAGATGAACAGCAACTGACAGATCCAACAGAGCCCTCCGTTTACAAAGCATTTTCATATACAGCAGCTCCCCAAGGCTTGTCCTCAAGACCCTCACTTCTCAGCAGGTGCTCCGTGGAGGAAAGTGAGAGCACAGCGGGGAGAGCACAGGCTTGGTGGGATGGGATGGAAGACCTCCTGGATTCAGATCGACTGCTAGTGGAAGAGGTACGTTAGGGTGGACAAAACAGGGGACTTGGAATCAGAAGGACATGTGACCAGATCCCATTTCCTCAACCTATTAGCTGCATGAGACTCTGGGATAGTTCTTTAACCTCTCTGTTCCTCAATTTCCTCATCTGTAAAATGGGGCCCATCAGGTCCTGCCTTGGGCAATTGTGAGGATTAAAAGATACCATCACAATGTGTATAATATACTCAGCACAGTGCCTGTCATCCAGTAGGCTCTTAATAAACAGCAGTTACGATTATTATAACAATGACTTACCTCTCAACTATGCCTATATTTTACAAAGTGCCTTGCATGAAGCATTAGCTGTTACAAAGTGAAATGCAAACTTCCAGGAAGAACAAACCCAGCGTGTGGACTCATGTCCGTGGTGTCTACTTGAGAACTGACAGCTACGTGGCAAGTGTGCTTTCAATGCCACGCTTTGTTTTATGAAACAAGGAGTCAAAAGGGTAAAACTATATGACCAGCCCGGTCATCTCACCATTACTTCCTCTGATAGCATTTTTACATTGTTTCACTGCCAGCAGCATTTAATTTTACAATCTGAATAAGCTTTCTATAGAAATAAAAGCACAGCTTTATGTATATGCTGCAAGTTCTAAGTCATCTCCTACTTCTAATATTTATGGAAGAAACTGTTTTATCCTAAGGGAAATTAGAAAGCTTGGCCTGATGCATTTGCTATTCCAGTGAGGTGTGTAATCTCATTTGGAGAGCTCATGCCTGCTACACAACAGAACAACATGGATGCCAGGAATTATACCGAGATAATCCACCGCGTCCCTGAAACAGTAGCTTTAATTGATTTGGCCCTTTTCCTGAAATTAAAATGACAATTTTTTATTTTGAAGAATAAGAATATACTTAATTCTGTGCACAATAATCAGACATGTTATGCTGTTATATTTCACACAGGTCAAAATTTCAAAATTTACTTAATTTCTAAACTTACATGAATGTGATGACTGATACCATGGATTTTTATGACACAAAAAATTTATTGGGACTTTGGAGAGAAATAAACCTTTCCAATCAGACGGACAACTGCTTTAAGAATACCTGTTGTCTTTCAACAGCAGTATAAAAATCTACGTAGCAATAAGCACCTTCTATCATATTACTCATTTATGTAAAATAAATTTGTGTTTATAGCTTTATATCTATAAAATTTATAAATAATTTGCTTATTTATGTTTATTTTATCTTGTCTGTCAGACATAAGGTCCAAGGGGGTGGGGATGTCTGTCTGTGGTATCCCAGGCACCTAGATCAGGGCCTGGATGTTTAGAGATGTTTTAAAGGGAAAAGAGAAAAAAAATGCCATGGCACACGAACAACCTCTCATTCACCTCTTTAGAAACAAATTAAATAAACGGTGAGACAATGTCAGTGGGATCCTGTATACATTTGCTGGCTTTTGGGAGAGACCTGAACAACTGGCCTGGCTACGTACAAGGAATTAAGTCATCTGAAATTACAGGCAGTAAAAATCTCACCACAGGGTTTTTGATGGTAAAGGCAGTATAAACAAAAGCGAGGAATCTATTAAAACCTCATTTTTCCATGTTATTTTTAACAACTTATTCCTCATAAATCAAAATAGCCAAAAGGTCAGTTCTTGACAGAAAATTTAGCTTGAACTTGCAACTCATTACATGAGCTTCTTTTCTTATTAAATTTGCTGGACTGTTTATCTTCTCTCTCCCCAGCTGTCAGTCTCTCCCTCTTCACGGGCTTCTCCCTCTCAGCCAGGAAACAGGCTCGAGTCTCGCTCATCCTCTGACTCTGCGTCCTACTACAGCCTCATCCTCTCTTTTTCTGCTTCTTTTTAGCCAAGCCCCTGAGATCTGGCTTCTGCCGCTACTTCTCCATGGAAACTACCGACAGTTACCAATGAACTGTGCAATCCATAGGGTAATCTTTAGACCTTATCTCCTGGGATCTATAGGAATGTGGACTGCTCCACTCCGTCTCCCTAAGTCCTGTCTTCTCTAGGTCTCCATAAAACACACCTTCTAGGTGCTCTCCTTCTATAAACATGCCTCCCTTCCCTCTCTGCTCCCTCGCCCTTCCTTGGCCTGGTCCTTAGAAGTTGGGGGTCCAGGTTCTTTCTTTCACTCTGTACGCTCTCCATTCGGGACCTCATTCATTCCCATGGTTCTGACCCCTCTGGTCTTCCGTGAGTCACTACCGCTGGCCTTCCCTTGACCCTGGCCTGTCTATACTCAGGATGTCCAACAGACGCCTACACTCAATAGCCCAAACAGAGCTCATGATCTCTGCCTTGGCCTGACCTCTTCTCCCCCAGTCGGCTCTCCAGGTGGGGTTATCACCACCCATTTCCCAGATATGGCACTAGGCACTCCCTTCTGTGCACTCCGCCCAGTAGCTCTTGACTCTGGTCTCTCCCCTCTGCTCTCACTGGGCTGTCCGAGTTCAGGTCCGCTTCATTTCCTCCTTGGACTACTGTCATCATTTCTCAACTGGTCTCTTCTCTCTAGATTGGGTGTTCTCTAATCCATTCACCACACTGCAGTCAGTCTTTCTAAAATGCACTCTGATCTCGTCCCCTCTCTTCTTGCTTGAAACTGATGAGTGGCTTTCAAAATCCAAGCAGCTCGCTTGGATGCCCTTCCTGTTCACAGGCTTCTGAGGGGTTTCAAGGAGCACGTATGTGGTCACTGGCCTACAAACTCCTTAGGGTACAATACAAGGCCTTCCAAGATTGACTTCTGCCTCTCTGCCTGTCTGTGACCATCTCAAACGTTCCCCCTTCCCTGCATGTTGTATTAGCCAAACTGACGACTACATAATCTCTCAAATGCATTATTGTATTTTATGCCTCTAAGCCAATGCGTATGATATTTCCTTGGCCTGTAATGCCGTCTGCTTGCCAACTGCAATGTCAACTATTCATCTGCTTGCAAATGTCTACTCTTCTTTCAAATTGCAGCTCAGACATCAACTTCTCTGGGAAGTCTTTTCTGATACTCCTGGCCCAGTAACTGATTACTCCCCGATCTTCCATCTCATACAGAGAATGTGCTTTTTAAAAATTGTATCATAATCATAGGATTGCACAGATTTATTACTAGACAATGAAACTTTGATGGGAGAGGCTGTTTAATTCACCTCCGTACTCCTAGGATCCAATCACAGTGCCTGGCATACGGGTGGCACTCAGATCTTGGTTGAAGTGAATAAGAATAAATTTTAGTTTTCCAAGAAGAAAATTAATTTATCAAAAAGGTTTTCCTTGAGTCCTTCCACTGTTTCAGGCACAATGCAAGGATGTGACTAAGTCTGTTTCAGATAAATGGATTTTCCAAAACATGATTCACAAAGATTACTCGTAAAGGTGTGCCCCGATTCAAACTCTCAACAACGGATACATGTAGCATTCAAGCTACAAAATACCACCATCACCACCACCAGGAAACAACTTACGGCAATTATCTGTATTAGAAGTTATTCCACCCATATTTAATTTCTCTGGGAAATTTTACATACACAGGGTATGTAAAGTATTATGATTCATCTAAGCATCTTCACATTTGCCCTATGTTTATTTATACCTACACTGTTTTAGATAAATACACTGTTTTAAAGACATTCTAGAATTTACTTTTATACGTAACCGAACTTAGCCCAGAGTAATTTTGAGCTACAAATTTAGCATCAATAATTTTGATTCTAAATTACACTAGAATTTAAAAAGTAAGAACACTTAGAGCAGAAATGATCACACATGTCATGACTGACTATCCCATGGTACCTGAGAAGAGAGGGAGAGTGAGCTCGGGGTACATCCTGGCCAGTTCGCACGACAAGAGGGCTAGTGACACACTGTACAGGGGCGGCAACGGGCCATGTGTTCCATAGAGAATACTTCCTGGTCTTTGTTCAGCTACTTTCTTCGAGTACACAAAAAGCTTTGCTTCAAGGATCTATAAAGAAGTAGTGGGAAAGTAATAAACAGTATGAAACGACATTGGCTTGCTATCTCAGGAGTATTTATATTGAATAAAGTTTTGTAATAAAAACTAATGAACGAATATTTTAATATTGTATTAAAGGTAAAGCATCGGCTGCTTCCTATGTTTACAGAAGATTAGGTAATTGTTTTCTCACTCATCATATCCACCGGTGAGATGCAGAAATAAATAAATACGTATCAATAAATAGCAATCCAGTAGATCAACTACCATTTCTATTTTCTGTGCTCGAGGATGGAAATTTCAACGTAGTCAAGGATACGTGCCTGCATGAGCTGCATGGAGAGTTCATAAATCTCTCTGTTGGTGTCAGAAGCCTTGAATAGAACGAGGTTTAACAATGTCACTATGTCAAAGGGATAGTTCCTAAAAAAAAAAATAAACAGCATAGTTTAGGAGACAGCCTGGCTAGTAATCTTGATAAATCATTACCTCTCAAAATTCTACATGGTACACTGACCTCGGTCACACTTACTAAAGACATTCCCAAGCCCATGTGGCCATTCCCCCACCCCCCTCATTCTTTTGCTGTTTATTAGCAGGTGAAGGGAAATAGCTCTATTTTGGGTTAAAACTGAATATAGTCACACCAGGATAAATGAACACAAAAGTCTATCTACTGCAAATAGATTTCAATGAAAACCAAATACAAGAGGAAAAGAAGAAGACAATATGTCTAAATTTCTCAACAGCTCACTGACTTACTATTTTCATTCAATCTATCTAAATTTATTAAACACCAAACATCTATCAGAAACGACTGCAAAGTACAGATGATACTAAGTTAGTAAGGCTGGTGCCCTCCCCTAAGGAAGGCTTATGGTTTAGTTAGGGAGACAAACTATACAGTCTAGTTATGATGAGCTGTGGTGGGATTATCCACAGCATGAAACAGAATCCCGACATCAGACTTGGAGTTAGAGGAGGCTTTTTGAAGTAGGAAACAAGTAAACTAAGCCCTGAAGCGCCAAGAGACATGGTAATTGTTAGCAAGGCCATGGAAGGGGGAGCATGGTGCAGAGAGAACACCATTTTGAAAGGTTATATATGAAAATACCTCTCCCCCGTTACACAGAATTTTAAACATAAATGTAATTATACTACCTACATGTATTGTTTGGGGATTCGCTTTTTCACTGGACAGTGAGGCTCAGGCTTTCTAGTAGCTGGACTGTGTTCCATAGTATGGACGTACCATAAATAACCACTCTTGTAGTGGATGCTGTGGTGTGCCACCTAGATCCCCCTTCAGGACTGAGGCACTCAGTCTCCCACTACAGTGCTGCAGTCTGATACCTTTGGCTGAATAGCCCTCTGGGAATTGCCTAGGCCAACGTCATGCCTAGTCCCCAGGAGCACCCCTGTGGGATTGGCTGAGGTTTCTTTCCTCTGCCCAGTCCTGTGTCCCTCACTTCCCCACAGATGTTGATCTCAAGGGCATTCCCTCATAAATTTCCTGGACTCAAATCTCCACCTCAGAGTCTTGCTTCCTGGGGAAGCCAAACTTTGACATGTGTCGACGGACATTTAAAGGTTACTTTCATTTTTTTCACTATGATAATACCACAAACACCACATGTGCAAGAATTTCTTTAGAACAGATTTCTAGAGGAGGTCATGCAGGGTCAAAGGGCACATTAAAATTCTGACAGATACTGCTATATTGCCCTCCAAAGTGGCTTTACCAATTAGCACTCCCAAATGATTGCTTTTCTAGAACTTTAATTTTAAGTGAGCAAAAATGCATGAGGTTGATGTGTTAGGTGAGAAACTGGGCAAAGCCCCCAAATAATGGTGGTGAGGATGATGATAAACAATGGATGACACTTATGTTATGATGTGCTTACTTTGTGCTAGTTATTGTACCAAGTCCTTCATCTAGATTTGTTATTTAATCTTCACAACAAGCTTGTGAGGCTTAAAGAAGTTAAGTACTTGCCAAAGGTTAGGGAGAAGTAGTGGAGTCTAGATTCCATCCTGGATTTGTATGACTCCAAAGAATTCAAACACTTATCCACAGTGCTATCAGCCTCTTGGACACCTCACAATAGATCATTTCATGGCCAGGCTAATTTGGAATTCTTACAAACTGCAGTATCTGGAAACAGACCTTTCTGACTGTGAAAATAGAAAGGTAACTTTCTTCTGAGCCCCATAGTAGCAAGACATCTTACCTACATTGCTGTCTCTGACACTGGGATTTAATACATATGTTTTTAATATAAATAAACACTGGAAACTACTAAGGATCACTGGGGATTTAAAGGCAGTAGAAGGGTAGACGAAGCCTCCCTCTTATGCAGGGCTATGCACTTGACTGAGTAATTAGGGAATTCAATTAGCTGCTTAAGACTGAGCTACAGAGTTTAAGGGGAACAACATTGAAAGAAATAACACAGATACAGAAAATGAAAGAAACCCAGAGAAGGAAAAAATTAGAAAGCTCTCAAATGAGTACAAGAGCATAAATGAAACATCTGTACTTAGATGTTTAAAATAGGCTTAGAAACCAAATGTCACATTTTTCAGTATTTAATTATTCAATGTAGGCAGTGGAAGGGTAAAAGAAATAAAGACAGCTGTGCTCATACAGAACAAAAATAAAATGGTAGGGCTTCCCTGGTGGCGCAGTGGTTGGGAGTCCGCCTGCAGATCTGGGGGGCGCAGGTTCGTGCCCCCGTCTGGGAAGATCCCACATGCCGCGGAGCGGCTGGGCCCGTGGGCCATGGCTGCTGGGCCTGCGCGTCCGGAGCCTGTGCTCCGCGGCGGGAGAGGCCACAACAGTGAGAGGCCCACACACCGCAAAAAAAAAAAAAGGTAAAATAAATATGAAAGGTAAATATGGTTCAGAAAGTAAACAAGAAATAAAACTGTTTTTTCTATCAGAAAGAGAGGAGATTTTGAAGAATTTGAGAAATACCCACTAGCTCTGGCTTAGAACTAAATGACGAAGCTCAGAATAATTTTATTCTAAAGAGAAGCAGATTGTACCAGCTGATATGATTACATCATAGCTCTTTGCCTCCAATAGCTGTTGAATAATAATAGCGTTTACAGGGTGCTTGCCATGTGCTAGACCTTAGGTCAAGAGATTGGTTTTATGTAATTCTTACCCTAACCCTATTATCACTCCTATTTCACAAATGAGTAAGCATTTGTAGTAACTTGTTCAAGAGCACACAGCTCAATGAGAGGCAGAGGTAGAATTCAAACTCAAGACAGTACGTTTCCAGAGCCCAAATTCCCAAGCTCTGTGCTCTCCTGGAATTCTCCAGCTGAGTGACACAACCAAATGAGGCTCTACGTCACCAGTTAGGGAGTATGACTGAGATTCATGAATCATAAGCTTCCCTTGTCTTCCTGGGCAATAGGTGGATGCTATTCCCTTAAGAAATGTGGGGCATTTACTTTTAAGGATTCAAGTTTGCAGTGCCTGATTTAAATGAGCAAAGATTTATAGACAGGTAAGGCAAGGCAGACGTGCAGAGAACAATGACAACAAAAACCACCTCCAAAAATAAACCCAACAAAATTCTTTAAAAATTAAAACTTTGATCTTGCATGTAATTCTAAGGCATCTATTAACTATATTCTAGAAGTATGTTACAGAGTAAGAGTAAAAACAATGGCATTCTTAAGTATTTAATTAAATATTAAGAGAATTCTGTTGAGTTAAGCTAGTGATTGGAAGCGGTCTATACTTTTAATATAGAGCATATTATTTACCTTGATTTATAACCTTGGAAAGCCATTTAATCTCTTTCTCAATTTCTCTATCTCTTCCAAACTGATATAACTTGGAGTTGAGGGGAAAATTAATAAGAACACATACAGAACCCAAACAGTTATTTGAACTAATGCTGCCTGACAGGTGAGCTATTTTCTTTTGTGCTAAATTATAGTACTGAGCTGCATTTAATAGACTTTAATCAAATATGAAACATACCTTATGAAAAATGCTTCAAAACTAATATTATTAGTTCTACCATCACTTTCTACTTTTATACTCACTTCCCCTGGTCCTATTCACTTTCCACTCTGACTTCCAAATCTCTCAACGTCACCAGAGTCAGATCCTAGTTATAGTTACAGTTATAGTTTTGACTGGAGACCAGCAAGTTCACAACACACGCACGTGTACACACACACACACACAGAGTCATTTGGAGAAATAAACTAAAAAGAAAAATGCAGAGAACCATTTTCCCCATTATCACAGCTCTTGAATATAAGGATTGATATATTCACTACGTAAAAATTGCTTTAGTTCTAAAACTAAAGGTAGAAAATTTTAATCCACAAGAGCATTTTTAAAATGTGAAATCTTTTAGGTATTTTAAGGTCAGTTATAAGTGGTTCCTAAATAAATGAGTCTGCTTATAAACTGTCATATTCCTACAAAAATAAATACAGCATATGATCATTCTCATTTGACAAGGAAGAGGTAATTCTTTTCTTTACAGGAAGAATTCTTCACTTTAGGGTATGTCTTGTTGCAGGAGTTACTGCACAGACACCTTGTTTGAGGAATTTAAAATATGATCCAGTTTATGTATGATATTTTAGGAACAGATTATTTCATAAATTATTTAGGTGTTTTTTAGAAGCAAACTTGCAAAAAACAAAGTCTAAAACACCAGAATTGCTTTTGAAAAAAGTACTGAAAACTGAAGTGCGAGGACCGTGCAAACAAATCTGGCGGCTTATCCACACGACACAGACTGAGAACTTACGGGAAAAGAGGGCAAATTTAAGCCACAGCTGAAACGTGAAATTCTGAACGTGCCCTGTGATGAGAAACGACCACCATTTACGGTCACATGTTGGCTACGGCCTTGGCAGGAGGTTGCAGCCATGGCATTGCCTGGCCCTCTGACCTTCCCTCTGAACAGATGAGTGTTGTGAAGTAAGCTGATAGGCGATACGTGTTTAAGAAATCAAAATATTTTACGATGCTATCTTAAAAAATCTACTCTAAACATAGAGGGCTTTATAGCCTAATGTTTTTGTGACTGAGATATTATTGGAATTGAGACTATATTGCTAAAGTCATAAAACATTTATTTGTGCTCCCTAAAAAAAATACCTAGATTTATCCAGAGGAATGCAGTGTGATATTTTATGAGAGGGCCATGCAATGAAATAAATGTGACTGGGATAGTTCAAACCAAGTTCACTGGGAGAAGGGCAGTGAAGAGAGCGAACTTTTATTACTCTCATTTTTGTCAAATGAATCTATGGTCTAAGTCATAGATTCTAAATACATTTTTAAAAATCAAAGAACAGAAATTTATTTCTAGAATGCTGAAATACCTGAAAATAAAACAACACTCCAGAGAAAGAGACTCTTATAAAAAATGTTATTTTGGTAATATCCAATAGGATAAATAAATTACTTAGTATTGCTAACATCAAGAAATAAACCAATGGAAAATCAGACAGTTTAGATTACGTTCATCTGATATGACTTTTATGGAAGTTAACATATATATATAATAAAAATTTAACTACTAAGATTATGGAAAACGAAAGCTTTAGACATGAAATGTCATCTACTATCTTTATAAAAGAAAGAAAAATATTAAAGAGAAACTTGCCTCTTTAAAAAGCATGTTCATTTTAGGTTGATTGAAAGTAGATGTCTTCTAAAATACTGTTCTTATTCATTTAGAACCATAACAGGTTGGAATTTACAACTAATTTACATTTATTCCCGTCACCCTGTAGCTCAAGATAGCTATTTAAAATGCAATATTTAATTAAAAGGGACAATCAACAGCCTATATCAGTCCTTTCAAAAATAAACTTGATGACATAAATCACAGCAAGGTCCTTTTTGACCCACCTCCTAGAGAAATGGAAATAAAAACAAAAATAAACAAATGGGACCTAATGAAACTTCAAAGCTTTTGCACAGCAAAGGAAACCATAAACAAGACGAAAAGACAACCCTCAGAATGGGAGAAAATATTTGCAAACGAAGCAACTGACAAAGGATTAATCTCCAGAATTTACAAGCAGCTCATGCAGCTCAGTATAAAAAAACAACCCAGTCCAAAAATGGGCAGAAGACCTAAATAGACATTTCTCCAAAGAAGACATACAGATTGCCAACAAACACATGAAAGGATGCTCAACATCACTAATCATTAGAGAAATGCAAATCAAAACCACAATGAGGTATCACCTCACACCAGTCAGAATGGCCATCATCAAAAAATCTACAAACAATAAATGCTGGAGAGGGTGTGGAGAAAAGGGAACCCTCTTGCACTGTTGGTGGGAATGTAAATTGATACAGCCACTGTGGAGAACAGTATGAAGGTTCCTTAAAAATCTGAAAACAGAACTACCATACGACCCAGCAATCCCACTACTGGGCATATATCCAGAGAAAACCATAATTCAAAAAGAGTCATGTACCACAATGTTCATTGCAGCTCTACTTACAATAGCAGGACATGGAAGCAACCTAAGTGTCCATCGACAGATGAATGGATAAAGAAGATGTTGCACATATATACAATGGAATATTACTCGGTCATAAAAAGAAACGAAACTGAGTTATTTGTAGTGAGGTGGATGGACGTAGAGTCTATCATACAGAGTGAAGTAAGTCAAAAAGAGAAAAACAAATACCGTATGCTAACACATATATATGGAATCTAAAAAAAAAAAAAAAAGGTTCTGAAGAACCTAGGGGCAAGACAGGGATAAAGACACAGATGTAGAGAATGGACTTGAGGACACGGGGAGTGGGAAGGGTAAGCTGGGACGAAGTGAGAGAGTGGCATGGACATATATACACTACCAAACGTAAAATAGATAGCTAGTGGGAAGCAGCCGCATAGCACAGGGAGATCAGCTCGGTGCTTTGTGACCACCTAGAGGGGTGGGATAGGGAGGGTGAGAGGGAGACACAAGAGAGAGGAGATATGGGGATATATGTTTATGTACAGCTGATTCACTTTGTTATAAAGCAGAAACTAACACACCATTGTACAGCAATTATACTCCAATGAAGATGTTAAAAAAATAAAATAAAATAAACTTGAGCTGCCTTCTCTGGATTTCTAACACATGATAAGCTCTTCCTTGGGAGTAGCTTTTGCAATATGGGGAGGCTTCATTAACCCTTTCGTCTTAGTTATGAAACAACTTCTTTCAATAAATCATAGAACTGAAATACTCCACTGAGTGACTAATTTACATAGCTAGGGCACTGGTTTTAAAAGTACAATCCATGGAATCCCAGGAGACACATTTTCCTTTCTTTTTTTCTTTTCTCAAGGTTTGGGCAAGAGAAATTTAACATTTTTAGGTTGCTTCCCGAGTTTAGTTTGGTCTCAAAATGGCTGAAGTGCTTACAGTTCATACCTTTCACAAACATTTCTAGAAATTCCTTTAAGGTATCTTTACCATTTTCAAATCCTGCTCTAATACTTCATTATAAATTTCCAGGCAATTAAAAAAAATTTCCAGTCTATAACTACAAACCATTCTCCCAGTAGAATGAAAAAACAACGTAGCTGTAAACTTAGAGGGAATAGGCTATCTGCTGGGGAAAGAGAGGCCATTTTGTATTTCCTTAGAATTTACTCTGTTCAAATATCTGCAAAAACAGTCAGCTCTCAATTATTCATACGATGAAGAGTAACCTTAATTGCACTTGCCGGTGCCCAGTACCTTCCACTTAAAGAATTCGTACCTGCTTCCACACACAGTTGCTATGGCTTTGAAGCAGCCGGATGCGAGTTGGTAGGAACCAGTGTAGCATCGGTCAATTGCCCAATTGAAAAGATTTATTTGGTCAGGATTTAGTTCCAATAGCAAGACAACAACTTCACAGCCAAGTTGATGAACCTGAACACATGGAGGAAAGCAACCATTCACGCTTAATGAAAGATTATTCAAGGGAAAGACACAAAATCAAGCTTAGCGAATATCAATTGTGTAAAAGGAAAGCAAACACTAAACATTTATCTTGATTAGTTTTTATTCCAGGAATTCCTCTTTAAGAGGATGCAATGTTGCAACTGAAAACTGAAATGTATAAACTAAATTTGACTCAGTGTAAGTCTGTCATATAGGCTCCACTCATTCTCGATTTTTAACTCTGAAAAGGTGATAAAGACTTCATTGGCAATGTTTCTTTTTTGTATTTAAAATATTTTTGAAAAATACATGTATTTGGTTTAAAAAATTTAAATATATGAAAGGAGAGCCTTCATGAATGCCAAGTCTTTTAAGGAAAAAGATCAGAGGGAATATGTTTATGAGGCTTAATTACTAAATATACGGTGTACAGCTTAGCTGGCAATCTTTTAAAAAGAAATACAATATCAATAAGCTCTTTTTGATCGGAGACTTTCATATGAAAAGATTATCATAGATAGAATTAATAGGATCATTAACTGATGATTCTTGAAGCTACTGTTAAATACTGGATGGTCCCATTTGTCCAGGGCAAGCCTGGTGTCTGGAGGCTATATTCCCCTCAGAAAGTAACATTTTCCTGCCTCTTCCTGAAGTTGTCCATTCTCCTGCCAGTAGCAACAAGGTGGAGAAGGAAAGATTATGCCTTGTTTGTTCTTATATTATAGGGTATGGGCCCAGATGGGAGCTATATTCTTTTCCTTTCTTTTGCTTTTTTTTTAAACTAAAAATCTTTATTGTGTACCAAAATTACCATTTTTTAAAATTAATTTTTATTGGAGTATAGTTGGGGAGCTATATTCTAACTGGATGGTCAAATATCATCAACCTAGTTCCCCATGGGCTTAAGTACTTAGAAGCAGATAAAAGCTGGTGATACCATTGCAAAGGACTTAAAAATAACATCTCATTAAAAACTTAGTTCAACTTGAAAGAAAGTCAGCAAGTTTTTATTGTGCTTTAGAAACTTTATAAAATGTAGATAGTATAATTCACAAGTAAATGGTGAGTTATGTTAACTAAACACACTAGTGTGAATACCAGAAGAAACCAGATCACCAGCACCACTGAAGCCTGCTCTGTGTATTCTCTTCATCACTAGCCTCTCTTCCTCAAAAGTAACCACTATCTGGATTTCTACCACCACTGGTTAGTTTGAGCTGTTGTGAACTCTGTGTAAATAGAATTATAGAGTATATAATTTTGTGTCTTTCTTTCACTCAACTTATGTTTAAAAGTCATCAACATTTATTCGTTTTCATTGTTGTATAGTATTCTAATTTATGATTGCTCCACAATTTATTCATTCTACTACTGATGAACATCTGGGTTGTTTCCAGCTTTTGACTTCATAATACTGCTTTGAATATTTCTATACATGTCTTACATTGCACATACTGGATAACCTCTTTTGTAAATTGCTTAAGTCTCTTGCTCATTTTTCTATGAGTGTCTTTACCTTATTTATTTGTAGAGGTCCTTTATATATTCTAGATAAGAAGTCTGTTGGCTTTATGTTGCAAATATCTTTTTTTACTCTACAGCTAGCCTGTTTACACTCATAATTGTGTCTTTTGGCGAACAGAAGTTATTAATTAGTCTCCCCTTATGGTTAGTAATTTTTGCATCCTATTTAATAAATCTTTCCCTAACCCCAGGGATTAAAATAGCCTTCTGTTTTATTTTCTAGAAACTTCAGTTTTTCAGCTTTCACATTTAGATCTACAAACTATTTTTTTTTCAATTTTTATTTTATATTGGAGTATAGTTGATTAACAATGTTGTGTTAGTTTCAGGTGTACAGCAGGGTGATTCAGTTATACATATTCATGTATGTATTCTTTTTCAAATTCTTTTCCCATGTAGGTTATTACAGAGCATTGAGCAGAGTTCCCTGTGCTGTACCGTAGGTCCTTGTTGGTTATCTATTTTAAATATAGCAGTATGTACCTGTCAATCCCAACTCCCAATCTATCCCTCCCACCCCCCATAACCATAAATTCGTTCCCTAAGTCTGTGAGTCTGTTTCTGTATAAACTATTTCTTCTTTTTCACTCATGATATCTTATTTTTTCTCTTCTAAAACATTGGCTAGGATCTTTAGTATAATGTTGATAGAAGTAATGAAAATGGGCTTCCTTGGTCATTCTAGTCTCAGAGAACACTTTCAATATTCACAATTTAGTGTGATGTTTACTACTAGTTTTTTTTTGTTTTTAAAGACACCCTTTATCAAACTAAGGAAGTTCTTTTTTATTCTTAGTTTCATTAGTTTCTCTTATGAATGAATGTAGAATTTTATTAATGCTTTTTCTGCATCTATTGAAATGATCAGATGATATTTCCTTCTTGCGACTTTAATATAATTAATATACAAATGAATTGAACGACATTTGAATATTAAACCAATCTTGTAGTTCTTGAATAATCCCAACTTGATCATGATGAATCATCTTTTTAATATATCACTGAATTCAATTTTCTAATATTTTGTTTAAAGTTTCTGTATCTATGTTCATGAATGAATTTGCCTTTTAACTGTCTTTCTTGTTAAATTCTTGTCAGGTTTTAGTATGCGGGTCTCATAAAACATGTTGAGATATGTTTCCTCTTCATCTGTTTTCTCTTTGAGGATTTGCATTAAATCAATGCAATCTGTTCCTTAAATGTTGAATTAATCCATAAAGCCATCTGGTCCTAAAGTTTTCTTTGTGGGAAGACCTTCAATTATAGATTAATTTTCTTTTTTACTTATATGACTTCTGATTTTCTTTTCTTCTTGTGCTGTGTTTTTCTAGGAATTTGTCTATTTTATCTAAATTTTGAAGTTTATTGGCACAAAGATGTTCATATGTTCTCTTATTTTTAATATCTGTAGCATCTGTAGTGATGTCCCCTTACATTTCTGAGGTTGGTGACATACACCTTATCTCTCTTAATCAGACTTGCCATGGATATACTAATTTTATGAGTCTTTTAACAAATTCAACTTTTGGTTTAAATGATCATTTCCAGTAATTTTTTCTCTTTAATTAGTTTCTGCTCTTATCTCTATTATTTCTTCAATGTACTTTGAGTTTGATATGCTATTCTTTTTCTAACTTCTTGAAATGGATGCATAGGTCATCAGCTTTTTTTCTTTCCAATATATGCATTTAAGGCCATATTCTAAGCAAGGTTTTATTTAAAACCCACAAGTTTAGTGTGTAGTGGTTTCATTATTCTTCAGTTAAAAATATTTTTCACTTTATATTTTTATTTATTCTTTGACTCATTGGTTATCTGGAAGAGCATTTCTTAATTATCTTTTTTATTACTGATTATTGGTTTAATGCCATTGTGATCAAAGAACAGAGCCTGTATCTTTCAATCATCTGAACTTTGTGGAGACTTGCCTTATAGCCTAGTTTCTAGTCAATTTTGGTAAATGTTACTGTGTTTTTTATCCTGATGCATCATAGTGTAATGTGAACAACACATAAGCCTTCAGTTCTGTGGCTGATGTGTGAAGAGACTGTGCTGTGAACAATGCTTAGACAGGTCAGTAACCCAACTGAGGCAGGATAACCAAGACATTTAAAAACAATGTATTTTTGGCTAGTACTTACTCGTAAATCTTGACAAGCCAGAATGTTGTCAAGCCACTTATACAGGTAGCCATCTGGGGAAAGGCCCACATTGTCAAACACTGGGCCACAGCACAACACTGCTGACATTGCCTGATGACAAAACAGAACACAACCTGGGATGACTGAATGGTACACAACTGACTTTAAAACACATACTACTAGATTTATAAATGATGAGGGTCTTTTTTAAAAAATATACATTTATTTATTTTTATCTTTGGCTGCGTTGGGTCCTTGCTGCTGCGCGCAGGGCCTCTCTAGCCGTGGCAAGCGGGGGCCACCCTTCACTGTGGTGCACTGGCCTCACACTGCAGTGGCCTCTCCTGCTAAGGAGCATGAGCTCCAGGCACGTGGGCCTCAGCAGTTGTGGCACGTGGGCTCGGTAGTTGTGGCTTGCAGGCTCTAGAGCACAGGCTCAGCAGCTGTGGCACAGGGGCCCAGCCGCTCCGCAGCATGTGGGATCTTCCCGGACCAGGGCTTGAACCCCTGTCCCCTGCATTGGCAGAAGGACTCTCAACCACTGCGCCACCAGGGAAGTCCCGATGAGGGTCTTTTAAAGCAGTTATTTCCACAAGATTTTAAAGTATTCCTTAGTAGATTCAATAAAAAATACCAGATTCCCAATTTTGTCTCTTTTTATAAGAGTTAAAACCCATAAATTGAACTTTGTAGACATGTAATTTTATAAATCTTTATAATGAAAGGCTGAGATATTCAAAACAAAATGACCATTTCACAGAACTTAAAATAAACTTACCAACAGCGACTTCAAGTGAATGAATTCTGCTTATGATAAATGTAGCTTTTCAAATTTTGTTTTGATGACAAATATTTAACTAATATACTGAACCAAAAAACTTGACAAATACTTGACTGATACACTATGAAACCATAAATTACTAGATTACATCTTCCTTTAGACAATGAAACTAAAGCAAACTATGTAGAAATAAATAATTGTGATTCTTAATCAAAGATAAAGAAAATGAAGAATATGAACTTTAGTTCCTTTGAGGTGGGGAGAAAGCAAGAGAAGGGAAGATCTTGATTCACTTTGTAATCCGTAGGTCCAAATGATTATCAGGGCCATGGCTTATATTAGCTCCACAAAGTCAAAAGTCAACGTGACAGTTAGCAACTCCTGGTATATATGACTGAGACAATATACAGTTAGTTTTCTAAAGGAAATTAAGCTGTAAGGAATAATGGTTCTGAAAATGTTGAACAGTCCTAGTAGTGTAGAAACTTATTTCTGGGAGTCTTTAGGATAGGAGGAGACTAAAAAGGGAATATATATATTTTAAGCTGGAAATTAACTGGCAAGGCAGTTACTTAAAGGGTAAATGAGCAAAAACTATGGTTTTCATATAGTAGAAACCTTAGATAAAAGTGGGATCTTGGAAAAGTTTCGCATTTTGAAATTGTGAACACAATCGGAATATTTACATGTTTATACATAGCTAGCTATTTTGTTTATGTATGGATATTTTAGAATTTATAGAGTAAGCTTATGTATTTATATACGTGTATATATTTGAGTTTTTTTGCGTGTGTGCTTATATTTTATCATGTCATATTATATTATTTATTTTAATCGTATTTAAGGCATGGTTGTTTAAGGAAAGAGACCATCAATCTGACAGAAGTCATTCATGAGGCAAAGGTGACCTACCTTCAATGCACAATACTGGTATCTTGTAATCTGATGATTTCTATCACTGTAACGATCCAGAGGAGTGAACATAATGCTGAAGGGTCCTGCCCACTGGCTGAATAAGATGAAAAGATGGTGCCTCAGGCTTTGCTGGGGGAAGAGAAATCTTCGGTGGTGAACTGGAGAGAAAATAGAGCTAAGAGTCTACTAGACGGAAAAATACAGTGAATACAGTTTACGTTGCTATTAGGCATGATCCTTAAGTTTTGGGGAAAGGAGTAATTTCGTCTTCTAACTCAAGTTTTCTTTACATCATGAAATAGGTATTTAAAAAGTCAAGCTTAATTTTCTTTCCTCTCCTCATGTTTCAGTCAACAGCACCTTGTCTCAGAGCAGAAAGCAGAGATAGAAGATGGACTAACAGACCCTGTTTTCTAAGCATTATCTAGAGAAACTGCAACACCTGATTACACGTAAAACGTTCTCTTGACTGCTGCTGCATCTTTAGGAAGAACTGTGAAATACAACGGATAGACTGTCTATCTCAAACAAACATTCTTTAACTGAAGAAGGCAAATCTTTTTTTTTTTTTTTTTTTTTTTTGTAGTACGCGGGCCTCTCACTGCTGTGGCCTCTCCCGTTGTGGAGCACAGGCTCCGGACGCGCAGGTTCAGCGGCCATGACTCACGGGCCCAGCCGCTCCGCGGCATGTGGGATCTTCCCAGACCGGGGCACGAACCCGTGTCCCCTGCATTGGCAGGCGGACTCTCAACCACTGCACCACCAGGGAAGCCCAAGAAGGCAAATCTTAATTTAGGGTCATCAAAAATGAGGAGGATTGGTAAGAATGTTTTACAACATCATAATGTTAAATCATAATGAAAAAGTAGAAACAGATGAGCTGCAGCTTTTTGTAATTATGTCAAAACATTTTAATTCCAGCAATTAATTTTTATACCAAACTGACCAGCTATTTTTATTCTCTATGCTTCTATTATATGAAAATGTTTCAGACCCATTTGTTCTATGAAAAAAATCCCAATAATACAATTTCTTAAGCTATATAGAATTCTATATATAATGTGTTGACTGGATAGAGTCAAGAGCAGGAATATTGCTGAGATTATATGTTCACAGATTAGCACAGTGAGAATGAAAAAATAGAGCCTTTGTGAACTTTCCCTCTGAATTACTTCCTTTCTATGGAAATCATACAGGTTCATTTTCAGGTGGGAACCAAAACAAAGAACAGAAATAATGACGAGCACAAAGCCAAAGTTAATTTCTATTGTTGCCCTTCCAACTCTGTGCTGCATGCCCACGATCTGTTCCAAGGATTTCCAAACAAATAAACGATCCCATCCCAGACCTGCAAACAGGTCAGTAGGTTTAAAGAGGAAAGCATAGTAACGAGGAACACAAATGATATTTCAAGCACAAAAGGTAATTTGCAGTGATGCATCACTGTACCTGGAACGCGCTGAATCAAGTTGGCAACCATGGCACTAAAATGTGCCCGGATATCTTTAAGAATTTCCACTTCTTTATCATTTTCAGCTTCTAGGAGCATGCGGGTCAGGTCCACGTATTCTAAGAACAAAGCTCCAAGGGCTAAAGTATCCCGTTCTAAGGCTCCGTTGGTGCTGGAATAAAAGGAAATTAAACTTGTAGATGATTAGTCTTGATGTCAAAGCAGTGCATCATGCTTCATGGAAAATAAGATTCACTGTTAGAACTCGCACACTCAATTTGTCCTTGACGTATATGGAGTGTAAACAGAATATGAAAAAAAACAAGGTTTTTTGGACTTTTCTAAGTAAAAGTTAAAGGTAATATATTAAAAAAAAAAAAAAAGACAGAACGAAAAAAAGAGAGGCAAAGACATCAGTTTGGTGAGGAGAGACCAACTCAGTAGAATTTCCACCCTACCTGTCACTTATTACGCCAGCATCAGCCAGAAGTTCAAAAATTCGAAGTAGCTGTAGCCTTAACAAGTCTCGCCGTTCTCGGCGTTTTTTGTTCTGTGCAGAAAGAGGTAATACCACTTATAAACATGGGCACGATAAAGGAAGATGTCATCTAGTCATTTTCAATTTTCTAAACACAAAGGACAAAAAGTATTTTTCTTTCTTCCTAATCCTTAGAGAAAATGCTTGCTATCACAGGTTATGAGAGAAACAGATCACAAGTGGGCCAATAAATATCTGTAAGTTGGAAATGTTGAGAGTCAAGAAGTCTCATTTCCTAGAGGCCTCCAGCAGCTGCTGAAAAACTAAAGCATCAGGAAGAAGTGGCAAAGGACAGTGGACGCTAACAGTCCCACCAGTTCTGGTCACAGAGGTAACACTGTTCTTACTTAAATTGCCAAACTTCTGCTACTTCTTGTATCTTATCTACTACATGGGAAGCCTCTTTTTTAGTCTTATTCTATTTTATTTAATTTTTTATCCTGCTACATTCTAAGTTTATCCTTTTCAGAGTTCACTTCAGGGAAGATAATGTTGAGGAAAGTGCTTTATATACCAGATGAAACAAATAATGTTCTTGGCTATTCAACCCCTTATAAAAAAAAGCAAACTAACTACAACCCCAAATTCAATCTTAACTCAAACCTCTTACAAAAGAATATAATATCTTAACATACATATGACTATTTAGGTTGCTCTTCTTTCGTAAGTTGAGGACTTAAAATCTTTTAAAATCGGAAACAGATTATACTAAATACTCAAATATCAAAAATTAATGAAAATAACAAAAGTTAAAATAGTAAGATTCATTGTTAAAAGCATGTTGGTGAATAGTTGAAAGGTACATTTCTACCTCAACATGTCTTTTCTGTCTGAGAAATACACACATTTTATCCAATTTGATATAAATAAAACACTCAAAAATGAAAAAAAACACAACATGTTGGTATGTTTGTATTCTTTAGGGGAAACTATTGGGTATGGTTTAAATTCACACTACTGTCCAAATAAACCAAGGCATTAATTATTATTTTTAATAGATCTTTATTGGAGTATAATTGCTTCACAACACTGTTAGTTTCTGTTGTACAACAAAGTGAATCAGCCACATGCATACACATGTCCCCATATCCCCTCCCTCTTGAGCCTCCTCCCACCCTCCCTATCCCACCCCTCTAGGTCATCGCAAAGCACCGAGCTGATCTCCCTGTGCTATGCGGCCGCTTCCCACTAGCTAGCTATTTTACATTCGGTAGTGTATATATGTCGATGCTACTCTCACTTCGCCCCAGCTTCGCCCTCCCACCCGATGTCCTCAAATCCATTTTCTATGTCTTTATTCCTGCCAAGGCATTAATTATATAAATTCAAAATCTTACCTCTGGTCTTCGTTCCAGAGCCTCTTTCATTAATGGATGAAGTTCTTCCACCAATTCTCTATGAATGAAAAAGGTGAGCATTTAGACTTCATCATTGTTGACACCAAATTTGTCACAAAATATAGCCATTCAATCCCAAATCATCTGCTTTTTAAACTTCGCTTCTGACATCAAAATCTCCTCTGGCCTTTCCATTTCTGTATCATGTGGTGAAATGGAAACTGCCGTTGGCTTTTACTTTGTATTATCTTAACTCCAGTGCTACGTATATAATCTGCGCTCAATACATATTTGTTGACTTGATTTTGATTTAATGTTCTGGAGAGTCTATGGCAAAAATCCCTACCTGAGCAACTAAAACCAACAATATTTTGGAAGTGCTTACTAAATTGAAAGCACTTTGCCACAGGCTGAGGCACTGAAGAGAAATAAAATTGATTGCCTAAACAGAAGAAATTTTCAGTCTAATTAGGGCAAAAGAAACAGGTGTAATAACTATGGCACTACCTTTGGGATCTGTGCTCAGAGGACTGTTGATTTTAAAATAAGGTCTTTTTGGAATTTCAGAGATAAATTCCTTTATTTGAGCTACATGATAAATGCAAATTATGGCAATTACTTTAATGGTGAGGTTCTCATCAAAGCCTTTTCTCTTGTGTAGTAAAACTAAAAAATTTTCATCAGGTTAATACGCCTGATATTACATGTATATACTTCATCTGTCCCCATTTTCTCCAATTCTCAGCTTTATAGCTGGTAATCTAACCAGCTGTCATCTTTAGGAACTGACTTCTGAATTGCTTTGTCAAAACAGACAAAATTAGGAGATCTAGCCTGTGGCTAGGTATTTCGTCTATAGTCTGCTCCATGTCTGAAAATCTTGTATTTTCTGGTAGAATATTTTGTGCTATTAGACATCACCCTCCAGGGAAATCCAAGGACACGAAGGCAAAAACTCTATGGCATTCTGTACTGAAGAACAGAAATCCTGTATTCCATTCCAGACTTCTCCAACACAGATGCTAGAATTTCTTCAAAAAATGGAAATAACGCTAATGGTCTCCTTCATCTAATAGCAATCATTTATCAAATATTTACGTGCATTTTTACATTTAATCCTCTTGATACATCTATAAGATAGATTCTATAATTATACCATTTTTTTAAATTACAGAGATACACTTTATTTTTATTATGACAATTTTACAGGTGACGGAACCGAGTCCCAGGGACAGTGTTTTCCACACCCATGTGGCCAGTAAGTTGCGTAATCTTACTTGCTCCTAGGAGTACTCAGACGGTAAGATATGCAAAAGAGCCTTAGGTTCTTTGGGAAAGACATTAGGTAATTCCAGGAATTATTTTTATTATCTTCTTGTAGTATTTCTGTATGATGCTTTGTCTTAATTAATTAATCAGTGAAAACACTGGTTAACTGGCACTCAAGTAGTCAGAACTCACAATTGCTTTTTTTAAGGATAAAATTTGACTCTATACTGTAACAGATCTTTTTTAGTTGCTTCTAAAATGTCTCGCTAATCTTTATTTTTCAGATAGGGTTTCTCACAGATGCTTGGAGCTTTCCCTTTTCTGTGTATAGGAAAAACTAAGATTTTCTTTGTCTTTATAGGTTTTCGTTGCTAGATAAAATCATCAGAGGCAGCCTGAAATAAAATTTTATGATGACTCTTTGAAAAGGCTTTGACACTGCCTCAGATGGAATGGTTATTTGATTAAAGGTGTGAAATGAGTAAGGAATCCAGAAAGTGAGACATAATCGTTCTCTTAAGGCAGATACAGCATCTTATAGAAAGACCAGCAAGCGTGACACATAACAGACACCCCCGAAAGTGTTCTGTCGATGTTTAACCTTTGAGAGTCTGTTGTATAAGTGGCTGATGAGCAGACACTCATTATTTTGACGTTATAGCCTCTGAACAGTCTGGCTAACTGGGGATTGACACGGAATTATCTTCATTTATGGTTCTCTAAAACAAAGCTTGCAAGTGAGAGAAAATCTGAGATGTAAAATCAAAGTTGCAACGTCTAAAAGTGAAATTCGAGGCAGTTGCAGGGAATGCTTGTCACGCGCATGTCAACCAACGAGGACATAAAGGGAATTGTGCAAAGCCTGCAGACCTCCAGACACATGCCAAACACGAACTCAAACTTGAGTTAGAAGCAGGAACTACGAGAGCAGCAGTATACAGGAGTTTAGAACAACTCATTAAGACTACCGTACCTGAAAACAAGGGAATTTGTCCTTCCAAATCCTAAAACTAAGGACTCTGTGATCTCAATGCCCTCTAGTCTCATCAAAGGCACCAACTGCTTTAACAGAACTCCCACCGATGGGGTGCCTATGGCCTGAAACAAGTTGTTAAAAGTGAAAAAGAGGTAACATGATAACTGATGCTTCTTTTAATCAAACGATGATTCCATTATTAACAGTTTTAAAGTACTGAACCACATCCCAAGGCACTGCCATCATTTCAGGAAAAAAAAAAAAAACACATAAATTCTAAAACAGCACAATGAATGCATTTTTTACCTGGGACACAAATTCTAAAGAACATTCGTATTATAAGGGTCTTTTTTTTTTAAATACTTAAATCCACAAAACCATCTTTAACGAGATAAGTTAATCAAGACACGGTTTAAAGGTGAACACTCGTGAGGAGTGAGAGAAACGTGGTCTGTAGGACATGAACCAAACCTCAGGGCGCTAATAAACATAAGTCACTCTACGACCTTAGGCAAGTTTCTTAACTTCCCTTTATTTTCAGTTCCCCACTTGTCAGGGAGGAATAATAAATTATTCACACAAACGCTCAATGGAATTTAGACATGTGTAGGATGAAAATCTGATCCCATATATTCCAGATGGCAGGCACAGTGCAATTCACACTGTGAAATCTAGACGAACAAGCTAAAAAAACCTTACAGAATAATTCTTCTGAAGCATGTCATGTCACCTTGTTATCGTAGCTCACGGTACCATCAGGTGTAGTCGCCATTATTTCTGGAGTGGAAGCTCGTAAGTGTCCCGGGCTCATAATACTGGGTTTTGCGACTCCAAAACAAAGAATAAGGTAATTTCTCCACAATGTAACATAGCTGTCTCCGCTGCCGGCAGTGCTGGTTTTCTTGGCATTAATTGGGCTGCTAGAAATACGAAGTCAAAAACAAGAGTGAAACTAAGTTCCGGATTTTAGGTATCACTTATTAAATAAAGATCCTGGGAAGCGCTCCAACTGAGTTGAACGATTGTCTGTCAAGGACTGTCTCTCTGGACAGGGAATGTCTCTATTGGATGGAAAGCTGAATAGAACTTTTCACCGGTCAGGGGCTGAGATTCTATACTCAGACCATCATAATGATTATTAAGGGAGGAAAAAAAATTAGCTCTAGACAAGAACTTTTAACCTGTATTTACTCAATGTGACTTCTGTAGTAAGATGGTCAGAAACTAGAGAATTATATCCCGATCTCATATATAAAACAAAAACGTAAGAGGGCAAATGGTGAAACAAACAAAACAGAGGGAAGCGTAGGGGTCCCTTACTTCGGGTCCACCAGAGGCATCACGGACTGCAGCCGCGTGAAGGCGTAGGGCCAGGCGTAGCTGAGGGCAGTGGGGCAGTGCTTGGGCAAGTTCTCCTGCCGGAGAAAGCTGAAGAGGCAGAGGACCCAGGGGTCTTTGACAGACTGAGCGAAAATCCAGACGTGGGAAGGGCTCTTCACATCGTAATGGCTGTTGACCAGGACGGCGTTCCACTCCACCAGCCACTGTAGGTCCACGCTGTGGGTCAGGGGTAAGGTCGCCTGCAGGTGCAAGAAGCAGGTGATGAATCGGTGCTGAACGGCAAGCTCCACGTCCTCGACCTGCCTCAGCCCAATGTCCCTTCCTCCACGACGCTTTTCCCATCTACCTCTGCAATGGGTCCAGCTCGGAACCTGAAGCACCCTTCCCACACCTCCCACGCCGGACCTGGGTTTGTGGTCACGGCCATTCCTATGGGAGACCGCAGGCAGCGGAAGTGCAGAGTTTAAGGGCAGGGGTCAATGTTGCACAGCCCCACACACTAGTACCCAGGAGCTGCCCACTAAATACTTGTCGAACAAATATACAACATGAGCTAGTTTGAACTTGACCGTGGATTTGCCAACTTAAAATTCTGAAAAGTTATTAATCTCTGAGATTCCTAAGTGTGTTATTATCCCTGTAATTAGTGTTTTTTCTTAAAGCCATGATCTTGTTTACCTTTACTTGGACCGAAATACATTCTCTCCCTGGCTTAGGGAGATGGCTAAGTGCAATCTCTTTTATGAAGGGTATTTTACTAATGATTTTTGAAGTAAGATACCTACTTATTCTTGTCCTATGATATCAAGCCAAAATAATACATTCTAAAACCTTTGGAAAGATATCTATATCCATATTTAATCTATATTATATAGAGACATATTTATATATTGATACCACATAATGTCTTATATTTCATTCTCTTTTAAGTCCAGAGTATCAAAGCTGAGGGAAGACCAAGTTTCAAATAATCTAGCTGTCGTACGTGGAGAGAAAATCGCTGTTACGTTTGTCAGGCATTTAAAGTGACCCATTTTATCTGCTGGGTCTCTGAGTTCCCATGCGCCAGAGTGCTGCACCTGGGGCCTCCATGGTTAATGGGCTGAAGAGGCGCAGCTTCAGAGCCAGAGACTTAAGGCTCCAACACTGGCTCTGCCCAAAGCCCCTGACATAGGAACATTTCTGAACACCCCAGAGTCTCTGTCTGCTTAATTTATGACTTGGAAATTATAATGCTGATCGCACTTAATCTTTAAGTGGATGACATGAGATAAGGGATGTCAAAACCTGGCACAAAGCAGGCGCTACTTCCCCCCACGCCTCTTCTCCCCCTTCAGTGCATCTTCCTACGTGCAGTACTGCTGATCTGGTTACCCAGGCTCAAGATTCAGACTCTGATAAACACAGAACAAAATCACAGGAACAGAACATAATCTGCAGGGAAACAAGATATGTATATAAAACAATTACGCCTGGCTCTTCCATTCAGTGTCAAAACAATCTGAATTTCTAAAAGAAGAGGTAGAGGTATTCACTATCACTGTGAAGGTCTGCACTGCTTGGCTAATAGTTCTAGTAATTATCATTAATATTCCAACCATAAGCAAGAACAGGGTTGCTAAAAATAGGGATCTGTGTTCACACTCGGTTAGAAAAGGTCATTAAAAAGCTCACACGTGCCTTTAGGTTTTATATTTATTTATAGCTCTTTGTCAAATATGTTTATCTTCATTTATAGTTATTTGATCAGAATATACAAGGCGCGTCGGCAATGTGGATTCTGCAGATGTGCCCTGCCTCTCTTCAGCTACTTAGCTAAAATCAATCCAAGTCCCATAACTGTGCCTTACTAATTAAAAAAAAAAAAAAAATCAGGTAATTAAAATCGGTTTCAATTTTCCTTCTACTTCATCAGAAATTGAAAGCTGCCAATATGCTCTTTAAAACAAAGAATGTATTTGTGTAGCAGATAAACCTCTACGAGATTCAGAGTCCAGAGAGGGTCAAGTCCAGGCCCTGAGACTCTGTGTGACTACAGCCCTGCCCCTTAATGTTTTTGAGTTTCAATACCTATGAGGGTCAAAATAGATACTAAATGTGAAAGCACCTTGTAAACTGTAAAACAACACATAAATATAGGTTATATAGCATTCAGTGTAATAAATAAAGCAAATTAATTTTCTGAAAGAATCCTGAGCAATTCTTGAAATTGCAATTTGCAAAACTTTATCTATCTTCCTCAGACTCAAATTTTGATTTAAATTTATCTGAAGGTCTCCTGAGCTAGTATTTGAAAAGCTAGTCTTGTTTCCCTAAGGACTTTTGTTTTGGTTTATTAACCTGACATAAAACCCCAGAATTCTTCCATATCATTTTTCTTTGTGTCTCTTTTCCAGCCAGGCCCAGAGCTTATACTTAAGAACGATCAACAATCGGGATCAAACGTGTACTTACTGAATCCGAAGCTGCTACGTGAATAAAACTTTCAAGAATGGAAGAACTTAGCTGGTCCATGACATCAATCATAGGCCTGTCATCGTCCTGTACATAAAGGAGACGATTACTCTCCATGGGAAAACAAATCCTTCCACCCTCTCCACCGCCTTTGTCCAGCATGTGAAGCATAACAGCTTGCAAGGTAGTGATAAGGGTTTTCTCACAGAAAAGTGAGTGCCACGGTGGTGAAAGGTAGTGGGTAAAACTCCCTATGATTCTGAGTTTAGTCTGACAAGTTTCAGTGGAAGATAATTAGAGCTCCAATTTGACATTGTACTGAAAAGACACGTACCTGAATTTCAAAAACTCATGCACATACAGTTATTTAGACTGGAATCTAAATCTCAGCATCACACATTATTCACTAAAGTGTTCACGTTGTCATTAATTTTAGAAAATGGAAAAGCCATGAAAATGCTACTTACTCAAGTCACTGATCTGCTAAAATAACTGGTAAATTGTTGACTGTGATTGCATTTCAGTCCCAAAGAAACTGCACAGGAGACTGACCACACACTCTCTGTAGTATCTATGTTGTGCACAGCTATTTGGTAAAAGAAGCAAATTGGAAAAAAGCACAGGAGAGAGTATCTTACAGGAAATTCTCCTACATGATAGTGCGTATATACATGAACATGTGTGTTTGCCATCCTTTATCATAGAAAGGCTCAGAAATATGAAATTATTTACTTAGCAGCCTTATAGGAAAGCTTCGGAATGTCCTTATTCATGTACGAATGAGAATGGTTTCAAAAAGGTTGTGGCTGAAAAAAAACCAAACAACAAAAAACCAAGCTTGTAGATACAGAGACCGGATTGGTTGGTTCCCAGAGGCGGGGGGGAGGGGTGGCAAAATGGGTAAAGGAATCAAAAGGTATAAACTTCCAGGTATAAAATAAATACGTCATGCAGATGTAATGCACAGCATGGCGACTACAGTGAACAAGACTATCGCATATTTGAAAGCTGCTAAGAGAGTAGATCTTAAAAGCTCTCATCACAAGAAAAAAAAATCCTGTAGCTATGAATGGTGATGGACATTAACTACTTACTGTGGTGAACATTTCACAATATGTACAACTATGGAATCATTATATTGTACACTTGAAACTAATAATGTTGTATGTCAATTATACCTCAATAAAAAAAATTACACACACAAAAAAGCTGTGGCTGGTCAAAGAAAGCACCGTAGGAGAAATATTCTTAACACAGTCGGCTGGAATAGCAGTTAAGAACCTGGGCTGAAGAGGCGTGTATATCTGGTTTTCAGTTCTAGCTCTACCACATCCTAGTTGTTGATTTTGGGTAAGGCATTTAAGGCCCCTAAACCTCAGTCTCAGAATCTGCACTATGGGAAAAATAACAGTACCGATTCTTAAGTTATTGTGAGGGTTCAGTGAGATAATATGTATAAAGCACAGCTCATTGCCTGACACATACATGGTAATTATTATTATCGTTATTTCATAATTAGAGACTTAATGGAGGTTTATCAAAATGCAGCATGTCCTAGAGATCCATTTACCAGATCCCAGAGATGTCCTAAAATACATCAGAAAGCCTGCTGCAGAAATGTGAACAGAAACGATTGGGATACATTCGAAAATATTTTGTGAAGACACTGATCGTTTTAAGGATCATGAAACCAAGATTAGTGACTTAAAACAAGAAAACAGAAAGTAGTATTTTTCTAAAGAAGTATGTCACATAAAAAGCTGGTCCTTCTTTCATCAACTTGTGGAGAGAGTTTGGCCACCTGTGCCGACAGGCAATGAAACTTAACATCTAAACAAGGGTGTACAGCCCTTGACCGAGTGCAGGAGAATAACTGGAGTCAGTCATGGTTATTAGACAGCTTACTTCTCCCATCTCAAGTGGACATATTTTCTTGTGATGCCATTTTTCTACCACTATTGAGATTAAACAATTTTCAGTAAGCCAGACTGTTTGGTACCTTGCTCTTTTTAAATGGGATGCATGGTTTTCTCAAGTTCATTCTCTAATATAAATGTAATATCTTCTTAATTCTATGTACGTTGAACATTATGAAAGAAAATGATCTAAAACTGAAGCCTAAGATTCACTTCTTCACAAAGCACCACCTCTTAGAGAATCAGGAATAGTCTATTCTCGTGCCCTCAGAATATATGACTTAGCTCTTGTAGGTCAAGAGTACGATTTCATAATTAAAAACCCACCCTGGGCTTCCCTGGTTGCACAGTGGTTGAGAGTCTGCCTGCTGATTCAGGGGACACGGGTTTGTGCCCCGGTCCAGGAAGATCCCACATGCTGCGGAGCAGCTGGGCTCGTGAGCCATGGCTGCTGAGCCTGCGCATCCGGAGCCTGTGCTCCGCAACGGGAGAGGCCACAACAGTGAGAGGCCCGCGTACCGCAAAAAACAAAACCAAACAAAAAAAACCCACCCTGAATCAAAAATTATTTGTTGACATCATGGGACATGAAAGTACATAAAATAGTAATGCATTCTTTACAGTTTTTAACCTAAACTTTGAAACTGTTGAAAGATATGAATTGGAAAATTCAGAAAAATAATCCATACCTCAGGCTGACCCAGGGCGATGAATAAAGCTCGAATTTCCTTGAGTATTAAAACAGACAGTTTGCGTGTGGCCACCTGGAAACTGCAGAGTAAAACCAGAGCAAAGCCTTCCACGGCATGGAGCACACTGCAGTGGGGACCTCGCTCCGAATGGATTCGGTGGCTGGAGCCATTGGCAATGAGCTATTGTGCAATAAGAACAACATTCTATGTTCAGAAAAACAACAGTGGAAGAAGCAGCCACTCTTCTATGTACATCTTCTGGCATGTTTGACCTTGTAATACTAAAATAAATTATACCAGCTTAGAACCATACATGTCTATGAATTCATTATTATTCATGAAATATCATAGATCCCTTTTTATTTTCAGACCAACTGTCACTTTGGAATACCATCAGCCCTCTGTTACCTCTGATAAGGAATAACTTTTCAAAGGTTATTAGCAGGAATAAAAACAAAACTGCTTCCATCCATACCGTTTGAGATGACACTGTATATTTAATTAAAGTGTCCTAATTTGGCTTTACTTAAATTCTCTATAGAGAATTCTCTATTTTAGTTACTACTAAATTGAATTTTCAAACATTGATTTGCTAATCAGACTTCTTTTCATGTTAGATTTTAATCCGGGTTTTGCATGTTAATGAGATGGGTTCCGAAAGTTCCCAAACCAAATGAGTCTCAAACAAAAGCACGCCAGACAACAGGGCAGATTCCACCTCCATTTCAGCCTCCCTTTTTCAAGCATAGGTAATCCTTGTTTTCCTCCCTGTCGTCTTTTGGCAAGTGTAGGACACAAGGAAGGAGTCATGCCCTGAAGCTCGTCTCTGAGGTTAGCCCATCTGGGACCCTAAACGCTATCATACTTCCCAAGCCTCGACATTCCTCAGACCCTCAGCTAAGCTCTTCTCCAGCCAGACCCCTTCTCTGTCTGCTCATTGCCAACACCAAGTCACACAGCCCTGGTTCTCATTTGACAACACTCCTCCTCAACCTGCTCTTCAACATGGCATCATTAATTTTTACCATTCAGGACTGAGGCAGGAGAGAATAAAGAAACCACAAGACTTCTTTCTTCTCTGGATATTGGAGAAAGCAACCAATCTGTTGCTGACTAGGGGGAAAACACTGGTGGGCAGCTAACTTTTATATATCCATATCCAACTCTATATCCATATTCATATCTATATCCATATCTGCTCTAGAGTCATATCCAGATCTAGATCGATATCCATATTCATATCTAGATACACATCCACATCCAGCTCTAGATCCACTTCCAGCTTTATATCCACATCCATATCTAGATCCACATTCATACCCAGCTCTATATCTCTTCCCTATGGCCATTTGCTCTTACAAACGGATTTATAATCATACTTCTCTGAAAAAAACATCCTTTTCTGCTCCGTAAATGGCCTTGCTAATGTTACTAAATCTAACCTGAGGTGGCACACGATGTCCTGAATTTCTTGGCCACAGTTTAAGCAGCTGGAAAAACTTAGGGCCATCACTAGGGAGCAAGTTCCTAGGTAGCTGAAAGTAAGAACCACAAGGTTCTCTGGGCGGCAACTTACTTGTGACATAAAGAATATAAATTAGTGGGCAAAGGGTGAGAATCACCTCTGAATTTCTGATCTTGTTGGCTTGTTCGTAGACTTTTCCTTGAGTTTGTATGACCAGTTTCCACTGGGTGAGGAGCTGCAGCAGTAACTTGAGGGATGAATCAAGGAGTGTGTGATGCATGTCATTCACTTCCCGGAGCAGGAAGTTGGTAAAGCCAAACAGGACATCTTCCCTCCAGTCTGAGAAGTCAACGAGTAAACCCTGAAGAGAATTTTGCGCAATATGTCGCAGTTCATCGTCCATGTGAATAGAGAGCCTGTGAGATGAATAAAGACAATGAAGTCATTTACTTTATCAGTTTTTCTTCTATATCTGTAAAGGAACATACCTAAGGCCAGAGCCTTTTACTGTATCTGAAAAATGGGTCACTCTCCCCTAATATATTATAATTTTCACTCAGCTCCCCTAATGTTAACACCTTATATAACCATGGTACGTGATCAAAACTGAGAAGTTAACATCAGTACAATGCTATTAACTAAAATACAGATTTTATTCAGATTTCACCAGTGTTCCATCTATGTCCTTCCTGTTTCAGAATGCAATCCGAGATACCATGTTGCACTTAGCTGTACGTGAATTCTTTTTAATTCATTACTGACTACAGAACAAATTAGTATCAAACCTTACCACTTTTAAGGATGGTCCTGGAGAAACTAAGGGACTCATCCAGAAGTTCAGTGAAAATGAGTAATTAAAAGTTAGGCCAGTTGTCCTCAATTGGTTTGGCCCCCATGAAGGGAGTTTTGGTAACGTCTACAAACATTATTGGTTGTCACAACTTGGAGTGTGCTCCTGGTATCTATGTAGCAGGTAGAAGCCAGGGATGCCGTTAAACATCCAACAATGCACACGACAACTCCTACGACAAAGAATTCTCTGACCTAAAATGCTGACAGTGGCAAAGTTGAGAAATCCTGAGTTTGTCAACTGAAATAATATCAGTGTATTTAAGGTTTAAGCCAGAACATCATAATAATATTATTAAATAAATCTCAACATTGGTATGGAGCGTTTATAGTTAACATCATGCTTTATAGATTCATTCATTCACTTATTTAATAAACAAATGCTTTTGAGGTCCTCCTAAGATTAAGGCCCTCCTAAGATTCAGGATATGGAGTACGGTATGGCTGTGTTTACTGGGTAGGGTGTTAGCAAGAGCGAGGTATGAGGCAGTCCTGGAGAGACAGCAGGAGTGGCTCGCTGGAGGGTCTGTGGGCCACCCAAGGAGGCAACACAGCAGGAAGAGGTTAAGTGTGAGTGCTCTGGGATCAGAATGCCTGATCATGCATTAGCTATGTGACCTCATGCCAGTTACTTAACCTCTCTAAGCCTCAGAGCCTCATTTGGAACATGGGGATAATAGCTGTACTTGTATCTCATAAACCTGTTGTGAGGTTCATTGAGATGATCTATGAACAGCGTTTAGTACCACACGGAGCATGCAGTAAGCACTCAGTGCAGGTTAGCTCTTACTATGAGAAGAAAATGAACCGTATTCAGAAAGTTACAGGGGAAGTAACATGATTAGATTCACATCTGAGAAAAGAAAGTTAGGCAGGAACATGCAGGCTGCCTTGGAGGAGTCACAAGACTGAGGGCAGAGACCGGCTGGGAGGTCATTGCAGTGACTCAGGCACCGAGTGGCGGGGGCCTGACCCAAGGCAGAGACGTAGTAAAGAAGGGAGAGATGGAGAGCAAAGCTACCCAGGAGACAGAATCTCCAGGACTGAGCAGCCTGGAATTGTTCAGTGTCAAAGAAGCAGCTGGCCAAGTCAACAGGGGCCCCCATTAAACAGGATGAAGCATCTTCAACCAACAGAAAAAGAAACTGTGAACCAGAGTGGTTAAGGGATTTCCTCAAGTCCAGGATTCCAACCCAGGACTTCTCATCTTTAATCCAAAGTTTTCTCCATAAAACAGGTCTGATACACTTACATATTTTTGAATAGACAGTATTTCAAAAACTGAATACTGAATACGCTTCTTATTCTCTAGAGTATAAAGTACACTAATTGGTCCAAATTTGACAATATAAACCAGACAAAAGCTCATTAATGAGCAGATATATATACCAAGTCAGGGAAGATACATTTTCTGTTCCAAAAGCAAGTTAAGCTCTACAAAACTGCTGAGAAGGAAGAGCTGAGCTAATTCTTCAGGACAGACTTGCTATTAAGTCTATAGTTGTTAAGTAGGTCACAGTTGCTGAAATAACACACAGAGGTCTTTAACCTGGGCTTCTAGTTAAGGACTAAGGCAGGAATTTACAAATTTTCTTTGTATTTTAATCAGCAGCTCCATTTTTTTTCCAAAAAATTTTATGTAGAACTCTAGTATATAGTACAACCGAGTTGTGGGACTTCCCTGGTGGTGCAGTGGTTAGGAATCCGCCTGCCAATGCAGGGGACAGGGGTTCGAGCCCTGATCCTGGACGATCCCACATGCTGCGGAGCAACTGAGCCCGTGTGCCTAGAGCCCGTGCTCCGCAACAAGAGAAGCCACCACAATGAAGCCCGCACACTGCAACAAAGAGTAGCCCCCGCTCACCACAACTAGAGAAAGCCTGCACGCAGCAACAAAGACCCAACACGGCCATAAGTAAATAAATAAATTTATTTATTTATTAAAAAGAAAAAACCGAGTTGTTCTGGTTGAAGCTGGGTAAAGGACCTGAAGCCCCCCATGTGACAGGAAACATTCCTTCAATCTACAAGCAGCTTCCAGTCACCTTTGCAGCCCATGGTTTGAAAACACTAATTTATGGAAAACACTTGAGGTCATGATTCCATCTTAAGTTTATTGTTCCAATTTATTACATTTATACCTGTCTATAGTCCTGAATGTCTTAGAGAATAAGCTTCTGCAGATGATGAACCACCTTTTAAGGACAGGAACAGGAGGCACTCAGCAAATGTTAACTGATGGTAATGGTATTGTTCATTGTTACGGGTTGTGTCTCCTCCCATATTCACATGTTGAAATCCAAACACTCAGCACCTGAGAATATTACATTAGTTGGATATAAGGTCATTGCAGATGCAATTAGCTAAATTAGGATGAGGTCATGCTGGAGTCGGGTAAAATCCATATGGCTGGTGTCCTTATAAGAAGGGGAGATTTGGAGACAGACACACACAGGGAGAACACCATGTAAAGATAAAGGCAGAGATTAGGGTGATGCTTGTATGAACCAAGGAAGGCCAAACTATGCCAGAAACCCCCAGAAGCTCGGAGAGAGGCAGAAAATAGATTCTCTCTCACAGACCCAGAAGGAAGCAACCCTGATGACTTCTAGCCTGTGGAACTGTGAGACAATTTCTGTTATTTAAGCCACCCAGTTTGCACTATTACACACATGAAACTAGGCAAGCACATACCTTTAGGGTCAAAAGTCAAAATAAAAACCATGCCACGGTCTATTTAGATGAAGCTTTTAAAGAAAGGCCAATACTTTCAGATTTCCAATGAGATTAATTCTACTCTTCGTCTAACTTTGGCATCCTTCGCAATTTGCAATCTGGAGGCTGCCTTAACTTTAAACCAACAGTGCAGGATCATTTTAAGGACTCTGAGACCCCAAAGTGGTGCAGCTCTTGCTATTTTTGGTGACCACTCCTCTTGAAATCATGGTATTCACATGCCTCACCAGTGAGAACACTCAAAAATATTCCTGGAGTACGAAGAGACAGGACCAGGGAGGGGAGGGAGCTTTGGGAATAAAAGGCCCAGTTGATAATAAACGTGGAATATTTGTGGAAGAAAAAGGTCCAGTGTCACAGAACTGAGATGGAGTGAAAATAACGTATCAAGGCAAGTCTGAGTGGCAACAGGCGAGGGAGAAGGAGAAGAAGTTGCGAGAAGAGCCAGAGCCCCGCCCCTGTGTCATCCTCGGAGAGTCTAAGTAGGGAGGTGCCTATCAGATACAGCCGCCGTTTCTTCCACCCAGATCTTCCTCATTTTTACTTTTGTTAGATTTTAACCAGATAATCACAGATCATCTTGTGAAGCGCATGGGATTTAACATTATAAAACAGAAAACAGGAAAACAAATTTTAGTTAACGAAAAAGGAAAAGAAGATTCAGTTAAAGGAGAAAGATGCTCAGGCATCCTGAGGATGCAGGATGTGCAGGGAAGCTGCATGATGCTGGCCGACCTATTTAGAGTCTCACGATGCCTGCTGGTCCAGCAAGCAAGGAGTGGCTGAGGAGAGGACATCCCCCAAACTCCTGCAGGGTCATCCCATTGAGAAGCCAGAAAAGAAAGGACAGGTTCTTGCCTGTGAACAACTGTGATGACAATAAACAACAGTCCTGTGACAGTCTGGTGGCAGCAATTCAAAGAGAAGAGAGACGTTCAGAGAAGGCAGCTCAGGAAGTCTGACTAGGATGGGGGACCCGAGGAAAAATTTCTAAGACGCTGATCTGGTTTCCAGGAGCTTAAAATGGGGTCACGAGTATATGGTTACACACAAAACCACCAAGGGGGCCTGAAGGGACTCCACCGTGACACAGCAGTGAAGCATACCGAAAGAAACCGTTATTGCCAACATCAACTGCATCTGTCCTGCCCCAGCAGCTGCCATGAGGCTCATGGACCAGCCTGGCCTGATTAACCAGGCGGCGACATTCTGCATGAGCCAGCAGTCCCGAGGCCCTGCTTGGAGTGATCTAGGACGAGGGTGTGGTGTGAGGAGCACCTACACTAAGTAAGGATGTGGGTAAAAGGGGGGAAAACCCAGAACTTGAGCAAGGCCACCTTCTTGGTTGGTCAGATCAGACAAATGACTGAATAGAAACACTTTCGTAAAGGTGAGCTCAGGTTCAGATGGAATCAGCTCAGTCGCTTTGAAGAATTTTGTTGCTAGAGGTGCATGAAGGAAAAGGGAGTGACTTCAAATTCACAAACTATACCCAGAAGAAAAGATCCATTAGGAGGAACAGCCTCCTCTCAGCTCTGGCAGGACTGACACAAGGTTATCAGGCAGCGGTGAGGGACCTGCTGCCCCATAACGTCACCAAGGGCAGCAGAGGAAGAAATGGAGACAAAGGTTTCCAAAAGGAGAGACTTGCTGACCAGTGGACTGTTAACCTCTGGCATGTTCACCAGAAGTGGCGGAAACTTCTTCTCTAAGGTATTAAAGAATGAACTCCCGGGACTTCCCTGGTGGTCCAGTGGTTAAGACTCTGTGCTCCTTGTGACCACCTAGTGGGGTGGGATAGGGAGGGTGGGAGGGAGACGCTAGAGGGAGGGGATATGGTGATGTATGTATACGTATAGCTGATTCACTTTGTTATACAGCAGAAACTAACACACCATTGCAAAGCAATTATACTCCAATAAAGATGTTAAAAAAAAAAAAAAAGACTCTGTGCTTCCAATTTAGGGGGTGCGGGTTCAACCCTGGTCGGGAAACTAAGATCCCACATGCCGCGTGGCGTGGCCCCTCCCGAAAAAATAAATAAATAAAATAAAATGGGAACTTTATTTAAAAAAAAGAATGAGCTCCCACCTATCTACAGGGCTTTGAATTGCATCTCAATTAAAATATAGTAATGAGATTAAGTGGTTTATCGAGGCAATATATGCAATTGAGTCTACAGTTCTCACCGAGCTACTCAAAACAGCTAGCAGCCCTCCGCTACACAAAGGCTGAAGACTGAATGATAAATAGTAAATGATTAATAGCTTTCAGATACCACTAAAGATCATGAAATTGTATATGCATTACCTCAGAAAGTTCCACAAGTTGTAAAGAAACACTGCACAAAATGTTTGCCATTTTGTATAAAACCAATGACATCTGTCACTTCTATTTGGCTTCTGGAAAATTCTGTACATTTGGGCAACCAACTTTACTCTTCTGAAGTTCAATCTCTTTGTCCGAAAATAGGAATGCATATGTACCCAGCTTTCCCAACATAAAGTATATGAAAGTGCATTGTACATCGTGGCATAATATGTTATTCATGTTTAAAGATGCCTAAAAATAATAACTAACATTTGCTGAGAGCTTACTGTGTTCTAGGCACGACGTTAAGTGATTTATATGCATTGTTTAATTCTCACAACCCTATTTCAGATTTCTGAAAGGAGGGCAAACATGGAACAGCAAACCCTTAGTGCAACTACAGTGCTGCAGGAAGGGACAGAGGACAGGAGCCTGTAGACTGTTAGGGGGAAAGGTCCTTCCTGTGGTCAAGGGTAGAGCAGGAAACACCTGGGAGGAGACAGAGAAAAATGATGGCGACTGCCAAGGAGAAAAGTGAGCTCCACCTTCTTTGTCTGTTTCGGTCTGTAAGCCATTGTTATGGTAAACATACTAATACAACTCTGAGATTAGAGTGTCTGGGGTATTTAGCCAATACGTGAACAGCTGGGAAGGGAGCCTGGGGGCAGTTATGGGGGACATAACCTTGAAACTCCTGTCACCTACAAACTGGCTCTTGCCATGGGCACTTGCCACCTGCCTCTACAAGGATTAAATCACGAGCCGCTGCAGCTGCTGACCTTCGACACCCCCTGAAAGGAGTTCAGGGTGGAGATCAGGAATGAGGCGCTCTGTGCTCTGGGAAAAACTGGCAGAACGGGTCTTCAGATAATTAGATATTTTCAGGAAAAGATTTTATGAGCCCAATTCTTGCATCTCCTTGTATCTAGAAAAGCACTAAAATCCTTCATGGTGATGTCTGCTCCTCGTGACTAGCTGTAACCTTCACGAGACTAGCAGAAACTTTCTGCAAAAAATATGTGCTTGACTGCACGTACTCCCCCTTCACCAAATCACATATATCCTGAGCACCCCCCACCTCTTTGGAGCAGTTTCTCAGAGCTATCTGAAACGCTGTCTCCCGGGCTATAGTCCTCATTTTGCCCCAAATAAAACTTAACTCAACTCACAGTTCTCACGTTGTGCATTTTTTTTCAGTCAACACTCCTTATTCGGGGAACCGAGCTGTGAGGGGCAGGTGAGCCTGCATGGCATTTGGTCTTATTTTGCCAAGTATGAAGAAAACCAAGATTTTCTCCAGTAAAAATACACCATAGATGCAACCAGGAAGTGTCTGAAATAAAAGGTCTCACACCTCTCTGACCAGACTGTGTCAGGAGTCAAATGAATCCAAATGTGACTGGACTACAGGGGGACAGAGTGACTCAAGACTTGAAACCCACATTGACTGCTCTTCAATTCCTTCACTTCTGTCCTCTGACCTTCTTGAGATCTAGAAGGGGCTCGTTTTCTCATAGGGTCATGGACCCAGTGTGAGGGCCAGCTCTCCAAGTTATCCTTCCCCTGAGGAGAACGGCCTCTGGCTTCTTTTGAAGCTTATGAAAAAGGCCTCTTCACAGGCTTCCCATATAAGTCCCGTCATTTTCTGAACTCTGCCCTAAGACTCGAACCCTCAAGTATATTTATTTGTTCCTTCCCCTCATAAAAACAGTACCCATGGCTTTGGGCTTTGTAAGAATGCATAATAATAAACATGGGGCTCTATAAATAGCACCGCCATTCCAACCGGGTCTCACAGCATTCCCTCCTGACAAGCCTGGCACCGCGGCTGCAGAGCCAGGCGTCACTGGATGAGGCTACCAAGGTGATTCCAGAGGTAAGCGTCTCCCACACAGATTTACAGCAAAACAGCATTAGAGACGGTACCAGAAGGCTGCATGACATTTCAAACACTTAGCATTTCAAAGGGCTTAGTTATATAATCATCACCAATTAGGACTTCAATGAAATAAGTGAACTTTCCCTTTACTTCAGCTTCACTGAGAACTGTCTTTTCCCTGCTGACACATTTTCTCTCCGATTAACCAAAGTGCCACGTCATTTTGCCCTTTCAACAGTCTTATGAGCTAGGCAGCATTATTCCAATTCTACCAAGGAAAAAAAAGACAGGGGTTAAATATTGGGTTGGCCGAAAAGTTCGTTCGGGTTTTTCTGTACCGTCTCATGGAAAAACCCGAACAAACTTTGTGGCCAACCCAGTAATTTGCCAGCATCACAATGGCTAGTAAAATGGTAAAGCAGGGAAGCAAAAATCAGGATTTCCAGAGGAGTCAGTACTATTCCCATCTGGGGAGCGCCTCCTGCACATCTCTCAGATGGCGTTCCCTTCGTTCCTCAACGCCCCCTGCAGCCCTTTCACTCAGCTCCCTCCTCTGTGCAAATACTTGTCTCCTAGTCACACCATCCTCCCCATTGTTGTCCACGGCAAATGGACAGGCTGCTCCTGTACATTTCTGGGTAATTCTGGCACTTGGCTCACAGCTTTTCTTTATCCACAGCACTTCCCCGTCATCCTGGGAGACTCCACAGTAGCGTGGACGGCCCTTTATAGTATCTTGGTCTCTTTGTTCCTCAGCTCCCCAACCCCCAAATCCCCATGTCTGTTATTCACTAGGAATCCACCCTTCGCTCCTCCTTAAATCTTGTCCTCCCCGAGAACTGGAAGCCCCTTTGTGATCCAGGCTTGTCCTTCCCTCTTTCCCCACTGCTCCCCTACTTCGGATAAGGTGCTCTAGGCTCACATTCTGATTGCTAGGCTTCAGCAAAAGCCTAGACTGTAGTTTGTTTTAAGTTCATATTCTTAAAACTCATCCTACACATGGAATGGAAGAAACAAGAACCCATGGCCTGGGGATGGCTGACTGTAGCAAAGAACTGGTTATAGGTCATGGGTGATAAAAGTCAGCTAGAAGGGTAGACGGCTGTGGCCAGGGAACACCAAAGCTTGACACGGTGGTTATCAAAGCAATGGCTCTCCAGTAAACCTCAGGAGCCGGCACTATCCTGAGCTAGTGTGACCAGAAGAGGGAAAGGAGTGGCTTTGTCCACACTTGGAGTGACGAGAATGGGGAAGGACAGCAGGCTATGAAAGCTATTAACTGATAGCAGGAAGTGATCAACCATGGGATTTGGTCCCCTCTGCACAGGAGTCCAAACGGCTGTGCAGAGCAGAGAGCATGACGACCAGGATCGCCAGGACGCACTGCGCACCACGGGGACACTCAGAGCCTTGGCCGGCCACCGGGCGATGTGCAGTCACGGGGGACCAGGGCTTGGGCTACTTTTTGGATATTGATGGGAAGGGTGCTCTCTGAAGGCTAGAGGATGTGGGTAAAAGATTATGTATAAAGCATCTTTCATCCAATCAGCATCAATATTTGTTATCCTTCTCTGGCCTTTCCTCTATTCCGCCATTATCAGATTAACCAGCCGAAATGACATTTTTTTATCATGTTATTCTCCTGCTTAGAAACTCCATTAGTCCAAACGCCTCAGTTAATAGTAAAGATTAATTAAATATCTACCTCTAAAGTCTTATTTCTATTTATTTTTATCATTGAGTTTTCTAAAATCCTTTTTCTTTCTTTTTTTTCAAAGCAAGCATGACTTGTCTTCCTCCTCATTCCATTCCCTCCAAGGACCCCGTTTCTAATGATTTTGCCTTCTAAATGCACTTAGATAATAAGTCACTTTTGATTTTTAAATTAAAGACATGCATAACTGTCAGCTAGAACTTCAGATCAGCATGAGAAAAGTCAAGCTTATTTAACTACAATAATATACTTTCATTCAAAGCAAAGCAAGTTAACTTTAGGTTCTAGTCGGACCGTGAATTCTAACGGAAGATGGGGAGCGGCATAAATGTATGATCTATGGAAGTGAAGTACAAAAATTCGCTTAGGATCCCTGTTACCCACCTTCTTGCCTCCCTGGGGGTGTGCTGGTCGCAGATTGGGAATCACATCCTGAATGAACTTTTTCCCAGCCAGGCTCATCTCCTCGTTTCCTGGTCCCACCTCTGTGCTTGTCCTCATGGTACTCCCTTTACATTTCTACATCCTATCTTTCCTTCAAAGGGCTCTTTACGTTTCTATATCCTATCTTTCCTTCGAAGGGCCATTCAAGTTCCACCATCTCCCGGGAGTCATCTGCTGACGTCCCCAGTCCACAGTAATCCTTCTACCCTCTGCTTTTATGTATCACATTTTTTTGGTGCCATTAATTTGCACAGTTTCAAGCCTTGGATTGCTAGTTACCTTATGTCCTTACGGATTGCTTCTACATTGAATTTTAAACCCCTTGAGCGCAGGAAAAAAAACAAAAAGCCCCAAATCAAAACCATCTCTTTATTCCTCCTGGGAACTCCAAATAGTACCCAGAATTGGTAAATATCTGCCCATTTTTAATAATCATTCTATTTTTTGAGGAATCATGACAAATGATTCAAATCAATTTTGATCAAATAATGCCCACTACAGCTCTCACCTACCTGGCCAGCAAGTCAATAAGTTCAAGTTTTGGCATCCCATCAGGAAGCAGTCGAGGAATAGCAGCAACACAGGTCCTGAAAAGATCTATTTTTGGCTTTCTCTCACCCCTGGAATTTGAAGACAAAGTTTAAACGTAAGTCAAAGGTTATGAAAAAATTTTTAAAAATTGGCCAAATATGTGAACAAAGACTAAAATCAATGCCTTCTGAATCACTGCCTGGTGATGGTTCCCTATTATTCCTAAAGGTTTATGCCTTTTATAGCTTGGCCAGTTCTATGAGAACTTATGAAGATTTAAGTGTTAGTTAGAGGTATGTATCTGGAAAGAAAAATGCCAATAGCAATAGCATTCTATTGCTATCATATGTCTTGCCATTCAGCTGGGTTCCATGGGGTTTGGCCCCTGTGGGCTGCATTTAAGACACTGAATTGCCCAGACACATTAGTATGTAAGAAATACATTGCAGTCATTACTACCTTCAGCATTTAAAAATGGCATTTTAATGTATACAACTAACGGTGCCTTTAACAAGCATGACATCTGGAAGTTTCTCTCTTTGTTGAGTTATGCTTCTCCTCTCAAGAGTGCCCACCCCTGATTTTTTTTTTAATTAAATGCTTCCAAAAATAAGTCTTTCATAATGTCAAGTAAAATCCTGAAATCTATATAATTGTGCACCCATTTCTGATTTTTAAAATGACTCTGATGGTCCTGATCTCTATGGAGATTATCTTCTTTTTACTTTCTTGAGACTATGGATGTTTTAAAGGTAATTAATACCTTCTAGATCCTGTTGTAAAATATGAAGGAAAAATATAAATTCAGTGACAAATTATTTCAATTTTTACTTATTTAAATAGATAACTGATTCTTAACCACATATTTATCAATAACCTTTATGGAAAAACTAAACTACACAGCAAATCTTTCAAATAACTTGTGATATAATATAACAGCATATTTAAATTTTGACGATTTAGTCCCCTGAGAATAAATATAAAATTGGTACCAAATTAACGCAATCATAGGACACAAACACAATAATGAAAATGCAAAGTAGCGTAGAAGTAATTCCTTCCTGGAACAGTAACTGTGTCAGAATAGAAATGTAACAGGCAGAATCCATGCTCTCTATAAACTAAAGACAATAATCAGACAGCAATTTTGCTCTGTGACATTACTTTTCAGCATGTGTTTTTAAGTTTGTTAGGAATAAATACGAAACTTTTTTGTATTTTGTGAAAAACAAAACACATATATGTGAATTTCTAAAATACTCTGTTCTTGTGGGAAGTCATAAGTTTATTTTCTCTCCATTTCCATAGTCCTTTTGCATGGGACGTACAAGGACTTCAGAGAGGACTGCACTGTACAGTGGTTTCCAATCAGCTGAAGGAAAGAGAAGTCTTCAAATGACATCCTCGATGGCTAGACAGAGTTAAAGCCTAGTGATCTGATTGTTCATGTGTGGCACAGTGTCTTTTAAATAGCTCTTCTAACATGCTCACCAGATGTCTTAAACAGCTGGGATTATTTTCATATCTGTTGGAAAACAGATGACCCTGCCTGGCCTGAAGTGTAAGGAAAATTCTGCCAGCCGATAAAGCAGACTTACAGGACTGGCAGACTTCCCAGCTGATAAAGCAAGCCTAGATTAGAAACTCTAATTGGTGCATGGTTTCCGTTTACTGCAGCCCTGTGCCTGGGATTTTATAGGAAGCATCTGAGTCCCCCAAATAGCATAATTTTTATTAACAGATATTGTATAATTATTATTTACAGTCATTATATTATACTTACTGCTACTATTATTATGATTATTTGCCAGAATAAAGAAAAAAAGGGATGAGGGATGGAAACAGAGCAACACAGAATGCTTTATTTTCAAGCTCATACCCTAAGAAGGCCTGGAAAAATGGTAGACCAGCCTCAAATTTCAACTCCAATAACTATTTCCATTAGTGTGGTATGGACCTCAACTCTTTTTTCCTAAATGCTTACATGATTCTCTAATGTTTCTCTTGGTTTTTTCTTTTTGTATTTAACATCTTTATTGGAGTTTAACTGCTTTACAATGGTGTGTTAGCTTCTGCTTTATAACAAAGTGAATCAGCTATACATATACATATACTCCCATATCTCCTCCCTCTTACGTCTCCCTCCCACCCTCCCTATCTCACCCCTCTAGGTGGTCTTAAGCACGGAGCTGATCTCCCTGTGCTATGCAACTGCTTCTCACTAGCTATCTATTTTACATTTGGTAGTGTATATATAAGTCCATGCCACTCTCTCACTTCATCCCAGCTTACCCTTCCCCCTCCCCGTGTCCTCAAGTCCATTCTCTACATCTGCGTCTTTATTCCTGTCCTGCCCCTAGGTTCTTCAGAACCATTTTTTTTTAGATTCCATATATGTGTTAGCATATGGTGTTTGTCTCTTTCTGACTTACTTCACTCTGTATGACAGTCTCTAGGTCCAACCACCTCTCTAAAAAGAACTCAATTTCGTTTCTTTTTATGGCTGAGTAATATTCCACTGCATATACGTGCCACATCTTCTTTATGCATTCATCTGTTAGTGGACACTTAGATTGCTTCCATGTCCTGGTTATTGTAAATAGAGCTGCAATGAACACTGTGGTACATGACTCTTTGAATTATGGTTTTCTCTGGATACATGCCCAATAGTGGGACCACTGGGTCATATGGTAATTCTATTTTTAGTTTTTTAAGGAACCTCCATAATGTTCTCCATAGTGGCTGTATCAACTTACATTCCCACCAACAGTGCAAGAGGGTTCCCTTTTCTCCACACCTTCTCCAGCATTTATTCTTTGTAGATTTTTTGATGATGGCCATTCTGACCGGTGTGAGGTGATACCTCATTGTAGTTCTGAATTGCATTTCTCTAATGATTAGTGATGTTGAGCATCCTTTTCATGTATTTCTTGGCAATCTGTATATCTTCTTTGGAGAAATGTCTGTTTAGGTCTTCTGCCCATTTTTTTTTTTTTTTTGTGGTACGCGGGCCTCTCACTGTTGTGGCCTCTCCCGTTGCAGAGCACAGGCTCTGGAGGCGCAGGCTCAGCGGCCATGGCTCACAGGCCCAGCCGCTCCATGGCATGTGGGATCTTCCCGGATCGGGGCACGAACCCGCATCCCCTGCATCGGCAGGCGGACTCTCAACCACTGCGCCACCAGGGAAGCCCTCTGCCCATTTTTGAATTGGGTTCTTTGTTTTTTTGATATTGAGCTGCCTGAGCTGCTTGTAAAGTTTGGAGATTAATCCTTTGTCAGTTGCTTCATTTGCAAATATTTTCTCCCATTCTGAGGGTTGTCTATTGGTCTTGTTTATGGTTTCCTTTGCTGTGCAAAAGCTTTGAAGTTTCATTAGGTCGCATTTGTTTATTTTTATTTCCATTTCTCTGGGACGTGGGTCAAAAAGGATCTTGCTGTGATTTATATCATAGAGTGTTCTGCCTATGTTTTCCTCTAAGAGTTTTATAGTGTCTGGCCTTACATTTAGATCTTCAATCGATTTTATTTTTGTGTATGGTGTTAGGAAGTGTTCTAATTTTACTCTTTTACATGTAGCTGTCTAGTTTTCCTAGCACCACTTATTGAAGAGGCTGTCTTTTCTCCCTTGTATGTTCTTGCCTCCTTTATCAAAAATAAGGTGACCATATGTGCATGGGTTTATCGCTGGGCTTTCTATCCTGTTCCATTGATCTATATTTCTGTTTTTGTGCCAGTACCATACTGTCTTGATTACTGTAGCTTTGTAGTATAGTCTGAAGTCCAGGAGCCTGATTCCTCTAGCTCCATTTTTCTTTCTCAAGATCACTTTGGCTATTCGGGGTCTTTTGTGTTTCCATACAAATTGTGAAATTTTTTGTTCTACTTCTGTGAAAAATGCCAGTGGTAGTTTGATAGGGATTGCAATGAATGTGTAGACTGCTTTGGGTAGTAGAGTCATTTTCACAATGTTGATTCTTCCCATCTAAGAACATGGTATATCTCTCTATCTGTTTCTATCATCTTTAATGTCTTTCATCAGTGTCTTATAGTTTTCTGCATGCAGGTCTTTTGTCTCCTTAGGTAGGTTTATTCCCAGGTATTTTATTCTTTTTGTTGCAATGGTAAATGGGAGTGTTTCCTTAATTTCTCTTTCAGATTTTTCATCATTAGTGTATGGGAATGCAAGAGATTTCTGTGCATTAATTTTGTATCCTGCAACTTTACCAGATTCATTGATTAGCTCTAGTAGTTTTCTGGTGGCATCATTAGGATTCTCTATGTATACTATCATGTCATCTGCAAACAGTGACAGTTTTACTTCTTCTTTTCCGATTTGGATTCCTTTTATTTTTCTTCTCTGATTGCTGTGGCTAAAACTTCCAAAACTATGTTGAATAATAGTGTTGAGAGTTGGCAACCTTGTCTTGTTCCTGATCTTAGTGGAAATGGTTTCAGTTTTGCACCACTGAGAATGATGTTGGCTGTGGGTTTGTCATATATGGCCTTTATTATGTTGAGGTAAGTTCCCTCTATGCCTACTTTCTGGAGGGGTTTTATCATAAATGGGTGTTGAATTTTGTCGAAAGCTTTTTCTTCACCTATTGAGATGATCATATGGTTTTTATCCTTTAATTTGTTACTCTGATTGATTTGTATATATTGAAGAATCCTTGCATTCCTGGGAAAAACCCCACTTGATCATGGTGTATGGTCCTTTTAATGTGCTGATGGATTCTCTTTGCTAGTATTTTGTTAAGGATTTTTACATCTATGTTCATCAGTGATATTGGCCTGTAGTTTTCTTTCTTTATGACATCTTTGTGTGTTTTTGGTATCATGGTGATGGTGGCCTCATAGAATTAGTTTGGGAGTGTTCCTCCCTCTGATATATTTTGGAAGAGTTTGAGAAGGATAGGTGTTAGCTGTTCAGTAAATGTTTGATAGAATTCGCCTGTGAAGCCATCTGGTCCTGGGCTTTTGTTTGTTGGAAGATTTTAAATCACAGTTTCAATTTCAGTGCTTGGATTGGTCTGTTCATATTTTCTATTTCTTCCTGGTTCAGTCTCAGAAGGTTGTGCTTTTCTAAGAATTTGTCCATTTCGTCCAGGTTGTCTATTTCATTGGCATATAGTTGCTTGTAGTAATCTCCCATGATCCTTTGTATTTCTGCAGTGTCAGTTGTTACTTCTCCTTTTCCATTTCTAATTCTATTGATTTGAGTCTTCTCCCTTTTTTTCTTGATGAGTCTGGCTAATGCTTTATCAGTTTTGTTTATTTTCTCAAAGAACCAGCTTTTAGTTTTACTGATCTTTGCTATCCTTTCCTTCATTTCTTTTTCATTTACCTCTGATCTGATCTTTATGATTTCTTTCCTTCTGCTAACTTTGGGGTTTTTCTGTTCTTTCTCTAATTGCTTTATGTGTAAGGTTAGGTTGTTTATTTGAGATGTTTCTTGTTTCTTGAGGTAGGATTGTATTGCTATAAAGTTCTCTCTTAGAACTGCTTTTGCTGCATCCCATAGGTTTTGGGTCATTGTGTTTTCATCGTCATTTGTTTCTAGGTATGTTATGATTTCCTTTTTGATTTCCTCAGTGATCTCTTGGTTATTTAGTAGTGTACTGTTTAGGCTCCATGTGTTTGTATTTTTTACAGATTTTTTTCCTGTAATTGATATCTAGTCTCATAGCATTGTGGTCAGAAAATATATCTGATACAGTTTCCATTTTCTTAAATTTACCAAAGTTTGATTTGTGACCCAAGATATGATCTATGCTGGAGAATGTTCCATTAGCACTTGTGAAGAAAGTGTATTCTGTTGTTTTTTTGGATGGAATGTTCTATAAATATCAATTAAGTCCATCTTGTTTAGTGCATCATTTAAAGCTTGTGTTTCCTTATTTATTTTCAGTTTGGGTTATCTGTACATTGGTGAAAGTGGGGTGTTAAAGTCCACTATTATGATTGTGTTACTGTTGATTTCCCCTTTTATGGCTGTTAGCATTTGCCTTATCTACTGAAGTGCTCCTATGTTGGGTTCATAAATATTTACAATTGTTATATCTTCTTCTTGGATTGGTCCCTTGATCATTATGTAGTGTCAATCAGTGTCTCCTGTAATAGTCTTTATTTTAAAGTCTATTTTGTCTGATATGAGAATTACTACTCCAGCTTTCTTCTGACTTCCATTTGCATGGAATATCTTTTTCCATCCCCTCACTTTCAGTTTGTATGTGTCTCTAGGTCTGAAGAGGGTCTTTGTAGACAGCATATAAACAGGTCTTGTTTTTTGTGTCCATTCAGCCAGTCTATGTCTTTTGGCTGGAGCATTTAATCCATTCACGTTTAAGGTATTTATTGATATGTATGTGCCTATTACCATTTTCTTAATTGTTTTGGGTTTATTATTATTTTTTATTATTTATTATTATTATAGGTCTTTTCCTTCTCTTGTGTTTCCTGCCTAGAGAAGTTGCTTCAGCATTTGTTGTAAAGCTGGTTTGGTAGTGCTGAATTCTCTTACCTTTTGCTTGTCTATAAAGGCTTTTATTTCTCCATCAAATCTAAATGAGATTTTCAGATTTTTGTGAAATCTGAAAATTTTTTCAGGTTTTTCCCTCTCATCATGTTAAATATGTCCTAACACTCCCTTCTGGCTTGCAGAGTTTCTGCTGAAAGATCAGCTGCTAACCTTATGGGGATTCCCTTATATGTTATTTGTTGTTTTTCCCTTGCTGCTTTTAATATTTTTTCTTTGTACTTAATTTTTGATAGTTTGATTAATATTTGTCTTGGCGTGTTTCTCCTTGGATTTATCCTGTATGGGACTCTCTTCGTTTCCTGGACTTGATAGACTATTTCCTTTCCCATATTAGGGAAGTTTTCAACTCTAATTTCTTCAAATATTTTCTCAGTCCCTTTCTTTTCCTCTTCTTCTTATGGGACCCGTATAATTCGAATGTTAGTGCATTTAATTTTGTCCCAGAGGTCTCAAAGACTGTTCTCGATTCTTTTCATTCTTTTGTCTTTATTCTGCTCTGCAGTAGTTATTTCCACTATTTTATCTTCCAGGTCACCTATTTGTTCTTCTGCCTCAGTTATTCTGCTATAGATTCATTCTAGAGAATTTTTAATTTCATTTATTGTGTTGTTCATCATTGTTTGTTTGCTCTTTAGTTCTTCTAGGTCCCTGTTAAACGTTTCTTTTATTTTCTCCATTCTGTTTCCAAGATTTTGGATCATTACTATCATTACTCTGAATTCTTTTTCAGGTAGACTGCCTATTTCCTCTTCATTTGTTAGGTCTGGTGGGGTTTTACCTTGCTCCTTCATCTGCTGTGTGTTTCTCTGTCTTCTCATTTTGCTTCACTTACTGTGTTTGGGGTATCCTTTTCGCAGGCTGCAGGTTTGTAGTTCCCGATGTTTTTGATGTCTGTCCCCAGTGGCTAAGGTTGGTTCAGTGGGTTGTGTAGGCTTCCTGGTGGAGGGGACTGGTGCCTGTGTTCTGGTGGATGAGGTTATATCTTGTCTTTATTGTGGGCAGGGCCATGTCCCGTGGTGTGTTTTGGGGTGTCTGTGACCTTATTATGATTTTAGGCAGCTTCTCTGCTAATGGGTGGGGTTGGTTCCTGTCTTGCTAGTTGTTTGGCATAGGGTGTCCGGCACTGTAGCTTGCTGGTCGTTGAGTGGAGCTGGGTCTTATCGTTGAGATGGAAATCTCTGGGAGAGCATTTGCTCTTTGATGTTATGTGGAGCCGGGAGGTCTCTGGTGGACCAATGTCCTGAACTCGCCTCTCCCACCTCTGAGGCACAGGCCTGATACCCTGCCGGAGCACTGAGACCCTGTCAGCCACACAGCTCAGAAGAAAAGAGAGAAAAAAAGAAAGAAAGAAAGAAAAAAATAAAATAAAATAAAGTTCTTAAAATAAAAAATAATTATTAAACATGAAAAAGTTAAAAAGTCATAAAAAAAGAAAAAAAGAAAGAAAGAAAGAATAGAGCAACCAAACCAAAAAACAAATTCACCAATGATAACAAGCGCTAAAAACTGTACTGAAAAAAAAAACAAAACCAGACAGACAGAACCCTAGGACAAATGGTAAAAGGAAAGCTATACAGACAAAATCACACAAAGAAGCATACACATACAAACTCACAGAAAGAGAACAAGGAAAAAAATATACATATCTATATATTAAAAAAAAAGGAAGAGTGCAACCAAATCAATAAACAAATCTACCAATGATAATAAACTCTAAATACTAAAGTAAGATAAACATAAAACCAGAAACAAATTAGATGCGGAAAGCAAACCCCAAGTCTACAGTAGCTCCGAAAGTCCACCACCTCAATTTCGGGATAATTCGTTGTCTAGTCAGGTATTCCAGAGATGCAGGGTATATCAAGTTGACTGTGGAGATTTAATCCACTGCTCCTGAGGCTGCTGGGAGAGATTTCCCTTTCACTTCTTTTTTCGCACAGCTCCCGGGGTTCAGCTTTGGATTTGGCCCCCTCTCTGCACATAGGTCGCCTGAGGGCATCTGTTTCCTGCCCAGACTGGACGGGGTTAAAGAAGCAGCTGATTCGGGGGCTCTGGCTCACTCAGGCTGGGGGGAGGGAGGGGTACGGAATGCAGGGTGAACCCGCAGCGACAAGGCCGGTGTGATGTTGCACCAGCTTGAGGCACCGTGTGTTCTCCTAGGTAAGTTGTCCCTGGATCACGGGACCCTGGCAGTGGCAGGCTGCACAGGCTCCCGGGAGGGGAGGTGTGGAGAGTGACCTGTGCTTGCACACAGGCTTCTTGGTGGCTGCAGCAGCAGCCTGAGCATCTCATGCCCGTCTCTGGGGTCTGCGCTGATAGCCGCGGCCTGCGCCCGTCTCTGGAGCTCATTTAGGTGGTGTTCTGAATCCCCTCTCTTCACGCATCCCGAAACAATGGTCTCTTGCCTCTTAGGCAGGTCCAGACTTTTTCCCGGACTCCCGCCCGATTAGCTGTGCTTCACTAGCCCCCTCCAGGCTGTGTTCATGCCGCCAACCCTAGTCCTCTCCCTGGGGTCTGATCTCCGAAGGCTGAACCTCAGCTCCCAGCCCCCGCCCGCCCCGGCGGTTGAGCAGACAAGCCTCTCAGGCTGGTGAGTGCTGGTTGGCACTGATCCTCTGTGCGGGAATCTCTCCACTTTGCTCTCCGCACCCCTGTTGCTGCATTCTCCTCCGCGGCTCTGAAGCTTCCCCACTCCGCCACCTGCAGTCTCCGCCCGTGAAGGGGCTTCCTCGTGTGTGGAAACCTTTCCTCCTTCACAGCTCCCTCCCAGAGGTACAGGTCCCGTCCCTATTCTTCTGTCTCTGTTTTTTCTTTTTTCTTTTGCTCTACCCAGGTACATGGGGAGTTTCTTGCCTTTTGGGAAGTCTGAGGTCTTCTGCCAGCGTTCAGTAGGTGTTCTGTAGGAGTTGTCCACCGTGTAGATGTATTTCTGATGTATTTGTGGGGAGGAAGGTGATCTCCACGTCTTACTCCTCTGCCATCTTGAAGGTCTCCCTATCTCTTTGTTGTTTAGAAATGTAGCCATGAGCCATTTTCCACTCAGGGATCTGCTTTAAAGTCTAGCATGAAAACTATTTCTAGCCCTATTTGGGGGGGGCGGGGCATCTTAAGACAGTTGAATAGGAGAAAGTAAAGAATCACCTTAGAAAAAGTTTAAGGTATTGTGAAAATACAAATGAAATGTTAACATTTACATTTAAACCTGTACCTTTTATGGTTTTGAATGTATTGTTTTGGTCCTGACCCTGTCTTATGATCTCTGGATTATAAACATAGTTTTCCTTTGAAGGCCTTTCATTTCCTTACTATTTCAGAGGAAACAACAATGTGGCAGCAGTTTTTTTTTTTTTTTTTTTTTTTGCGGTACGTGGGCCTCTCACTGTTGTGGCCTCTCCTGTTGTGGAGCACAGGCTCCGGACACGCAGGCTCAGTGGCCATGGCTCACGGGCCCAGCCGCTCCGCGGCATGTGGGATCTTCCCAGACCAGGGCACGAACCCGCGTCCCCTGCATCGGCAGGCGGACTCTCAACCACTGAGCCACCAGGGAAGCCCTATGGCAGCAGTTTTCAAAGCATTTCTTACATCTTCTACATTGTAAACTGAAAACTGCTTTAATATGTTCAGAGAGTGTGCAGTAAGGAGGTTAAAGGTTATGGACAACCTGGCAATTTGTTAGGTAAGGACCAGATCTGTAGACAAGATGGTTAATGTCATTAACTTTGGTCAATTTCAATTCTGCTACCATTTTGGTTGAAAAATCTAAAGCTACATGCTCTCCATATCATTTAAATGAAGTGACTGGCAAGCTGCAGGATAATACACATTGTATAACTCCAGTTTTGTAAAAAAGAAAATGTATATATGTATTTGTGCTGACATTGGGAAAGGTCTGGAAGAAATCACCCTGAACCAAGGAATGGATGCAGATTTCAAGTGGAGCTCTGTGGAGGAGGCTTTCATTTTAACTTGCCATACTGCTAAATATGTATTTAAAATAATTCTGTATTTTTAACTTTATTTTATCATGTTTTGTCTCACTGTAGTTTGTTTTTGACATACTACTATTGTAATAAAAATACACACCCACAATATGAACTTCCCTATATAGGTAACAACGTTCCAACTAACTGTGATATTTGGAATTGGACACACTGAGTGACAAAGAAAATTTTCCTAATTGTATGTTTAGAAATGTATGCCACTGGTGCCAAATATAATTTAATTCATAGTTCAACAACAAAGTCCAAACTGTCTTAAAACATAGTCATAACCTAACCTGCGTTCCTGCCATAATTAATCACAAGCAGCAAAATCAAACTGTGTGTTTCTAATGAGGAGCTCCAATTACAAATCTAGATCTTGGATTTTGGCTAAGAACATCTGATTTCTACATTCTAAGCTACAAATGTATTCTGAAAATCCAGTATTTCTATGACACAGTTACATAGAGAATATTAAGCAGGTTTAACTCTCACTGTTCAGGAACGCTCACTAGAAACAAGTAAACTTGAGATTCATAAAGATGGAATGTCTCTAAACTGGTGATGACGCTGTATCACATGGGCTTGAGAGCAAAACATTACTTCTGAAAATGTGGACCAGTAAAAGTGTCTTGGGCCCATTTTCTAACTTACTGGCCTAATGATACTTGAAATATTATCAAAACAGATCAATCTCAGGTTTGACTTTATTTTTACAGTTAGTCAAATATTATCAAACGATGTTTTTACTATCCCTAACACTTCTTAGAACTCGGACTCTAATAACATGAGAACAAAATACAGAATAAAGGGGAAGAACCTCTGCTGGTGTCTTCTGGTTCATTAATCCTTCATTGAAAACTTAGTCCTCACTGTACTCACGTGATCATGTCTTCGGGTTCTTTGTTTAACATCTGGACGTTAGTTAGCATCATACACCTTCCTACTTCTTTATCAAGGTGCCTTAAAATGTTGTCCACAGCTTTTCGTACTTGAGAGTAATATAATGACATGCCTGAAAAATACGCATGACAGTTACATCTTTGACTAAATCTATCAAAGAGTGAAATCCCATTTTATTCATCCTCTGTGATATATTTCTACTGAAGACCTTCCGTGGGTCAGTGAATTCTCTGAGCAGAGTCTAATTTAATCTCTTATCTGCAGGACTCTTAGCATAGTACCCACATGTAGTGGGTGTTCCCGAAAGAATCATTTAAATTTAACACATAGGAATTCTAATACTTCAAAGGGAAATATTTTCCAGAAGAGTAAAAATAAACAAGGAAACAGAAAGTTCCACACTAGAATTTTTAGTTTTCTGGTTAGTATAAAAAAATTCAGCATAATGAGTGGTTATGTGAATAAAAGATAATTCTCATTTGGGGTTAGAATTTTAATAACTTTATATTATTCTCTGAAATATATGTGTGGGTTTTTTTAGTAAAGGCAACAAATGATTTCACATCATAATTTTTTAAATGAAGAAAAATTTACCTCAGGTATATTATTTTTACCGCTCTCATTAATACAGTGGAAGAAAATGTGTACAGAATATGTATTTCATATTGATATTTTTGAACTCATTTAAGCATTGCATAACTAAAGATAAATATTTTAAAGGAAAAAGTTTCCTCATATGTTTCCTCTAGGTCTTTGGAATCCAGGAACTAACTTAACAAGTTTGCAGTAGGTTTCTAAATTCAGGAACTCGGTAAAAGAGAAACAAATGCAAAAGATCATCTCTTTGGGTTAAGATAGTTAAATTAAAAAGAAAATAATCTCACGTAGGCTAAACCCACAATATACCCTGGCATGTATGGGACTTGGCATGTTTAAAACACAGATTAAACTAATTTTACTGAAAAAAAAAATAGAAGAAAAGGAACTATAAAAATGAATGAGGGAATGAATAAATGAATGAATATATTTATATGTTTGCTTTATAAACAGGATTATCTACCAAAGCACACAGATGTCTTAGAAATTTACTGTAAACTGCAAATTATCAATATTAGAAGTTTGAAAAGACCACAGATAAAAATCTAACATTTAAACGGCAAAATGTTTACCAGGAAGTTCCAAAGAGTTTAAAGGGCAGTAAAACAAACCACAGCATGAATCAAAACAATTAATGTTGACATGTCTCATCAGCTACTTTTATGAAGATTTTAAAAATATATCTCACTAAGGGTAAGTGTCTATTGGTCATTTTAAAGGCTTAATAAGGCCCAGTGCAAACATATCTTTGAAACCCACCTATCATTTTGGCTTCCTCTTCAGTTAGTGTTTTACTCAGATATGTCTTCTTCACCCTCAGTGTGTTTCCTGAAGGGAGAACGGCTCCGGTAACTGGCATGGGAGGTTCCCCATCTTTCTGCTGCAAGCTATCAGCTATGACCAAGAACGCCCGTAAACCAATGTTCATCCTCTGTAAGAGACAATATGTTCATGGTAAAGAGAAAGACCCAATTATTGTTGTGAAATTAAGCCACCAGTCTTTCAAAAGAAGTTAAGCATGGTTTGCCTTCTAGATTAGTGTGGGAAAATCATTTAAAAGGGTTTAGGCCAAACCTAAGAAAATGAAATTAAGTTTCTGACACTCTTTGTTGCTGCATCACAAGAAAACAACTGGGAAGATTTTCACCAAACTTGGAGGGTATGTTTGAGATGGTCAGATTCATTCTGTTTGGGGGATCCTGGGTGCACCTCCAAGGGATAGGCAGTCCCCCTTTGGAGCAGCTGCAACTAAGGTAAACTGAGGTCAACAAAAATCTCTTTGTCTCCTGGGAGGAGACATGTGTTAACTCACAAAGACTGAATGAAAACGAAAGGGAGTTCCAAATGTGAATCATAAAAATGTAAGTCGTCTGCTCTGAATTGCAGGTTGTTGACTTTTGATTCACAAAGGCTGGCAAGTTTGAAAATAAATTTAAAGAATTCGAAGCCACAGAACCTGTTACTTATAAAAACACATAAACTCATAAGAAGAAATGTCATTCTGGGCCAGATCATTATCTTCCCCAGGCTCAGATAAGGCATAATATTGGCTCTGAAAGATGACTCAGTAAGATAGTTGCTCCCAGCAGCAATAATCTTAAAAGGTCAGAAGGTACTAAAACATCTGTCGTTCCTTAAACAGCCATGTGTAAACACTTACACTCATATTTTCAAACCACATCAAGGAATAAGTTCCCTAAGTAGACCGCTACCTAATGCAGAAAATAATTACCGTTACTAACAATGATAATCTAATTACAATTTATTGAGTTCTTAAAATATATCCAGAACTGCTCATTAACTCTCATCTTTAAGATAGCCATGCAAGGAAGGTATGATTATTCCCATTTTTCAGGTGAGGAAACAGAGGGCCACATAACTAGTAGGTGGGAAGCTATACATTCAAGTTGGGTTTGCCCGAATCACCTATTCTGTAGTACATGATTATATCTTAGAACATGAAGTAATATTGACTTCTAAACTATTTATTCAAGCTTCAAGGAGTAGGGGTATTTCAACCAGGGTGTGGTAAACATTTCTCTGGCCCATTCATACCCAATCCAATGTGTATTTTATGATTTTATGGTTTTCAGTAATATTCTTTCTCCATTTTCTAAAATGAAAGAGTATTCATTTTAAAAAGTTTAAATGTATGTTAAAGTCCATTAGTTTCCTCACTTATTTTAGTAGTTCTTTCATGAAATGTTTTCTAGATTTGTGGATATTTTTCAAGACACAGCATTGTTTTGGGTGAGGAAATACAGCGTTTAATTCAGGAGATGCAGTATCAGTAGGATGACTGTGAATTGACTTAAATGATCAAGCTTCAATTATTTGTAAATGGATTACCCAATTTATGAGCCATCCTTGCCAGTTCTCTTAGTTTTCCTTTTCTCTGAATATTCTAAGGGCAGAAGTAAGTTGGGATAGTTTGGGAAATATAGTTTTAACTCAATTTCAAAAACAATTTCTTCTTATGTTTTATATAGCTCTGCATCATACCTCTCCTTCTATTATCTGTCTGGTCTTGAGAAATTACTTAACTTTTCCAAGTCCAAGTCTCAGCTTCCTTTCTGTAGAATGAGAATAATAATACCTATTGATCATATAGGGCTATGGTGAGGATTAATACCTGAAAAGTTCCCGCTGGTAAATATATATTGTAGGCTAGAATCTCCACTGTTTTCTACTGAAGTCAAGTTTATTGAGATATAATTCTCATATAGTAAAATACACTCCTTTTAGTTGTACAGTCCTTTGAATTTTGAGAAACATATATAGTCAGGTAACTATCATCACAGTCAAGATATAAAATATTTCCATCATCCCCAAAAGTTCCTTTGTGCCTCTTTACAGTCAGTCAGTCCTCTCCTCCAACCTCAGCACCTGACAATCAGTGTCTAATTTCTGCCTATAATTTTGCATTTTCCAGAACGTGATATAAATGGAAGCAAACAGACACAACCTTTCGTGTCTTGCTTCTTTCACTGAGCTTAATGCTTTTGAGGTGTTGCTGCAGTATCAGTAGTTTGTTCCTTTTTATGGCTGAATAGTATTCCATTGTGCTGATGATTCACAAGTTATTTCAACATTCACCAGCTGTTTGAACATGAGTTGCTTTCCTGTTTTTAGTGATCATGAATAAAGGTGCTATAAATGTTGATACAAATCTTTGTGGACAAATGTTTTAATTTCTCTTGGATAAACACCTTGGGGTAGAACTGCTGGATCATATGCCAAGTGTATGTTTAACCTTATAAGAAATGGTTGTACCATTTTGCATTCTCACTAAAACATCAATAGTATAAAGTTCCAATTGCTCTGTATCCTTCTCAGCACATCTCACTGTGGTTTTAACTTGCATTTCCCTAATGACTAAGGACGTTGAACATCTTTTCATAGGTTTATTGGTCATTTGTATCTCTTCTTTGGTAAAGAGGCTCTTCATTTTGTCCATTTAAAAAATTGGGTTATTGAGTTGGGAGTTCTTTATATATTCTGGATAGAAGCATTTGTCAATACGTGTTTTACAAACATTTTCACCCAGTCTGTGGCGCTACATTTTATTAACTTTTAAAGCCCATACTTTTGTATTTTATCAACTTTTTCTTTTGTAATTTATGCTTTTTGTATCTTATCTAAGAAATTTTTGCCTACCCAAAGGTTGCAAAGATTTTTATCTTCTGTTTTCTTCTGGAAGATTTATGATGTCGGATTTCACATTTAGGCTTATGATTCATTTTGAGTTAATTTTTCCTGACAGGGCAAATTATGGGTTGAAGTTGATTATTTTGCAAGTGGATTTCCAACTGTTTAGTACCATTTATTAGAAAAACTATCCTGGGAATTCCCTAGAGGTGCAGTGGTTAGGACTCTGCGCTTTCACTGCCAGGGGCCAGGGTTCAATCCCAGGTTGGGGAACTAAGATCCCGTACGTCACACAGCGCAGCCAAAAAAAAAAAAAAAAGACTATCCTTCATCCATTGAAAAGCATGGAACCACTGTTCCCAAGCCAAAGAAGACTCTTTAGTACTTGGGCCATGGGCCTCCTTCCAGCCAAAATGCCCCGAATTTGCACTGGCTTTGTCCCCCTCCCATTGGCCCACTGACCCTGGCTGCAGCCATTCCAGAAGCCTGTGATGTCACTAAACACCAGACAGAAACTCCCACTTTAGGGCTTGTTGGGCTGTCCCTACATACATGGCAACCTTAGCGCCAAGAAGAGAATTCAGGGTGTGGTGGGAAGAAGCATGAGGGTGCAAGGAGACCTGGGTTCCCCTTGCTGCTAACCAGCTGCCTATTCTGAGTCTCTGGGCTCTGGGTCTCCTTCCTCACTGACAGAATGAAGGAGCCAGACAATATCATAGTGATGACAGGAACAACATTTAAAAATTTTTTTCTGGTGTGCAATTTCTTTCTTTTTTTTGCTTATGAATTTGTAATATCACGATGATCTGTGAGGTGATCTAGAAAAGTAGTTTGTCCCTTTTACTAGTAAAAAAGCTGAAGTTCAGAGAGGTCAATGTCTTACAGCTAGTGGTTAGGACTCTGCACTCTGTTGGTGGGAATTCCCACCAACAGTCTTTTTAGAAGTTTAAAATTGCACGTGCTTTTCATTTGCCTAAGCCGCCCCCCTCCCCCGCACATAAGGTACATCATACCCATTATACACTCATTTCCATGATCTGCCTGGCCCTTGAATTGTGATGCTGTCACAGAATCAAAGATGCATACATTACTTATTTAATTTCACTAGATTTTAGTATTTTATCATTGCATCTATTTATTCTTCTCGTTTCATCACTTTCAATACTCCTCAACTTGCTAATCTGCATCAAAATAGTTACAAGTACTGACTTTCTATAATGAACAACCAGACATACAGAGACAGATTACCTTTCGGGGCAAGGTTCACTCCCTTCTACAAGAACAGAATGTGGTAGGACGTCAACTTTTCATCATTCTAGGTCTATTCACCCAAAAATCTTACTTCTCTACTATTTTAGTCAAATAACATGGACAGAAACAAACAGAAGACTTTTTTGGAGAAGACGGCCTTCACCCCATCCCCCAAGGTTGCAAAGCAAAGGGAGGTTTCTGTCGATAAACGCAAAAGGGTCATTCTTACCTCTGGATTGAGACTGAAAGCTTTTGCTGGTTTTCCCACACAAAGAAAATCAAAAATGATTTCTTTCATTGCAAAATCTAAACGTTCCTATAGTGAAAAAGGGAAATCAAAACAAAGCGTTATTTTAATTCAACATGAAAATGTCTGTTTTTGTCATATGCACCAAACAGGTGGCTTCTGAAAGAAGAGGGGTATCGCTTAGTTGCATCACAGAGAATCCCTGAAGGAAAACCATGTCCATCCGAACCTTCGGTGGAGCTGCTCCTGTTTCCATGTGGCATGTGGAGATGCTTTATGTAATATAGGTAATTAGGCCCTAAAGCACAGAATGACTAATAACTAAAAATCAAAAAATGAAAAACCAAAACGCTCTGAGTATCTGGGCTTCTACACAGTGCAAACTCTTCCTGCTTGTCCTGCCAATGCTGACACCTTCCTGAAACTCAGCTTAAAACATATTTGTAAAAACACCACTGCAAAATGACCATTTTCTTCTCTTCTCTAACATTTCCAATCCCTTGGCTCATATTACAACAGACAATCCTGCAAGTGAAATGAATAATCAACAGATAAGAACTATTAAGGTTACTTAAATGAGAACGTTTACGCCACATTCTAATAATCTGAGACAGTGACTACTAAGATATGTCACGTTGATTTTATACAATATATTCCAGAATAATCAAAGCACATTCTCAGCCACATGATAACTACATGTAGAAAAGTTCTGTGAATTCATCCACCTGCAGAGCAAGTACTGTCCTTTCCCTAAGTACAAATATCACAGAGACACTTCCTTGCACTAAAAACACAGAGAGATAGTATATATTAAATGGTCTGTGAAGTAGCCATTGAACCTTATGTCTTTATAGCAATATCAATTACACTTCAACAGTACTTTCATGCCTATTATTTCCCTTTATCCACACAACGTTCTGAGGGATACTGGGTAAGCACTTTCATCCACATTTTATAGATAAAGGCACTGAGAATAAAGATGTTCTATGACTTCTTTAGGGTATGGAGCTGGCTCACGGCAGAGGCTGGACTGGAATAACCAGCTTTTCATGCTTCTCTATAAATCACAAGGAAGCCAAAGTTGGGATAAAAACCATTTACACACAAAGTGTTTTAAAAACTAGGGCTTCCCTGGTGGCGCAGTGGTTGGGAGTCCGCCTGCCGACGCAGGGGACACGGGTTCGTGCCCCGGTCCGGGAGGATCCCACATGCCGCGGAGCGGCTGGGCGTGTGAGCCATGGCCGCTGAGCCTGCGTGTCCGGAGACTGTGCTCCGCAATGGGAGAGGCCACAGCAGTGAGAGGCCCACGTACCGCAAAGAAAAACAACAACAACAACTTTTAAAAGTCTCGGGTCTAAATAGTAAACACTAAATGTTTAATATCACTGGACCCAGTTCTTAAGTAAAATAGTATGTATGAAGTGCTCAGAACAGTTCTTGGCAAAGAATGAGCGCCTGATAAAAGCTAATATTCCTGTTACATTCTTCTTTTTCACAGGGTGAAAGAGCATTATGATTTATTTACTCCTCCAGGTTCACTAAATTATCGTCTTCTAATTTCCTCCAAACATCAGACTCAATTTCCTCCTGACTTGAAGCATCTAGAGCAGAGAAGCAGGAACAAACAGGGCCTAGGAGTCAAGAGACCCTCTTACGAATAGGCTCTGTGACCTCAGATCAGTCACTTAAACCCTGCCTCTCAGTTCTTTCATTGGTCAAATGCTGAAGACACTTGGCACACCATGTCACAATTTGTTTTGAAGCAAAAAAAAAAAAAAAAGCTATGTGTGAAAACACTTGCAAAACCATCCTGAAAAGTCTGCACACGTGAGATTATTTTAGACTCTTCATCTGTTAGTACTTCATAAGAAGGAGGTGGCTACTTAGAGGCAATTAGAAGACTCTCACTGCCAGACGCATCTCCATTACCTGGGCAATGAACTGGATGATTTTCACAAAGATGTTCAGAGGCATGTCCCTCGGCACCACACCACGGGACCCTTTGGGGAAAAGTGTTGTGATGATGGTTATAAGACGGCTGAAAGATAAGGGAAAAAAAGAGAAAACAAGCAAGATTCGCTGAGCTCCTGTACATTAAGGGAAAATGGCAGGTGCTTCATCTTATCTAAGTCTCAGAGAGAATTCAGAGAAAGAAAACAAACCACTTCATCTCTTTTCCATTAGCATAATTACACTCTGAAAAGGTTTTCTGGAAAACTAAGGGCAGCTGGAAAATTATAGCCACTTCCTTTGTTAGAGTGGTGAATGTAGTCCTGACACAGAACTTGGCAATCCTGGTAGAGGCTGGAGTTTCTGTAATGGCTGTTGAGCCAACGTCTAAGGAAAGCCTGAAAAGGTCCAGAGGACTTAGAGCTTTTACAAACCGTCAGCTTTGAACAGCTTCTAGTTTGGTTAGCATAGTTGGCAATGACACAAAACACCCTTTTCACTGGCTGAGTGATGTGGTTACAGTTAACTCAGTGATGGGGTTACCATTAACCCAAGCCAGCTCCTTACCTCTGAGTGGCTGTGTTGCTTTCACATTTAATTCGAATCATGTAAACCCAAAGTAATCTGTACAGAGATTCCAGTGCAACTCGAGCCATCTTGGGGTCTTTATTCTACAACAGAAACCGAGATAAAAGATTGCAGATTAAATGGTACTGTGCAGAGGTTATTCTTTTCTGAATGCCTGGTAATGGAGGGCCACAGGTGGGTGGTAGGGTGCCTATGAGGTACACTGCACCACCTGGGACTTATGGGGTATTTGCCTCCTGGTGCCCATTGGGTAAATAATCTCTGAGAATGGATCCAACTAGCCAAGAGGGCAGGACTGAGCAGTTCGGGGGGAAGTCGTCTTTCTCTCCTTTCTAAGGTGAATACTGGCGATTGCCTTCTTCCTCCAGGTCCTAGGGAACTGTAACCCCTGGCGCCAAGAGGAGAATCAATCTGTCCTACTGTTGATTATGCCCTTGTAAACACCACCCACCTTCACCTCCCATCTCTTTGCCCTCCAACATCTATTGAGACTAATATATAATAAGCACTGGGATATAGAGATACAAGTTTATCCTTTTTCCCTGAGATGTTCACAGTCTATGGGGAGGGGGTGGCAGTTGGGAGACAAATAATAAACAGTCAACTCAAAGACACAGAGAAAAACTGGTGGGGACAGGAGCTAGAGGATGGAAAGAAGGGCAACCTATGGCGAACACAAGGACTGGGGTCAGGAAAGGTTTCCAGGGGCAGACGAAAACTCAGACGAACTTAAATCCTTTCACTCATTTGTTCATTAAGCAAACATTCGAGTGGCTACACTGGGCCAGGTACTATGCTTGACACTAGAAACCAAGATGATGGGGAGTGAACAGCACTTTACAGAGAGGCAACAGCACAAAGAAGCTAAGAGAGCAGGTGAAGGAGTCATGTTTCAGAAACTGGGGATGGTTTTTCTGCCAGGACACGGGGCCAGGCGAAGGAGCAGTGGCTGAGGAGGCTTGAGAAGAACCTACGTGCCATGCTAAATAACGGGACCAGGGTTCTCATGGTGGTGACAGGAAGCCATGAAGCTCAAGGAGACCATGTGAGAAGTCTGCAGCGTGGGGCATGAAGCAGGGGCAGGGAGGCAGCCAGAGCACAGCTGCCAGCTTCCAGGGTCTAACAAACAGGCCAGGTGGGGGGAATGGATTTTGTCACTGGATGGACATCGCCTTCATTCTTCCCCTTCTGACTCTCACTCCATCCTTTCAACTGATTTTATAGGTTTTATCTACAAAACGTTTTGAATTTGGCATCTTCTCCATTCCCACTTCCTCTGTTACAGTTCAGGCTTCCAGCACCTTCTCCTGGGATGCTGCAGTAACCTCCTAAACAGTCTCCCTAAATTGATTCCCTCACTGCTATCCTGTCTTACACTGATTATAATCCCTTCTATTTAAAAATCAGAGATTGGGTGGTTTTCCTGATGCCTATGGGATCAAGTGAACATTTCTTGCACGGCATACCTGACCAGACAGTATCTGGCTCTAACCTACCAGTGAAGGATGCCACCCATCCTGTTTTTCTCCCACAAGCTCCCCAAACTCTAGTGAGGCCACGTTCATTCCACGTCTGCATCAGGAGTGGGTTTCCTACCCTCCCCGTGTCTTTCTTTTCTACCAGGTGAACCCCACTCTTTCACAGCCTACTTGAATGTTCCCAACTCCGTGCAGGCTTTCTCTGTTCCTCCCCAATATCCTGAATCCCATCCATTAAAACGAATTATTCCCTCCTGAGTGTCCCCTGACCCTCATACAAGCAAGTAACATAGCCTTTCGGCTCTTTACTTGTGGTCTTGCGTAGACATCAGCTCCCACACGAAGGTGGGTTCTCTGAAAGTGAGGGGCATTATTTACCCAACATCTATTAGAATTCCTGCCACTCCGCATGGGATCAATACATGTTTGCTAAACAGTCTTCAAACGTCACTCAACTTTCCTATAGGTCTTTTGCTTTTGCATTACTTCTCTTCCCTACTCATTCATTAATCTCGTCACAACCGTTTCTGCTGTTCTATTCTTAGTGTAGATAATTCGGGTCCTGATTTGTTAAGAATTCTTAACGGTTTAGACATAATCTAGGATAAGTTTACCTTTAAGCTACTTGCTGAATAAAGAGGAGTCACATAAATAAATTCTATGGAAAAGACTGTAGGGGGTAGTTTTTTAGATTTAGAAAAGATTTCTTATGCCTAAATAGTTTTAAAATAACTTCTTGGCATGATCATTATTATGAAATTCTAAATTTCTATATGCATTTTGGTCTCATTCCGGATTTTTTTCTTCTATTAATCTAAATAAGTAAATAAATAAAATGATAAAACACATCATTTTAATTTTTGAGGCTTTATGATGTGTTTTACTATCTGGTATGGCCTACCTTCCACCATCCACTGCTCTTTTTCTTTTCTTTCTATTTTTAGGGCTTTCCCAGATATTCCTGTATATTTATTCTTCCAGATAAACTTTATAACTACTTTTCTAGCTCCAGGAAACAAAAAAGCCCCAACTTTTTAGAAGCATACATTTATACATAAAAGATTTTTTTTGTCTGTTAGTAAAACAAGTGATACACCTTATAACTTGTTGAATGTCTTGGCTACGTAACGGAATTTTAATAAACTACTAAAATAGTAAAGTTGCATTTAAAATATTCCATCATTTAAAAATTTCAGGAATTCTAATTATCTGTCCTCTAATCACTCCAGATCAGCAAATGTCTATGATGTTAACACAGTGGTTAAAAGCAGACTCTAGACACACACTGCCTGGGTTTAAACCCATCCTTGCTCTGCAATTTATTAGCTGTGTGGCCAACCTCAGGGAACCTCTGTAATCTCTCTGGGCCTGATTTTCCCTGACTGTGAAACGCAGATACTAATCCTCCCTCCCTCCTAGGAGTGTTAAGAGAACTTAGGAGTTAGCACATAGAGGGAAGTTAGCACTGTTCCTGCCCATAGTAACTATTATTACGCACAAGGTGCAGATTCAGCAGCAAACAAAGGAGATTAGTCTCTGACTTCAGGGAGCTTCCTTTCTAGTGGGAATGTCTCCTCCTTTGTGCATTTCCCTTTATTGGTGTATATATTATTTTATATTCATATTTGCATAGCGTGTCATTCAAAATTCTCTCTTGTGCCTTATCTCGCACCATGAATCATGGCCAGGTAGGGCAAGTAGCATCTAACTTTCATTTAGGAGCTTAACTAAGACCTCTAGTTTAAATGATTCAGATGACTGTCTTCTGTTTAACTTCTTTTACACTTTTTCCCTGTCCTCCTACCCACAATTATCTTTTGGGGGCATGTTGTTGTGACTGACGTGCTTTCACTCTGAAGAATATGTTTGAGATTGTCTATTTGTGCTTCCATAGAGACTGAAGAGCAAGGTGGCTGACTTAAGTTTTTATTTTGTTTTAACCATGGATCCTGTACCGGTAATTGCTTTGTAGCATTTCAAGATGATATCACTGATCACTGCAATTCTCTCCTAAAATGATTTCCCTTGTTTCTCTTCCACTCTCGGCATTATCATATGATATTCTTAAACTGCAACCATGATTGTTTACTTCCCTGCATTTAAAGCACTTAAGTGGCTTCTAATCACCTCCTGGACAACGTCCAAATTCCATGCTGTGGTGCATGAGGGGCCTTTGGTGACCTGGCTCCCCCATCACCACCCTCCGCCTCCACCCCCACTGTGCTCTGTGCCATAACACCCCTTCTGCAATTCATCGAATGCCTGGAATGCCTCCCTACCCTTGTTTTACTTGGAAAATTCCTACTCCCCAGCAAGATTCATTAGGTGTCACTCCTGTGTTACGTTCCCCTGCCCCTCCACTCCTTCCTCCATCCCAGAGAGATTACCAAGTGCTCCTGTTCTCTGACTTCTAGAATGCTGTTCTATGCCTTTACTTGTATTGATATGTTTCCTACCAGACTGTGAGCTCCAGGAATTTTGGACTCTTCACCTCTGTGCCCTCAGTGACTGCCGTACAGCAGGTTATCAGTAAATATCAAATTTTTTTTTTAAAAAGCAAACTGTTAGTAGCTGAACAACGTGATACGTAAGCAAAATGTCTTTATATAGAAACTGTACAAAAGGCAACCCTTAGTACGTAGCTGAAGCTAATGGACATGATATTACTAAACATCTTACACTTTCACAGCATTCTGATATTTCAAAAGTACTTTCATAGACCATGACATCAATTGGGCGATTCTGTCATTGACAGAAGCCAAATCACTGGCTTAAGTCTTCAAGCCAGTAAATGACAGGTGGGATAGGAACTGACCTCTGGTCCAGTAAGGACTGTTTTCTCAGAAACTGGAATGTGTATATTACAGGATGCTTACTTACTACATCAGGCGTTGTTATCAAAATTGTACACATATTAACTCTTTTTAATTCTCAGAATCATAAAGTTGATACTGTTATTGTATCCTTTCACAGATGAGGAAATCAAGGTCCAGAGGGGCTAATAAGTGGCGGAGCCAGCATCTGAACCTAAGCAATCTGGCCCCGGTGTCTTCCAAACATGAATTTTCCCACCTCAGTGGAAATATTATATGGAGGCTGATCAAATATGCTGCTGGTACCTACTAGACTGTACTCTACTTGAAAACAGGACTTTTTCCTCATTGTCTTTGTATGTCAACAGCAGCTAACATAACAAGGTCTTGATAGATAGTTTCAGGATTTTGACACTTTTAACCTATGTCTCAAACCACCGACTTCTGTGTCAAAAGTCTCCACTCCAAGATGGAAAGACTATTCTATTCTTCCACTGGAATACGCTTCTCAATTAATTAATTAACCAACAACTTATCTATACCAGCTCTGAGGTTACAGTGATAAAACTGTTCCAAGAATCTAGTAGGTTTCAGAGTGGATCTTCCCTGGTCTCCTGCATCTCATCTCAGTGCTGGTCACAGACAGACTTCATGTGACATGTCAACCTGCCCAACACCATGCCCACCTTCTTTAAATTGTGCTTTTGATTTAGTTAAAGCAATTCAGCGTTAACAGTAACAAGCAGGGAGCACTGAATTCACTGATAACTTGGCTAGTGACAGGGTCATTGGACAGACCCATGTTTCCCATGACCCATCAGCTGACCACTTGCACCCAGTCACCCAGGCTGCCTATGAATATGCAAATTCCTCGGCTGCACCCAGACATTCTAAACCAGAATCTCCGGAGGTAGGTTTCAACAAGTTGCATTTGTAACAGGCTTCCTTAGAGATCCTTATGCACACAGAGATAAAGATCCATTGATTACAGATCAATAAATAATTTTAGTCTTTTCCTCTTGTTATACTCAAAACTCTTCTAGCTTTCTCTTGCATTGCAACTAAAGCAACTGAAGTAAACCTATTTCTTTCTCATATTTCCTTGCACATATCACAGTCAACACCTTCCTTCCTTTTGGCATTTCCTTTTGATACCTGAATCAATTTACTCTGATCATAATTCAATCTTTTTGATGACTGTATTATCCAAATAACATATGTGCTATAGTTTAGGATAACCTCTAAAATTTCTGTACCAAAAATCTACAGAGATTATTTTTCTATTCATTGGCTGAATAAATAAGGCATTCACAGAAAGTAACACACCTGTCATCTGATCACTAATTTTTGGACTCAATTTGTGTGCACTATTAGAATTTATAAATTCCACTTTGAAATGTGCCTTTGACAGATCTGAAACATAGATAAGAGATTTTCTCAAGTTTATAGAAATAAAGTTAATATTAAAGCAGTATAACTATTTCTTGAAAATTAATATTTAAATAGCTAATACGGCATCACTTACATTTGATATTTGCAAAGAGGACAGTAGTTGTTTTAAATGGTACCATACATTTTAATGGATTCAGGCAATGACTGTGGAATCCTTAATATATTACTCAATCCTTCCCCTCATAAAATAAAGATATCATTAATACCCTTACTTTTATGTGAAAAGTTAAGAAAAAGCACTCCTTTAACTTCATAGTGATTATTACACACAAAGATATATTAAGTGCCAAACACAAGTTTCATCAAACAAATTTATGGCAACGAAACTTTGAGACTCTTAGCGGAAAGCAAAAGACCTTCCTTGTCCCCTCCTCTTCCCTGCCCCTTCTGAATCCGTAATTCTCTATCATCATATCCTATTTGATTTTCTTCATAGCAGTTATCACTATCTGAAGTTTTTTTCCTCACCTACTTGTTTACTTGTTTCCTGTCTGTTTCCTCCACTAAATTACAAGGTCTAAGAGACCAGCGTGTTACTATCTCATTCATCACTTATTCCCAGCACCTGGAACAGTGCCTGGTACAGTTCTAGTGAAGAATTGTTGACCAACTGACTAAGCGAATGCATTCAAGTCCCAGTGCAAATAGTGACTGAGACAAAAGAAGAATCCTTTTTAATTCTGTACTTTGGTTTCTAGTCCTATGAAGCTAAGCTGACTAATGTCTAACCTTCAGATGATATACCTTCAATATTGCTATCTGAGCAAAACTTTTAGAAAAACATAACTAATATCATGAAAGCACAGGGGGAGGCCAATGCAGCCTGTGACATTGTCATGATAATCCATGACATGGTAAAGGCCCTACTGCTGGCCTGGCTCATAACAGATCTCCAATTAATGAGACCTATTGTTGTTATTAATTATACAGTAAATAGATTTCTTAACTTTTGAGGTTTACTTTTTTGTTTGTTTCTGTGATCAAGACCTCACTGGTATATTATATTCATTATTTCAAGGAAAAGGAAATTTAAAGATTCTCCCAATTATATTATCTGTTTTCGAGGATAAGAAACGTGTACATAGTTATTATGAACACAATAATTACGACATTTTAAAAGAACTATTAATAAATGGGGATTCATGACAAAAAAAAGTACTATTAAGTCAATTTTTCAAAACATATTTCCCCTTTTCAGAATGAGATATATTATGGCAGATGTGAAGGGAATGTAACATTTTAAAATAGCTCAATATGTTCAGATTCCGACATAAAATACATAGAAGGAAAAAGTATTGGTCACTACTCACCAGGGGTTCCTGAAAGATGTCAAGGTCGTGGTGAGAAGGTGTTGTAAACTTCTCACCACTTTACAAGGGTCTATCGCTAATACGTGGTTGACCGAGTTAACAAGCGTAAATAAGGACTCCACGTTTGTGTTACCAAAGCAGCCTGCTTCTGACAGACTGACGCTGGGGATAAACCAGGGCACTGCCGTTAGATGAGCACTGAATCTGAGAGCTTGTTTACTTTGAAAGCAGATTTTTCACACTCACACACATTCTTATTCTGCTCTATGTCATGCTGCCACCTTGATGGCTCTCCCCTGCAGAACATATCAAAGGTGGCTACCAAGTTCAACATGTAAGGTTCAAACACTGGGTTCATTATACTTGAGTACATATAGGGGATGGGGAGACAAGTAGGGGAGGGGATGCAGGGAAAAAGGGATGGTGACCAGAGGAAAGAGCTGGATTGGTGGTCCTTTCTGGAATGATATGTTTGGCTCTAAATCCCACAGAATACTGAAGCCATTCAAGACAAAGTGTACTCCTAAAGCCATGTTAGTTTTTCCTCAGGTATTTCTTCCCTGTCGAGGACACTTGAAGAGGTTTGGAAGGTTTTCTGTATTTTTTTAAATGGTGCCATTTAATCCCTACTGGGTTTAGTTCTAAATATGTGTGATACAATTTTATTTCGATTGTAACTCATCAGGTTTAGTTCTAAATACGTGTGATACAATTTTATTCTGATTGCAATTCATCAAGGATCTTTCTGTATCTTTTACCCTTGAGGAGGTGAATTCCAACAATTTATTACCCATAAAGTGAAATATCATTGCCTTTCCGTTGCCTAATAACTACCTCTTTCATGCTTCATGGATTACCAGACCTCCATAAATGGCACAGGTAACTCCCTACTCCCAACTTTTACATCCCTCCTTGTCTGCATCACACATTTTGAAACTTCATTACATATCCCCCAATGAAATGCCAAGTTCCTTGAGAACAGGGACCCTAGATCTAATTTTTATAGAACTAACATCCCTATCTTTCCCATTTCCGGCACCTTCCCTAGCACCTCCACTCCTTCTGATCCTACTGCCTTTCCCTTTGAGAAATCCTGATGCTTGAAATGTTTGCACAGGGAAACACCATGAGCGTGCAGCCCTTCTCTCTAGGGCTGTGTGTAACCCTGTTATTAAGTCTTTCTGGTGGGCTTCGACCAGACCTTCAAACAACATTCTAACTTTAAAGCAATTAAGTGCAAAGTAAGATTATGCTGCTGTATTTCAAAAGCAACTCCAGACACCAAGAATTTTGGTATTTTGGGCCACAACAGTAAACTGTCAGGCAAAACACTAGTTTGGTTCTAACTAAAATTCATCACAAACACATTTAGCATAATATATACAGAAAAATGAACATTCTTAATCATTTCTCCTTTTGTTTCGTTTTGGACAAAATGAGCTTTTCCTCTTTGTGTAAAATGTAGAAGAAAAAATATTTAAATGGAATAGCGGAATAACTTAAAAATGGACCAATATAACAAAAAAATGACATTGGGTTACGTGTTGGAGGCGTTTGACAGATGGATAAATCCCTGCATCAAACATCTGAAGGTGGCCATTATATAATAGCTGATACCCTGAAAAATACTGTGTTTTCCAGAATTCTTAAAAGCTAATTCTATATCCACTGCCATTATATTTCCCTGCCAATTTGAAGAAAATAAACGATTCTAATCTTGGATTTCACAATCAGCTTTTAGAGCCAGTACACAGCTGGTGCTTAAAACAGCCCCAATGCAGACTATTGTGTCATTATATGATAAATGACAAAATAATATAATTAATCTTGACCATTTCACCAAATTAAAGGGTCTTAGAACAAAAAAGACAAGGCAATATGTATAAGCACATACAGCACTTTACAACTAAGTGCATTTCAAAAATTCTAAAGAAGCAAGTATTAACCTTGTAAAAGGAATTCAACATCTTTGGACACAACTGAGAACAACTGTGAAAAATATGTGCTATTTGCACATATTAGAAACAGTGTTCATTTAGTTGTCTTTTATCAATAGGTCACTAAAACTTAAAATATGTTCACAACATTAAAAGTTATAAAGCCTATTTTAAAGCTAACCATTACAGTTGGTTTAACTGTAGGTTCCTCGGTTTCAGGCACCCTGAATTGGTTCTCATGTCACCCAACATCTGAACAGCTGTTGTTCAGTGAATGCTTAGGACTGACTGGCACGTGGCTTTAACAGAACATCTTCAATCACAAATAACAGGGACAGGAAATAAGTGTTCTCTGCTACTAGGTCAATCCTCCCACAGAATGGAATGTTTTCCCCCCCAAATATTTCCCTAGCCTGGAGGAGGTTAGAGAAAGGCTGGAGGAGGTTTAGGTGAGCTTCTGCCAGTGAAGTGTGGCCTCCCTTTTTTTAATCATTTAGAAAAAGTGTGACCATAGATGCATATAGAGGGGTATTTAATTCTACCTTTAAAATGATCCTTCTTAGGGACCTCCCTGGCAGTCCAGTGGCTAAGACTCCACACTCCCAATGCAGGGGGCCCAGGTTCACTCCCTGATCAGGGAACTAGATCCCACGTGCTGCAACTAAGACCCGGTACAGCCAAATAAATATTAAAAAAAAAAAAAAAAAAGCTTCTAAAAAAAAAAAAGCTTCTAAAAAAAAAAAAAAAAAGCTTCTAAAGTGATCCTTCTTAGACGAGAGTGTACAACATTGTAAATTGACTATACTTTCAATAAGAAAATTAAAATTTAAAAAAAATTTTAAAAGAAAAGATTTCCCCCCCCCATTTGACCTGATTCCTCTTAACCCCAGTCGCCTTCTAAAACTGACTATATTTAATAAGGAAAACTCTTCTTAATATTTTTTTCATTATTCCAAAACAGTACAGGATCATTTCCCCTGCAGACATCAGGAGTCACTCTCAGAAACACACAAACCAGGCTCGGACTCATACATATTTTTATAGAAGACTTTTCTGAGCCGACAAATACTAACTTTAAGGTTGGATAAGCAGTTGTTGAGGAAAACGTGCCACCTGTTCAGGAATAGCTGCTTCTGGCTGACGCAGAGCAGACAGGTCACCAGCGGGTACAAGGCCTGAGGAGAGAGAAGATGAGGTCACAGGGTGATGTCTATTTCAACCAACCAGGTGACACACGCTCTCTGGAACCACCACCCACTTTGTAACACACCCAGGCGCAACAAGTGCGGTGCAGACGTGGATACTTTGCAAATGCTTTCTGAGGACGATGGGGATGGAATGCTCTGGAGTTATGTAGAGGGTAGAGAGTGAGTTTCATGGATCATAAGTGAAAATCTGATTCACTGATTAGTCTTCACTCATAAATTTTAAAAACAAACTGTCGTAGATCACTCTCAAGCCTCAGGAAAAAAAGCAGGAAGGCACACTGATTTTGAAAATGTTACTGGCTTTCTGGCTCATAAACATCTACCAGTTTGTCCCTGTCTTAGAGGTAGGTGTATGTGTTTTCTTTTGCATGCAATCCTCCTGTAATTAAGGAAGATTCCTAAAAGAAATGTTACTGCATTGGTAAACTCCACCCAGACAAATTTAACCGCAGAAGGAATCTGCTTACGAGTGAATAAACAGAGGTGCTACTGTGCTTTTCCTGCCTAACTGGGCAGGTTTCCCGCAGCAACTGGAGAAGACAGAAAAGCTTGTGGGCAGCCACCCAAACAATATACATGCAGAACCCACCACCATTTTGCTGAACCAGATTACGGCGCTCCCCAAAATTAGGGCTAGTGAAGATTAAAACAAAAATATAACTCGCTCATCCATTAACTTGAATTAGCAAAAATCTATTGCCACAATGAGACTCAGTGCTTAACAATTCATACACTTATTTTTTTGCTGTTGTTAACTTAGTTTTAAACTGACTTTGAACTATTACTGCCATTGAGTGCAACTCTAATTCCAGCCAGTAATTTAAAAACAAAAATACAAGCAGTCACCACGACCACAGAATGTAGACAAATGAGCAAATCTGTCACCACTGCCAGCAAAGCAACTATTTGCTCAAATAATGGTGGTAATGTTCATACTTTAAAGATTAGCATAAACAAGGCTAGAAACCAGCTCCCTAAGCAACCCACTTCCTCCATACTATCACAATTACAGCTGGTCTACCACCTGCTGATTCATAAACCAGAGCTTTATTTACCATGGAGGAAAAAAGTTGTGGTAATTTAAAAGACTTTTCTATGCTGCTCTTCAGTACAAAAGCATTCCCCGAAACTGTTTTCTCAGCCTTCAGAGAATCTTTCCAATAGCCAACTATCTGTGTCCCAACTCCCTTTCCTGCCTGGTTCCATTTTGATTCTGAATATCAGGATGGGAATTAGCCAGTGAAGCTTCCTGGGGATTGAGAAAAGAAACTGTTGTTATAAACTTTAGCCTTCAGATTGAAAAAATACTCAGAAATTAAAATAAAAAAGTTAAACCCATCTTGAAAATAAACAGCGGAATCTTTAGGACTAGAAGGGTCCTTGAGGTGACATGGTCTAATCCCCTTATGTTACCTTGATTCAGTCATGGTCAGTAATAGGTGGAAGGTCCAAAATTTGAAATGCTACCTCTCTTTGAGGAAGCTGTAGGTAATTCTCCCATCTGTGGAACCCTTATGACTCTCAAATAGATTTCAGCCTAGGAATTTTAGTCTCTGCAGTTTTGTCTTTTGAATTTTCTCAGAGTTACTAACCAAGGAATGCTTCTTTCGAGAAGAAAGTTCCAGCGTGGTATCATATAGGCTTTCAACAAAGTTTCTGAGGCAGGGAACATTTACTTCATTTTTAACAGCCTGAAATAGAGATGCATGTTTATATTATATTAATGAAATTGTTGCTTCTCTAATCCAATTTGAAGAAGTTCTTAAAAATGAAAATGTAACTCACAGCAGCAACTGGGACAAGAATTTCAACAAAAAGCCCAGCCAAGGCATGCTTGATATCTTTGTCTTTGACCTCGAGGAAGTAATGTGCACATTCCTAAGAAGTAGAAACAGAGTAAAGGGAGGGAGAAAGATTGAAATGTGCACAGAAAATGTATGTCAGTAAATTTAAGCAAATAGATCTTAATTTAATCACACCCAATAACACAGCATATTCCATAATCTATTAAAAAAATCACTGGATTCAAACATTTACATTTAAGTTCACAATATCTTCCAATGACATTTTACAAGGCTGGTTTTCTCACTCTCCCCCTAACTTCTATCCCCAAATCACTGAAAATCACTCTGTCCTTTGCTGAAAGGACAAAGCATCTATAACCAGCAAGCAGACATTCATCCACTGACTTACTAGTTGGTTCATTCAGTGACTCATTTGCAAGAAATTTCTATTGACTACCTACTGTGTGGGGGGCCCTGGGGCCTTGATTAACCCACAAGCACAGATCCCCAGAGAAGGTAACCATGGGAAGAGAGGCAGAAGACATTAACCTTATTTTAGGCCCTGACAGCCCTGGGCACAGAGCTGTTTACTTGTTAGGCCCTGACATTTTAGGTGTTTATTATTCAGATAGTTTCATGAGCAAGTCTGGAATGCTTCCCTTCCCCACCTCAGACAAGAAACCTTTGGAATAGTTTCTTAAGCAAGGATGCTTGTGGACTCCTGTCTACAAAAGGGTATTTTTGGCTGCCCAGGGAATAATATATTAGAAGAGCTGGCCTGTCCAGAATTCTGCCAGCCCCTTTCCCCTTCCTGGTCTTTTGGGTAGTAACTTACTGTGGTCTTTTTTACATGTTGTTTTCATGGAAAGGTCCAAGGCTACATGTATTGGTGATGACACTTTAATATCTGTGTCAGCTATTACGTCTTATTTTCAGTCCACATTGGAACTATCACCAACAACAGTTACTCAAGTTCCCAGTATATCAATATCATACTAAGACATCAGTCCAAGATAGGCACTGCCAGAATGGGAAGTCTTTGAGAGTTTCCCAATACAGAATAGAGCTTTATGGTCCCCAGAATTGTGGCCCTTTTCCTACATTATTTTGCATACATATGTAAATACTGTCTCAAATCTTAATGCAAGTACCTAGATACACAAATCATTAGCATGAGAGAGAGATAAAAATAGTTAGCATTTAGTGAGTCCTTACCACGTGCCAAGAATGCTCAGAACCACCTTCCAAAGTTAGTGTCATTATTACCACTCTGCAGACAAGGTAAGCGATGCTGGGAGGGGTTAAGTGTGACTTGTCCAAGGTCACAGAGCTGGTAAGTGCTGAAGCTTGAATTCAAACCCAAGAAATTTGATACAGGGCCTATATTCTTTTTTTTTTTAACTGCTTTTTTTTAATTTATTTTTTTCCCAGTACGCAGGCCTCTCACTGTTGTGGCCTCTCCCGTTGCGGAGCACAGGCTCCGGACGTGCAGGCTCAGCGGCCATGGCTCACGGGCCCAACCTCTCCGCGGCATGTGGGATCTTCCCGGACCGGGGCACGAACCTGTGTCCCCTGCATTGGCAGGCGGACTCTCAACAACTGCACCACCAGGGAAGCCCTAAACTGCTTTTTTGAGATACAATTCACATACCATGCAATTCACCCTTATAAAGTATATAACTTGATAGCTTTTAGTATATTCACAATTGTACATCTTTCACCACAATCAAATTTAGAACCTTTTCATTATCCCAGAAAGACACTTTGCACCTGTTAGCAGGCATCCCTAACCTCTGCATCCACGGCGTCCTCCTCCAGCCCTACACGACTACTCTACTTTCTGTCTCTACCGATTTGTCTATTCTGGACATTTGCTATTATGAATAATGCTCCTATGAACATTTGCATTCAAGTTTTTGTGTGGACATATATTTTCATTTCTCTTGGCTATATACCTAGAATTGGAATTACTGGATTATATAGTAATTCTAGATTTCAACGTCTGAGGAACTGCCAAACTGTTTCAGAAGCTGCTGTGCTGTTTTCCATTCCCACCAGCAGCGTATGAGGGTTCCAATTGCTCTGCATCCTCACCAACAGATAACTTGCTGTTGTCTGTCCTTTTGCTCATAGCCATCCTAGTGGGTATGAAGTGGTACAACCTACACTCATAACCCCTGTATCTAAACTCTTTATTAAGATCCTCACTAGATCTAATTCACAGCAGCATTAGAAAAAAAATCCCTTTAGATACTAAAGTTTTATAAAATCTAATAGAGCTGTGCGGACTTCCTCGGCATTCCAGTGGTTAAGACTCTGCGCTTCCAATGCAGGGGGCGCAAGTTGGATGCCTGGTCAGAAAACTAAGATCCCACAGGCCTGCCTCGTGGCCAAAAAAACAAAACAAAACAAAACACACACACACACACACACACACACACAGAGAAAAACTAATAGAGCTGTGTATTCTGGGAAATCCTCATTAGCAATAATTCTTTTTTTTAGTACATAATGGTGAACACTGTGCCACAGACACCTAAACCTGTATGGTTTAGTTGATTTTTTAAAAATTGATTCCTTTTTATAGTATGAATAAAAAAGATATCATTACTTAAAGTTCCGATGCCTGGAAATGTTAATATCGCCAACTCAATGCTATCAATCTCAAAAAGTAAAAAACCAGCTATATTTTACTGACAGAACAATATGCAGCCGATGGGTAAAAAAGAGAAAAAAAAAGTCTACAAATAAGATTCTACTGTACACCCTACTCCAAAGGTGATATGAGTTTAAAAATGAACTTAAGTACCTGAAACTCTATTACTTGGTTACGAAGCCCTTTATGAATTATCGAGGAAAAAGCGTAGGATTCTTTTACGTATGGGCGAGTGAATGAGTTCTCACTGTCCAGGTCAGTCACTCTAAGGAAGGCAGATGCTTCAAGCTGACAGCCCCTGAGTTCTCCTGCCCATGACAGTACCTGCATAAACTGGAGAGAGGCCTCGAAGTCCTCCACTGGATACATCTTAATTCGAAAGAACTTCATCCCCATTATCAAGCTGATAATGCTTTGAACGACATACGGGCTCTGCTCCTTGTGCCGTAATTCTTTGAGCTCTGCCATAAATTTCTTCTTTACAGCAGGGAATCTAAGAAGAGAACGTGCGTGATTTATCAAATAATGGGTAGGAAAGTAACTGTAAAGTAGGTCCCCAGCATCTAAGAGTGACAGGGCACAGTGACGGGGACCTTCGAATCAGCTGAGGTACGATGGCTGTCATCTTGTAAAGGTTTTGATATTGAGGATATAGTAAAGAGTCCCATCGTCTCCTTTCTTCTCTTATTCTATCAGATGCTCAATGTCTCCTTCAGGCTAGGGAGAAGATCCAAGGTTATTTAGAGCCTCTCAAAATGGTTCAGCCCTTAAACTGAGCATGATGAAAAGCTCCATTTCCTCAGGCTTAGCAATTTCCCAGGTACTTACAGACCCCAAGGGCCTGAAGTATCCAACTGTGAGATGAGCAATAACATAGGAGGCCAGGTATTTCTGACCATGACAGCAAATAACGCCAAGTAATATTCCTACATCCATTTCCACAGTTTTCTGTTGTTGCTTCTTTTATAGTTTTAGGTTAATGATTATTGAAAAACATATTTTCAGGTTGAAGGAAAATCTAGTAATGGGAAAATTCAAATCATCTCTAAAAGCTCTCTAATCATGTATGGGATTCTACAAATAAAAAGACACAGTCCCCAAGGAACTTAAGGTATTTATATTGTTTGAAAGTAAAATATTAATAATTAATAACATTAATTCCAACAACAACATTATCATAAAAAGTTTAAAAAGAGAATAGATCCTAAGAGGATGGAAAGTAGCAGGTTGTCAAAGTGCCTAAGGGTAAAGGAACATATACAAACAAGTCATCCAAACTATTTCTGAGATGGCTGGTTTGACTATTGGTTAAAAAAAGGAAAAACAAGGAAAGCATTCTAAGACTCATTGTATTTTGTTTCCTGAAACTATCAGCCTGAGTTTCTGCAAAGGATCAATTAGAAGCAAGGCATGATCACAGAGGGTAATTATGACTATAAAAGTTAAAGGCCAATTAATAAAATCCCAGAAGTTTGGAATCGCAACTTTTGACACCTCAAAGCAGAAATTTTAGGACATATAAAGGAGGTGGTACACATACAGATATGGTGTCACCAAAAGGCAGTGCAAGAGGTGTATGATTGGCAAGTTGGCTGTTGCGGGCTTCGTGAGAGCGGCAATTTTCTCGTTCTCGGCTGGAATGCAGGAGGTTACATGGTGTTCATTTGGTAACAATTTGTTAAAGTTGTTTGTATTTTCTAAACAACTTATGGATTTTTCTTTATGTTTGCTGCATACAAAAGAAAAAGATTTTAAGAAGGCAATGGAGCAGAAAATAGGTAGTGAATGCATTTCCATTTTATGAATGAAGAAACAGATTGGAAGGTCAAACTGAAGAAGGTGAGACTTTGTGATCTTCTGTTGTGAATTCCAGGAATGTCCACTATTTTGTAGCTGCCTTAGACAGTCATGAGCTGTGAAATGTAGTCCCTGTCTATTTAGAACAGTATACAGTTTAACTGGAAAGGTAAGACAATGTAGCATTGACCATGAGCCATGTGAATAATAGTAATAATTTTAATAAGAATAATAACCAGTATTATTATTTATGAGGTATGTTACCATGGGCCTGGGAATTTGCCTGGATCTCTCTGGTCCTTCAGGGAGGTTAAATGCCCCAGGCCAAATCACTTTCTCATATTTCACACTGTCCTTTATGTGAATAATACACCTGAAGAGGCTCCGGGGGGCACTGGACAATGAAGGGGTTCTTTCCAGCTGGACAATCAGAGATTTCAGAGGGGATTTATGTTAGGGTAAAAGGGTGAACAGAGGTTTTAGGTAGAGACGGATGAAGGACAGGAAGCAGAAATGGCATAGCAAAGAGAAGGAAGTGACACTTTCGATCAAGATTATAAAAATTTATAAAATCTATAAAAACTAGATTTTTAAAAATTATATTTTATTTCAAATTATTTCCAAACAGGTAAAAAAAAACCAAAAAAACTATGGCTTTAATTTTGAAATGTGAGACTTTACAAGAAAAAAGTAACTTTACAGGTTAGAGTTATATTGTTTTAAAGATCACATGATACTTAGAAAGTGTGTTTTTCTTTTCTAATCCGTGACTAAAACAAGGAGAGGGAGGAAAAGGCAGGTTATTTGTACACCTCACTATTTCAGTACTCTCACGAGTTAGTGGCTAAAAGTCTATTTATTTCTCATTTAAAAATAAATATAGCTATCTTTTACTTTAAAAAGTCCCACATGACATAAACATGTTATTTTAAAATAAAAATAATCCAAAAATCTATTTGCACTTAAAATCTATTTTCCCTTAAAATAATTTTAGGGAAAAATAAATTTCTTTTCAATGACCATGTAGAGTGTTTAGTATTCTTTAGTAAATACAGTAACTAAATGATTACTCAGTCTTCTGCTTTAAAATGTATAGTAGATATTATTTAAGTGAGAGTATAAGAATATATATATTAAAATTATATCACATAAAGAGAGAGCAGTTTTGGAATGAATCTTACAAGCAATCATTACTATTTAAATGAATATGTCAGATTTTAATCCAAAAAACTTACCTTAAAAAATCTGATTTTAACTTAATTGACTTTGAAAAAGTCAAGACCCTGGGTGAATATCACTTAATAGCAAAAAAAAAAAAAATGTTCCCTTAATGACAGGAATTGAGCGCATTATCACTAGTAAGATTAAAAATAGTGATTCTGCTAAAACTTAAAGACCAAACTAAATATTAATATCTAAAGTCAGAATGAAGAAGATATTTTAGTGCATTACCCCTGTGATCTAGATATAAAATCTAAAATTAGAATTGTTACATTACTCAAGTTTATTTTTTAAAAAAGATAACCATCCTATACCAAATAGGCATACATCCTTTTTTTCCCCCACTGAGAACAAAGGAAGCAGTAATTTTCTAAGGCGACAATAAAGTAATGGTCCTGGTGTACTTATGAGAAGAATGTAATGTGATAATCTGTAGCGTGACACCAGTTTAAGACTGTACTGTCTATCAATAAAGGTTAACTCTATACCGACTGGTTAAGAATTTATCAATGGGATTACTATATATTACTGCAATTACTGCAAGAAGCCACTGGTGAAAGCGTTTTCTTGTGACTAAAAGGTACTAGAGCATTATCCAAACTGAGGCATTTGTTATAGCCTCCTATTGCAGAATTGAGACTAATACTGACATGAAAATTTTAAAAAGTCCTTGTTGGCAAGAAAACACTGGCTCAGTGGATCATCAATCAGACCTAATAAGGAAATTCCTGCAACCTTAGAATGGTGCTTTAATTATGACGTTGTCTCTCAATTCATTCTCAACCAACTGAAAATCAGTGTAGCTAAGGCAAGTCATTCTATAGTAACCGATACTGTTATGTACAGTTCACAAAACTAAGAAAAACACAAGAAGTCATTTCTGGCATATTAAACTTTCCAAATGATTGTATAAGAGAGTTAGGCTGGGGTAATTACAAAGGAATATGATGAGATTTCCAGGGTTTGACAAAGCAGCCAAAATACATATTAACAACTCATTTTTCTGATCTTTTCTAGGAATGAGGTAGAGACACATGAGTTAATTTGCCAGATAACTGCAGCTTATTCCTTCAAAAAGCCAATACTTTTATTATTTAATTGCAATGGAAATCTCTCCAAAACGCATTACACTTTTTTAAGTTTTTTAAGTGTTTCATGAACTACAATTATTACGATGGGCTATAATAAACGTACAATATATATTCTCATGCAAAATGGTCCAGGTAACTCTAATGTTTGGTTCTTATGTATGCTTTGGCCAGTTTCTCTTTCGTCTCTGTTGCTGTCAGTTTTCGAGCCTGATATTTCTCAGGGCGTCAGTGTATCTAAGTCTCTTCCATCTAGTACTGATGTTTTATGTGTTAGAAGAAAACAGGTAGTCAAGATGAATAGACAACCAGGGTTAAATAAATAAGTCACCTCAAGGAGTTTTTGGGGTCTGTTTCCTGAGTTCTTGACTATGTTTTGGCTAGCTAAATGTGCTGAGTAAGTACTTTTAAAAAATTTTGTTTTGTGATAAATTGAGCGTTTCCACACTGCTAAGTTAGGAAATTCCATCTCTTGAAGATACAAATCTTTCCGAGGGTTGCAATTTCACAAAGATCAGGGCATCACTGTTGCTCCCAGCTGGGCTCTTGGCTTGGATCCACAGTATGTCTCTGGCTCACTCTGCCTAACCTAGAAATTCAGGATCTTGCCCGATGTGCCTCAGGGTTGAATAAGATGAAGATGGGTGAATAGGGTGTGACATCACTTTTGGAAGAAGTATATTATTGCTAAGAGTCTAATACCACTTTGTTCTAGCCTGCTAAGTAGTGTTATGGGCCAGATATATTTAGCAATGAGAATTTTCTGACTTGTTTCCATGACAGAGTCTGGGACATTTTTAGCTCAGCTGAATTAAGTAAGGTCTATAGTAAAGGCACATTCTAGAATGGAATTTTCCCACTCATGGATGCTATATCGTAACCACCCACTCATGGAATATAGAAAACAAAACTTTTAAAACTGATAAACTTCTTTGGAAAATTAAGCAGGAAGAAAAGTACTTTGGTTAGTTCATTTCTTTCTCGGATGCAATAGTCTGAAACTCATGGACTCTTGGTAGGATCTGGCCCAACTGCCAAGTGAAAAAGCTAAAGGAGAAAACAAATTGGAGAAAGACTTGGTACTTGTCCTGGGGAGCTTCTTGTGAGGTTCAGAGACAGGGCACACACAGCATAAATAAACCCTAGTTTCTGGTAAGCTCACACCCTCCCCCCTCCTGAGAGTAGGGCTAGGTTGGCGCAGAAGAGGCACTCATGTTCTTATGGTGAACGATTCTGAGGTTCACTTACTTAGCTTGTGCCAACACTCCAATGACTTCTGCATACAGGTCTGCCACAATGTGCATATTGGCAGTGTTAGGACCAAGGTACCTAAATAACATACAATTAGACAAGTTAGGAATCCCCCCAGGTCATCTGAAAAGAGCAAACTTGATTTAGTTTTAAGTACCCAACTTCTTCAAATTCGAAGATGACAAATTACTTTACCCTTCTTTGTACTTAAAGTGCTTGAAAGCCAAGTTAATAACATCATGTATTAAACTGTCTATTACAGGATGAAGTGGAATCTGGAAAAAAAAAAAAAAAGATGGCTCAACTTGGAAGGGAATATTAAAGATCAAATCAGTAAGAGTACTCACAATGAACTACATATGGCCTTTAACAATCAATAAATATAATTCATGACATAGTATTTGAAATTCATGAACAATTCAATAAACTTGACCTTAAAAACATAAGTAGATTTTAGATAAATAAATCTTATCTAAAGTAACATTAAATTAATGACCTACCTGTTTCAAAACTTCTATTAATACTAAAGAAAAAATAAAATCAATGGCGAGGTCCCGTCTTTCCATTAAATAATCTCGCTGCTGTTCATCACTGTAAAATTTAAAATATTCACATTAAATGGGCACTGAAAATATCCTCAGAGTGATGTAGTTCACCCAAAAATCTAGGACTCATCCCCAGTGGACTGCAAACCAATTTTGTTACGAAGAAACTGCAGCGGTAAATACACACTGAAGTTATTCCTATGATCAGTCTGGTGCAGTGGACAGACACTGGATTTGAATATTTGACTTATGTTTTAAATATCTAACCATGTCAACTTGGGTAGCTATTTGTGAGTATATAATTTCATCTTGTGGACTTTTCTAAGGTACCTTTCAACACAGGAAACCTCTCATCTGTAACATGGAAACAAACATGATACAGGGCTCCGGTGCTAGAGGTAGACCCTGAGAGGATCTTGTGAAAAGAGTTAAACAACGGAAAGAAATAATATGATTACCTATGGAATCAGGACTGCAGTGGGAGGAGAAAGGATCAGCATTACATTTCGTTTCTTTTCCCCTGCCCCTTTCTTCTTGACCTTTTGCCACTTGAGATTTATGAGAGGAAGAAAGAAGGTGTCGGGGCGGGGGGCGGGGTGGAAGAGAGAAAGATTAAAAAGCAGATGGAAGAAGAGGTAGGAGGGGCAAAGTGGAGTCATTTGAACTTATTCCAAAGTTAGGGAGCAGAATTAGCACCGTCAGGAGGACAGAAATGTGAGTTCTTACCCCCTTCCCTTCATTTCCTGCTTCTCTAATGTACTGAGGACTAATTTGGAATTCAGCAACTGAAGTGACTGCAAAGTCCCTTAGCACAGAATACTGGTTAAGAGTGTTGGTTTTGGGGTGGTGGTGTGATAGATTGGGCGATTGGGATTGACATGTATACACTGATGTGTATAAAACTGATGACTAATAAGAACCTGCTGTATAAAAAAATAAATTAAAAAAAAAAAGAGTGTTGGTTTTGGTGTAGAACAGTCCCGGGTGAAAATTACGCCTCTTCTACTTACCAGTAATTTTTTCATCTACAAAATGGAAATAATAATAGTAATTATAGTAAGGTTTGCTTGAGTATTAAGAGAAAACGTGTATTTAGTAGAGTCTCCCAAACATACAACTGCTCAGTACCTGCATATTAAATAAAAGCAATGAGAAAGGAGGACAGAATTTGGATTTGTCAGGCAGATACTTTCAAACTAAATCAAGACTATTTTAAACATGGAATGTTTTTCTATTCAGTCAAGAGGGAATGAGAGGAAAGCATATAAAAGATAGAAAAAAGAACTCTGGAGGAGCTCTGCAGCCTTGAGCACGTCCAGTTAAGCCTGGTAGGTGACAGAGCAGTTCAAGGAGGGAAGCTGCAGCTTTAACTTTCAAGGGGAAATGTATGGACCGGGCAGGAACTCAATTCATTCAGGATCATTTACAAACAGTCCCTGCCAGGAGAAAGAGCAATGGACCAAACCATCCATCTGGAGCCCTTCAAGACCCACTAGAACTAGAAAGTGCTGCTGCCAGAGGAAGGGAGGAGAGGAAAACATATGGAGCTGCATTAAAAAGAGGGTGTCCACAAGTCTGACCCAGAAATTACATCATGGAGAAGAGAAACAGGAAGTCTGAAGACCACAGGGAGAGAAAACTCTCAGAGACGGCCAGCAGCAGTAGAGAGAAGAGGGCTATAGTAAGGGGTCTCCAAAAGGGGCCAGAGGAACTTGAAAAAGGAGCAAAAAAATCTTGGTAGAAACAAAAGTTTAAACTCCTGATTCTGTTTTATTTAATAAGCCAATTTATGCTTTCAAATAAAAGGAAGACATACATCTTTCCAATAATGAATTCAACTTTATTGCTGGTTTGAGGTCTAACTGCCAGGAGGAGCCAGAGGCATCTGACAAATTTATCTGGCAGTCAACATGGTGATACTATACTAATCTTAGAAATCATAACCCAACAAATAGAACTACCATACAACCCAGCAATCCCACTACTGGGCATATACCCTGAGAAAACCATAATTCAAAAAGCGTCACGTACCAAAATGTTCATTGCAGCTCCATTTACAATAGCCAGGACATGGAAGCAGCCTAAGTGTCCATCATCAGATGAATGGATAAAGAAGATGTGGCACATATATACAATGGAATATTACTCAGCCACAAAAAGAAATGAAATTGAGGGGCTTCCCTGGTGGCACAGTGGTTGAGAGTCCGCCTGCCAATGCAGGGGACACAGGTTCGTGCCCCGGTCCGGGAAGAACCCACATGCCATGGAGCGGCTGGGCCCGTGAGCCATGGCTGCTGAGCCTGCGCTCTGCAACGGGAGAGGCCACAGCAGTGAGAGGCCCGTGTATCGCAAAAAAAAAAAAAAAAAAAAAAAAGAAACAAAATTGAGTTATTTGTAGTAAGGTGGATGAGTCTGTCATACAGAGTGAAGTAAGTCAGAAAGACAAATATCATATGCTAACACATATATATGGAATCTAAGAAAAAAAAATGTCATGAAGAACCTAGGGGTAAGATAGGAATAAAGACACAGACCTACTAGAGAATGGACTTGAGGATATGGGGAGGGGGAAGGATAAGCTGTGACAAAGTGAGAGAGAGGCATGGACATATATACACTACCAAATGTAAAATAGATAGCTAGTGGGAAGCAGCCGCATAGCACAAGGAGATCAGCTCGGTGCTTTGTGACCACCTAGAGGGGTGGGATAGGGAGGGTGGGAGGGAGGGAGATGCAAGAGGGAAGAGATGTGGGAACATATGTATATGTATAGCTGATTCACTTTGTTATACAGCAGAAACTAACACACCACTGTAAAGCAATTATACCCCAATAAAGATGTTAAAAAAAAAAAGAAATCATAACCCAAATACACATCCATCACATTTGACTGTTTTCAGTTGCTTATGCTTCTTCCTTAAGTTCCTCTTTTCTTGTTTCTATTAAGAGAGACCCCCATTATTAGCTACATCATGTTCTAGAGACCCTCATTCTTTTGGCTTTGTCCCAAACACACAATCTCTCTCTCTTATTTTAAACTTTCAAGTGCTAACTAAAATGTAATTGAGTTGAATTTCACTGTCCCGATTCTCTGATCTCGGCAATTACTCTGATCTCCTGGAAATAATCAGTAATACAACCTAAAAAGCTATTCTTTTCAATCCATAAAGAAATCAATTCATGAACAATCTAGTTTTAGTAACTAAATTCTGACCAAACAGGACAAAACTAAAACTCACTTAATTCAACTCACTAAAACTGCCCCACTCTCCACCCCTAGAAAGTTTTAGTATCTATTCATAAGTTAACATGAAATAGGAGGAAATACTAAAATGACGCATTAATTTATTAATCATACAGGCTGAACCATTTTCAGACACAGGATTGAAATTTTACCTTTAAATTTGATGCATTAAAAATATTTATGAGAGATTGCTAATTGGTATGGGGTTTCTTTTTGGGGCGATAAAAATATTCTTGAATTAGGCAGTGATCATGGCTGCACAACCTTGTGAATATACTAAAAACACTGAGTTACACACTTTAAAAGGACGCAGTTTATGGTATGTGAATTATATCTCCATTTAAAAAAGTTCTTCTTCAACTAAAATAATTATTCAATATGCAAAAGTTATTAATCTCTCCCCCAAACAAAATGATAAGTAAATGAATCTTGAATAAACTCAAGCATATTACAAAATGAAATTACAAGTTCAGATGAAATGTAATTTGGTAAAATAACAGGTCTTCAATTTCAAGAGAAGTTTACATATTTTTAAGTACTAGGAGTGTCAAAAAAAATGAGAGGGATAAATCACTCACAAGTAGTATTTAATATCTGATTTTCTGAGTGATTAATTTCACTTATATTGTCTTTAAAAGCATTAAAAAATGTATAACCCATGTGGAGAAATCTAAGTGCTTTGAAAAATCTCATTTTTTTAAAGAAAGGTAAATGTATTAAACTTTCTTATATTTGCTACCTTGCTATAATAGGCTGATTTCAAACATATGAAATTATACATATTTACCTAAAATTCTGGGGGACATACATTCATTGGACAGAACGAGAGTCTTAAGTTTTATGGCTGAAGAACTCATGTAGCAGCGAGTTCCACTTTTCAAATCCAATCAACAAAATTCTCAGTTAGAAGGGAAGTTAGAGATGGGGTGATCTGACTTCCCCCTTTGCTCACGAAAAGGCTGGGAGCTGGGAAGCTGCTGGGGAGCTGGCCAAAGTCACATGGTTAATTAGTGGCAACTCCATGACTACCTCTAAGGTCCAACCCAGCGTCCTTTGCACTACAGTACCCTGGGCACTCAAGGTTACAATTGCAGACCCAAATATCCAGGCAATGTCGTGCAGGGCCTGCTGCAGGCTTTCTGCCTTCAGGCGCAGACTGCAGGAGAGAGGGCCCAGGAGAGAAGCAGGCAAGAGGGTTACCTAGGGTCCTTGACACCCTGCCCCCACCACTGTCAAAATAAGGCCGTGTAAGAATTTTCAACCTCTGACAGCTGGCAGTGACAAATACTCCAAATGTGCCACCTGCTAGACAAGGTGGTGTTCATGTGTAAAGAGGCAGGAAGATCTAGAGGCCACCCAACTCCCACTTTGATTTGTTTCAAGAAAGAAAAGAAAAGAAAGAAAGAAAGAGAAAGGAAAGAAAGAAAGAGAAAGGAAGGAAAGAAAGAAAGAGGAAGAAAGAAAGAAAAGAAAGAAAGAGAAAGAAGGAAAGAAAAAGAAAGTGAAAGAAAGAAAGGAAAGAAAAGAGAAAGAAAGGAAAGAAAGAAAGAAAGAGGGCTTCCCTGGTGGCGCAGTGGTTGAGAGTCCGCCTGCCGATGCAGGGGACACGGGTTCGTGCCCCGGTCCGGGAAGATCCCACATGCCGCGGAGCGGCTAGGCCCATGAACCATGGCTGCTGAGCCTGCGCATCCAGAGCCTGTGCTCCGCAACAGGAGAGGCCACAACAGTGAGAGGCCCCTGTACCACAAAAAAAAAAAAAAAAAAAAAAAAAGAGAAAGAAAGACAGAAAAAACTATAATCCTCATAATCCTTACATAAGAGAAGTGTACCTTTTGGATTTATTGCTGGTTCTTGGTCTGTATTCATGTGATTCATCCTCAATGCCATTTTGCCTTTTATACCAGTCAAATAATGTACGTAGAATGGAAGGCAGGCAGTACTCAGAAAGGGAGCTCATTGAACTGATGACCTACAGAGAAAAGCAGGCAATTAAAAAGCTTTGGTGGCACTGCCAATTACTGAGAAACTTTTTATTTCACAAATAACTCCAAACCATAGTCACTACAAAATTTTCTTATTTATCACAGTCCTATCCTTAATAATCTTTAGTAGTACATTCCCAAGAACCCGTTTCTTACTGTTGACAGATGTTCCTAATATAATAACTTTGTGGTTTAAGAAAGATAATTACTTTGACTCCCTTTCATTCCAGAAATCAGATGTTAATTGCATACAGGTTATTCATGGACTGCAAAGAAATTATTTTCCCACAGCATCTAAGAAGTACAGTGACTGGTACTACTTAGGTCCTCAAAAATGCTTGTTATATAAATAAATACATTCATTAATATGATTACCTTAATGGCTTAGGTGAAATAAGCAATTCTATCCCCCAAACAAATAACCTAAGTGGTAATGCAATGTATGGTTTTCTGCCAATAATCATTCATAAACTAATCTGAGTTGTGCCCCAAATTAGACTTAATGAATCAGTAGCAGTAATTTACTCTGTATTACATCAAAGGCAAACATCTCCCCTCTTTAAACAACAAACATACCTTTGATAGATGAGTTATTCTACTTTCCTTATTTTGGAAAGATTCCTGATCTTTTATTAAGTATCACTCCTCAACTGAACTTCAGTCCATATCTCATATTATAATACATGCAAAAATGAACTCAGAATGGGTCATAGACCTAAGTATAACACCTAAAACTATAAAACTTCTGAAGAAAACATAGGGGAAAATCCTTGTGACTTTGGGGTAGGTGAGGATTTCTTAGGGATCAAATCAAAAGCAAATTCCATGAGAATTCGACATACTGAAAATCATCAAAATTAAAAGTTTAAGCTTTTAGAAGGATGCTGTTAAGTGACGAAAGGACCAGCCACAGACTGGGAGAAAATATTTGCAGAACACCTCTCTGATAAAGGTCTTATAACCAGAATGTGTCAAAGTACAATGAGATAGGTTTTAATTACTTAATTAACAAACAGTACAGGCAAATCATAACACCCAGCACTGATGAGACAGGAATTTATCTCAAGTACATAATTAGAGATGAGTAAGAATGTTCAGGACAGCATTACTTATTATAGCAAAAAAATGGAAACAAATGTCCTGCTCTAGGTAAATGCCTGAAACCAATGTGGAATTTGATGTAGATTATCTATGAAACCGTTAAAAATCTCATTTCAAAGATATTTAATGCTATGAAAATGTTCATGATATGTTAAGTGAAAAAAGAGTGAAAATCATTTAATTGGTATGATCCCAATTTGATAGAGACCCATATAAGTATGCATATATAGAAAATAAGACCAGAAGAAAATATACCAACATATTGAAGGCACATATTGCAATCAGGAGAGATCTCAGGAGAGAGATCACCAGGGACAGGGTAAGTGGGAGTTTAAAAAAAATGAAGGTAGGATTTTACCTGGGCCTTTTTAAAAGAAAGGGTAGAAATCTGAAATGAGAGTCAAGAAAGAAACTAAGCAAGGAGCCTAAGCAGGAAATCCTACCGTCATGAAGTTGCAAAATAACTGTTTGTTGATAATGATTATGTGATTAATGAAGGTTTTGAAGGAACTGAAAGAAGAAATATCTGACTGATGTAGGGACTTTGGTTCACCAGAGTGGAGGGAAATAATGTTGAAAATTTTAAGTTGGAACTAAATCATTAAAGGTACTTTTAATGCCGGTCTAAATAATTTCAGTTTTCTTCTCTAGAAAATGAGAAGCCCCTAAAGATTTCTGAGTAGGATACTCAGCCCATGAAAATGGTGTTTGGGGAGGTTTAATCTAGCAGTGACGTGTAGGCTGGACCGAAGTGGTTTGCAAACAGAGGCAGTTAAGAGAATACACAACACATGCTTGAATCTAATGAGGTTATTACTGCAACGGTTCCAGGAGCGCAGGGCTCAGAGCCTGAGCTGGGGAGGTGGCAGAAGAAACGGAAAACGTTAGTTAACTTGAAATATTTCTGTAGTTAAGCAGGCTAGGCTTAACTTCCTTTTACAAAAGCAGGAAACTAGAGCAATGAAAGCGCAAGTGCTTCATGTCAACAGGACTTTCCACTGTCACCTTTAAAACAAGCCCTAAGATTGAATAAAGCAATGATTGCTTTCTTTCTCAGATTCTATTTCTTGATAGCTTATTTCATGCTCTCTTATAATTATGGTTATAGGTACATAATACAAAATTGTGCATTATCTTTAGTTATGGGTTAAGTTAAAAAAAATAAACAGGCTATTGCATTTAGCCTGCCTGGTGAACCTAGTCACCGTTATAGGGTTCTGTAATTTAAAAATATCTAATTATTTTTTTTAAAAAAAAAGAGCCCTCCCTTCCAGGCTGTAACATCCATAGGCACAACAAATTTTCCTGCTCTTCCTTTGGATATAACAGCAGCAAATTTTTGGAAGAAAGACGACTATGGTGTGCCAAGGGGGTAATTTCCTAGTTCTCTCTAAAGTTACCCCAGGTAATTTCCTACCTCTCTAAAGTTATCCAGAAAGGATATTTCTTCAAGTTGTCATCATCTAAAATATTTTGAATTGGGAAACAAAGAGGGTTCCTCCCACATGGGAAACGGGATCAGAATTCAGAGTCCCTGACCAAGGGTTAATTCTGTCTTAATTACTGAATAGATAGTAAAATCCCAAAGCCACTACAATTATATTTCAGTAATTTAGAAATACTTGTGCAAGTCTGGATGAGACTTAAGGAGACATGATGACTAAATGTACTGTGGCATCCTCGATGGTATCGGTATCCTGGAACAGAAGACACATATCAGGGAAAAACACATGAAACACAAAGGAAGTATAGAATTTAGTTCATAATAACGTACTGATATGGGTTTCTTAGTTATGACAAATGTACCCTGGTAATGTAAGATGTTAATAAGAAAAACTGGGTACAGGGTATATGACAACTGTCTGTACTATCTTTGCAACTTTTCTGTAAATCCAAAACTATTCTAAAATAAAATGTTTATTTAAAAAACATTACAGAATATTGAGTAGAGTTCCCAATATTCTATAATAACCTAAATGGGAAAAGAATTTGAAAAACATTCGGATAGATACATGCATATGTATAACTGAATTACTTTGCTGTACACCTGAAACTAATACAACATTGTTAATCAACTATACTCCAATATAAAATAAAAATTAAAAAAAATTTCTGTGTGACATTTACAAGTTCCTTTATTTACTTCAGACCCATAAAGGTGATATAAACCTGTGTTTGACTCCTATAAACCTCTCTGGGTAGAGCATTCTCTAACAGCATTCAGCTACTTCACTTAGGTGTAACCCACATTCTCCATAGAGAACGTCAAGAGTGTTCTTCAAATCTCAGCTGTAATAATTTTTTTCTACCCATTAAAAAGTCATCCCGAAGCCATTCTTGGTATTATATCTATTGGGCATGCTTTCCATGGCAAATACACTGAGACCATCTTAGAAGAGATGAAAGGTCAGCAGGGGGTGGATGTGCATGTTTTTTCCATCTCTCTGTTAACTGCCCTTTTGAGTTCAGACTTTCAGGAAGGAAGGGTGGAATTTGCAAAGACCTGGCCCTCAAAGCTCAGGAAGGGAGGAAGGTCTAGCTGGCTTCTTGGTTACTCAGTTCCTTCATTTATGGGAAGCAGAGCCAATGGTGAGATGAATTCTAGCTCTGTGCTGCTGTGCAAGGGGAGGCCCATTTACAAAGATGTTCTTGTTGCATTTAAATGATCATATTCTTCCATCACAGATGAGCTAGGTACTGTGCAGCTTGAGGAGATGAAGCTCACAGAATCACAGAACTATTTCATACTGGTGTTTTCTTTTGGAGGGGTGATAGAGGGGAATACTAAATGTACTTTGCAAATGTTTTCTCAACATTTATTTTGGCGTTTTATATATAAATAGGCTAAAAGAAACTGTCCATTATGCTGTATCTAAGACATTAATTTTTCATAAGCATTTTATTATACTGGCTGAATGCAAAGAAGGAAACTTCACACATAAATATTTGAATAATTACTCAGTGGAGTCATTCCATATTTTACAGTAATAAGGCTGACTTGTCATGAGTGGTGTATTTAACGAATAATTTTACAGTAACTTCACTGATGGCTTAATTTCTCAAACTAGTTCAGGTGGCCAAGCACCTGGGCGCCAGGGTACTCTCTGTGTACCTGATCTATTATAGCAATTCAGAGGCAATTTTTTTTTTTACTCGATCACATTTCATACTATTGCTAGCTTACAGTATTCGATGAGTGATGATAGACACTGCAGGCTTAAGAATAATTTATTATAAAAACTTAAAATTATAAAAATGTATATGTTAAATATGATTTTCTTGCAAATTAGGAAAAGATCTTCATTATTTGATTTTACCTTCTTGGTCCATTTTATGGAACTCACTGTTCCACTGGAGAATAAGAAACACTGAATAACACTAATGTGAATCCAATGCTACCTAATTTGTTTTTACTCTCTTAATTGCTTATATTTTTCACTTATATATTTTAAATAGATTTTCATTGAATTGAAGCATTAGAATCAATGTTAAAGCACTAGAATTTCACCTGCCTCCTTCTTCAGGAAAATATTACTACCCAAGAGGATAAAAAGTTATTTTAGTTCTATTATAGACTTATAATAGATTCATTTTACCATGTGTTTCCTGTTTATAGATAGCGTTTTTAACACATTAAGAAACTAAGGTGCCACAAAAGGACATAAACATATACCATCTAGAAGAAAATCCCAAAAGAAGTTACTTAGAATGTATGACCAAATTATCTTTAATTTAGAGTAAAGAATAGGTCACACTGAATTGCAAATAGCTGCAACTTAATGTTCTCAGAACAGCGTATCTGAAGCCTGATCTCCAAAAGCCACATTTTCATAATTTCATCAGCATACTGGGAAGATCAGGCAGGTTTGGGGTTCAAGTTACAACTCTGCCCTTTATTGGCTGTATGGGCTTGGCCACGTTGCTGTTTCTTTGAAGCTCTGTTTTCAGCTATAAAACAGGACTTAAGAATACTTCCCTCACTGGGCTTTTATGGAGACTAAAGGAGAAACTCTCAAGTGTGGGACATATAACAGACCTTCAAAAGTGTCTGTTTCTTTTTTCCCCTCTTCCATTTCCAAATATTGAAACTGAAGCACAGACACAAAATATTTTGACTTTGATAAGATCACAGGCTAGGTTAATGACAGAACGAATGACAGACGTTGATGACAGATGTTATCAGAGCTGATAAATGTTGCTTTTAGGTACAGAGTCAGCCCTCTGTATCCGCAGATTCAACCAATCACAAATCAAAAACATTCAGAAAATTAAAATGCACAAGCTCCAAAAAGCAAAACTTGAGTTTGCCGCTCTCTGGCAATGACTTACACACCATTATATTGTATCTAAAACTATTTACATATCATTTACATTGCAATAGGTATTATAAGTAATCTAGAGATGATTTAAACTATGTGGGAGGATGTGTGTAGGTTATATGCAAACGCTACACCGTTTTATACAAGAGACTTGAGCATCTGTGGATTTTGGCATACATGTAGGTCAGAGGCCCTGGAACCAATGCCCCGTGGACACCCTGGACAACCGCAGTGGGAAAAAATTAAGACCCACCTATCTCTTACCCAAGCACAAACTACCAAGGCCTCCATTAGAACCTTTCTGCTTAGTCTGTATTCCCAAACTAAGCCAACTTTTCTGGCCCCAGCAGATGTAAACACAGTGCCTTCCAGATGCTTACTGTAGAGGCCTCTGAGCAACGCCTGCCCTACAACAGCTCCTTAAGAGAAAGACAGCAACACTGGACTCCCCGAGTTTGCTGCCGGCACACCTGGCTCTAAAGCAAATGGGAAAGGACACCGAGAAAGTAACTATTCTGCAACCGCAATCAATCTGTTGAAGAAAAACCAGTAACTGTAAGTCCTGACTCATCTACAAGTCTGGCTCTCAGGAACCTCCAGCATCCCGAAAAAGGTGTCGAGCCCAAATGTAAGTGAAGAACGAACACACACACACACACACACACACGAGCAAACCAAACCAAACAAAAATGAACACATAGATACTGAAGAGGCAACGGGGAGGGTGAAAAGGGTACAGGGAGTTAGCTGTATGGTGACAGATGGAAACTAAACTTTGGTGGTGAGCATGCTGTAATGAATACAGAAGTCGAATTATAATATTGAACACGGGAAACATATACTGTTATAAGCCAGTTTATAAAAAAAAAAAGAAGAATGGATACAACCCTTGGCAGAAAGGCACAGCATTACGCTCTCGGATTTCATGCAGCTCTCGGATTTCTCGTATTTCCGTAAACACATCCAGCCCTCTTTGACTCCACTCTCCCCTCTCTGACCCACTGACAGGTCCCTCTTCTGGCCAACTGCTCAATCAGCCATGGACTGGAGATGCTTCCTCTTTCTGCCTCACTTCTTCATTCCTGAGACCTGATTTCTACTCTTGCTACAGTACCGACACTTTTCTATAAAAGATCAGAAAGGACAAACCCACGACCAGCCAATGGCCTTCCTGCAATCATGTCCCTTGAAGTCTCCTGAGCACATGACAACATTTATCAGATTCTGCCGGAAATGCTTTCCTCCATTCTGCGATGCTGCCATCTCCCATGTGGTTATTTAAACACCACCAAAGCACTGTAAAACAACGCACCTGTGAAAAGAAGGGGCTGGATGCTAATCCTGATTGTTCTGGCACAAGCCCCTTTGGGGAGTAATCATACTTTCCTACGCAGAGAAGAAGTAACTTCCACTTACTCTATGAGACTGTTTTAAGAAACAAAGTTGGAGCAATACTTCAAATAGAAGCACATCGTGCAGTGTACAATTGTTTGTATCATTTAATTTACTGCATGTTCATGACACCATTAGATATAAGCAAAGGTCTAAAAGCCAAGGGGCAGAGAAAACAGGCAAGAAGCATATGTAGCTGGAAGGTATGTGAAATAAAGATTCAGTTGTTACTTTACTCAAGCAAGACTTTTCATCTGTGTGTAAATGTATCTAGTGACTGTCATTAGTACATACTGTACCAGGTAAGGCTTACGTACTCCTTCAGGTGAGGGTTATTTTGGAGAGGTGTTTTTCACTTTTTAAAATGGGTTAACTTGATATGTGAGCTGCACTTGGTCACCATCTACTCAGGTCCACACACATCACAGGTTAGCGGTTGTTTCATTGGAAAATCCAAAATACAATGCCTTGGCCTTTATGTTTTAAAAGAATATCCGTAAACTTTGATAACAGAGGAAAGTCACTTGAAGTTAAAACAGGGAGCTCCATGCCCTTCACTCACAGGGTGCTCTGCACAGATCACAGATAGGGAGCTCATCACTGGTACCATGACTGTGTCCTGGTATAATGCTTTTTCATTTAAATGTTGCCAATCATGACCAGCCACTATAACTTGGCTGTGAAAGTAAGTCTCTTAAACTATTTAACATTAATCCAGCAATCTGAAAGTGTATTCTACATGGCAATGAGTAATAGCCACTGCACAAAAGGCTTTCTCAAAGCTGGCTTCCCATGCGCTCCTAACTTCTAACCTCTCATTCTTCCGTGAGGGTCCCTGCACAGGCTGCCGTCTTGGGCCACCCCTGCGCCGGGAAGATGCATCTTCTTAGGCTTCTCTCACTTTTTTGGGCACTCCTTTTCTGGGCTTTCTTTTGTGGATCCCACTTTCTGGTCCAAATGAACTATGTTTCCCTGTGATATGCCTAACCCACTTTCTCTACCCTCATCTTTCAGTGTTTGCTGGGTGATCATATAAATGAATGAGCCCTGGTTATTTCTCCTGAGGTATTTTACCCGCACTGAAAATTCAGTACGTGTAAAACTAATTTATCCCCTCTCCCCAAGCACAGTGGTCCTCTGAAAAACTCCTTATCCACAGAAAACAGTCCAGACTCCTCAGTATGGCTCCCACGGTCACGGGAGCAATGGGCTCCAGTCGGCCTTCCCAGCTTCCTCCCGGCCACTCCCCAGAACTCTGCTCTTCTCTCCTTCAATTCCTTTGTCCACTCGGCTCTACCTGTCTGGCACGACCCAGCCCATCTTGTCCATCTGGATAGCAGATATCTTTAGTATGTCACTGCTTCCTATGACACTCCCCCCCGCCCCACCTTTCTAGCATCCTTAACTACTCCCTTACCTGAGTTCCCACAGCACTTGAACTGTACCTTCTTATTATATTTACATCACAGTACTATTTGTTTAGGTATCTGTCTTCCTCCTGGGACTGAGAATTTCTGGAGAGCAGAAACTCTTGCTTACCGCTTTGTAACCCCAGCACCTTGCACAGACCTTGGCATGATTCAGGTGCTCAACGTTTGTTAAACTGAATGGAAATGGCTCCAAATCATGGCTGAAAACTGCAGTTACCTTTTGTTTCTCCTTCTCTCAACCAATATTGATTCTTCTTACATAATGTTGCTTATAGTCATTCTTTCTTTCTAGTTCCACCTTCTCCATTTTAGCCTCAAATCTTTATTGATGCCCCAACTCCCAAAATGCCTCCAAACTTTAAGGATCTCTCCAGTCGGGGTTTAACATCAAGGCTGCACTTTGATCTCTTTGATACTGGCAGGTAGAGGATACGGCCCCACCCACTGGCATCAAGGTCTTCCACAGTCTGACCCTTCCTACCTGGGACCACATTCTTACATCTCTTTGTCCCACACAGGGCTTTGTTGTATATGTACACACACATACATACACGCACGCTCTCACTCACCTAATAAAGGTTTGCTAAAATAACTTTATTACCTGGACAATTTTTCATTTATTTTGCTTTCTAAGTGCTGAGGGTTAATTTAGGCATTTAAAATAAATTAGTGGCAGTGTACATTTTCAAAATGCTGTTGGAAATCTCATCACCTTTATTAATTCTCATTACCATACGACTTTCTCACCAGCAGGAACTGAGAGCCCTCCCTGGCTCCCTAGTATAGGGCAAAGCTTGCTCTCGGGTTCACAGCACGCCTGCTTCTTCCACTGTGAGCTTCCTTACTAGACTGAGGTTATAATTTATCTGATTTACATCTTTCTTCTTTGTCTCTCACACTAGACTGGGGGCCTCTCCAGAGCTGCCACTATGTTCCCTTCATGTCTATTTCCACAACCTGGCATAATGTTTGGCACATGGCTGCCACAAGGTAGGTACCGTGTAAGAATGGGTCAAGTTCACATTCATAACATTTGTAAAAGTGAAATTCTGGGAATTAGGGTACAAATTCCTAGCTCTCCAATATACAAAGTAGTCACTGGTACAGTTCTTCTCCCACTAACAGTGAGCTTCAAAAAATTAATCCTGTTTAGACATCTTGTCATTTATGAAACAAGAGGGTTTTTTTTTTAACCAAGTCTATTCTATACATGTTTAGATTGTAATTAGGTTAAATAAGAGATATTAAACCAACAGTTAATTAAACAGAAAAGCAACAGAAAACTTAAGGAAACACAAAGCTTTAACCTCTAAATATACGTTTTAAAATTCAAACTGGAAAGCTGACAAATTCTCAGAGATTTCCACAGTGAAAAAGAAGAGGCAGAGAATTGTACATAATACTCTTTACTGGGAATTTTGACAAAAAAATAGGCTACATAATATCTAGTAGAGCCAGGTAATACCCAATATCCACTCTTCTCTTCTTCCTTAGTTATAAAATACCTCATTTTTAGATGGACACATGGTTGCCCAAAATAAAATTTCCTCATCTTTCTTATAGGTATATGTGGCTGTGTGCATTGTTCTGTTTTTTTTTTTTTCTGTGATTCTTTTTCCATTTCACCTTCCTGCTGCCTGGAGCACAGATGTAACAGCTGAGCTCCAGAAGCCAAAGTGGACCATGAGATGACCTTGGGAATGTAAGCCATACACAGGAAAACAAAAATATAAAGATACGGGACTGATTTTCTTTGTACTTCTTCAATGTGAGAGAGAAATAAACTTTTATCTTGTTAAAGCCACTGTTATTTTATGTGCCATTTGCCGCCAAACCTAATCTTAACTGATATGGGATCTTAGGTCCATTACCTGTTGAAAACTCCCCTCTAAATTCTCACCAACTTAGTTTTTAAAAATATAAGCATGTTACAGAGTAAAAAGCACAGGCTTTATAGTTAGAACATATGGATTCCAGTCTAGGTCCCTTCAGGCTTTAGTCATATAATATAGGGCAACCTCTCCAGGACTCATTTCCATTAGCTGTAACATAGAGATGATGATGAGACCTTCTTCTTGGGCTTGTTGGAAGGGTTGAGTAATGTCAGGTGACACGATACGTGAGAAGGGGTTTGGTAAGGCACTTCCCCGGTGTTCCAGTGGTTAAGACTCTGCGCTTCCACTGCAGGGGGACACAGGTTCGATCCCTGCTCAGGGAACTAAGATCCCGCATGCCGCGCAGTGTGACCAAAATAATAAAAATGATAATATAAAAGAATTAAGAAGAGGCTTGATTAATTATAAAGTATTACATGATTCTTGTTATTTTGTTTTTGCTTCTATTTCTAACAGGAGAAAAATGAATCCTGGGCTTGGCAAGTGGAGGATTAAACAGGGCCACCCAGGATCAGGCACTGGAAGTGAAGCCCAGCTCTCTTTAGCCTATCACTCACGCCAGGGACATTTAAAAGGGAGAAATTGATAAAAATATTCTCTAAACAGGGACCAGTTGTCCGTTGTCCAAAGGATGCACTTAGCATAGTGCCTCCCCTATGGTAAGTACTAAATAAATGTCACTTCTGTGGGTACCACTGCTCCCGGGAGTAGAGCAATGGCGTCTATAGCTCCAAGGAGGTGTCACCAGCGTGTTCTTCTCCCGTAGACGGACCTGTGTGACCCCAGAATAACATCCTCCTGCTCGGAATCAGAATAAGGGCAATTACAGAATTTGGACCTTTGCTATCAAAACCCTAAGAGAGCTTGATACCTTCACGGCCTTGCCAATAGAACCACAATTCTTATAATTTGCTGTTCAAACAGTGGACGGGCACTTTCAAGGTGACTTGGCTAACTTTCTTTTTCACTGAATCCACAGAGGGACCAACTTCAGTCACATTTCCTTCTGGCCTGGGGATCTTGCTATCTCTTTAAAATGAGACCAACTTCGTAGGTTGTCTTCTCTCATGGTTCACGCATAAATTTATGATTTTACAATCAGAGGATAATTTCATGTGCCTTATTTGAAAGTCCTCAGTGACCAACTCACTACTGGTTCACCCCTAAAGTGTCTTTAACACACAGAGATGTGTTACAAGCAGTGGTTCTCAAGCATCAATGTGGGTGGGGGTCACCTGGAGATCTCGTTAAGCTGCAGAATCTGACTCAGTATATCAAGGCAGGGCAGTGATTCTGCATTTCAACATTTTGAGCAGCAAGGTTAAAAGTATTATAGCTAATTAAGTGGCAAAGTTGGGATTTAAACCCCAAAGTCGATCTCTTTCCCACAATGCTGAAATGCAGAAATAGAGTGCTGAATAATAAATGAGACATGGTGTCGAAGCCAAATTATTTGGGATAACTATTATACGTAATGTTAAAATGCCAAAGTACCATTCTCCCAGAGGAAAAAGGAAGACGCACACTAAGCAGGAGAAAAAGAAAACACAAATTTTTTGAGGAAAGAACAGTGATAATCTAAGAGGAAAGAGACAAAATAAAATAGAGTGAAAACTTATGGAAGACAGATAATATTTACGTTCTTAAGGAGAACGGAAAGAGCCACACTTGCCACATTTCGAAAATAACGACCCCAAACATTCACCCCAGGTCCCTGACCTCCCAAGCGGGACCAGGTAACAGCAACTAAGGATAATATGAGGAGAGAAGTCAGCTCCATGGCACAGAGAGACGAAGCCCATACTCCATTCCACCAGCGTTCCAGAGAACAGCCGGCTCTGCCAGCAACAGAGCGCAAAGCCAGGGCCGCACCAGCCTTCCAAGACCTGCCGTGACAGCAAACTTGTGAGGTCTTCCTCAGCCAACAGTTTATAAAATAGAGAATGGAGGATTCTGTCTCTATAGTCAGGCCTTAACATTTCTGGATGGAACAAGTCTGAACTTTAACAGCCAAAGCATTTCCTCTTGATTCCACATTAAAGGCAATTTCAAAGCACTGCAGAGAGCGTACTCTCTGTGTGTTCTCCATAAGACAATACAAAAATCCCACTGTGTTAGATCAGGCCATGGTGCATCCCGTGGGGCTTTGCCTCTGCTACTGGCACCAAATGAGGTTTATAAAGAAGAACATGCTGTCCTCTTTGTCATTAAATGCAGACGTTTAGGAAACACCACAAACACATTTCCGACCTCCTCTGATGTCCTGTTATCCATCATTCTAAACACACCTAAAGCCCTCCTGAAGTGACTCAACCAGGATTGATAGGATTCTAGTTTCCTATGTTTATTACCTGCTGTTTAGAGTTGGAAGTCCTTTTACTAGTCCTGATCTATTTTCAAAGGACCTTCTTTGTATTTATTCTGTCTTAAACTGTTTTCTTCATGTATCACTTTATTAGAATCTAAGTTGCTATGCTGCTTTATAATTATTGCTTAGGTGGTCTCTCTCTCTCACAGGATTGCTAAAATTGGTCCTAGATTTTATATCACCAGAGCCTATTGCTGTGTCAAGCATATAGCTGGCATTCAACAAAACGCCGGTTAAAATATAAGAAAGCTCTAGGGCAGAGATCTGATCGTCATATGATACCATTTATTCAGAAGAATCTCAATAAGGTTTTGAATGGAAATTCCTTTATCTTTTCTGGTAACCAAAGACTGGTGACCTCCTCATCTTAAATTTCAACACTTCAGTTCTTTCCAATTCAAACCAACAGACACTTACTAAACATCTACTACAAGCTGTCACTGTCAAAGCTGCAGGACACAGTTCCTAAGATCACACTCCTGTATCCTCTTTGACGAAGTTCATCAATACACCATAGTAAGCATTCAGCCCTTGCCTCTGTACATCTTCAAACAAATAAAAAGCAGTATATAACATATATTACATACTTGATCAAACTGGGGGTCCTCTCCACGTTGTAGAGATTTTGTCAATGGCTTTTCCTAGAAAGAAACACAGGCAAGAAAAATTACTAGAGGCTTTTAAATATTACAAAAGAAATGTCATTATTATTAAAATTGTTCTCATCTATTTCTCCCTTTATGGGATGAAGAGACACCAGTTTTCAAATATGTGAGAAACTCTTCCTTACTATTCAAACCTTAAAGTATAGTGTTTGATCATCACCACCAGGATTTTTACTATTCATCTTTACACATTTGACCAAGACATTCAAATCTGATGCTATAAGTGATCCTGTGTTTTCAAAGGAAACCACATAATAAAACCTAGAGAATTTGTTTGAAATTTCATTACCTATCTTGGGACTTGACAGATAATAAAAAGTTGAAAGTGATACACTATTCCAAGTCCTAAGATTTAGAAACAAAATAAGGTATAATTATTAGTCTGAAGGATGGACAACTTACAATTACACACTTACTAGGTGTAATTGGTGATTTCTAAGCATGATATTTTGGCCTGCAAAACATCCAAATCTCTGCAAAAATCATCTGGGAAGTGACAAAGGTCTACAGAAATAAATTTTCCTAACGATTATTTCTTCGTTTACATTAGGAAGCCTTAACTGACTCTTCAGGAGGGCATTTTGTAACTATTTAGCCTTACCTGTACCTTTCTCTTTTTTTGGAAGTTAATATTGACCCAAATTTGACTTAGGATTAGAAACCATGCAAAAAGTTACACATCAAAAAATAGTGTTTTCAACCTGTGCAGAAGGGGAGAGGAAGCACGTCCAGAGGAGGGCCTCTGGAGAGTGGAGTTCTGGAGTTTGGAGCCGTGTGGCTGACAGGGTCTTGGTGATCTGGCTGGATATCAGGCCGAGATCAGGACATTGGTCCACCAGAGACCTCCTGGCACCATGTAACATCAAACGGTGAAAGCTCTCCCAGAGATCTCCATCTCAACGCTAAGACCCAGCTCCACTCAACGACCAGCAAGCTACAGTGCCAGACACCCCATGCCAAATAATTAGCAAGACAGGAACACAACCCCACCCATTAGCAGAGAGGCTGCCTAAAACCATAGTAAGTTCACAGACACCCCAAAACATACCAGCAGACGCCATCCTGACCACCACAAAGACAAGTTTCAGCCTCATCCACCAGAACGCAGACACCAGTCCCCTCCACCAGGAAGCCTACACAACCCACTGAACCAACCTTAGCCACCGGGGACAGACACCAAAAACAACGGGAACTACAAACCTGCAGCCTGCAAAACGGAGACCCCAAATGCAGTAAGTTAAGCAAAATGAGAAGACAGAGAAACACACAGATGAAGGAGCAAGGGAAAAACCTACCAGACCAAACAAGTGAAGAGGAAATAGGCAGTCTACTTGAAAAAGAATTCAGAGTAATGATAGTAAAGATGATCCAAAATCTTGGAAATAGAATGGAGAAAATACAAGAAATGTGTAACAAGGACCTAGAAGAACTAAAGAGCAAACAAACAATGATGAACAACACAATAAATGAAATTAAAAATTCTCTAGAAGGAATCAATAGCAGAATAACTGAGGCAGAAGAACAGATAAGGGACCTGGAAGATAAAACAGTGGAAATAACTACTGCAGAGCAGAATAAAGAAAAAAGAATGAAAAGAATTGAGGACAGTCTCAGAGACTTCTGGGACAACATTAAACGCACCAACATTCGAATTATAGGGGTGCCAGAAGAAGAGAAAAAGAAAGGGACGGAGAAAATATTTGAAGAGATTATAGTTGAAAACTTCCCTAATATGAGATTACTACAAGCAATTTTCCCTAATATGGGAAAGGACATAGTCTATCAGTCCAGGAAGCGCAGAGAGTCCTATACAGGAAAAAACCAAGGAGAAACACGCCAAGGCACATATTAATCAAACTATCAAAAATTAGATTCAAAGAAAAAATATTAAAAGCAGCAAGGGAAAAGCAACAAATAACATACAAGGGAATCCCCATAAGGTTAAGAGCCAATGTTTCAGCAGAAACTCTGCAAGCCAGAACGGAGTGGCAGGACATATTTAAAGTGATGAAAGGGAAAAACCTACAACCAAGATTACTCTACCCAGCAAGGATCTCATTCAGATTCGACAGAGAAATTAAAACCTTTACAAACAACCAAAAGCTAAGAGAATTCAGCACCACCAAACCAGCTTTACAACAAATGCTAAAGGAACTTCTCTAGGAAGGAAACACAACAGAAGGAAAAGACCTACAATAACAAACCCCCAAAATTAAGACAACAGTAATAGGAACATACATACTGATAATTACCTTAAATGTAAATGGATTAAATGCCCCAACCAAAAGACACAGACTGGCTGAATGGATACAAAAACTAGACCCATGTATATGCTGTCTACAAGAGACCCACTTCAGACCTAGGGACACATACAGACTGAAAGTGAGGGGATGGAAAAAGATATTCCATGCAAATGGAAACCAAAAGAAAGCTGGAGTAGCAATTCTCATATCAGACAAAATAGGCTTTAAAATAAAGACTATTACAAGAGACAAAGAAGGACACTACATAATGATCACAGGATCAATCCAAGAAGAAGATATAACAACTGTAAATACTTATGCACCCAACATAAAAGCACCTCAATACATAAGGAAAATGCTAACAGCCATAAAAGGGGAAATCAACAGTAACACAATCATAGTAGGGGGCTTTAACACCCTACTTTCACCAATGGACAGATCATCCAAAATTAAAATAAATAAGGAAACACAAGCTTTAAATGACACGTTAAACAAGATGGACTTAATTGATATTTATAGGACATTTACAGGACATTCCAGCCAAAAACAAAAGAATACACTTTCTTCTCAAGTGCTCATGGGAACATTCTCCAGGACAGATCATATCATGGGTCACAAATCAAGCCTTGGTAAATTTAAGAAAACTGAAGTCATATCAAGTATCTTTTCTGACCACAGTGCTATGAGATTAGATATCAATTATAGGAAAAAATCTGCAAAAAATACAAACACATGGAGGCTAAACAATATGCTACTAAGTAACCAAGTGATCACTGAAGAAATCAAAGAGGAAATCAAAAAATACCTAGAAACAAATGGCAATGAAACACAGCAACCCAAAACCTATGGGATACAGCCAAAGCAGTTCTAAGAAGGAAGTTTAAAGCAATACAATCCTACCTCAAGAAACAAGAAACAACTCAAATAAACAACCTAACCTTACACCTAAAGCAATTAGAGAAAGAACAAAAAAAACCCCAACGTTAGCAGAAGGAAAGAAATTATAAAGATCAGATCAGAAATATATGAAAAACATGAAGGAAAGGATAGCAAAGATCAATAAAATTAAAAGCTGGTTCTTTGAGAACATAAACAAAACTGATAAACCATTAGCCAGACTCATCAAGAAAAAAAGGGAGAAGACTCAAATCAATAGAATTAGAAATGAAAAAAGGAGACATAACAACTGACACTGCAGAAATACAAAGGATCATGAGAGATTACTACAAGCAATTATATGCCAATAAAATGGACAACCTGGAAGAAATGGACAAATTCTTAGAAAAGCACAACCTTCCAAGACTGAACCAGGGAGAAATAGAAAATATAAACAGATCAATCACAAGCACTGAAATTGAAACTGTGATTAAAAACCTTCCAACAAACAAAAGCCCAGGACCAGACAGCTTCATAGGTGAATTCTATCAAACACAGACAGAAGAGCTAACACCTATCCTTCTCAAACTCTTCCAAAATACAGCAGAGGGAGGAACACTCCCAAACTCATTCTGTGAAGGCACCATTGCCCCCACACCAAAACCAGACAAAGATGTCACAAAGAAAGAAAACTACAGGCCAATATCACTGATGAACACAGATGCAAAAATCCTCAACAAAATACTAGCAAACAGAATCTAACAGCACACTAAAAGGATCATACACCATGATCAAGTGGGGTTTATCCCAAGAATGCAAGGATTCTTTGGTATAGGCAAATCAGTCAATGTGATAAACCATATTAACAAGTTGAAGGAGAAAAATTATATGATCATCTCAATAGACGCAGAAAAAGCTTCTGACAAAATTCAACTCATTTATGAAAAAAACCCTACAGAAAATGGGCACAGAGGGAACTTACCTCAACATAATAAAGGCCATATATGACAAACCCACAGCCAACATCGTTCTCAATGGTGAAAACTGAAACCATTTCCACTAAGATCAGGAACAAGACAAGGTTGCCCACTCTCACCACTATTATTCCACATAGTTTTGGAGGTTTTAGCCACAGCAATCAGAGAAGAAAAAGAAATAAAAGGAATCCAAATCAGAAAAGAAGAGGTAAAACTGTCACTGTTTGTAGACGAGATGATACTATACATAGAGAATCCTAAAGATGATACCAGAAAACTACTAGAGCTAATCAGTGAATTTGGAAAGTAGCAGGATACAAAATTAATGCACAGAAATCTCTTGCATTCCTATACACTAATGATGAAAAATCTAAAAGAGAAATTAAGGAAACACTCCCATTTACCACTGCAACAAAAAGAATAAAATACCTAGGAATAAACCTACCTAAGAAGACAAAAGACTTGTATGCAGAAAACTATGACACTCATGAAAGAAATTAAAAATGGTACAAACAGATGGAGAGATATACCATGTTCTTGGATTGGAAGAATAAACATTGTGAAAATGACTATACTACCTAAAGCAATCTACAGATTCAGTGCAATCCCTATCAAACTACCAATGGCATTTTTCACAGAACTACAACACAAAAGTTCACAATTTGTATGGGAACACAAGAGACCCTGATAAGCTAAAGCAATCTTGAGAAAGAAAAATGGAGCTGGAGAATTCAGGCTCCCAGACTTCAGACTATACTACAAAGCTACAGTAATCAAGACAGTATGGTACTGGCACAAAAACAAAAATATAGATCAATGGATCAGGATAGAAAGCACAGAGATAGACTCATGCACATATGGTCAACTTATCTTTGATAAAGGAGGCAAGCATATACAATGGAGAAAAGACAGCCTCTTCAATAAGTGGTGCTGGGAAAACTGGACAGCTACATGTAAAAGAATGAAATTAGAACACTCCCTAACACCATACACAAAAATAAACTCAAAATCAGTTAAAGACCGAAGTGTAAGGCCAGACACTATAAAAATCTTAGAGGAAAACGTAAGCAGAACACTATGATATAAATCAAAGCAAGATCCTTTTTGACCCACCTCCTAGAGAAATGGAAATAAAAACAAAAATAAACAAATGGGACCTAGTGAAAATTAAAAGCTTTTGCACAGCAAAGGAAACCATAAACAAGACAAAAAGACAACCCTCAGAATGGGAGAAAATATTTGCAAATGAAGCAACTGACAAAGGATTAATCTCCAAAATATACAGGCAGCTCAGGCAGCTCAATATCAAAAAAACAAACAACCCAATCCTAAAATGGGCAGAAGACCTAAACAGACATTTATCCAAAGAAGATATAGAGATTGCCAACAAACACATGAAAGGATGCTCAACATCACTAATCATTAGAGAAATGCAAGTCAAAACTACAAATGAGGTATCACCTCACAGCAGTCAGAATGGCCATCATCAAAAAATCTACAAACAATAAATGCTGGAGAGAGTGTGGAGAAAAGGGAACCCTCCTGCACTGTTGGTGGGAATGTAAATTGATACAGCCACTATGGAGAACAGTATGGAGGTTCCTTAAAAAACTAAAAAATAGAACTAACATGCAACCCAGCAATCCCACTACTGGGCATATACCCTGAGAAAACCATAATTCAAAAAGAGACACGTACCACAATGTTCACTGCAGCACTATTTACAATAGCCAGGTCATGGAAGCAACCTAAGTGTCCACTGACAGATGAATGGGTAAAGAAGATGTGGCACATATGTACAACGGAATATTACTCAGCCATAAAAAGAAACGAAATTGAGTTATTTGTAGTGAGGTGGATGGACCTAGAGATTGTCATACAGAGTGAAGTAAATCAGAAAGAGAAAAACAAATAGCATGTGCTAACACATATATATGGAATCTAAAAGAAAAAAAAAGTTTCTGAAGAACCTAGGGGCAGGACAGGAATAAAGATGCAGACGTAGAGAATGGACTTGAGGACACGAGGAGGGGAAAGGTTAAGCTGGGACGAAGTGAGAGAGTGGCATGGACATATATACACTATCTAACGTAAAACAGATAGTTAGTGGGAAGCAGCCACATAGCACAGGGAGATCATTTGGTGCTTTGTGACCACCTAGAGGGGTGGGATAGGGAGGGTGAGAGGGAGACGCAAGAGGGAGGGGATATGGGGATAAATGTATATGTATAGCTGATTCACTTTGTTATAAAGCAGAAACTAACACACCACTGTAAAGCAATTATACTCCAAAAAAGACGTTAAAAAAAAATAGTGTTTTACTTTAGCTAATGATGATGTCCCAGAAAGATTCCACTTACATTTTGCTGATCGCAAAGACCCTTTCCCTGCCTCAGTTCTCCATTCCTCTCCACTGAAAAGGTGACATATACCCTAAGGTGGATGCGATCCCCACCCCACCCCACAAAGTCTCTGTTCTTGAAGAGATCGGCTCAGTCTGGGTATCTAAAGCTTTACCAGGAACCATATGAATTAACTGCTCTGTCTCATTTGCAAAATACACAGCTTCAAAATGCATATTCACCTAAAATAAAAAGAATGCTGCCTTCTCAAGGGCTAATAAACATTGCCCCTTCGAAGTATATTATACTTTTCCTTTTATAGCACTTACCAAGGGTGATGAGCTGACTGACACCCCCAGTAGGCTACAAGCTGCAGAAATGCAGTCCCCTCTATTTTTCCCGAGCACCTAGAGTTACAGGGCAGGGCTCTGCTTGGTAACGGTTAAACATTTGCCAAATTAATCAAAGCTGTAGGCTAATGACGTCCAGTTTCTTCAACTATGAGATCCTCTTATTGGCATGTGTGTGTTTTGCTATAAGTTAAAGGAATTTTTTAATATACTTTTTCATTGTGGCAAAATACATATGATGCAAGATTTACCGTTTTTACGATTTTTATGTGTACAATTCTGCGACACTAAGTGCATTTACAATGTTGTCTAACCTTCGCCACTCTGTTATAAGGACCCATTTTAATGTCAAAAATTTTCAAGGAATTCTTAACCATCAAGCATAGACTGATACCCCAAACATACACGATAGTAATTCTATCTTGTTGTTTAAAACCATACATAATGACAGAGCTAAAACTATGATTTCAATGATATTTTTAAATGGTTTTGTACTATAACAGCAACAATACTTATTTTATATACATTAGGAAAGTGGGCCTACATCTACATGGGAAACTATAATGTATTCAGTCAAATGCTAATGGCTGGGACTTCCCTGGAGGTCCAGTGGTTAAGACTCTGTGCTCCCAATGCAGGGGGCATGGGTTTGATCCCTGATCAGGGAACTAAGATCCCACATGCTGCATGGTGTGGCCTTAAAAAAAAAAAAAAAAACCTAAATGGCTGAGACACATGTGGATCTGTAGACCCCTGCAATTACTCAGCAGTCCTTACCTTGGGAATCTGCCATCGTTTCATCCTAAAAGATGAGATCCTATCACAGTGGGGGATGGAAGGTGACTCTGTCCACCCACATCCTGGAACGTCCTATGCCTAAAAGTCATTTTTCCCCACTACTATCTGGGTGGGAATGGTGATAAACATGATATTTTATGCTCACATATTTGCATACATATGAAGGAAATAGCCTATGGCAAGTCTCACTGTGTCTAGCAAGCAAAGTTAATATGGTAAGTTGTTGCTATACTCAAAAGTCAAGTCCATTAGCCAAGTACTTGAATTCCATGTCCCAGTAAAACAACATACTTTTACACTAAGTTCTCCTGAACGGTTCTTACACAAATATGCTGTCTTAATCATATTCTTTGAAGACTTAGTTTAAATGTCACTTCCAAGATTAAGCCATTCCCCACTATTCCCAGGCAGAGTCATCTGTTCCTTGTCACACGGCACTTTGCATCTCTTCCTGTCAGCATTTCCACTGTGTTGTAGCTTGTCTGCCTCCCTACACTCCTAGTACAGAGTTGAAACTTATTATTAGGGTTTATTAAATGAATATATCCCTGTGCATTTGGAAAGGTAGCTTTGGGCACAGAGAATCAAGTTCACATTTTAACATTCCCAAGATTAGCTGCACATCAGCATAGATTTTATCAGTGTCAAGAGGTTAAAAACTAGACCTGGGGAAGACAGTATCGTGCTGGCTAAAAAGTAAAGAGAAAAGGGAGAAGGAAGGAAGAAAGGGAGGGAAGGAGGGGAGAATGGAAAAGAGGAGAGAAGCAAACTTGCTGAAGCTCAGGAGAGAGCCATCTGAAAGCAAGGCAGAGCAATCAGGCTCACGCCCCCTTGAGAAAAGACATCTGCAGAGGCCTGGTTCTGCTTGAGGTTCTCCTGCAGGAGATCAGCGCACGGAATCTAAGGTCTGCAAGAATCCAAGGTCTGCACATTCAAGACATCATGGGTCTCAAAGAGCATTAAATAAGTAGTAAAATGAAATTAACACAGAGTAAACAATGGATACTTAAAGAACAAGTAGAAACAGACTATGACAGAGGAGGCTCAAAATAATGGTCTCACTTGTCCAATAAGAACAGTGTGCGTTGTATAGTTTTAAAATTTGTCTTTGTTCTGTATTTTAGTACAGATTTACTTATTTACTAGAGGTTCACTAATTGAATGATACGTTTGTTTTTCAAAAATCATTCTAATAAAACAAAACTTTGGGGTCATGGATCCCCCCGAATTCTTAGTGGTCCAAAGCTAGAAGACCTCAGCCTGTGACTCGACCTTGCCCAGAAGCCCTGGCTCACTGGGTGACAGTGAACAGAAGAGATGGGCAAACCAAAAACATCGTGAGACTTGGCATTGAACATCAGGGGTTGCTAACAGCCCAAAGAGAACAAAATAGACATTAAGCCCCTCCTGATGGAAGCAAACACTATGAAATAGTTTTGATAAAAACAAACAGAAAAAAAAAAAAAAAACCCTGTAACTAACCAAGCCTTTAGATATAATTTCCAATTTTCAGGAAATACAAGAGTTAGGAAAGAGTAAGAGGAATATGTTACACTACGCCACAGGGATGCAATCAGCAAGACTCAGCGACTGAAGGAAACTGAAGTAAAAGATATTTTTTCAATAAAAAGTTGCAAAGAGTAAAGAAAAAAGAAATGGAGGTGGAGCCTATTGATTTTTGTTTTAAAGGCTATTGCACTATGTGGATCTGATCTGGGGCTGGATTCAAATAATCTGTTAAGAGAAAGTATGACCTTCATGAAACCACTGGTGATTTGAACACATTAGATATTTGATGACATTACGGGATTATTTTAATTTTTTAGGTGTGATAATGGTCTTCGTTTCAAAAAGAATGTTTATCTTTTGGAGATACATGCTGAAATACTTAGAGATTAAATGATATGGTTTCTAGCATTTGCTTCAAATACTACTGGGGAGAGGAGCTGGGAGTGTAACAAATTGGCCATGAGTCGATAACTGCTTTTGATGGTCACTGTGTTCATTACACGGTCTTCCCACTTTACTACATGTTTGAAATTCTCCATAAACAAAAAAACAAACAAAAACTAAAAACAGGGGAAATGATGTATCACTTGTGTCACCATGAAAAAAAATTTTTATAATGTCTCAATTTCCAAGATGGCATAAGTCACTTAAAACTGATTTCTATAGTACTTACACAACTCTTTATCTTTTCCTGCTGGAGCTGCAGGAGGAACCCAACCCCACCCCATTTCTTCAATTTCCTGGCAGGATCTGGGTGGCGAGCATCTCGCCTGCTGTGTGAGGAGCAAGCTGCCCTTCTCAGTCTGCACTGTGCGCTTTTCTTCGAGTTTGCTTCCCCTGAATCAAAGAGCACTGCTGTCCCAACCCATCCAACAGGAATTTTCTCCTGTCACGAAGAAACCTGTAGGGGTTTCAAGCATTTCCATAGGAAAAGAGCAAGGTCCCTGTTTGTGCTTCTCAAACCTTGGGACGTTCCAACCTCTCCCTCCCTTAAGAAAATACAAACTCTAAAAGCTCTTTGTGCCCATACCTACCTAAAAAGGCCTTTGACTCCTACCTCAATTTTCGAACAATTTCAGTGCATACTAGCTACATTTTCACTTTATAATTGTTTCGCACTGGGTTTCTCTGTAATCTGTAAGAGAAAAGATGGCCACAGCACAGCAGGACATGGCAGTGAGACAAGTCTAGAGAGACTCTTCTGTATCAAAAGGTGTTTTATTTGGGGAATACAAGGGGCTTATTTAATAAATCACTTTCTACCTCTGAAGTTTGAGTGGCCTAAAAAATTCCACAATGTGCCCCACACAGGTAGGACTTCACTAATCTCAAACGACCCCAGTATTACTGTCCTCAGAGATATTTCAATAAACATGTCACCCAGCAATGTCACTAGAGTTAACATGAGCTTATTCAATTTGTTAACTATGTCACCAGCCTTGCTTATGAGATACTATTTTAACATCTTTTAATTATTATATAACAGTTCAGTGCATGGACTTTGGAACCTGAGAGAGTTGACTTTGCCTCCTAGGTCCCTTATTGGATCTTACTTAACCTCTCTAAGCTTCAGTTAACTTTTAGGTAACATAAGGATACACAATGCCAACCCATCTCATAGAACCGAAAGATGAATGACACAGAGTACTCAATAATTGAGAGTCACTACTACTATTAAAATTCCTTTTACTACCATTATTATTGGAACTAGAAAGATTAAGATGTGTAACCTCTTTCATAATGTTCAGGAGCTGAAACTAAGTTCCACTTCTTTTCCTGGGGCAACGCATACTCCCACTAACGTTAATTAAAGCTTTAATTTTACCTTCCTGGAAGCTTCCAAGTGTAACTAGAAAGCTGTATTACAGAAAGTAGGAAAGAAACATAAAGGGTAATTGTCCCTCTCTCTTAAAAGAAAATCTAACATGACTACAGTGACTTTAATTCTTAATATGTAATTTAGAGGAAACCTTTTAATTTAATGGTGGGATGCTATAAAAGCAACCAAGTTTAAAAAAGAAAAAAACACCAAACTTCTCAAGTCTTGAAACTAGTGTTTTTGATTATAAGAACTTGTTTATGCATCACTGACTTAGGATTTTGATACCATCAGCAGTGAAATTTTATAATACACATGCCTGTTCTGAGTAGTCAACAAAATATTTTCAGATCTGAACTTCTGCAGCTGACTGGGATCCCTCTTCACCAGAACACAGGGAGGATGTGTAGTGAGCTGCACCCTTCAGAGCAGCCGTGGGCTTAACTGTTGAGATGCCACTAAGGCATTTCATCCAGAACAATCGGCACACGGCGGCAGGCACCTTCCTCAGGCTGAACCAAAGAAAAATGAGGTTCAAAATATCTTCATGTCTGACACATATTTTTTTCCTTCAGATCTTATTTGTGCTAACTGTGATTCAACCTTGGAAACAGATCTAAGGAAGAAGCCTGAGAAGTCACAGTTCTGAATACTGGCCATTTCTCCCCAAAAGTCTCTCCCTACATGACGAGGGGCAATCAGGGACCTGGGGGTTGGAATCATCTTGAAGATACACTCCGGTCATTTTGTTTGCCTGCAGGGATCACTGAACTTCTGGCGGAAGACTCAGCCTCCTCGATGGTGCCTCAGTTTGTCCACAGGTACACCGACCTGGCTAGGTTTCTAATAAGAATTCATGAGCACTAGTTAAAACCATTGGAGAGGGCTTCCCTGGTGGTGCAGTGGTTGAGAGTCCGCCTGCCGATGCAGGGGACACGGGTTCGTGCCCCGGTCCGGGAGGATCCCACATGCCGTGGAGCGGCTGGGCCCATAAGCCATGGCCGCTGAGACTGCGCTCCGCAACGGGAGAGGCCACAACAGTGAGAGGCCCACGTACCACAACAAAAAAAAAAAAAAAAAAAGAAAAGAAAACCATTGGAGATCTATGGAAGAAGGGGGCTAATAGAAACGGATGACACTGTGTTTCCCTTTTATTCTCTTCAGTTACAAACGGATTTCTTTAAACAAGACAATAGATGCTGATTCTTACCCAGAATATTGGGGGAAAATCCCCAGATCAAGAGAATGATGGAGAGTATCTCAGGTCAGTTCAGGTATTAGCAAGTAAGATGCTGCCTGTTACCCTGTGATATGAAATGAGAACGCACGTTCAAATCTGGAGGAATATTTTGGCGCTTTTTCTAAGAACTAAACACTCTTGAGAGAACCTGTCCTATTTGCAGCTGGCTTTGCACATTTCAGAGAAGCCAATTGTCTGCCAAATCTAACAGTCCCAAGGACAAATCTATTATTTGAACATTGGAGGGGAAACTTCAATTAAATTTGGCTACAAAGTTAACCTTCATTTTAACTGAACAAAAGAGCATCTCCCACAGGCATTTTTGTAAAAACTACAGCAGCTACGGAGAAATGCAAGATGCCACCTTCACTCATCTGTTTCTGTCTTTGTTGGTATTTTGGATTTTTTTGTCCCAGTATATACACCAGTTGTGCACATTATGTCCACTGAGTGGACATTTACACGTGGATGGATCTTTCCCTGCCTCCTCTGGGACTCTGCATGGTCTCCCAGCTCCCCACTCCCCAGATGCCAGCCTCCCCTATGCTCCTGGCTCTTTTTCTCAGCCATCAACATGCTTAGAGCTTTTCATCTTAGCATCTGCCTTCACCACACTTCCACCTCTGCCTACCGTTTTCTTTCCACCCCCTTCTCATCCTTAGCTCGTCAATGAGCAGTCTACACTTCCTGTCTTCCCTTCCTCCCCTACTTCTCATCCTTAGTTCGCCAATGAGTGGTCTACACTTCCTGTCTTCCCTTCCTCCCCTACTCCTTTTTCAACCACCTGCAATCTGACTTTTCTGTCACCACTAAAAATAGTCCCCCGAGAAGCCCCAGTGAATTTCCAAACAATAAATCTGGTGGACGTCTTTCAGTACTTTTCTTTCTGGTCTTTCAGCTGCAATGAAACACTATTGATGATTCCCTTCTTTCCACTTGACTCATGCCATCCCCCACGTTTTCTCCTCCTACTTCTTTAGACATCCCTTTTCTGTGTCCTTCATAGGCTGGTCTTTCTCCTCAAATGTTTACATTCCCCAGGGATGTTCTTGGGGACTTGAAATCAATCATGTTCTGATTTATCTTCTGGCACCACTAACACACAGACACTCACACTCTTCTCAGACCCAACCAAACCACCTCTCATCAAAAAATCATACTTGTCCCTTAAGGTTCATTCACTCCACCGCACTTTCCCTGGTCACTCCTACAAGAAGTGACAGAGATTTCACTCTCGGTTGCTCTTCTGGTATTCTCTAGTTCTTGAGTACCTAACCAAATTCATCCTGGTTACTCACATACACATCCTTTCCCGAGTAGATTAGAGCTTGGACTTTGGAGTCAATCAAATCAGGATTTGAATCAGGACATTAACGCTAACTCCACCACCTTTGGTAAGGTTTTATTAAATCTCCCAGGTTCAGCATCTCCGACTAAAAATGAAGGGGGCCACGAGTGTAGTGGTTAAGAGCAAGGATCCAGGAGATGAGTGGTCTACACTGAGTACCAGCCCCACCACTTACTAACTGTGTGACTTTTGACAAGTTTTTTCCTTGTATGTGAAGTGGGGTATAAGAGTACATATCTCATGATGTTAATGTGAAAAATTAGGTGAGTTGATGTTATTCAAGTATTAAGAACGGTGCCTGGCACTCAGTAGGCACTAGAGAAACATGAACTATTATTATTACCTATCTGCTAGGGTTAATGTGAAAATTAGTATGTCTGAAACATGACAGGTAAGCCAAACAATGGCAGTTATTCTTATAAAAATCTGTCTTATTCCTCTTTGTATAATGCATAGCCTCAAGTACAGTCACACTTGGAAGTTACTATAGAAAGTACTATCTATCTACCTACCTACCTACCTATCTATAAGCTACTATCAAAAGTAACTTAAATATATGTATAACTGAGTCACTTTGCCAGACAGAAGAAATGAACACAATATTGTAAATCAGCTATACTTCCATAAAACTTAAAAACATACCCTGTAAAATATACATTGTTATAATTATTAGCCTGATCTATGGAAATCAAGACTTGTGCTGGCTACTCAAAGACATAGAAAATAAACTTATGGTTACCAAAAGGGGAAGGGGGTGGGGAGGGATAATAGGAGTTTGGGATTAGCAGATACAAACTACTATATATATAAGAGATAGACAACAAGGACCTACTGTATAGCACAGGGAACTGTATTCAATACCTTATAATAACCTATAATGGAAAAGAATCTGAAGAAGAATAGGAAAAAAAAAGACTTGTACTGGTTAAAACTGTACTCAAAACACTGTTTTTTGACCCAAAGGCCATTCAAAGGTAACTGAAGAAACACATTGTGGTATATACATTAAATGGAATTCTACTCAGCAATAACGATGAATGTATTACTGATAAATAATAAACGGAAGCGCCTTAAATACATTATGGTGAATGAAACAAACTAGAGCTTCCATTTATACAAAATTCTAGAAAATGGGAATTAATCTATATATAGATCAACAGTTGCCTGAGGCCCTGGGTGGTGGTCTGGGCTGTCTGCACAGGGGCACAGGAAACTCCCGGGGATGACGGAAATGTTCTGTATCTGGACTGAGGTGATGCTGACACCAGCGTACGAATTTATCAAAATTCATCAAATCATAGATTTTAAACCCCTGTAGCTTATTGTATTGTATGCTTTAAGCATATTGATTAAAGTAAAAATTTTCACTGAATGTATGGGAAGAAGAATCCCTAATCTGTCTGAAAGGCATTTCATTTTCTTGGACACCAAAGGGAGGAGGGGAGGCAATCCTGATAGTAACGACCTACTTTTAGCAGTGGGAACCACTGTCTCGTTCCCACTGTCCATCCTGAGCATAAGCATGATAGTTTTTGCCTTTGAGAAGTTCACAATTTATTATGCTAACCACTGGGAATCCCAGAAAACCTTGGGAAGTGGGTACGCATGAAGCCACAGAGCTGACACTTATGGGGTAAGACATTGATCCCAACGTGCTGGCTGTAAATCTCTGGAATTAGAACGTTCTGACTGACCAATCTGGTACATACGGGGCATTATTTAGATGGAAAGGAATGTAACACACACTCTACAAGCCTTTCCAGCCAAGTGCCTCTCAGGGCGTTACTGACAGGTCAGTAGCCAACACTAGAGAATGGAAACCACTTCACTCAGCACCACAGAGAAGCCTCTCCTCAGGTGGGATTTGGTGACACAGCGCCATTATCTGAACCAACAGCTAGAACCCGAGTGAAGGGGGATGCTGCCCTTGCTGCCATTTCTGAATTGGAATTTGGCTTGACTCACGGGTAAGCATTTTCATTCCTGTAGAAGTTCCACAGCCCCTAAGTATCTTGAATTTTTGTTTTACACTTGAGATAAAAAAGGCCATTTCATAGGCAGCATCCTCTTCATGATAATCATCATATAGTATTCATTTCATACCCAAAGTCATGCAGCCAATCAAAATTTCCCACTTAAAACTGAAATGACCCAATTACTTTAACTAAGAAAAAAAAGGTTTGGTTTTCTGGTAAAAATAAAAGGAAAACTCCAGGGGGTAAAGAGTTGAAAAAAAAAATAGATGAAAATCTACTCACCTACTCTCTCTTCTGAAGTGTTATTAAAAGGCAACATTCTGCAATTAATGGTACAGCTTTGTGAATACTCACTGAACTGCACAATTTTAAAGGATGAATTTCATGGTATGTGAACATACCTCAATTAAAGAAAAGCATAACCTACATTTTAGGTCAATCAAAGTATTTAAAGATTACAGTATCTAACCTCTACCAAACTTCCCTGATTACAACTTATGAATTGAGTAGAAACCCCTAAAGGCATCAGGAAATACCATCATATGGAATGCTGAATTTTAAGAATCGTGTAAGTCGGAAATACTAGATACATACGTAAGTGACCATCAAAATTACCTAATAAAATGTCTTCTTATTGTTAGCATGACCTGTGGAATTTTAGCCAGTTAAAATGACTACAGTGCTAAAGACTGCTGCTGCCTAAAACTGTATTAATGACTTTCAGAAAAGTCAAAATGCAAAATGCTGTGTGGAAATATAGTGATATTATATCATAGTGATTGTAGGAAAGGGCCTTCAATGCTTATTATGTCATATTAATGAACTTACTTTTTAATGTGGACCGTTTTTTTTTAGTCTTTATTGAATTTGTTACAATATTGCTTCTGTTTTATTTTTCTTGGTTTTTTGGCCACGAGGCATGTGGGATCTTAGCTCCCTGACCAGGCATCGAACCTGCACCCTCTGCATTGGAAGGCGAAGTCTTAACCACTGGACCACAAGAGAAGTCCCTGAATTTACTTTTATTGGTATTTTCTGTCACTTAAAAAATGATGATGTATCTTCAAATGATCTTTTGTGTTAAAAATGATGTCTCTATACATAGTAAGAAGAAGCATATAATCAGAAAAGGCTAGACTGAAAATAACTTGAGGAATAATCTTCACCTGATTTGTACTCTCAAAAAGAAGAAACTTTGATAATCTTCTCATAGTCACTGGACATAAAAATTATGGCCTCACCCATGGATGAACTGAATTGGATACTATTAAGTTGAAGTAAAAACCCCTTTGGGTTTTTTTTTTTTTTTTTGGTATTACTTCATGATACTTTCCATATGTTTTATTTGCTATAAGGTTCAGTGAAACTTTTACTCTCATGGTGCATTAAATTTCATTTCATGGCTGAAAAAGTTCCATTTAACAGTCACAAAAGAACAACTTTTCATCTGTATGAAACCAAGAACATTCATAACAAGGAAAACAAACTTCAAGTTGAACAGTACACAGAAAAAAGTGAGTTTGTGAGCTCATTGGAAAGATCACCTCATTCGGCGGCTAAATGCAACCTTTCAACAATTCTGTCTGGTTTTAGCTATTAATACTATTTTCTTTCCGGGTTAGGGTGAGTTTTCAGATTTCTGGTGAAAGTGTTACTAGATTAAGTAAGGGGTGCCAGGCTGAGCTGCTCTGCTAAGAAATAGCTATTTTTAAAGTTATTTTTTAATTTATAATTTGGAAAATAAGCTAGTACTTTGTCAAGTGTAACATAAATATTCCTTATCTGACCTGAACTGTTTCTGAGTCTCCTTTAAGGACAGCATTACTTTGATTCTGTCACTATACTCAGTAGGCAGCTAAATCTAGAAATTATTTTTATTCTCTTTATATTTCCCTTACTAGGTTTGTTGAAGTAAGAGGAACCTCTATTTAAAGAGAAGTTTGGCTAAAAACACTAGCTGGTTGTCCTTTTGGGAAGCTGACTTGAATCCACAGTGCAGAGAGATACGAAAGCTGCTGTCTCTGCTATTTACACATCCTTAGGTGACAGACGTGTAACAGCTGGGTGGTATAGGAAGACTTGCATACACAACAGTGCAAAAAACCCACCAATGTGCAAATCTGAGTATGATGAAATACTATCTTGAAATATCAACACTGAGGTTAGTGAATGGCTATCAGGCTATAATAAGCATGACTAATTACAACAGTTTTCATGAAATTCACCATATAAAGATTCAAATTTAATTAGAGGTAGTAATTCTGCCTTTCAATTAGTGCAGCAGGATTCCCTAATTCACAAATTCCTTAAATATTAAAAAAGTTCCTGATTAAAGAATCTGATAGTTTCTGGTATCCAGACATCAGCAGACTATTCAGGTACCTGCAGAGATGAAACAAAAGACTACAGCAGAAAGTTCAATCTGTATATGGGCCAGAGGCAAAAAAAAAAAAAAAAAAAAGCTCTTTTATAACTACAAGTAGACTGTATCCCAACCATAGTCTCTTACCTCTCATCAGATCCGGTCTAAAATCCTAAGAGGAGGCTGGAGTGAGTGTGTATTTCACTTACTAAAGGCTTTGCTTACTTAGAGAGCCACAGTCAGATTCATTAAAACAACTAGAAGCACTCACCGTACTTATTTTGTTGGTGGTGGATCACCTGTGTCTATTATAGCTCAATGTCCAGCTTAAGTTTGGGGTTAACTGGAGAGCTGTCCTGATGCCAGCCCTGCGACTTCAGGTGGGGGAGGAGCTGAAAGCCTGAGACGCAGGGCCAAGAAACAAGTGTTCGTCAACAGGCAGTAGTACTTCGTGAACCTAGAACCACATTAGCTTGCGGTAATTAGCTAATTGCTCAGCCTTTCCATGTTTGTGCCAGCTGGCCGTGACCACTGTCCCTACAGGCTTGGTCTCAAGGCATGACACATTCCCTACAGGTTGGTGGTGTGGGTGCAACAGACATTGGCATCCTGGATTCTTTAAACTCGTGCACACCAAGAAACTATTTTGTGTTACTTCTAGTTCATTTTTAGTCTTATATTAAAAGAGAAATTCCCTGACTTGTGTCTCTTATGTTAGCAAACCAGCTAGATCATGTTATATGATTGTTAAGGCTCCATCCCAGCATCCCCCAGTTAGCATCTCTATGAGTGAGTATCTGTCACCCCTCCCTCACCTATGCTCCAAGCTCAACACAGGGATAACATCTGAAAGCTCCTGCCTGCATCTCATCCATTAGCTATTTCGTGAGCAGGGGCTATCAAAGCTCAAGCAATCCCAATAATGAAATCTTCCCACTGTCACATCACCTTTCATCCGAGATATGTTTTTAAATGCGGGAACATTACAGGAAGGCAAGCTCTGCTCTCCTGCTCAGTCATAGGCTCTGCTAAAGGACAAGATGAAAGTTGTGTGTTCTCTTGAGGTTATGCAGATCTTTTCCTTTCTCCACGTTTCAATTAAAGTAGAGAATACATTACTTGCTTTCTAAGTCTTAGGTGAGTTAGAATTTCTTCTTCTTCCTGTTGACATTTTATGCTGTTAGGCTGTAGATCCAGATGAAACCCCTGGTCCAGTACCCAGTTTAGCTTCACTGCAGCTCCTCGCAAGGACAATAGAAGCTTTAACCAAGGTGGATTCAGTGGGATATGACTTATTCACTCAGAGATGTGGAGAGTTAATGCTTATATTTCATTTGTTATACACATTAGAGCTAAAACTGGGCTTGACTGTGAACATTTCATAGAAGAAAAAACAATGATGGATCACATTTAAGTGACTTTGCTGGAAGGAGAGGCTAGTAGCAGGGCTGTGATGAAAAACCAAGATTTTGTGTATTGGTCAAATTATAGGAAGGAGGGTGGACAAAACAGGCAGCCTGAGTAGTGTGGTTGAAAATTCTTGAAGGTACACACTTCCAGTTATTACAAACATAAGTTCTGAGAATGAACTTATAGCATGGTGACAACAACTAATAATACCATGTTGTATATTTGAAAGTTGCTAAGATAGTAGATCTTAAAAGTTCTCATCACAAGAAAAAAAATTTGGGCTTCCCTGGTGGCGCAGTGGTTGAGAGTCCGCCTGCCGATGCAAAGGACACGGGTTCGTGCTCCGGTCCGGGAAGATCCCACATGCCGCGGAGCGGCTAGGCCCGTGAGCCATGGCCGCTGGGCCTGCGCGTCCGGAGCCTGTGCTCCGCAACGGGAGAGGCCACAACAGTGAGAGGCCCGCGTACCACAAAAAAAAAAAAAAAAAAAAAAAAAATTTGTAACCATGTGAGGTGATGGATGTTAATTAAACTTATTGCGGTGATCATTTCACAAAACATCAAATCATTATGTTGTATACCTGAAACTAATACAATGTTACACGTCAGTTATAGCTCAATAAAACAGGAAAAAAGGAAAAATCAGTTTGATTTGACGACTAACTTTAAGAAAATTAGATATTTCTCCCTCTGACGTTTTCAATAAATTTAAACATATGAATGAGAAAAAAGAAAGTTATGAAATTTTCTGAAGTTGCTTTACTTAGTTGAATAATCCAGCTTTTCACATTTGGGGCCATTGACTTCCCAGCACAACCTGGCACGACAATGTTCCTACTTGTCTCCGAGACCCCGATCCTCAAGGGCCTGTGAAATTTCCTCTTGGAAAGCCTTGGAAAACCATTCTATGTGGACTCGCTTCAAATCCCTGGTTTCATTTCCTAGGTCCTCACAACTTATACCCACGTAAGTATTTTGCGGGAGACAACAGTGAGCCAGTGGGGCTGCTGCCTTCTCTTGTAGACTTTTGTTTGCCTCTGTCACCTCCCAGAGCATAAATCCCTAAAGGATCCAGACCAGGTCTGCTTAAACCAGCTTTGGCTATACCTTTCTCATTGCCAAGGCAGAGATCAGAACAACCATCTGACAATAACAGGGCATGGCAACAGCGGGCATCCAACCACCCTGTTCAAGCTTCCACTCCTTCCGGATGAACACAAAGAGAGGAAGCCCCAGGCTGGCCACCAGAGAAACATACCAGAGGATGAGGTTATTGATACCAATTCCTCAATGACAATGAGGACGATGATGGCGGTGAAAACTGAGTACCTAGAACGTGCTAAGAATTGCGTCACAGCTCCACACATTACCTCGAATTCTCTCACCCACCCCATGAGCTAGGCTCTTGCAAATGAGAAACAAGGGAGACTGACTAGCTGGCCCAAGGCCTCACAACACTAAAGAGGCAGCATCAGGATTCAGATCCAGATCAAGCTGAATGAAAAGTTGTTTTATCCCTTCTTTTCCATTAAATCTGCAAAGTCAAGATTATGCGAGCTCTTGAATTTCGAAAAGCTGGAGAGCCTTGTTTTTTGGGAGAGAGTTTATTGAGAAGGTATTGCCTGTGACTCCAGTGACAGATGCTATATAACCGGACAGACTCAGATAATGAGAGCGTATATTCTGAGGCTGAGTCCGACCGCTAAGAGTCAGCCTGACTCTCTTCTTCACACACTGCTCCGGTGAAGTGGGAGCAGGTGACCGTATCCATGAATAATGAGGTATCCTTAGATGCCCCAAGGCAGAAGACTGAGAATTAACGTCCCTTGTACTCTGCAGATTGTAGGGCATTCATCTGCCGAGGGGTACAAAGGACAGAACAAGATCCATTATTATCTGTTTAGAGGTTGGCAAGATGAACCTCAGAAACACACAGGATCCTACATTCCTTCTGAGCTACTATATTAATATTTTTTTGGCTGCGCTGGGTCTTCGTTGCTGCGTGCAGGCTTTCTCTAGTTGCGGCGAGCAGGGGCTACTCTTTGTTGCAATGCACAGCCTTCTCATTGTGGTGGCTTCTCTTGTTCTGGAGCACAGGATCTAGGCATGCAGGCTTCGGTAGTTGCGGCACGTGAGCTCAGTAGTTGTGGCTCACGGGCTTAGTTGCTCTGCGGCATGTGGGATCTTCCTGGACCGGGGCTTGAACCCGTGTCGCCTGCATTAGCAGGCGGATTCTTAACCACTGCGCCACCAGGGAAGTCCCTATTAATATTTTTTTCATCCATTCATTCATCTATCCATTCATTCATATACTCAAAAAACACTGTCTACTGTATATAAAGGAGATTTTCTAGACACAGGGACATGTGTGTGTGTGTGTGTGTGTGTGTGTGTGTGTGTGTGTGTGTGTAGATAAGACACAGTTAATGCCTGTAGGAACTTAAAGACTAGTAACGTGCTTCTTTAACTTACAAAAAGTCTGTATCCTCCACTCCTAAAATATAAATTTTATACCATAAAAATATACATTTTATACCAAGGTCTGATATATATACACACAACTGAAAGTTCCGTAAAACAACATCTACCCTTAAAATCTATAATGTTCTCTGATATTTTCTATTCTAGTCTACTCTAATACTCTTACTTAATGAAGGCAGTTTGCTTGAGATAATGATATGGCGGTTCAGATAAAATAGAGATTTACAAGTGTGTATATCCACAACTGCATAATTGTGTGGCGTCAGCAGGGAAGAAATCAAGTAAACCTTTCAAAGGTGTTTGAGTTGGGCCTTGAAAGATAGGCAGGATGGAGAGATGAGGGGCATTCCAGGAAGAGGGGACAGTGTGCTGTACACACGTTGGCCGGCAAGCACAGAATTGAAACATAAAGATCCATGGAGGAAGAAAGGTAGGCTGGAGTTAAATCAAGGAGCAGAAGGGTGTGATATGAAGGATCTGAATAAGAGAATGAAAGGGACAGGTTGTATTTAGGGGAAACTCATCAGGCAGGATCAGAAGAGGAAGACTTTGTGACGATCCCCTCACTCTCCCTTTTATTCACCTTGGGGACACCCCACCTCGCCATGGGAACGTCTGCTTGCACAGGAACCTCACAGTGCAAAGACCCACCTGCCCTTATCTGCATGAAAGGCAAACCAAGAATTGTGCAGAGGGCTTTGGCCAGATAATGGACAAACATAATGCAAAAACTCACATGCTACAGACACTTGGAAATGTTGAATGGAGTATAAGATTTTTTTTTTAAAGGCAGAAATGAGTTCACAAGAAAGGAAAAGGGAAATGAAAGGCAGAAAGATATGAGGTGATGTAGTGGCTACACAGGGAGAGGACTACTGGTCTCGTTATGCTGGAGGCTTTTTGTTTTTTTCCACTTGGGGACACGCAACAAAGCTGTGAGCCTTGAGAGGTGGGACACTGGAAATAAGACACCTATATAAACCCTGGTCCTAAACAATGAAACAGTGGACTAGGGACAAATCTATGCACTGGCACAGGAAGATGAAAAGATATTCCAATGACCCCTGCCTGGGTTCTAGGTAAAAACAACAACAACAAAATCCTCCCCAAGAATTTGAAACCACAGTCTCAAGTCTCACAAGAGTTTGGAGCTTACATTTATATCACCTTCTAGGTGCAGAAACTTGCAAACCAAGAAATTAACGTAATATTTGGCCCAGATGGTGAAGACTCTGGGGCTAACCTAAAAAAGGACACACACAGAAATGTATGTTTAAGGTGATCAAAGACAGAAAAAAGAAATGCTGAACGTTAGGAAAAAACCCCTAAAAAAACCTAAAAAAATCAAACCCACCTAAATAGAGTTTAAAACAGTACTTCTAGAAATAAAAAATTCTATCACCAAAATTATAATTCTCACTGGGCACATTAAACAACAGATTAGACATAGCCCAAGATAAGATTAATAAATTGAAGATAGACCTGAGAAAATTACTCAGAATGCAGTAGCCAGAGACAGATAGGTAGAAATAATTAAAGGGTGAAAAGATATGTAATATATCATGAGAAGGTCCAATGTACATCTAATATGTATGCCAGAAAAAGAGAAGAGGAAAAGTGGAGAAATGGCAATATTCAAGTAATTAATGGCTAAGAATTCTCCAGAACTGATGAAAGATATGAACCCTCAATTCAAGAAACGTGCGTCTCAAACAAGAAAATAAAAATAAATCCAGGGTCTTCCCTGGTGGTGCAGTGGTTAAGAATCCGCCTGCCAATGCAGGGGACACGGGTTCGAGCCCTGGTCCGGGAAGATCTCACATGCCACGGAGCAACTAAGCCCGTGTGCCACAACGACTGAGCCTGTGCGCCTAGAGCCTGTGCTCTGCAACAAGAGAAACCACTGCAATGAGAAGACCGCTCATTGCAACGAAGGGTAGCCCCCGCTCGCCTCAACTAGAGAAAAGCCTGTGTGCAGCCAAAAATAAAATTTAAAAAATATATATATATAAAAAATAAATAAATCCACATCTAAGTACACAATGTAGTGAAACTGCAGAACACTATACACAACGCAAAAAACCATAAAAGCAAACAGAGAAAAAAGTAAATAATCCACAAACAAATAGCAAATCAACCGGACTCTTCAACAGCAATGCTTGAGGCAACATGGTGAAATATACTGTCAAAAGTCTAGAAGGAGAATAAATGTCAAACTAGAATTCTATTCCTAGCTGAACTATCACTGATAATTGAGGGGGAAATATGGGCATCCAAGATAAACAAGACTGAGTGATTTCCCACCCACTGACTGTTACTTCAAGAACTACAAAAAGATATACTTTGGGAAAAAGAAAATTTAAACCAGAAGAAAGGAGTAGGAGGCAAGAGGGAAAGCATCTGTTACATTGTTTTCTGTACTTTTTCTGTTTTGAAATAAAAATATAAAAAAGGTACAGATGACCCAATTTACCTTGTTTAAAACACTTCGCTTGTTGGGAAAGGTGAAATAATGGTACCAGCCAAGAGCAAATGCTATCAAATGACCCCATGAAGCAACAAAAATAGAATAAAATTATTGACTTATCCATAAATATTATGAATATGATCTGAGCATCTTTTGGATACAAAGAACAATACTGCTGAACCAGTGAAAGATGTTTAACAAGAAAAATATCTAATATTTTATTTTGGTAGAACATTTTTGTTCCTGTCCTTTCTTCCCCATTTAAGTTACCTATTTGGATACTGGTAATTCGTAAATACAACTGTAATTTAATATTGTATATAATTGATCCCACACAGTCTAACTGATGTGGATTTTTTAAATAAAACTGAAAAATACAGATTCCTGAGTAGCCCCATAGATAACAAATCTATACTACAAAATTTTTAAAAATTACCTTTGCTATTCCATACAGGTTTTAATTATATTAGAGATAACAGAATACAACTTTGTGATATGATACAAGCCCACATAAATCCAGGTTTTTAAAAGATTCAACATCTTTCTAAATAAAGCCAACCTCAGCAAAAGAAATAGTAGGGCACATGTATTTGGAGTTCCCTTTAAATGTACTACACATGCATCAAAAATAACACCTCTTCTCGCTATGGCTACAGAACAAATGCCAAATGCACACTTACATTAGAATCAGGTAACAAGCCACAGAATCTACTCATTTATTGCCCCATAAGTAAGCAAATACAAGGGCAAAAATTACTAAGCGCTTTTCAGCAGACAAGAAATGGAAATGGCACAGAAGCTTACATCTCTGCCAAAAAATACAAGGGGAGTAAATAGTCTCTTTTTATAAAAAGCAACGATACTGAAAATTGATTGAATACATTTCTTCAGCTAAAAACACAATGTCCACCTACTTGGCCATCAGCATCTAATAAACTCTCTCACCCTGGGCACACAATGAAAATTTGCTGATGAAGAGGACTTGCACTTTTTCTTTTCCATTTTTCTTGTTTGGGGACCTTTGTCTCATAGAAAGGAACACAAATGGCTACCTCTAATTAAAAGAAAGCTGTGGTACATGTTACTTTTTCAGACATGATGTTTACTCCAGGAAGAAAAATGTCATGCAAACACGTGCCAAACTGAGTAAACTCAAGATGAAAAAGTTAAACCTAAACTATTTTACTTCATAAATTCTTAAGTAACAGTATCTAAACGATTATTTTGGAAACAGGGATGGCTCAGGATCTAGCCTTTTAAGCACCTCTTTCAACTACTGTACAACTTCCCAGTTTCTTGGGAAAATCCACCATAATACACAATTTCAGAGAGCCCTGGCCTGCTACTTTGGCACTGTTCCACTGTCAAGGAGTGAAACGATTCTTTTTTGTGCCTTCCCAACTCTCTCCTCCTTAACTCCCCCTGTGATCTCTGGAACCCAGGTGGCTCCCGACCCGCACTGGCAGGGGGAGGGGGCCTGGGCTGCCTCAGCACCTCTCAAGGAGCTCAGAGGGTCCCAGGGATCGGGACTGTTTGGCGCAATGGCAATTTGGGCACGTGAGTTTTGGGCTCAAGTTATGAGGATCCCTGTATTGGCTTGTTTAAAAAAGTGAAAGAAGGTATCTTTCCATGAAAATGACTGGCAGTAGAGTGTAGAATGGTTCCGAGGTGGGCTCTGAAGAGAACGAGCTTGAAATCAAATCAATGCTGTGTGATCTTGGGCAATTACTTTCCCCTCTCTGTGCCAGCTTTTCCCATCTATAAACAGGGATATAAATACTACCTACCTAAGGTCATGATGAAGATTAAAGGACATAAGTTAAGCACAGTGCTTGGCACATAGTAAGTGCCCCAGAAATATTAGCTATTATTAGTAGCAAGAGTACTAAAAACACAAAAACACGGGTGAATGGGGAAAAGGTACAGTACTAAGGTTTCATTTATTATAAATGATTGAAACTGTAAAACCAAGAAAACATTTTCCTTCATAGGAAGTTAGTATTCACTGATCTAATAAAAACGTTAAAATGCAAAGTTTGTAACTTTCGGGCAACCATACACTTAAATATTCTTGAATTTTGATTCCCAAACCTTAAATTGTGATTCTTATAAAGGTTATTTTTAACAGATGATGTTGAATATCACCCGTTATGTATTTTTTTGAGACTTGGGCGGTGGGCTCACTATTATGTTCAATTATTTTAAGCTATGATGCCTTAAAGCAGTCCCCAACCTTTCTGGCACCAGGGACTGGTTTCGTAGAAACCAGTTTTTCCACAGAAATGGGGGGCAGGGGATGGTTCAGGCGGTAATGCGAGCAGTGGGGAGCGAGCCGCAGAGGAAGCTTCACTGGCTCACCCGCTGCTCACCCCCTGCTGTGTGGCCCGGTTCCTAACCAGACAGCTCAGCAGCCCGGGGGTTGGGGACCCCTGCCTTAAAGCCAACCCTAGACCTCTTCTCCTGTCCCAGTCTCCTCACAGGAGGTACAAAGCCAAGCTTCATACAAAGAGCTGCGTCACTCTGAATTCCTTCCCTTTCTCTTATTGTGTGTGGCCTACCAAGGTCAGAAAACAAGTAATCTGAATCTTCCACTTGGACTTTCTTCCTTTCTGACCGTCCTTTGGAGATTTAGCACACTGTCCTTAGAGCCCTTGTTGAAGTAATGAACGTAAGACGGAAGCCACAAGCCTTATTTTGCAGCAGAATCATTTGCAAAGAAAGATACTGACTACTGACGTTGAAGGGCATTATCTATCTAAGAATGGACCTAAAGGTAACTGAGTCAAGAATTTCCGGTCTTCCAATTTTCAGATAACAGAGTGGTATTTCTGAATGACTCACCAAAATATTTCCTCGGATAAGATGTCACTGAGACCATACGTTCTCAGACTGGGAGCTCAGGCCAGCCCTTGAAGAATGACGATTTTTTTTTTCTTTTACTTTAAAAATAGGACAAAAGATTTTGACGAAAGTATATGACACAGCAGAGGCTAGGAACACGATTTTTCTATGATGAATAACGTTAAATTAGGCTTAACGTGAAATTACGCTTATTTGTCCTAAATGCAGGGGTGAAGCGCGCTGCTGAACTGTACTGGCTAAGGACTGTTTTGAAGTCCTGCGTCCACAATTTTTTTCTTCAATCAGCAAACTGAACTATTATCTTTTAAAAATTACCTCTGGTATCAAACATTTGGAAACTAGGGGAAAAGCCATCCATCCTTTCTTAGAGCTGTAAAATCTATCTTCAGTGTCAAGATGAATTTAAAAAGATGCAAGTCTCCTGTGCATACTCACCAGGGGTTCTGCCATAATGATTCGAATCTTGCGCTCAGCCTGAGTGGTGAAGTTGACAAATAAACTCTTGAGGACATATTCTCCAGGTTTGCTGTCTGGGTCCACACTGATGGGTAACATGGTTGGTGGCCCTTTCTCCTTTTGTGTGCCAGATACGGGTGGAACTGGAGGCTTGATATAACCGTTGCCAACTGGAGAAGCTGAAAACACAGAATGGATATTCTTACTGGCTGAAAATAACATCATCAATATTCAGATTGGCTATGTTAAACCATAAATATAAGGATATGAATCACATGAAGAATGCTGTACTCAACATCATAACCTGGCCTTACGGTGTTAGGATTTAACTATTTTGATTATATAAGTGTGTGTTATGCCGTATATATCTTGAAATACTTCTGGTTACCACATTGTTTTAGGTAAATTGTGTTGCAAAGACATAATACAGCTGAGAAATCCTAAAACATTTAGGATGTTTTTAGCTTCTTTTTTACGTTCCAGGGAAACGGACTATGAAAATGCACAGGGGAAAACAAGTGATTCCTTGTCCTGGTTTGCCTGATAACCAGGAGCATTCTGTCTTCTAGATTCATTCTAATAATGGAAAAGACTCTGGGGTCGTCCCTTCCAGAAGTTTCCAAGAACAATTTTCAGAAGCCCAGCTGGCTCTTGCTCCTGAAAGGGATGCCCCTCTTGAAGGATAAAAGGCTCACGCAGTGCCATCTATGCCATCCAAGGTGCGGGTTCGTTTCCCTCTCACCATCCTTCGGTTCAAGTCGGGATGCCCCTCCCCATCCTTTATAAAATGTGCAGATTCCCTACTTGGATTAGATCCTGAACAGAGACCATTAGCAGAATCTCCAGTCAGTGGCCTCCTTTCAGGATGCAGCAGACGGACCACTGCTTTGACAGTTACAGAAAAAGATTTTTTTATTCATAAATGAAAATTTCATGTCTCCCTACTTTTGACTACCCTTTGACATGTTGAATTCTAACAAGGACTAGCCCCTTCCACCTAAGTACCTGTAAGATGGTCAGTTAACAATATTCAATGAAAGAAATATGAGAGTAGGTGAGCTTAGGTGACAGGCATTAGGTATGCTGAGGAGAGGACGATGATAAAGTAGACTTTGAGAAGGAAAACTAGATAGTTTGGGTGACTGGATACAGAGATTAAGGAGAGGAGTGAAGAAAAACAAAAGGCAAGACTTGAATTTGCCACGGGCTGGCGACTATTTACACAATATTTACATTGATTGTACTTACAACTACTTACATAGCATTTACATTGTATTAGGTATTATAAGTAATCTAGAGATGAACCAAAATACACGGGAGGATGGGCATGGGTTATATGTAAATACTACACCATTTTATATAAAGGACTTGAGCACCCATGGATTTTGGAATCTGTAGGGCTCCTGGAAGCAATCCCCCGTGGGCACTGAGGGCACCCTACAGTTTGAGTCTATTCCTCTCCACTGCTTTCCCTGCTTTCTATCCAGCCGGGCTAGCAAGCCCATCTACACTCTACAGTCCGGCCACTACCCTCTCCTCCACTGGCTGGGTCCAGGCCCTGCCCTCCACTGTCCAGTTTGGACATTGGTTTGGCTGTCAAGAGAATGGGGGTATGTCATCGATAATAAAGGAGGGAAAAAGTTCTCCATGAAAGCTGAACACACTTTTCTCAAAACTACAAATAAATTCAAGCCTTCTCTTAAACTTCTTTCTATCTCAAGCTAAATTCTGAGGAAGCCAGGCAAAAATTTTATTAATTGTATTAATTTTATGGAATTACCAGCGTGTTCTCATGTCATGTAGATTCTCTGTCATCTTTCTTACTCTTTCCTAACATCCCCTCCTCTCTACTTCATTTAACCTGCCATACAGTTGGGGACTCCCTTACATCTGGAGGGTCTTCCCATATCTCAACTACCACTAAACTTTAAGAATATGGACTCTCAAGTTATAAAAATAAAATAAAATCGGTTGTATACGATTCCATTTTCTCATTTCTCCATTCTCACTAGCTTCATCCTAGTCTAGGCCTTTGGAAACCTACGGCTAGATTATTACAGCAGCCCCACTGCTGGCTTAATTCCACTCATTTCACATACCAAACGAGTCTTCCTTCAGCTTAATTCGAACACATCTCTGCTCAAAATGTTCAACGGCTCTCAATTCTCCTCATCCTGCTTCAAACACATGGCCTGGTACTGAACGCACCCAAGTCGTGCTGATGGCCCCGCTGGCCCAGGTGTGCACCGTTCTCACTTGCGCCTTCCTGCTGGCCCTCTGCTGCTGCTTTCCACTCTTCTCTGCTCATCTAATCCTCCTGGCCTTTCAGAACCACTCTTACTCTCATCTCCATGAAACCTACTCCACCAGGCCCATCCTCACTGGTCAGTCTGTTTGACAAGGTTTAAACGTTTAACTCTCGCGCTTTGGCCTTGTACATCCTGCATGACCTAAGGAAGGCTCCAGAGATGGCTGACAAGTGAAGTCATTATCAATTAGTCACGCAGTGTTGCTGAGGGTTGGCTCTGTAACTGAACCACATACTTTTCTGTGTCCCCGCACAAGACTGTAGCCTCCCAGATCTAATACAGAGTTCTTCGCACAGGTAATAATAAATCTCTTTAAATAAATAAATGACATCTAACTTTATTTCTGTATGTCTTGACGTGATTCGTAAGGAGGGAAGACTATGAGAAGAATCAGTGGTCACAGTTTGAAAGGAACAGGGTGAAACATTTGCAGTGAAGAGTCATTAGTAAACGGCACTCCTTGCAGCTTACTGAAAGGTACTATTGATTCTAAAGGGCATATTCAAAATCAGGTGATGCAAATGAAGTCCATTCCTCTGCCCTACCTCCCACCCTAAGTGCAAGAACCTGGTGGAAGTAGGAAGCCTCCCAGGTCCAACCTACAGAAGGACGTGGCATCTCCACGAGATATCTTTCTAATGTATCAAGGGCCCTGTGCCACAGGACTGAGACTGAAACAGAAACCGAAGAAGTCTAAGTGGAGGACTTTTTATTCCCCTTAGTTTTCCACAGGACTTAATCCATTTCTAGAAGACAGCAATAGTCAGGTTGATGGGATACAACTGCAAGACCAGATCCATTATCATAAGGCTCTGGGGCTTAAAAGTCCTAACTATAGTGAGAGAATTTTCCTAACAGTGACCTGTAGCAGTCCTCCTGCAAAGCTGCATCTTCAACCAGAAGAGCTGAAATGCAGGTATCAGAATGTCTCCCAGACAACTCTTCCATTTAAAAGGCCAAAGTACCAATTCACTGCTATCATAAAAAATGGTATCTGCCAATACCTCAAAGCCCAGACATCCTCGTGAGTACAAAAGTCTGTGTGCACAGCCTTAGTGAGCTGGAACTACACAAGCCCAGCGGAGCCCTGTGTCAGAGCTGAAAGCGACTCAGGGAGAGGGTGCCCATCATTCTGGCTGCAAACAGACCAGCTGGGCAGATGGAGATGCCGTGAGAGTTAATGGGTAAGTGTCCTTGAACCAGACCCACTCCCAAGTTTTAGAAAGCCCTCTTCATTCCCACCATAATTCATAACAAATTCTAGCTTTTTGTTAGGATAATTTTCATGGCACCTTTCAGTGACTCAAGTTATAGATTGTTACCAAATATAGTTGAGAAGCAGAAAATACATGTTCCTGGTACTTGAAATTTAGTCATAGTTCACACTAAACATTAGATCACTACCATTGGAAAAAAATCGTTATCTCCTCCCTCAGCACTTGCTTGCCCTTAATCTACACAGAACTAAGATCAACTGTCTCGTTTCTAAGTTCATAATAGTCTGGAAACAGAAAATTATAAGGGAAAGGTACAACATCTATGGGTAGATGCACTAACAGCAGAAGAAGAAAAAAAGGCACAACTCTCAAAAGCCACCAGAACTTAAAAATGCAGTTGCCCGAAGCCAGTTAGTACAGGGCCACAGAATAGGACACTGGGGGCAAGGATATCTCCATTCTGCAGGCTGTCATGATTAGCGTTCACGACGATAAGCCTGAGTCCCGTGGAAGGGTTAGAATAAGTTCAACATCTAGTCCTGTAGTTGAGAAGGTGAGGAAAAAGAACGATATAAATTTGCAAAAGGTTTCCATTTCAAAAGGAAAACACTAAAAACGTTTTGGTCTATTAAGGGGTAAACTTTGCTCTCAAAAATTAAATCTATTTCTTCATAGGTCTGATTTTTAACTAAAACTTTTTTTCATCGAAACATATACACCAACCACCAACTCAGTAATTGCCACACTAAGGCCCCATTTTCCAGCTCTGCAAATGCAGGCGGTTACAGTCTGACCTCTGTCTCCTCTGCTTCTGCATTTGTGGATTCAACCAACCCTGGATGGAAAATGATTTAAAAAAAAAAAAATCCAGAAAGTTCCAAAGAGCAAGACTTGAATTTGCCACGGGCTGGCGACTATTTACACAGTATTTACATTGACTGTACTTACAACTACTTACATAGCATTTACATTGTATTAGGTATTATAAGTAATCTAGAGATGAACCAAAATATACGGGAGGATGGGCATGGGTTATATGTAAATACTACACCATTTTATATAAGGGACTTGAGCACCCATGGATTTTGGAATCTGCGGGGCTCCTGGAAGCAATCCCCCGTGGGCACTGAGGGACGACCCTACAGTTTGAGTCTATTCCTCTCCACTGCTTTCCCTGCTTTCTATCCAGCCGGGCAAGAAGCCCGTCTACACTCTAGGGTCCGGTCACTCCCCTCTCCTCCACTGGCTGGGTCTAGGCCCTGCCCTCCACTGGGCTCTGCCCCAGTCCACCCAGCTCCTCTGGATGGTCAACATCCTCTTAACATGGGACCTCTGGAAATACGGATCCCTCAGGATAAAAGGGTCCTGACAGGCCATCATCTCCTCTTCCCCACCTAAAGACAAGTCGAAGGAACAATTTAACTTGGAGTAAACACTTTTCTCATTTAAATTTCTCGTATGTGATGGATTTTTAAGCTTCAACTCCATCTGCCTTTATCCCCTCTCCTTTTCTTCATCTCATCTTCCTATTTTCACACAACAGCTCAATGTCCCTAGAAAGTCACTGAAACCGGTGTTCCTAGGGGCGGGTGGGGAGCTGAGGCGGGGTTGAAGAGAAGAGCATCACTTTCAGATATTAATCAGGCCTCTAACTATTGAATCTTTGGAAATTTGCTTTGCTTATATTTTCCCATTTACATTTTAATCTCGGATGAAACATGTTCTAATTCTTCTTTGGTCTTAAATGGGTTTTGTTGATGCTATTTTATTACTTTCATGCTAAAGTCTCTTTCAGTTGCTTCTGCTGGATGGTTTCAGGAGGTGTTTTCCCCCTTTTACTGGGTGTCTACTTCTTCTAGCCAGCAGGCTCCATTCCTTAATCTGTTAGAGGTCTGTTTTAGGCTTTTGCGGCCCATTCGTTACCTCTTTATTAGATCTATTTCTGACCGCAAGTGATGATCTTTCGAGAGTGACTCTTTTTTCCCCTAATTTCATCAACTAATACCTTAATTTTTAGCCTGACTGCTCTTAGCTGGCTACGGTCTTCAGCACAATTTCCCTGAGTTACCCACATTTCCACGAATTCCTAACCTCCTAACTGCAACACCAGCACAAACAGCTCCAAAACGCACGGTGCAGCTACATTTTTATTGCGACACTAAGGAAAGGAAAGGCTGTAACGAGTTTCCCTGTGTAAGTGCCCCAGAGGCTAGAAGTGGCGATCTATGTTACAGGAGAGCAACTGTTTTTCTCAGTTAGGTTTTCAGACATGTTAATACCATCGCTCGTTATAGCCTACCATCCATTCATGCTTTCACCCATTCACTTCAACCAATATTTAACGAATGAGGGCTGAGGCTTCAGGCTCTGTTCTAGGCACTGGGAAGATAGCTGTGAACAGATGGGTCCTGCCCTCATGGAGTTTACAGTTTACTGAGGCAGGGTCATATAATCAGCAATTTCATGTGTGTGTATATACACACACACACACACACACACAATGTGTTAGACTGCAATATGTTCTAAAAGACGAAGGGAAAATTAAATTGAGTGAGCAAATAGAGGAACCTGCTCTTGTCTATCTGCCCAAAGGTGCTTAGATGTTACAGTCTACAACTGTTGTGGAGAGGGATGAAAGACACGTGCATTCTTGATGTCCAGAAAACCCAGAGCGCTTGCCTCAGGCAGGGTCTGCTTTTCTGATCCATCCCTGTGGCCTGCCTGTATCTGTGTCAGTTGGATTGGAAATGAGAGTTTTAACCAGCCTGTGAAGGGCATGAATCAAAATGCTGACCAGACACACGGCTTCTTCACCTCCTTCACAAAGTACAGGACTCAGAAAAGGGGGCATCTCTGCCAGCTCTTCAGCAGCTAACAAAGACAGACAAGCAAACAGCCAGCTTTTCAAAACACTCAATGCTTCTTCTGATGTTTCCATTACTGGAACCACACCGTGAGCATTTGAAAAAGAAAATGGTTTACTTTTTTTTTTTTTTTTTTTTTAAGTATCCTGAGATAGTATGTAGTAACTGTTCAAAGTAGGTACTCCTCCTAGAAATGAAGGTCTATTTAAACAACTTTACTTTCTAGAGATCTAAGTAACCTTATCTTTCAAAATAGGAGTAAACTGATTAGATTTCTTTGTTCACAGTTGGGTATACATTATTCTTTCTGCCAGTTCTCGGTGCCTCGCTCATTTTAGAGGTTTGGAGAGCAAACCCCTTTTGTAACCAAGAACTGGGTCCTTCTTTAGGGCCATACGTCCCCCCCTCAATCCCTCCTTTCCTGTAAGACTTATTTTGTTTACTGGGATTACAGGAACATTGCATAAAACATAAACCAAGGATGACGCAGCTACTGTGAGAACGTGTCACACTGTGTATAGACCAATAATAAATTGTCCACTAATGCATTTATGAGGGTGCTTAAGAAATGGCATTTTAAAGGGACTGCAAGTACTCAAAATGACCAGAAACCCTGAAGGTCATGGAAAGTAAATTAGGACAAAAAGAAAAAACCCTCCAACTATGATCAGATGATTTATTTTCCTCTGAAGAGTATTATTAAGAAGTGGAGGGCTTCCCTGGTGGCACAGTGGTTAAGAATCCGCTTGCCAATGCAGGGAACATGGGTTCGAGCCCTGGGCTGGGAAGATCCCACATGCCACGGAGCAACTAAGCCCGTGCGCCACAACTACTGAGCCTGCGCTCTATAACCCGCGAGTCACAACTGCTGAGCCCGTGTGCCACAACTACTGAAGCCCGTGTGCCTAGACCCTGTGTTCTGCAACAAGAGAAGCCACTGCAATGAGAAGCCCGCGCACCACAACAAAGAGTAGCTCCCCACTTGCCGCAACTAGAGAAAGCCTGCACACAGCAACGAAGACCCAATGCAGCCAAAAATAAATAAATAAAAAGGAGAAGTGAAAGATATTGGGATAAGAAGAAACAATTAGCTTGAGCAACAGAAAAATATTTAAGGGAGAGAAGATTCCTAAATAATAGTATATATTTCAAAGTAGGTCAATAAAAGACTACTAGGCAAAAATACTCAGAAATAATTTTTGCCTTGGAAGAGAAATATATTCAATGACATGTTAAGTTCTGCTTAATTAATTTCCATAAAGTTCTAATAATGTGAAATGTTCCTCCCATTTTTGTTCATTAAATACATTCCTGTTTTCTCTTACACTATTTAGCTCTCAATTCTATAATTCTCAAATTGTGTTCCTTCAAGTTTCAGGGTTCACAAGATATCTCTAGGACAATTAATATCTTTAATCCTCAAAAATAATCCTAGAAGGTCAAACAATCTCCCTTTTACAGATAAGACCATGTAGGTTCAAAGAGGTTACATGATCTGCCCAAGGTCACAGAGCGGTTGACTCAGGATCTGAACCCATGTTTACCTGACAGCATATCTTGTGAGCTTCCCGTATCACCCTGTCTTAAAACACAGCAGTTGCTTGCGATGAAGACTAAATAATATAAGTCCCTTTACCCACCCACAAGGCTTTTTCCCCTGGCATAAACTAGTTTGGGGACTTCAAGGGACGACAAGATAAAATATAAATGTTGTAATTTGGAGAATGAGGCTTCCTGTGGATTAGTATAGATGGTTATTTTCTAGAAAGACTCATACAACCTCCAGACATGGGTCCCATGCCCAGTTGTATGTCTTCTTCACCTTGAATGCATCTTTTAGGCATTAGAGGAGGCTAAGAAAGGCTAGGAGTACAAAAAAGAATCAAGAATTGAAGACCCGAGACTTCCCTGGCAATCCAGTGGTTAAGACTTCGCCTTCCAACGCAGGGGGTGTGAGTTTGATCCCTGGTCGGGAAGCTAAGATGTCACGTGCCTCACGGCCAAAAAACCAAAACATAGAACAGAGGCAATATTGTAACAAATTCAATAAAGACTTTAAAAAATAGTCCACATCAAAAAAAATCTTAAAAGAAAAAAGAATTGAGGACCCATATAAATATATGAAATCTGATTAATGACACACCTTAGAAAGGTCTAGAGACTGTTCTTTCCTGATGATATAACCTTTAACTGGTTGTTATCCTAAGAAGAAGCAAGTGAACTTGAAGGCACAGTTCTCTGTGTTTACTTCAATCTGCTGCCTCTCAAAACCGTTTTTGTCTTTGGTCTCCCAAAGACTGAACACCTTGGAGAGAGTGAAAAAGTTCAGTAAAGAGACAGTAAGCATCAAGTCACTGCCCTGTTTTCTTTCTCTCTTCCTTTACCTTCCAGTATTTTATCTTAGAGAAATGACAGTAACACTTGAGTGATTTCCTTTATAAATGTCTGTCATCTGCTAAGATGCAATTACATGGACTTTCCCCTGATCTTCCAAGTAAGTACTGTCATCAGAGCCTGAGAGAATGTTTGCCAAGATCTGTGAGCAAAGGAAGATGAGGTTACATTGACATTTCAAGGTCCATTCTCACCAAAAGGAGATAGAATAACCTGCTAGAGGCGGGATAATTCTCAATTTCAACTTCTGTCTTCTCCCGAACAGAACTGACATGTGGCTCTCATTCATGTGGCCCTCACTGGCCATCCTCTCCTCTTTCTTGTATTTTCTCCTTTCTACTGTCTTCCTCTTATGGCTCATTTTATGCAGTAAAGTCTCATTAATTTGAAATTCCTTAATTTAAAATCTATGATACATTGGACAAGGCCTTGCATTCTTTTATGTTAGCTTTGAAAAAGATTTGCTACCTTTTGATGTGAATCAGGGGTGCTCAGAAACTCTGCACATCAGATTCTCCTGGAAGGCTGGGCCCTACCTGATTCAGGGGCTCTGGGGTAGGGCTTGATAATTTGCATTTCTAACCAGTTCCCAGGTTATGCCAATGCTGCTGGCCTGGGGACCATATACTGAGATCTCTGAGGAAAGCAAAGGGGACCAATTAATCCAGTTGATAGAAGTGTTTTTGTTTTTCTGAAAATGCAAGTTTTTATTATCATTACTATTTTTTTCATTTTGTTTCTACATTGTGTTTCTTAGAAGTGTTTTTCATTCCTTTTGCCTATAGCAAAACTGATATGCTTCATGAACTCCAATAAGTTAATGCTTTGTAGGCAAAACAGAGGAAGAGCACTGAATGGAGAGTCCAAGGTCTGAGTCCCAGCACAGCTGTGTGTGTCCCTGGGAGAGGAACCTGCAGCAACTGGTCTTTGCTCTCCTTACCTGTCCTTCTTAAAGAGGCCAGGCCTCGTTGTCCTTTCTAGCTCCAGTATGCTATGACTGTATAAAAATACGCACTGACGGGCTTCCCTGGTGGCGCAGTGGTTGAGAGTCCACCTGCCGATGCAGGGGACACGGGTTCGTGCCCCGGTCCGGGAAGATCCCACATGCCGCGGAGCGGCTGGGCCCGTGAGCCATGCCCGCTGCGCCTGCGCGTCCGGAGCCTGTGCTCCGCAACGGGAGAGGCCACAACAGTGAGAGGCCTGCGCACCGCAAAAACAAACAAACAAACAAAAATGCACTGACGCCGTATAAAACATCACTTATTCAAACACTTAGTAATCAACACTTGCCTTCCCTGGAATTAATATAAACCAGTGAGATTCCATTGTCTGTCTTCTCTCTGGAGGAAACCTTGACAGATACTCCTGACCCTTCCAGTTCTACCTCCATTTCTGCTCTGGTTCCCACCCACCTTTCTGAGACTGGCAACTCCCTACACTCCAGGTAGACATAAGAGGAAACCTGGCTTCATGCCGAGCTGTAAATTCAGGACTCGTGTCAACATTTTTTCAAAAACATTAGGTGCTGAGAGTCTGCCTTTCACAAAACCCTGTAGTAGACCCAGAAGGACAGAGGCATCAACTCTGTTCCAGGCCACCGATTCGCCAGACTTTGTGGAATAGATGGCATCTGACCCAAGGCTTAAAGGACAGGTAGGACTCTGACAGGTAGAGATGAGAAAGGCACAACCCAGGCGAGGGCTCAGCATGGCAGGTGCCTGGAGGCATCTGCTGAGGGTCTCTCCTTGTCCTGTCCTCCCTCACCCGCCCACCACGCATCCCCATCACAGCACACATGCACAGACTCTGTCTTCACCAAGGAACTGAGAAATTCTCAAGAACAGGACTACATCTTGTCCTTATCTCAAGCACTGAGTACAATGCCTGGCATAATTAAACAATTGTGCTTACTTAATGGACCTACACCCATCTGATTCCACAGCACACAGCCTTTGTGTGAATGAAATCACTGAACAAGTATATATATGAAAAACTTAAACTCCTAAGTCCTATAAAAATGTAGGTTTTTGTCTTTCTCCAAGTCTCCAGTTGGTTTGCAGCAGGAGCTGTTCCACATGTAGATGTACTGTTGATGAGATCACTGAGGGAGGTGAGTTCCTCGACCTCCTACTCCACCATCTTGACCTCCTCCTGTGCATAATTTTTTTAAATTTATTTATTATTTTTGGCTGCGTTGGGTCTTCGTTGCTGTGTGCAGGCTTTCTCTAGTTGCGGCGAGCGGGGGCTACTCTTCATTGCGGTGCACGGGCTTCTCATTGCGGTGGCTTCTCTTGTTGCAGGGAATGGGCTCCAGGCACACAGGCTTCAGTAGTTGTGGCTCGTGGGCTCTAGAGCGCAGGCTCAGTAGTTGTGGCGCACGGGCTTAGTTGCTCTGCGGCACGTGGGATCTTCCCGGCCCAGGGCTCGAACCCGTGTCCCCTGCATTGGCAGGCAGATTCTTAACCACTGTGCCACCAGGGAAGCCCCTGTGCATAATTTTTTAATGAGGAGGCAGTAAGGGGAATTTTCTATCCAAATGACAACTTCCTCTTCTCTAGTCTTTCTCCTTTGCCATTATATCATGTCAATAATAAATATTCAGTGCCTTACCCACTTTTTATATCATTTAAAAGTATTCAGTACTTTACAGTTTTTTCATCACCCTAATAAAAACCTTTGACTCTTGAAAAAAATGTAGGTTTTTAATTCTTATTATTAGAATTAAGGTCTTGGATGACAAGTCAACGAGTTTGGATTCTATTTGAAGCTAGCCGGTTTCTGGGAGGAATGCTGATCGATATTGTTGTGTGGGATGGGCTAAAAAAAGGGCTGTTTGAGGGACAACACAAATTAAAGACCACTGTACCAACTCTGAGAAAAACAATGAAGGTGGGAACCTGTATGGGGCCCATCAGAGCAGAAAGGAAGGTCCTACATCTTACAGAGATGATCTGAAATCCTGTCACATCACGATTTTCCAATAAGAAAGTCATGCAAGATATGTTTCCCTGGTGAGATGTTATAATGGTTAAGGCATTGGAGAAACTTTTTTAGAATACTGACTCTAGAAGCTTTCTCAAAATCCCCCCACCCCGTGGCAGGAGTTCTTGTCTCCCCAAGCACTGAAAACTGTTGGCTAGGTATTCCTGGGAATAGCAGAGGGGTTCCCAGTCTCCTAACACTAGAACAGAGCAGCAGGGCAGAGAGGGAATTGTATCTTGCCCTATGTCCATCCTCATCAAGTTTTCAAAACAGCAGAGTTAATATCCATTTACAAGAAACAATGGGGATGTAGGAACAAGTTAAATGTCACCCTAAGGAAGCAAAAGAAATAATCCAGAATTGGGTCCATTTTATAAGAAAAGTGCACTAATGTCTACCAATCAATGGAAGAGATGAAAATAGTATGATTAAAGGAGACTTAGGAGACAGAGCAGACCTTCTTTGAATCATGACTTGAGCAAACCAACTGCTGGAAGACATTTAAAAAAAATGACAGTCAAAGCAATTTGAATATGAACTGGATATCAGGTAATATCAAAGAATCATGGTTAACTTTGTTAGGAATGATAATGGCATTGTGGGTAGGTTAGAAAATACCTATATTTTGTAGACTGTATACTGATTATATAGAATTCAATGAAGTGATGCCCATATTTGATTCAAAATACTTAAGAGAAAGATGGTGTACATGAAGTAAACATGATTAAATCTTGATAACTTAACTCTGAGTGATGGAGATGTGTTGTATAAAGTACTATTCTTTCTCCTTTTGTGTTTGTTTGAAAATTTTTCATAATAGAACATTTTTAAAAGATAAGGCTCATTTGTAAAAAGTTTCCATTATTGCCTTATAGCGGGCAATAATGAAGGAATGCTATCTTAGAACCTCAATTCAAAAAATAAATTATTATATAAGAAAACTGAACACCATCTATAATCTAGGTTTGATCACGTAAGTTAGAATGTTCACTAAGATTTCAAGTCCAGCTACATCCTGTCACATTAACTGTGCTGGACCGAATGGTGTGTATCTTGGAGCACTTACACTTACAACACACAGCAAGGGTGAATACAGGTGGGATGTCATTCCCCTAGGTGTCCTTTTTCATAGTTATGTTATGATATTTCAGAAATATTTTTGTCTGAAAATACTATGAATGCGATCAGTTAATCAATTTGCTACAAATGAGTCCTTAATATGGATAAGGTGCTCTGCAAAGTTCAGTGGAGAATACAAAGATAAATTTAAAGTGACAATTTGAAAGATTTTTAAAATTTAGTACATTCAGTCACAAGGTGCCACAAGACAGTGTCAGGTTGATGAGCCAATGGACGAGCACATGAATTTAGGAGAGCATTCATTAATTTGTTCATTGATTCGGTCATCAACTATTTACTAAAAGCCCACTCTGCTCCAAGCAGTGTGCCAGCTGCAGTGGGGGAAGGCAGGTGCGACTCCTGTCCTCATACAGCTGATGGTACGTGGGGTATGTGGGGGAGATAGGCATTACGTAATAAACACACCCAGAAAGAGAATCACAAATCGAAGTGCTATGAGGGCTGAAGAGAGAAAAGGGGGGAACTCAAGAGACATAGAAAACAAGCTTATGGTTACCAAAGGAGAAAGGGGGGCAGGGGAGGGATAAATTACAAACTTGGGATTAACAGATACACACTACTGTACATAAAATAGATAAACAACAAGGACCTACTGTATAGCAAAGGGAACTATATTCAATATCTTGTCATAACCTATAATGGAAAAGACTCTGAAAAAGAACATACATATATACAACGGAATCATTTTTGCTGTATACCTGAAACACTGTAAATCAACTATACTCCAATGAAAAAAAATCCTACGAGAGAGACAGACAGGGTGCACATATCTGTGACTATGGGGTCAGGGCAGGACCGTCTGGGGTGGTGACACTGACACTGAGACTTAGAAATTACTGATGATAGATACAGTCAGAGAAGCCTTCAAGGCAGAAGAGAATGAGAGCAAAGTGGGGGAAAAGGATGCCTCATGGTGGCTCACTTGCTCGCTTCCTTCTGGTTTTATTAGAGGCTCTTCTGGCCAGACACTCCTTGGCACCTCCTCTTCCTGACAGCCTCCATCCCCTTTACCCAGCTTCGCCCTCCTGCAGAGTGCCGGCCACCTCTTGATATTCAGTGATGTATTTTGTACTTGTTTTCTATCTGTCTCCTCTACTACACTTAAGTGCAACAAGGGCAAAGAATTTGTGTAAGTCCTCTTGTATCCTCACTTTCCAGCTTAATAGCCAGTACTCAGTAAATAGTCCTTGCATTAAGAAGGAAGGAAGCATTAAGGTATATAAGGTCATGAACTGTCTCCAGCCTAGCACCTTGATATTCAACCCAAGACTCACATCAAGTCTACTGGGAGAGCTCTTTCTGCCACCTAACAGGACACTGACAAATAACGCACCAAGACGCCCAGGAGGAGGATGTTATATCAAGGACGACAGCACGTCATTTCGGTGGAGAAGTTGACTAATGGTGTGTTGAGGAGGCCTGGCTTATGAAATCTTTACAGCAGAGCTTGTCAAGTGCAGGTTGGGACCTGTTACTCAATCATGAAACCAACCGAGTGGGTGCTGACCAGCATGACTGCAATGAAATAGAAAAGTGTAGAAGAAACAACAGCAGAGCGACGACACCCTGCATAGTGAGGCGAAGCACTGTTTCATGATACTTTTGTTTCCAGTCTCTGTCTGTGCCCACAGATATGTCCGTGTGTGTGTGCTCTGGGTCATAACGCAAAATGTGTTTCCCACTGTGGGGCATGGCCGAGAAGGCTCTAGAGGCTGCAGGAACAGCAGTCATTTGTAGGCTGCTGTCTAGGCGGTAGCCTCAGGTCCACCCAAAAGGACAGACCCAGCTTCTTGAACTACTTTATTAGAACCATATTTAAGCCAGAATCAAGGGTAAGAGAACAGAAGTTTCTGCAGCTGCATGAGTGGGCGCGTGACACAGGGACCCAACCTGAAGTGACAATGAAGATAGGGCAGGCTGGATGTGTGGGGACGGCCACCAGAAAGCAGGGCCAGGCACTGCCCTTTCTTGACATTAAAGGTCACGAACCAAAGTTTTAGCTGTTCCCTTCAGGATACCCTTGGAGACTACATGATGCAGGGCGGGAGGTAAGGGGACTTGAAAAGGAGTCCGATCCTATGTATGTCTTTGTTAATATAATATATATCATAAAACAATATACATACGGGGGTGGGATGAATTGGGAGATTGGGATTGACATACATACACTAATATGTATGAAATAGATAACTAATGAGAACCTGCTATATAGCACAGGGAACTCTACATCACTTTGCTGTACAGTAGGAACTAACAGCATTGTAAAACAACTATACCCCAATTAAATACATAAATAAATAAATAAATAAAGCATGTTACCGTGCAAAAAAAATACATACACATCAGTATAATATACATTACAAAACGCATTCTACTATAAAATATATACACATATATGTGTATGCAATAATCTACCTATACATATGTATAATATAGATGTTATGCATATACATTATTAATACATATGATAACACAAGATATGCTTGCAACATCTGGAGTGAGAGAAGGACTTCCAGTGCAGGGTATACAATAGAAACTCTATAATTTGTCCATGAACTAACTGAATAACTGAAATCCTTTATAGTCTGGTTAGTTTTTTATTTTGTCAAGATCAAAATATTTATTAAATTCCTGGTTCATATGTGCTTATTTATTTAGATGTCAACTCATTTAATAAAAAAATATTTTAGGTTTTATTAAATTCTTAAGTAGTTACGGAACTGTACAATGACTGTAAAATTCACTTGACACATGCCTACCACAAGGTTATCATCTAAGGCAATGATAAATCTACCAATTCACAGAAAACATATTAGTTGTTACTGATCTCTTAGCAGTTAAGTTTATATATTGTGAGCAAGAAAGACAATGAGTTAAAGAGAAGTTGAGATGGCTAGCAGAGCATGGGAGTGGTCTGTCCAGTGGTAACACAGCAAGGGTCGGTAACATTTCCAAGAGACATCAAACAACAAAAGTATTAAGCATTTCACATAAGTCCTATTACAATGCAGCATTTTTTCCAAATGCATCCATATGTTTTGTCTTTTAACTTGTATGCTTGTTATACATGAAAAAAAAATCTCTTGAGAGGAAAAAGTTTCCTAACATACACTCCACTTTCATAAACCCATAAGGGGTAAATTAATGACTAATAGAGATTTTATTCCTAGAAACAGAATGGTATTATATGTAAATATCTAATAGTCTCATTAGAGATAGTGCACAATAATTAACAAGTAATTAAGTCTCCCAAATCATTAATAAACAAAATGTTTCTTCTCTATTAGAGCAGTTTGTTGTGCCTTTACCATTTACAAATTAACTTTTCCTCCACCTTCATTAAATAGAAAGTTAAATGGTGGATATCCAAGATGCATGTAATTAACTCTGTGTCATGGAAGTTACCTCTCATTAAATTTTTGGAACTCCTGTACAGTATTGCTTACAAGGTTATGCTAGAGCTAATGTAACCAGGCTATTACTTGGATGAAGAAAAAGCAGCAGCATGCAATTTGGACCTAGTTAATGTTGGTTAACATATGGTATCCTGTTTTTTAGTTCATAAAAAAGAAAAAACATTTTTTAAATGTTGGAGAAGACTAGGTCAAAAGCAAAGGAAAAACTGCTTTAGGCCCATTTCAATGTTTGAAAGAAAACAAATAAGGATATTTACAACAGTATTTAGAAGAAATCAAGCATAAACCCTACCTCTGCTGTAATATTAAATGTGATGGTATTGACTATTTTCCAAATACATGTTAGCAATTTTCACAGATTAGCAATTTTATAGAACAGATAGTCATATCGAATCTTTTAGTGAAACTTCAATGCACAGAAAAATTCCATGACATCATGGCTTTGTTGTTCCACAGACTCATGTATAAAACTGACCAAATCTTACCTCAGAAACACTGCAGTCCCAAACAGAAACCCCAAAGGGTATTATTCTTGTCTCTGAACAGTGACATTATATGTAATTCCCTGCATGGAGATGCAAGTGCCCCTCCCACCCCCATCCATGGTAACCTTTAGGAAAATCCGCCCTACACCCAGCGCTTAATAACCAGTTACCCACTCTGCACAATTAACAACCTTTCATACCTACCAAGCCCTTTTATGAAGTTGATCACACAGGATCGTCTCCAACAAGCTGTTGTAATCTCCATGAGCCTGAAAAGGAACCCGAACTCACAGTCTGGAACCGTTACACAGACTATGTTCCAAAGCAGAAAAACAGAATGACCAAGTCCATGACCCTGCTGCTCTCTGCCACCATAAGTGTCTCGGCCACAAGGTAGGGCTCTTTTATTTCTGGCCCAAGGTGTATTTTTAGTCAGGTACTAAAGACCTACAGTAGAAGACAAACTAAAACAGGCCTTCCGTCCAGGGAACACTGTTCATACCAATGGGACAATTTTTAGCTGCACAGTAAGACAGTGACCCACAACTAGCAAAGTGCCTGTATGTCTATATTTAACCGCAAGAACATACTATGCTGCCAGATTAGTCAAGCTGCTTAGAGCACTCCAGGAACATGAGCCTGACCTCCACAGCTCACCACAAACAGTTCACGCATTCCGATTCCACGCACGACCCGTGGAGCCAACCCACCGGGCTGCAAGAGTGTTCCTGTGACCAAAGAAATACAAGAGCAAAGATAACACAGGGTGGGTGATAAACCGTTGCTTTGGGAACCAGGATCTCTTGGCCACAAGTGTGAACAGCTTTAAACAGCTTAAGTTCTTACAGACAAAACCAACAGCAGAGAAGCCCTATTTGAAGCCAAGAGTCAGTGAGAAACTATACACCCTTAAGGAAAACGCAACACTGAACATCTGTTAACATAACGAGTAAAGGAAAGTGATTGGGTTGAAATCTATAGTTATATTATTTTAAAAGGCACAGCCGAAATCCACTTGTTAACAACTTAATTTATAACACCAAGAAGGAGCCAACACTGGTGAGCGTTGAGTGTTCTATCTTCAAAAGAAAACAGGTTTAGGCCAATGAGATTGAGAAGGAAAATGCAAAGTCACTTAAAAACGAAATAGAAGTGTAACTAACTGATCTTTCAATGGGCATTATTTCCGACAGAAAAATTTTATGAGGGTCAGTGAAAAATCTATTTCTTCACTAACACAGCTGTGAAGAGCACAAAACCCAAGTCATTTTCTATTTTTGATTTGCTCAGGGTAACTGAAGGTTTGCTCTAGCAATATAGATTGGAATTACAAAACAGCATGGTATGGGGAATTGACTGATGAACGGAAACATTTCACAGGAAGGAGAAAAATGTCCACATTACCAAAACGAACACTCCACGTGTTTTCAGGCAAGCTAAACGCCAGCAAAGACGCCCCCGTGGTACCACTGTGTCTTACACATCCAGGGTTTATAACACCTTTTTTTAAGAGCTGACTGAGGTGCCCATGTGGCATTTGGTTTATGCTTTACTAAAAGGGGCCAAAACAATTACAAGTGTGCCTAGGGAGGTATCTGAATTTTCAGTAATAAGAATTCTTCAATTTTCCTCTTTCTGGATCTAAATTGGAATCAAGACTCAACTGAAAATTTGCACTTTGTCATCTTCAAGTCTCTAGTGCTATTATTAGATCAACCTTTCAAATGATGTGACTGTCATTCAATTAAAAAAAGTTACTTAAAAGAGCCTCATAGAAATAAGAAAAAAAGTATCTATCATTTTATTTTTTCACTCTTTTTACAGATACCAATTACCAAACAGCATTTAAGGGAAGTGCAAGAGAGAAAGAGGTAGAAAAAAGAACTAACGTTAGTGAGACATGGAACTGGATTCAGGTACTCTGCCAGGTACTTTTCACGTATTACTTCATTCAGTCCTCACAGCAACCTTATAAGGTAGGCATTACCAACTCCATTTTACAGTTGATGAAAAGGATTAAAAATAAGATTGCTCAAGGTCATTCAAATACAAGGTTGTCAGACTCCAGAGTCACTACACTTATTTTTATTCTACTACCTTCCTTACTATGAATTGGAACTTTTAAACAGTCGTAACCTTAGAGTATTTGTTTTTGTATACATTTAGGAGGAGCCCCCAAGTAATCTACTTTTTAATCCAAAAATTTCACATACCCCAAACCCAGCTGAATGCCAGAGAGTCTAGTCTCCTTTGATGCCCTCCCTGGTTTGTTCGTGCTTCTGTGGTACCATGGCCCTTAACAGTTTGGGGAACGTCCTTAGGGCATAAACCACATTGTTCTCATCTTTGGATGCCTAGTAGAGTTGAATTAATGAATAACAGAAGGTGTCTTTTAGAGTCAAAACAGATGACACAAAGTCCATCCATTAAAGGTCAGAGTCTTTGTTACTAAGAATTCCCACCTCACCTCACCCATCTCCACTCAGAGCTTATTTCTCCTACGGTACACATCATTTTAACCATCTTGACCTTGCCTCAATTTATGTTAGACTGAAAACATCAGATCATGGATGGGTGAAGGCTCCTACGGCACACTAACAGTTGAGTAAGCGACAGCTGTCAGCTCATGGCTGATACTGATAGAAAAATCAGAAAACAACGACAAAAAGCAGACCTAAAACTTTGGAAGGACAGCAGCCTTAGGATATTTTAGTATAACAAGAGAGAGCCCTTAACATTTCAAGAGCCCTAAAGGTAGCCATATGTGATGAATCTTTAATAATGAATACATGTGCTGAAGATCTGAATTCATTTAGACATGGCTAAATTATGATAGCATACAATAGCACAGATACAATAGAGAATAATAAAGTATGCTTTACAAAGAATTCTATTCAAAATTATTCAACTGAAATGTTCTGATACTTCAAGGGTTAAGCTTCATGACTTGGAGAAATTTACTCAGAGATCATTTGTTCCCTGATGATGTTACATAAATGTCATGCATTTTAAACGATATTAATGTAATCTAAGTTTAATCAATAACATACACTGGACTGCTGGCATGCTTAATTGACAGTAGCATAATAACCCTCATATTAATTGAATGATGACTTTAAAAGTTGATGCTTTTTATTACTTTAAAAGTTAATCTAATCATCTCACACCGGTCAGAACAGCCATGATCAAAAAATCCACAAACAATAAATGCTGGAGAGGGTGTGGAGAAAAGGGAACCCGCTTGCACTATTGGTGGGAATGTAAACTGATACAGCCACTATGGAGAACAGGATGGAGGTTCCTTAAAAAACTAAAAATAGAACTACCATACGACCCAGCAATCCCACTACTGGGCATATACCCTGAGAAAACCATAATTCAAAAAGAGTCATGTACCAAAATGTTCATTGCAGCTCTATTTACAATAGCCAGGACATGGAAGCAACCTAAGTGTCCATCAACAGATGAATGGATAAAGAAGATGTGGCACAGATATACAATGCAATATTACTCAGCCATGAAAAGAAACAAAATTGAGTTATTTGTAGTGAGGTGGATGGACCTAGAGTCTGTCATACAGAGTGAAGTAAGTCAGAAAGAGAAAATCAAATACTGTATGTTAACACATATATATGGAATCTAAAAAGAAAAAATGGTCACGAAGAACCTAGGGGAAGACGGGAATAAAGACAGAGACCTACTAGAGAATGGACCTGAGGATACGTGGAGGGGGAAGGGTAAGCTGGGACAAAGTGAGACAGCGGCATGGACATATATACACTACCAAATGTAAAACAGATAGCTAGTGGGAAGCAGCCGCATAGCACAGGGAGATCAGCTCAGTGCTTTGTGACTGCCTAGAGGGGTGGGATAGGGAAGGTAGGAGGGAGACGCAAGAGGGAAGAGATATGGGAACATATGTGTATGTATAACTGATTCACTTTGTTATAAAGCAGAAACTAACACACCACTGTAAAGCAATTATACTCCAATAAAGATGTTAAAAAAAAAGTTAATCTAATATTCATAAAACTTTCCTTTCTGTTTCTGTGTGGCATGGTGGCTTGACTGCAAGTATTTTTAAGGGCAAGTGAAAGTCCAAACTGGTTGCTTCTATCTTCACAAGCTTACAAGCTGCAAGGACGTTCCTCAGTGTGTCTAGTTAACCTTATTGTTTTGGCAAAGACTGTTTCTAGGCTACTGACCGACTGATACTACTTCATGCTACTTTATTGGCATGAAGGTTAGATTACATAACCACTCTCATCAAATGTAGCCTATTAGACTGTATTCACCTCCCTTAATGTACAATCTACTCTATTATATTATGGGAAGCAAAAAATATCCTTTAGACACCAACTCAAATTTTTCCAGCTTGAAGAAAAAGTCAGCATTTAAAGTGGTGACACTGAACACAACCTATATCAATCAAAACCCTAAAGTCATGAGAAACTCAAGCTGATAATTCTTTTTTTTTTTTTTTTTTTTTTTTTTTTGCGGTTCGCGGGGCTCTCACTGCTGTGGCCTCTCCCGTTGCGGAGCACAGGCTCCGGACGCGCAGGCTCAGCGGTCATGGCTCACGGGCCCAGCCGCTCTGCGGCATGTGGGATCTTCCCGGACCGGGGCACGAACCCGTGTCCCCTGCGTCGGCAGGTGGACTCTCAACCACTGCGCCACCAGGGAAGCCCTAAGCTGATAATTCTTTTTTTTCCCATCACTGGCCTTAAAAACTCAACATTTCTCACTGAGTCTTTAAAACCAATTTGGGATATAGTTAATGAAATATTTCAGTAATAGGACGTTACATTTTATTTGCATAATCACATGCACACTAGTCTTTCTAGAAATTTAGTAAATACAAGTGTTAAAGTATTACCACAGAAATGTGGCCGTTAATGATAGATGCCAGTGTCAAGAGGATAATCTCTTTTCACTATTTTTCCATGAGATAACATAGTACAGAATATATTCATTCACTTGGATTCACAAATCTTTCAGAGACAAAGAACCTCTGAGGCTATCTTAGGGTAGGAACCAAATTAAGTACAACATAAGCAAACATCACGTGCAGCTTTGCCCCTTCCCTGTGGAAACCATAAGGGCAGAGAACCTTTAAAAGACAATGTGTCATTATGCTTGGAGGTAATGGCTATCAAACAGGCTTCTAGTCGTTACAAGCATGTCGTTACCTGAAGACATATGCAACAAACAAATGCAACCCCAAAATGTTTGCCAGGAAGGCCTCTAGGAAAATACTGGTTTGTTTTGGCACAGGGAGCCTCTGGAAGCCAGCCACTGTTAAAGCAATATTCTACCAACAGGTGTGCAATACTTACTATATACAGATTGTCTGAACCTATACAGGGGCTCTCTTTAAACCTGTGTATCACCCATGCTCTTGTAAATTACCAGGTGCACTGAAGCCCAACCTTAGAGAGGAAAATCAGAAGGGGTTCTATGCTACTGAGAAGGGAAAGAACTTACGTGTGTTAGCAGTACTCTAAATGCTTTCTCTCCAAAAACTTTTCTCTGATGATGAATCAGCTTAGAGACATTCCCCAGTCCCACAACTATAAGTGCAATCCCTAACTGGATCTTTCCCTGGCCTACAGTCTTTTAATTATTCTATCTTGGAGGAACATTGCATTGATCCTGTTTCTTGCATCTAACTCATTTATTTTGGGGGGGAGGGGCCTGACAAAAGCCCATTTACCCAAAGCTGGGGAGCTCTTAAAAAGTAAAAATTCCAGGGCTTCCCTGGTGGCGCAGTGGTTGGGGGTCCGCCTGCCAATGCAGGGGACACGAGTTCGTGCCCCGGTCCGGGAAGATCCCACATGCCGCGGAGCGGCTGGGCCCGTGAGCCATGACCGCTGAGCCTGCGCGTCCGGAGCCTGTGCTCCGCAACGGGAGAGGCCACAACAGTGAGAGGCCCGCGTACCGCAAAAAAAAGAAAAAAAACCCCAACTACTTGCGTCTAAGAAAGCATCATTTAAACAAAGATTTCCGAACTTGAAGTTTTGACCGGTCCTGAAAGCATTAACCTTTTCTATAAAGTATGTAAATTCTTGTGAAATAGTTAATACCAGGAGCTCAAGGAATTAGCTTATATCCCTTTTGACTATTCATTAAGAAAGCATATAGGAGCCAACAGTGTCTAAAAACCAGTCACATTGAACATTTAGGAATCATTCAGCTAAGTATCCCATATCCATTTCCACCCAATGCTTATGAATCATCTTTACTGGTTTTATTTAGCAGCAAAAAAGAGACTTTTCCAAAAGAGAACTTTATACAATAGACATGTACATAGTAAAACACCACTGGGCTTCCCTGGCGGCGCAGTGGTTGAGAGTCCGCCTGCCGATGCAGGGGACACGGGTTCGTGCCCCGGTCCGGGAAGATCCCACATGCCGCGGGGCGGCTGGGCCCGTGAGCCATGGCCGCTGAGCCTGCGCGTCCGGAGCCTGTGCTCCGCAACGGGAGAGGACACAGCGGTGAGAGGCCCATGTACCGCAAAAAAAAAAAAAAAAAAAAAAAGCACCACTATTTTGAGGACTACAATGGTTGTTTTTCTATTAAGTTAAAATTTGCCTTTACAAGTCAGGGAAGGAGCAGGAAGAAGGCACTTAGCCACATACATTTTTACTACTAAGGAAGCCTCTTTCTCCACCTCCTTCATCTCCACAACCTTGCTCTGCCCAAGGATTCTTTGAGACAATTCAGTCTATACAATATGGTCTCCACACTCCACTTTGGATTTGGGGTTGATGATATTTTTGAGAATCAAAAAATATGGCCTGAGAAAGGGTCCTCCTTCAGGTAAGACGTTAAGTGTCCAAAGCAGGGCATCAGGGATCCGCCTGCGCCTAAATGAGGCAAAATAAGGAGCGGCAAGGACCCCTAAGTCCAGGTTTAAGGGAGACCTGCCCCACAACTAGCCATGGGATCTTGGGCAAGTCAAGCAGCTGGAGACCCAGACTATTCATCTGCAACGATAATGGATTCAGATGCTCACTACGAAAAAACACGGATCTTTCTGCAGCATTTTAAAAGCAACTCAACATTCCTCAGGCTCATCTAGACAGCTTCATTCAAAGGAGATGTCATAAATCTAGCAGGCAGAACAAGCTGAGTGCCAGAAATCGCCACTAAGCATAGTCAGTATAAACTAACTCCCAAAATGAAATCCAGGTTTAGAACATCTTTATTTTTTTAATGAAATGATTCTGCTGCCTAAAAGTCTGGGGACCTACTGAAAAATAATTCAGGATCATTTTACCTGTGCTGTTCATTACCAGGCAAATATAGCTATTAAGCGCTTGAAATGTGGTTAGTGCAACTGAGTTACTGAATTTTAATCAGTTTATAATTGAAAACCTGATGCTTGATTCAGTTACTGGAAAAATTTTAGGTACATTGGTAAATAATTTGCATACGTAAAACTACTTTTTTTCAACTGTAAGTTTTATGAAATCTAAATAGAGATCAAGTATTTTTGACCAATTTGGTATTCAAATTTAGATGTGCTGGTGGTGCGAGATAAATACACACTGAATTATTCCCCCAAAAGAGAATATAACATATTTCATTAATAATTTTTACGCTGATTACATGTCAAAATGATAATATTTTAGATATACTGGACTAGGTAAAATACTAAAATTAATTTCAGATGCTTTTAAACTCTGTTTAATGTGGCCTCAAGAAAACTTTAAATTGCATAAAGGCTTTGCATTATATTTCTATTGTACATGCTGTTCTCTAGACCAATTACCGCTTTATAAAACTTATACATATTGGGGCTTCCCTGGTGGCGCAGTGGTTGAGAGTCCGCCTGCTGATGCAGGGGACACGGGTTCGTGCCCCAGTCCGGGAAGATCCCACGTGCTGTGGAGCGGCTGGGCCCGTGAGCCATGGCCGCTGAGCCTGCACGTCTGGAGCCTGTGCTCCACAACGGGAGAGGCCACAACAGTGAGAGGTCCGCGTACCACAAAAAAAAAAAAAAAAAAAAAAGATATCTCGGATATTAAATGCTTCCACATGGCAGCCAAATCCATATAAAACCAAAAATATAAAACTGACTAGGAAACAGATTTTTAAACATCTTAATACTCCCTTAGCCCTGTCTCACTATCTCGCCCACATTACAGTTGAGTACACACGGATTTGTGATAGCCACTGTATCACCACCGTCATTCTTACTAAATATACATTTCCACCTTGCCTGCCTATTTGGGGTCAGCACCTCACACTTCTTTGCAATTCACCTGGCTCCTACTGCAGTGTTTTGCACACAGTGTATCCTCAATGAATATTTATTCATTTGTTTATGTCTTTAATTTTTAAGCCACATCAAGGTGGGAAGAAAAACTGGTAAAACGGTCTGACAATATGTCAATTCCTCATGCAGACTTGCATTAGCAATACAGGCACACCACAGTCTCGATTCACACTGTTCCCACAGCAGAATCATTTCGTCAGTTAATCCCCACCTGAAACCTCAGAAGTACTTTGAGCGCTGGGGAAAGTGGGCTCCTGTTCAAGCAGAAAGCTAAACTGGCAAATGTGCATCTGAAGCTTTGGTGGGCTTCTCTTTCATTCCAGGAGGTAGTTCTGGAATTCCCTTCAGCTGCTCTGGCCAGCCATCCCACCACTCCTCTCCTCTGCTTCTTCACTCCAGCTACACACTTTCTGCTTGACATACCTTTTCCTCCCAATCCTGCCAACACACCTTCTCTTTCAAAGACGTTTCACAAATCCGACTTGTACCACAAAACCTCCCTTAACCAAATAAAAGGGAAACAGTTCTTTTCCTCACCCAATTACATTCTGGGATGCAATCACTACGAGCTCTCAGACTGGAAAGGGATGGAAATATTTAAATATGTATCTATATGAGTGGAGGTTTTTTTACTGTATAACGTCTCCGTTTAAAGTATCGATATTGGGCTTCCCTGGTGGCGTAGTGGTTGGGAGTCCGCCTGCCAATGCAGGGGACACGGGTTCGAGCCCTGGTCCAGGAGGGTCCCGCATGCCACGGAGCGGCTAGGCCCGTGCACCACAACTGCTGAGGCCCACGCACCTGGAGCCCGTGCTCTGCAACAAGATAGGCCACCGCAATGAGAGGCCCGCGCACCGCAGTGAGGGGTAGCCCCCACTCGCTCCAGCTGGAGGGGACCCGCGCACGGCAGCGGAGACCCAACGCAGCCAAAAATAAAATAAATAGAAAATAAATTTTAAAAATAAATAAACAAAATAAAGTATCGATATTATTTCTGTGCCAGCTTTATCGCTATAGGTTTATCTACTTAAATAATCCTCATTATTAAGGAGCTTTTTAAAAGCTTGTTCACATGCTGATGTGTCTTCCTGAATACTGTATGTGGTGGATACATAATTATAACTTTAAGTTATAATTCAGAGAATTGAGTGCACAAGACAATATGGGCGTAAGGTTTACAGTATTGTTTTATGACAAATTAGGGGCATGTCTGCCTTACTTTCTTATGTGATGACGAACCACCTGCCATGACTTATTGTTACAGAGCACTCTGCGGCATTCTGAAGTAGTTACTGCCATGCCTGGCAGACCACAAAAGTTAATACAACTTCCAGAAGTTTCCTCATGTAAGGGCAGGGAGGAGGCATTGGGAGAATCTGATTCAACTAGCCTAATGGGACAGAGTTTGAACTAGCACAAAAACACAGAAAAATATGTCATCATCAAGTTGCCTAAGACTAGGAGAAATTTTCTCCTAGAGCAATTTATAGAAGTACACATGGGCCTGGAAAGCACACTGCCCTCCCTAGAAGGTAGGAAGAAAAGCGAGAGCAGGTCCTGTCTGTCCAAGCAGGACCAAACCATGCATGGCTATGGATGCAACAAAAAGCAGCTAACAGAGATCATCTTGAACCTTGTTTCTTAAGAAGTGTTCTGTTTGGGGGCTTCCCTGGTGGCGCAGTGGTTGAGAGTCCGCCTGCCGATGCAGGGGACACGGGTTCGTGCCCCGGTCTGGGAAGATCCCACATGCCACGGAGCGGCTGGGCCCATGAGCCGTGGCCGCTGAGCCTGCGCGTCCGGAGCCTGTGCTCCACAACGGGAGAGGCCACAACAGTGACAGGCCTGCATACCACCAAAAAAAAAAAAAAAAAAAAAAAGCTGTGGGGCTCGCCCGATGCTTTCAGGATAAAGCCCAGACCCTTCAGCAGCTCATGAACGCTCCTTATGACCTGACCCCATTTGTCTATGGCTACCGTCTATCACTCTCCTTCTGGGACCCTGTGATCCAGCTGTCGCTCCCTGAACCCATGAATTTCATACCTCCCAGCATCTGATCGTGATCTTCCCTCTGCCCTCCTCCCTTCTTTTCTGTGGCATCCTTCAAGTTCAAATGTCACAGCCTCTTAGAAGGCTCTGCCTTCTTCCACATAAAAAGATGAATCACTTTATCCTCTGAATGATTATTTATGTCAGTATCCCTGAGTCCAAGCAAAAGGCCTGGCACAGATAGAACATTTATCTAATCAGCATTTTTCTTCTCTGTGACTTCCTTATATCTCTCCTTTCATCAAAGCCAGCTGTCTCTGACTGTAAGGCCCACAGAAGGCTGGAGGTAGGCCTGCCGAGTGTGCTCTATCCAGCCCAGTGCCCTACTAAGGAGGCATCTAATAATTTATAAGAAGAGAAGGGGAAGACTGTTGATTCACTTGCAGGCACTGCCTGAAGCCCATTCAGGCATGACTGACTGGGGTGACGCTCCAAGTACATCCACCATAAGCATCATGATGAAATCTTCGGGTTCAGAACGTTTTTTCTACTAAGGCAATCAATTTCTCCAAATGGGAAACGGCGGCATCCCTCTCATGGAAAAAGACCCTGATCAGTAAAGAATTAAATTAGCTCAGTAATCTCACGGAGAATGGTTTCCTTCCAATTTGGCAAAAGTGGCTGGAAGGTTTCAAAGTAAAGTTAAATTCGACGAATGTAGGAATAAGTTAATACTTTTCTATAAAGAGTAATCTTTGACAGTGTTCACTGATTGAAAACAAAAACAAAAAACCCTACCACAGAAATATTCCCTGAAGTTGGCTGATTACTACATAATTATTTCACTGTCACTTCATTGTGAGTTTCATGGACTCATCGGCCCTGAATTCTGTGAACACAGGTTAAATCCACTCCAAGAAAACAGGTGAGGATCACGGAAGGAAAGAGACTTTATAGCTGAGGGTGGATGAGGAGTTACCGCTTGGAGTGAAAGAAAGAACCTCCGAATACAAAAACATTGTTACTGCTTGCTGGGGGCTGATCCAAGATGGGATAAATGCGTAGTTAAGTTTGGCCATAAGCCTCCCACACCCATTCAGGTAATTTTATTCACTCTGTCAACATTTGACTCTTGATTAACAAGAGCCAGTGTGCCCCGAAAGGTCTAGGGAATATAATGACGAACACGCAGAGGATTCTTATTCCAGGAGGGACCTAGACCACAAAGCACGCTTACACAACAACGTGGCCATTGCTACAATGGGGGTATGTAGAAAGGGCAGGGGAAGTGGGGCAATCAAAGAAGACTTCACCCTGAAGGTGACAACTGAACTCACGCTTGGGAGAGGACTTTGGCTCAGGTCCAAAAAACACGTGCTTATGGTTTAATTCATGGGACACTTACAGGAAAGGCTGCGACTGTAGCACATACTAATACCTTGCTGTATTAGCAGTCACTCCACACAACGCTGAATTTGAAAGGAAGGTATTTCAACTTGGACCTCTTCAGATGGTTTATTTTCTGAAGTTCCAGAAACATACTTCTTTACCAAAATGTCTGCTATAGGGAGTGGTAAAGACCAGATATCCTCGGCAAGAAGATGTCACAAAGAGACTCCAGGACTCTTTGGCCCCTGTCCTATTGTCTTGGCAATGAGCAAGCATGATAAAACCATTAACTCAAAGAAGAATTTAGACAAGAATTCATTAGTTAAATTCATAATAATAATGGCTACCATTTATCAAGCAATTACAATAGTGAGGCTGTATACTAAACATTTCATAAACATTAACTCATTTAATTAGTCAGGCTTTATGGTAGGCATATTAAATATACATGTATACTTTTTATTTATGAAGATATATATGATGTATATTAAAACCTTTCTACAGAATCAAAGTTGAAGCACCTTAGGCTCAAGGTCACATAGCAAGTTAGGGGCTAAGGCAAAGCCCATGTTCATAACTATCCCAAATCATACAGAAAAAGTAAATCAAACAAGCTTAAATCAATTGTTTCCATACTTTGTATCAATCAAAATTAATGAATCCAAGGGGAAAAGGCAGAAGAATAAAAAAGAGACAAAAATGAAGTAAAACATGGTTCCTCCGTGTAGGAAAAGGATCCACGTTTAAGAATCCCAGTTCTATGTTGCCTCCCTGCACGGAGGTTGAACCTCTCCTTACACCAGAACACAATGAAGAACTAGGTTTGCATAATGGGCCTTGTTCCTTTGTGCCACGTGACCAGCATTGCATCATTTCCTTCAGCAGCAGGGCTCCGTGAAGAGTGTGATTCACTTCTGTTTTCAGCAAGAGAAAAATACAAGCAAATAAAATGGGATGACACTCCTGGCTGGCTCTTCTGGATGTGGCTTACTTTCCACTTACAAGGAAGGAGATGGAAGCTTGGACTCAAGCTCTGAGCACACATGACTTTGCCAGCCCAGCACCATCAAGCCTGGGTTGTTCTTTGCCGTTAGTAGAACCCTGTCCAGAAAGAACGTTCTAACCTCCTCTCCATTGTGTGGGTCTATAGCAGAAACTTCATGGAAACGCTGCTGAATACATGAGCCGAGTAGACATCTTTCAGTATAACACACAGTCCAATCAGACAGACTGAGATGGGACTGTGGAACAGTATCTACAACTTCTCTTTATCTTTTTCCCAGAGCCTGAAGAGTACTTTCATTCTCCTGGCCCAAGAAGTGACAGTCTCTGAGTCAATCCCTAAAACAAGGGCCTTATCTGGCAGAACAATATGATATTTAATGAGCTCATTGGGCCAGTTTGATGACTGTTATTTCATGTATAAGGGACACTTGAGAATTGTTGAGTGGGCCTTCCATCATTGGAGTGTGGACACTCCATGAGTAGTTAGATCCTCTGCCTGAGTTCATTTATTTTATTAGCAGATAATGACACTTAGATCGTGGTCTTTTACTTAACTTTAGGCCAGCTTTTCCTTAATTTCTGCGTCATGCCCGTCAAATCCAGACTCTTCAAATCTCAGCAGCATGGAAATGCAGGGCAGTAGGTGTTACTCCTTTTACCTTAAAGTGCAGTCCCAGCATTGCAATAGCCCTCCATCCCACCCCTGGGCCCTGACTGTGATTACAGAGCGTGGGTCAGAGATGGAGTCCATTTCTGCATTCTACAGAACTCTTAAACCTACCAAAACAAACGCTTTGGAGATACATGGTCAAGACAATGAATTCAGATGATGACTTTGAGCTCATAATGACACTTTAGTTATTTGGGGTGCTTGCTACCATAGACATCGCGCCAACCCTGCCTGTGGAAACCTCACCCTCAGTGCCAGCACCCAGTTAAAAGAACAAAGGTGAAGGCCATCACTCAAGGATGTGGCAAGGACCAGAGCGTCCTGGAAAGGCGGCCAGGTGGTGGCAGCAGAACGTCTGGAGAGGAAGAGTTTTGGTGCTCCAGATGGGAGGTGATGAAGACCTGGAACAAGGCTGTGGCAGAGGCGATGGTGACAGAGATCCAGATGCGGAAAGGGAAGCACAAGAAGTTTCAGCCATGTTTTGAACAAACGACAAAGAAGGGTTAAAAAGGACTCAGTTTCTTGCCTGGGCCTGACCAAGAGAGAAACTGCAGCATCTGTGATGAGGAAAATGAGCACAATGAGGGACCTGAAGGAGAGAAATGAAGTCATAGCTTCACCGGGCTGCTGAGAAAAGATCCAGCTTTGGAGATGAGCATCAGCAAAGCAGGGAAATAACAGAGAAAAGCCAGCCTTCGGGGTCAGTGAGTGATGTTTACGTACAAACTATAGTCACTAAGGGGCTTCCCTGGTGGCGCAGTGGTTGAGAGTCCAACTGCTGATACAGGGGACACAGGTTCGTGCCCCGGTCCGGGAAGATCCCACATGCCGCGGAGCGGCTGGGCCCGTGAGCCGTGGCCGCTGAGCCTGCGCATCCGGAGCCTGTGCTCCGCAGCGGGAGAGGCCACAACAGTGAGAGGCCCGCGTATCGCAAAAAAACAAAAAAAACAAAACTATAGTCTCTCTTACTCAGAGATGCATTTCATCTTTCATGGGGTTGGTTCCTGGTCATATTTGATTGGAATTACTGATTTATGTAGGTCTCCTTCACTAGACAATCCTCTCCGTAAGAGCAGGAACTTGATCCATGTCCAGCTTAAAGTCATCTCTGGGTATTAGACTTTAGTAGGGTTTTGTTGGGGTTTTTTTCTGCTGTTTACACAGATTGTGTTCAAAGGCTGGATGCAACAGGTCAATCAGAGTGTCAAAGAATGAATTTTTCCTATTTTCAGGAAGAAACATGCATTCCAGAAGTTCCCCCAGCAACTGAATCACAGTTGCAAGCTTGCACTGAGGGCTGAACAAGCGAGGGCCTGCCTCTTTCAAACATTCTGGTGGGAAATCATCACAGGAGAAGGGGGCTGGGCATGACTCCTGCTGGGCTGCCAACAGGAATAGAGGCTCCAGAGCCATAAGCAAATCGAATCCAGGTGCCAGTACTTATTCACACACTTCCCTTGGGCAAGTCTCTATGTGTGTATTATTTATTTAGTTATTTGCTTTAGGTTTCTTCATTTATGAGATGAGATTTGCCTTGGTAGGATTTGATTTAAGTTTAAATGAGATAGTGCTTAGCACACTGGCTGAAACACAGCCAATTCTTCTTATTGGACCATTGCAAGATTAGCTTATGGGGGCCGTGGATAGGTAAAGTGAGTCAGGCTGAGGCCCTTTCAAATTAGTAGCTGAATCTGAACAATGAGATTGAAATCTAAACCTCATTGGAAAATACTGACATTTCTACCTAAGTGGAAATATCTGAACAGAGGAAAACATTTTGTCATTCTCGGGCAATGACAAGATTAAGGGTATTTCATCTACTACTGTCGGATGGCCCTCAAATTAATACTGCATTTGTTCATTTTAATCTAACAACAGATTTTAATAAACCTATTACATTCCTTTGTTTTTTTCTCTTTCAGCTGAGAACTGGGTACAATCTTCAAGGGCTCAAGATTCTGATCTAGTAATATTCTTCCTTACAATTTGCTTTAAAAAAAAAGCAGACTCAAGTTCTTATTGAATGGGCATAAGAAAGAAAACGTCAGAAAATTCTCCTCTTTCTGAAACTGGAGGCAAAGAGAGAATTTTTATTTTGAGTGCTCTCGAACTCTTTGCCACTGCTTCTTGACAAATACCACTGAGGTAACCTAGTAGGAATTACATGTCAATATACTTCTGCTCCTACCTGAGGTTCATCAATTTCACCTACTGCTAATCAATATCTTTATATTACAAATAATGATGAGAGGTAGTATAATTTAGTGTTTATCCTAGAGTCTAGGTTTGATTCCCGGCTCTGTCACTTACAAATGGTATAGGCCAAGTTGGGTCATGGTGAAGATTTGAGGAAATGATGCAGGTAAAGCATTTAAATCAGCACTGATACGTCATGAGGGCTTATAAATACCAGCTACTATTATTGCATTTAATGAGATGTTATATAACAACAGGTGGTGATTAATAGTCATCTAGCATTGTACAGTTTATATTTTATGGGGGTTGTTATTGGTTGCTACCCTTTTCTCTTGGTAAAAGAGTATTCTGTTCAGGTAGCAGGTAGAAGTCTTGTCTAACAGAAGGTGGACCCACCCCAGGGCAGGGTATGCATAACGATTTGTCGAAGCCAAGATGGTAATTCCATTCAACTTTGCCAGTAATTGGCATGTGACCCGATTCCAGTCAGAGGAATGCAAGAGGAAGTTTGCTGGGGTTTTCAGCAAAATCTTCTCCTTCCTGCCAGAAGACAGACCTAAACTGGGCCTCATTCCTTCCTCTTAAGTGAAGCAAAGATATTTGGAACTAAGGTGGCCATTTTGTAATCATGCAGTGACAAGTCTAAAGATTGAATGGTCTGGGTCCTCCAGCTTCTAAAGCCATTCAGAACCTCCCAGCTCCATCCAGGCTGTGGTTAGGCAAGCTAATTAAGTCTTTATTCTTTCAGCCATTATAAAGGTATCTATTACGTATAGCGAAAGCATCCTAAAATGACACATTTCAAATTACTAGATGGCAAAGTTAGTTCTATGTATTAACCATACCATTATGGCATTATGGTATTTTGAGTTGTGACAAGAAGGATTTAGAAATGAAAGTCACTGATCTTCAGAATCCTACACAGTAGTTTCCAATTTATATATATATTTTTTCCTTTTTTCTTAAATAAGTAAAGCAGTTGACTAATTACAATGATCATAATTTGAATTTCAACTTCTTTGCCCTAAGAAAATGGTACTAATCACTGAAATGGCAAATAGAACAGTTAACAAGAGAAAGAAAAGAAGCTAAGGTAAAACAGATTTTTGGTATTTAAACTGTGATAGAATCTTCATTCTCATTCATAATTGTGACCTTTCTTAAAGTTCAAGCATTTAAATTGTTAGCTAAAAAAATAGTTTTTTTCAGTTGAAAATGGGCCACGTTTTAAAACACCTTCAAAACTGATACCTCAGTTGGCATAAACTAGGATTAACTTTCCCATAATGAATAAGGACTGGGGGTTTGTTTAGTAAATGGAATGCAAAATGAGAAGGCTAAAATGTCTCATTTTCCTATTTGCTTGCAATTGTATTCAGTCAAGTAAAACAGAAAAGAGCACAGGTTGTCTTAGAAGAAAAGATGAGGACAGGCCTCAGGGCCACTATCAAATCATGAGGGAAGGGAGACCAAACACCCAGTGTGGCCCAACAGGGGGTGGGCTTCTCTGTAAACTCCCCAAGGAAGCTACGATTCTCATTAGAAAAACAGAAGATCAATATAGAGGTAGGGGATGAAGAGGTACAAACTATTAGGCATGAAAAAAGCTACAAGGATATATTGTATAACCCAGAGAATATAGCCAATTCTTTATAAAAACTACAAATGGAGTGCAGCCTTTAAAAACTGTGAATTGCTACATTATACACCTGCAACATATAATATTGTACATCAGCTATACTTCAATTAAAAAAAAGGAAGAGTAAAAGATTCATTCTGGGGCGCTGAAATAGTACAAGTGATACTAAGGCTAAGTCCATGTTGTCATTCAACCGCTAGGCCTCATTTTTAGTGGAGATTTGTTAAAAATGTGGTTTTCAAAAACTAAAAGTTGAAAAGCAGGGTTTTTTTTTTCTAAGAAAAACTGCAATTTATCTTCTCATTGGTGCTCCAACCTGCAAACTTTAAACTAGCTGCTTATAATTTGCTAAAGTCATAAGCAGTATGCTTATCTAGAGCAACTTTTCTAGTTTTACAATTCTTTAAAGCTCTCACAGAGCTTTCTACCTAGCTGCAGGCATTAAGTAAAGGTGAACAGTATGATAAACCAAACGATGTTGCCAGTTTTTTTTGTTTGTTTGTTTTTTGGTTTTTTTTTTTTGCGGTACGCAGGCCTCTCACTGTTGTGGCCTCTCCCGTTACGGAGCAGAGGCTCCGGACGCGCAGGCTCAGCCGCCATGGCTCACGGGCCCAGCCGCTCCGCGGCATGTGGGATCTTCCGGGACCGGGACACGAACCCGCGTCCCCTACATCGGCAGGCGGACTCTCAACCACTGCACCACCAGGGAAGCCCTCAGACAAATTTTTTAATAGCATCTTGCATCCTTACGAACTACTTTATTTCAACATAGCTTAACTGAAACACGATATCTACCAAAACCTAGGAGCGTATCCTCTGGCTGTACAATCCTGTTATAAAACCTCCAGAATGCCAGCAGTCTCCATAAACACCATATCTTACAGTGTAGAAAGAAATGCCCATCTCTGGATCAAGAATGCCACACTTCAGATTGGAGACAACCCTGTTCAAATTCACTGAGTTAGACACACAGTCACTTTGCTGTAAAAATAACAATAGAAAGAACCCGATAGGCTGACAACTTTTTCTTATTCGGAATACTGAAGAGCGAGCTAGTCCAAGAAACTGACCAAGCTTAGAAAGTCAGAGACTGATCTCTACTTATCAGTCAAGTCCAAGAACGTACAGCTCACCCTCCTTTGGTCTGGCTTTAATGGGACAGGAGGAATAACCGACAATTATTACGACGTTTACATAAACCTCTTTTTTCAGTGGAGGCGTTCAAAACCCTTCATACAAAACAGCTAGAGACAGTGTCAGCTTTGCTCCTTTCACACAAGGAAGTAAGGGAAGGAGACGATCAAGGTCACACACAGAAAATTAACAGAAAAACAGGGAAGGAAAACCTAATCTTGTATTTGCGCAATTGAACATTTTATTGATTTGACGGCTACATAATAAATCATCTTACTGATTTGAACCCTTCCCACATAAATATAACATTCAAATGGAATTTTACTAAAGTATTGCCCTAGTTAATCTAATACCCTCTCCTTTTCATGGCTGCCAAAATATATATTTACCTGTTTAAATCCAGACTCAAAGAAGCCAACCTACTGTTTCTTAAGCTGAGGACAAAAAAATTTAATGGAGATTTAATTGTATATTTCCATAATGTTATGCTTGTGGCATTAGCCGAGAAATACTAGAAATTTCAAAGCTGTCTTCCACTGCTAAACTACTTTGCACTTTGCAATTGATTGAGAACAGCAGAGGCAGTTAGAGTTGTATATCAAATTAGAGTTGATAAAAGCCCTTAATGTAGATCTGAATGTCTTCTTGGAAAAGATTTCAACTCCCTTAAATTGACATGACAACAAGTCCTTACAGTAGCATAAAAAGTACTGGCTGGAATATTATGGCTTTGGCTTCAATTTCCATCTGCAGCTCATCAAATGACTAAACAGTAGAAAGGAATTAAACCAAAATCAGACTCATTACAGAGCCTGATATGCTGGCAGAATATAAACTTTCACTACTTAGCATCTGGAGTTTTGGATGACTAACACTTAAATGCTTGTGCTTGTATGTTCTGTAAAAAGAAGTGTTTGTAAGAACATAGGTGAGATATATGATTAAACAACGTACAGAATATATAATTCACATATACACATACGTACACATTCCTTCTCTCTAATCCCCCAAATATGCCAAAGAGTGAGAGGCCCACTCCGATTGAAGTCTAATGGCTTTAAACGAGTCCCACGCCAAAATTCTGATAAACATCGTAACTCTTCTTCACATTTTTCTAAGGTAAAGAATGCCTATCTGAAACCCTTGCTCTCCCAAATACTGACATCTGGTCAAGTGTTCCTGAGTAAATAATTTACATCTCCTTTTCTCCTTCAGCCATCCTGCTAGGAGGAAGACTGGAAAATGTCCTCGCAGGACTCTGCCTGCAAACACCAGGCTTCCAATAGTTCTCTGATGCGGTGCAAGTACAAATCCAGACTGTTAAAGTCAACAGAATCTATCAAACACATCCTCCCAAATAAAATTCTCCGGGGCACACAGTGTCTCTGAAATATCACTGGATCCTCTCCTAGTCCTGGGAGCTTCTGCACTAATAGTCCTGAATTCTGACTCTAATAAGGAAGGAAGAAGGTGGGATCCAGGTCTGATTCAGCTATGAAGCTCTCAAAGCAGAGTGTCTAGGACACAGAAGGTGCTCAAGAAAGAAGGAATGTATAGCGTTTGCCTTGCGTCTTTGACACTGTCAAGCAGCAAGACATTATGAGGAATAACCAAGAAAAGCTGATGGTAAGGTAGTAAGTTTTTGAGTATAAGGCAGCATTGAAAAGTAAGCAAAGATGTTCTAATGGAAAAGGCTATTCCCACTGCTCCTCCAAAACTGGGAGATACATTTCAACGCAAAGAAAGAACATTCTTTTATTCATATAGCCAACAGCTCTACAATGGAACAACACTGAAATGAATATGATGAATGGGATCTATCAAATGAGAGAGATTAATAAGAAAAAAAAAAAGAGATAAAGCTGTGTACTATCTTATCCATCAATGCCCCTCTCCAGGAAGTCGGTGCCTGCTAAACCTTCTGCACTGGGGTCATCTGCAAATAGTGGGTGATTCCCAAAAGGCACCATATTGTGAAAAAGTAGAAATGTTTAAGTGTTTTAAAAAAGAGGACTAAGAAATGCTAGGGTACAAATAAATTCGGGAATTTTTAATACATTTTTTTTTGGATGGACTCACCTCTGTATATCTTATGTGATAAATGCCAAGGTATACTGCACTTAGAAAGTCCCATTCAAAGGTCAAGACCACGTACTAAGATCATTATTTGTTCATTTGATCTGAAATCTCACAAAATATACCTATGTGATGCCGTATGGGTATCTCATACCACAGAAGCTGAGCTTTGGGAGAATTAAGCCTCTTCATTCCAAACCAGGAACATTTAAGAAGAAGCTAGTTTATTCAGAATCAATGCATCTCATTCATCAAATGAGGTAATGTGGTGTCTGAAGGCGCTGAGCAAACTACAAGGCACTAAATAAATTTAAGGCTTAGTACTAACAAAGGACCTGCACAAAAGGCTTACATTCAGGGCTGTCAATCTATAGAACACCTCCAACACAAGGAAAATGCCATTTCTCATCAGCCCAAACTTACTTCTGAGCCCAGCACATTCTGAATATCTCACCGGGCTCAAAAATACAGATGTAACTAATAAGATGATCAGGACACATGGAATCCATTCAATTCCTTGAACTGTACCCAAAAGTGGACTAGTGAGTCATGGGCATTACACTGTTTTGAAACAGATGTCTTTTAAATAAAGGGCATATTTGCATGTTATATCAGTTGAAAAATCTCAATACTGGCAACTTTCTCAAATATCCTGGGCTGTTCCCACATTGTAAAAATATCCAGGTCATTTCTCCTCCTTGCCTACTGCCGTTTGCCTTTCTGACTATTTCGGTTCTTGTTGGCAACTTCTGCAAGCAGCAGGCAAAAGTAGGCAAAGAAGTTGAAATTGAATCATTTTGTGTGGCCAGTCTCGTGGGGGGTTTTATGGTGGCGGAAACCAGAGCTATCAGGTAAAATGAGATACCCGAATTATAGACAGATTTCCATCATCCCTGGAAATAGTCTCCCTGTTCTCACTGCTGAAGATAATTAGGGGTTTGCTACTGTTTCCCAAAAAGAACACAACAGAGCAGAGAAACCCCAACAAGATAAGCAAAGGACAATTCTAAAAGAAGACCATTAATATATTCTTATTTATTCGAGCTGTTTAATTAAGTATTTACATGTACTTTTAAAAATGGGGGCAATCAACATAAAATATTCTACCAGAAGAAATGTACCTTTTTACTATAATCCTGTGTGTGTGTGTGTGTCTGTGTGTGTGTGTGAGTGAGTGAGTGAAATCAAATGACCACAGGGCACAGAACTGGCTGCGTATATTTAATAATGAGAGTGAAGAGCTGTTAATACTTAGGTCTTTCAAACAGGTCTGTGCTAAGGGGATAGTATTCTCCAGCACTGCGTCTTGAGAGAGATGGTGGGGCAGAGGCAATTTCAGAGGTAGACAGGGAAGGAGGAGGCGAAGAACTGGGAGTGGCATCAGCCGACAAGAAGGTACGTACCCGCAAAGCACTAAATTCCCCAAAGTGTTCTTGATCCTTTGCTCATTCTCTGGGTGATTTTTAAAAATGAGATTATCAGTTGGATTGGGGGAAGGGCTCATGGCACCTACTACCATCCTGGCTTTGAGCAAACCACTTATTCAACTCTCATTTTTTCATTTTTCTCATTTTCATCTGTAAGATGTAGATAATACGTAACCTTGCAGGGTTACTGGAAAGAGTAAAGATAATAAACAGAGTGGTCATATGGCCTCCTTTGCCCAGGGCAGTCCCCGTTTATGCCTAGTGTCCCAGCATAATTATTAACTTTCACTCTTAAAGGTGTCTCAGTTTGGACAAATAGTGATGTGGTTTGCCCTACGTATAATTTACCAAGCATAACATTTGACACACGTGGGCCCTCAGGCACTGTGGCAGCTACTGCTATTCTAGATTCTAGGATTGTTCATGTATTTCAACCAAAAACAAAAGCCAAATCAAAAAAAAAAAAACCAAAAAGCAAAAGCAAATACAAACCTCAAATTTTCCTCCATCATAAACCCAGGATACATCAACTTTTTCTACTTAGAAAGAGCGGGTATTGACCTGGGGTTCCGTTGCTCACAACTTTGGCAGAGGTGACCGTGGCTACAGGAACATGGGAGTAACTCTCCTCTAAGTGCCTGGGACAGTGCTGGGCGCTCCCCACTGTTAGAAGAACGAGGTGGGTGTGCTTGCACTTGAGCTGTACTGCTCTGCTGGACTTAAGGCAACTTGGTTAACCTCTTTAGTTTTCTACTTCTTTAAACCAACTCTACAAAACTAACTGAACTAACATCTTGAGATTTTTCTTAAGGCTTTCTCATAGCATCTTTGCAGTATCCTGGTGACATAAATAGGGATCAATGAGTACTGTTTTGCAGTGAATCGGACATGTTTTCAATCCTTACTTGAATGTGGTTTCTCTTCGTCCCCAGAGCTTACCATATACTAACCAGCATTTCTATGTTGGACAGAAATACTGTCCTTACCACCATGATCTATCTCACTACAACATATCTGAAAAATGCCACACCCAATTCTTCCAATAAAGCAAGTTTTTCTATAGCACCATGAGTCATTTTATAATGTACAGCAGTCCCTTCCAAAACAAGGCCAGGGGCTTGTTCAGTTCCCCAGAGCAATTTGTCAATGGAATTCTCATTCCCTGGAAGCGTTAACAGGCATTCAAAGATTTCTCTCTATGGGGTAGCAAGGTTTGTCAGCATTGCAGGAAAGATACAAACTGTCCTGCCCTGGAAAGATGGAGATGTTGAATGGACCCTGAATGCCCCTTCATCCACTGGGCCCCATGTTCACTGGCTATTACGGGGTGGATAGAAACCCAAGGAATGCCGGTTAGGAGTTTCCGATCGGCAGGAGAGCCTACCCAGCAGCTCTGTGCATCAATACAAAGCAAGCCCTCCTCTCCCGTGAAATAGCTTGGAACTATCTGCTCTAAACATCTTCTGTAGTAAACCTGAAAGGTCAAGGTGACTTTCTGCCACCGAGAATACTCCCAGGCCATCTCCCACGCTGCTGGAAGGTATGTACTTAGGGAAGGTAGGCACAGTCCACTAGAAGCTGAGGTGGAAAAAGGGGTAAAGATAAAAAGTAAATCTAGAAAAAAGAATGGCCCAAAGCAGGGGCTGTAGTGAATGTTGACTATTCAGGGAATACTCCAGAGAGGCTGTCAATGCTAAGGTGAAAAATGGTCTAGGTTTGGTTTTAAGTGGGTTTAGAATAAAGGGAAGCAGTGGAATACATTAATATTATTTTAAAATTTATTGAGATTCACAATGCGCCAGATATTGTGCTAAGTACTTGACATCTTAATGCCTCATTTACTCCTGTGAGGTATCCATTATTGTTGCCTCTATTTTACATATGAGAAAATTGAGGCAGAGGGTAGTTAATTGATTTTCCAAGGCCTCACAAATGCAGGAATCAGAGATCTGAACCAGGCCTGTTTGGCTCTGCAGCTTGTGTGTTCTAGGTGAGGGCGTGCCAGGTTAGGGGGCTGACATGTGTACGGGCATGGACTGGACAGCAAGTTAGTGAAATGCAGAGAGGGGAGCAGATTAACTATGGCTGGAACAGATAAACAACATGAGAGAATACGAACAAGGAATTCAAAGAGTGTCCTGTATGGTGGTCTCTGACACTCGGGGGCAGAGGAGGCTGTGATATAGTCTTTGAAAAGCTGGCAGAAGCCTCTCCAGGCTGCTCTATGTCAGGTGAACCATGAGGAGACCTCTGCAACATTCCAGGTTAAATTGAAGAGGGCCCATGGTGGCCACAGCCATGAACATCAAGACGGTGCAGCTGTGAGAATCACTGACCAGCTGGGGAAGGCCTGGGTAAGAGTGGGGAAGAAGCAACAGGACCAGTGTCCAAGCAGATAAGGAAAGCAGTGAAGTCAACAAAGGACATTTTATTTCCAGACATCAAGACCATATGAATTTCCAACTCCATTAAAATGAAAGGGCAGCCTTGACAGGGCAGGCCAGGGAAGAAGGGAGTGTCAAAATGAACAGTGAGGGCTTCCCTGGTGGCGCAGTGGTTGAGAGTCCGCCTGCCTATGCAGGGGATACGGGTGCGTGCCCCGGTCCGGGAAGATCCCACGTGCCGCGGAGCGGCTGGGGCCGTGAGCCATGGCTGCTGGGCCTGCGTGTCCAGATCCTGTGCTCCACAACGGGAGAGGCCACAACAGTGAGAGGCCCACGTACCGCAAAAAAAAAAAAAAAAAGAACAGTGAGCGAAAAGCTAATATATCTCACCAGGCAATGACTGATATAATTGACTTGTTAATTGTTCAGAGGAGACAAATATATACATAATTACAATGTGCCATTTAAAAAAAAAGATGGAAATCTTAACCTGGAAATACTCACAGAATCATCTTTCCTCTTACTACCACCTTGCAAAGCAGTCAGCCATGGTTATAGAGTTTGTTTTATTGCTTTCTAATTGTTGTACTTTTATCGATAAGCACCACTACATAATTAGAGGCCTGATTCTCCATTCGGGTATGTGGCAGAGTGGGGCTTCCTCACCTCTCAAACTTGTGATGCTGGGCCCACGAGCTGCCGACCTCACAGTGCATCCTCTCAGCCCCGGTGCCCTGAGTAGGCTGAGCATCCGAAGGCTTCTGTTTTATACTTTGTCTTCCACACAGACAAATTCCTTTCTCTTTTTTGCCACTGAAAATATGTAAAACTGAGAGCTATGCTAGTGTTGCAACAAGCTTAAGGAAGCCTAAGCATAAGGTGTATTTCCTGTTCCTCTTTTAAGAAAGGACTGAAAAACATTCTGACCCCCAAAGGCATGTTAGAGAATCACCAAGTTCACTCTTCTGCGATAAAGAAATTAAGATAGAGGGCAGGTGCTGTGTCTTAGTCACCTTTGTAGCTCCACAGCCTGGCATGTAGTAGGTGTGGAATAAATATTTGCTGAATGAATTGAAAGAATTCAAAATTGTGTCCCAGACACTCTCAAAGTAGAAATGAACAGTCATTTTGAACCATCTCCTGATGTGAAGGGGGGCGGGGAGGGGGATGGAGAGTTTAGGAAGGGTGGAGAGAATATAGACTTTGTCTAGAGTAATTTGAAAATAGACAAAAGGGGAGAAAGATTTTAAAAGAAATCCCATTGGCCTCAGGATTTGTCACAACGTAATTTTCTATCTAATGAGGCAATGACAGAAATTGATGGAAGAAAATAATCTGGCCTTAAAGTACTCAAAATAATGATTCAAAACCACACACTGATGTCAAACAGTAAGTCTCTCCAGATATTGGAAAACTGTTCCATAAAGAACCTTGTATGTCAAATTCTTTTCATTAATCAAAGGATAAAAAGACAAAGAAAATTCACCCTTTGAGTGTGAAGTATTACACAAGTAATGAATCCAAGATAAATGAATTATGACTATAACAAAGGAATGCTGTGTTAGGGTGACAGGATTACTCCCAAATGGCTTCCCACTTGTAGAAAAACAGCTTCAGACAAGCCCCATAGTGTATACAGTGGTGCAAAATGATCTGGAAAAGAAGGTTTCTATGGATATCATGTAGAGATGAATATCCCTGAGTACCTTCAGGCTGAAGGTACTCTGGCTCTTTTCTCAAAGCAATTATGGCACAGGTTCTCCTCCCGGCTTTTGTTTACATAAGAACAATCTTGGCCACAGGTCATTTGTGTAGGAGATAATTAATCTCCAGCTCTTTGAGCACAGGTAGGTTAATTAGTATGCACGGAATACAACATAAATTTTTTTCTTGGAAAATTTTTAAAAATTTTAAACAATTAGGGATCTGTAACACCAGCCGGTCTTTTATCCAAAACAAGTACAAAGGCTGGTTGGTGAAATAAAGAAGACTTTGTTTTTAAACTGTTCAGAAAATACAAGGCATCACTGATCACCTGAAGGCCTCATTTTAATTTGATTCCGGATCCATGATGCCTTAGAGGTTGTCTTTTGGAAATATCTGACTGCAAAAGCCTTTAAGTAGGTCAGAAATGGAACTTCAGAAGCCATAACATTCTGATATCCTAATAAATGATTTTATGGTCAGCACCTCACTTGTTTATGTTTCAGAAAAGCACCTTATTGGCACTATAACAAACGTCAGGATTTTTCAAAAAGTCAAATACTGTAACAGCATTCTGAACATCACCCACATGGACAGGGAGAGATCAAATAAACCTGCAAATGCCTCTATAGTCAAAAAAAAAAGATGAGTCAGGCTTTGGACTATTAAGTACTTTTTTTTCTTTAGACAATACCCTAATAAAACAATTATGAAGTACTCTGAAACCCTGCCACACCCCTTTGATTAAACCACACTTCACAAAATATTTCGATAAAACCTGAACACATTAAACAAACACCAAGGCAGATGCAGCCTGGAATGCCCCATCCTGCGCTGGCCAGGGTCTGAAGGGCCATCTCACTTGAAAATTTAATCAAACCAAAGCTACTGTAATTCCACCGCAGCCTTTGCACTTCAGGAAAGCTAGTTCAGTCTCTGACATTTTGATTTCCATAGCAGATGGAAGCAAAAAAAACCAAAAAAAACTTCCTCGGCTCACAAGCCTATGCGTCCAGTTGAGATTTCATTTCTCGGACCTTAGGCAACACCCAGCAAACAAAAACAAACAAACGGTTATTTTCTATTACTCACTATTACTCCAGGATTTCAGTAAATATTTGATACTGATCTCAAAGAAGCCGGAGTCCTGCTGGCTGGCCATGTCGGCGGCATACAAAGAGGCTGCTCCTCGGACTGGACCGGGAGCCGCCGGGGGAGCAGGTACCGGGCGTGGAGATGCGCTTGTCACAGGTTAGTGATGTAAGCGGGGTCAGCAGCCGGGAGGGCGGCTCTGCAGATCTACCTCTGGCGCCGGCAGCAAGTCCTCATTTAAAGGACACGGAGGCGCCGGAGAGAGAGATGCTCGGCCGCTCCTCCTCCTTCGGGTCCAGAACTGGCTCCTTATTTGCTGGGGGCTGATCCCGAGCCCTGAGAGGCGGCGGCGGCCACTGCTTTCATTTCTGAGCTGCTATAACCAGCCACGCCCGCTGCCCGCCGCCCACAGGTTCGGCCCGGCAGGTACGGGACCGAGGAAGTCCCCAACTGCCCCGGGAGGGAGGGTCTCTCGGCCGGCCTGCCGGACGCGGCGCAGACAGGCTCCGGCCCCCAGGGCTCCTCCGGGCCGCCGCAGGGCTGAGGGATGGGCTGGGAGGGCAGCCTCCGCCCCCCGGGCTCAACCTGAGCCACTCCTCAGCCCCGACTCAGCTGCGGGAGGGACCTCCCGGCTTCAGCACGGCCGCCGGTGAGCCGCCCGCGGCTGCATCGCTGCGGCTCCCCCGGCGTCTGCCCCCCGAAATCCACACGACCGCGTCGCCGCAGGAAGCCAAGTGGCACCCCTGGATCTGGTTTGCAGCGACGTTTTCTGAAAAGCCCCCTCCGTTCGCCCCGCTGCCGCAGGAAAGCTTGATAACAGGATATCGGCCTGGGCTTTTTCCTCCCCTCCTTTCACGGGCACAGTGGAAGCTGCACTTCGTGCTGCGCCCTCCCAGAAATGCTGTCATTTTGAGGGGCACCCGCCCCAACGTGTGCGTCCGAAGGGGACGGTACGAACTGCTTAGGCTTGTTTACCGAATGCCAGGCTCCACAATGGATCTTCAAGCCTGTCTTTTCTAGGAGCCACCGAGCCCAGGAAAGCTTATTTTTATTTGTTATCAAAAGATAAGAAGCAAAGCGTTATATTCCTTGCTGCACAATGGCTTTTTACTCCATGAAATCTTGGTATCAGGCGTCCTGATTCGTTAGCTTTGTTTCACGTTATTATTTAGCTGGACTAGGCGATTAAACAAGAGAACTTTAATCTTGACAGGCTACGTTGGAGTAGGTGGGATTTGACTAAGCATCTCATCAACCGTGCATCCTTCCCCCTCCCCAGTACACTTACGACTAACATTTTCCAAAGGCGTTAATAAACTATATTAATAATTATTTCACCAAAAAAGTGAGCACCCCTCCCCCACTCAAAATCAACACACAAATAGGACTTTCCAGACTAACAGTTCATTTGAGAAATAGTAGGGAAAGAGTACACTTTTTCTAAGACTAAGAATTTTTAAAAATTCAACACTAAAGAGAACTTTTAGGACTGTCCTGAAATGCCCTAAGACACTATCAATACAGTGAGCTTTTCAAATTCCTTATACAAAACGTAAGCACTCCACCACCAAGATTTCCAACTCCACTCACAGCACTTTCTCCTCATGAAGTCTCCTGAGATTGACTTCTGTTTCATGAGCTAATTGAGTTCTATCACCTGTACTTTGAATATATGGATTCCAGCTGAAACAGGACCCAAAGGATTTACCAAAATGGCTGTTACATCTGAAAACCAAAATATCCACGCCCACCTTTCTGGTGCCTCCCTCACTGTGGTTGGCAATGAATGAACAGGGAGGCTGCAGGGTGCCTTGGAGTTCATGAGCACAAAGCCTCTCAAAACTCATCAGAATTTCCTAGCTTTGAGACCTAGGGTAAGCTATTAACCTTGTTAAGCCTTAGTTTGCTCATCTGCAAAATGGGGATCCACAGTGGTACTGACCTCATTGAGTTGTTGGAAAGATTAAATGACATTATGAATGAAAGGGTTCAGCATACTGTCTTGCATACAGTAAATGCTTAATTAAATTTTAGCTATCTTGATATTTATTATGAACCCTTAGGGACTCTAGAACTTTTAAATTTAGGTTAAATACATTTTTGTACCATTTAAGCTCTATCACCTTTGAACACCAATGGTAACTATAGGGACTGCAAGGTGGAGACATTTAAAACAGCTCAATAACCAAACATGCTATTATATCCTGTTACTCAAGCAGACAGATTTTTCTCTGTTGATTTTATAAAAGAGATCTTAACTGGCTTTTAAAAGTTTTCAATCCTACTATAAACATATTAATTTGCTGAGAATGTCACTCATATATGTTATTTCAAAAGGACGCTCTCATAAAATTTTAAATGCTATTTAGAAAAGAATGTGTTTAATGGCATTTAGTTTTCCCTGTGAACAGTGAATCAGCAACTAAGAGCCCAGTTTCTGTCTGTTAGAAGCCGAAATCTTGTCCAGTGTAGGCTTTTTTTTTTCCTCATTCGAGTACCTTTAAAGAGAGCATATATTGTAAAAGGACAGAAAAGGCCTTTTGTTTTGCTGAAAGCCCTGCAAACCAAATAGCATGACACCTGCTGCAAGCTGGGATAAGACATATTTACCCTTTGGTTTCCTCTCTCTCTAGGTGTGTGGGGGAGGCTTATGAAAAATGTAGTCAGAATGGGCACCTGGACGGAGGTATTTAAAATACAAAATAAAATCTGAATTCGTCCCTGGCTTGTTATGAGACTTCAGCTGTCATTTAAGATGAACTAAAACTATTTCAGCTTTCATAGCTGTAAAAAAGAGGGACCCTTCCTTAAGAATCTTAGGAGAACACAAATCTTTAGGCAAGAAATTAGGCAGAGATGTTGGAGGCTGAGAGAAAAGTAGCAGTAATACAGAAAAAGTGGGAGGCCTCAGGAAATGGTATCAAGGTAGGGGTGGGTGGGAGTCGGAAAGTGACCTGAGACAGTGATAACAATTAATGACACCATCTACATTTGTTGAAAAGTAATATTGTCCTGAAAAATCCCTACTTTATCATATTTAAAGGTGCCCATTCTTACCCCAACCCTATGAAGTACTATGAATAGCCCCATTCTACAGATGAGAAAATGGAGGTTTAAAGAGACATAAAATAAGGCCAAGGGTCAAAGTCACATGGCTGGTAAAATTAAGGTCCAGCAAATTTTAGAGCCTGAGTCATTTATGCTAAATTTTATTTATTTACTTTAACCACAAGCAAGGCCAGAATCATGCTTACCAACCTCTCTAGCGAAAGTCCAGGAAGAGGTGCTAAAAACCTTGTTATCACTAAGAGGAGTGCCGCAGGCCTGGCTTTCCAGGACTACACACCGCCTTCCCGTCTGCCTTTAGTCTGCAGGAGGAATTGTCCCCTGGGGGGCTGTAGCCCTACCTAAAAGGAACCCAGAGAAGAATGCCATGATTTTTCACATTAATTTGATTCATCCCACAGGTTGTGTTCTGTATAAGGGACGCCTGACCTGGGGTGGGAGTGGGGCGATTAAGGGTGGACATCTAGTCCCAACTCCACTCTCCAAGCTGTCAGTGGGTGGTGATGGGCTGTGTCCACGCTGGTGTGCGACTGCATCTACCCAATACTCAACCCACAGGAAGGGGAGCCTATTTGTGACCAAGATACCTAATGGGCTGGGGATAGCCTGGGTGGTGCAGCAGGAACTAAGAAAACAAGAGTGTTTCAGGAAGGCAGAGGCCAAGTGGTCACCCAGGTCCCAGGTCGCTGAATGGCAGTGAGATGAGGGTGGTAAAGGGCACACGGATTGTATCTTACAGTCCACGGCATTTACCCACATCCCACCTGGATTCCTATTATAACCATCTGTCCCATGTCCCCCCAGAAGAGCTGTGTGTCACTCTGTTGTGTATCCCCTCCACCTCCTAGCACATGGTAAGACCTCCTGCAAAATACATACATTGAGTGAGTCAGTGAATGAACAGACTTGTCATGCGTGCCTAGTGCTGGCTGTTGCCTGTGACAAAAACGTGCAACAGAAGTGCAATCAGTTTGTGCTCTAATTCATATTCAATGTTCCCTTTCTTAGCATTTTGGACAATTTTTTTGGAGACCAAAATGTGTGGTATTAAAAACAAATGTGAAAACAAAGCGAGGCAAACTATCTGGATGCTTGCCAACGTGGAGAGCCATTATCTAATTATTTTAAAGCATCTGAGTGAGTTGATTGGGTCAGGACTAGAATCCGCCCCCTCTCCCCGCAGAACGTGGCTGCACGTGGCTACACACATGTAATTATTGTCACAGAGTGACATGTACATTCATGCACAGAATGTGTGAGGCAGAGGAGAAATGTTTTACCAGCATCCTGAGGAAACAAAGGAAAATTGCTTAAGGTAAGAAAAATTCCTGTATCAATTTTTGATCTGGACTTTCAAATTCCAAAACAGCACTAAATATATTATATCCCTACTAGTATAGATTGTTTCTTAATAAGAACAGTCCCAAGTCAAATTAAGCATCGCCTGGATTGAGTTCGAAAGACAGCAGCTGAGATCAATGGAGACAATTGTGGAGAAAGGGTTTTGTTTTTCTTTAAGCAGTAGAATAAGAGGCCCTTTAGAGATAACCTAAAGAACAAATGATTGACATAAATTACAAGCTGCTATTCTGGTCTATGCATAATTTGGGCTGATCTATCCTATGCTAAGAAATTAGAGAAAAAAAATAGGAAGTGATGCCACACAACGTTCATTTCGTAAACACGGAATGCAATCATCATCCCCTTAAAAAAATCCAACCCACACATACAAATCTTCACAAAAATAGATTCCGCAAGTTTGGAAAACATTTACTCCATTACTATCCAGTACAAATAATTCTTTGAAATGAATTGAAAGACATTTAAATTTTTTGAATGTGACAGAACTTCATTAAAGCACAGCTTGTTGCTGCACAGATTCAGACATAAACAAGGAAAATCATGTCTCCCAAAATTGTTTTCATTAAGAAACAGCAGCAGAACCCAGTTTTCTTCCCCACTCATCTCTCCTGGCCATGACAAAGGAACTGAACGTTGGTCTAGGGCAATGGGAAGCCCTTAAAGATTGAAGCAGGAGGAGAGGACAAGCCTGAAGTTCGTCCCCTTGCTGCTCTCACAGGGAAGGCCTCCTTTCCTCGTGAGCTCGTGTCACCCAGGGTGTTTCACAAGTTCAGAGTCAGGTAGAAGGATGGACGTTTACTGAGCCCTTGATGTAAATGCGCTGTAACTAGAGGACCTGTACAGACAAAGCTGAACAGAGGGGTAGGTCTGCTGGGCACCTGTGGGGTGCCTTTCTACAACTGGCACCGAGACACCAGGACAAGGAATTGGGACCAAAGTGACCCTTAACTCAGGTCTCCACCCCAGCACCTTCCTAACTGGCGAACTGAAAACTGGGCTTCTCCCTCGACACTGCTCCAGATAAATGAATGGAGACTTTGAGAGCAAATATTCAAGGGATATTAATTAGAAGGGGAGCAATATAGGAGACCAGAGTCTTGAACACCCCGTGGTCTCGGTTTCCTTGTCTGAAAAATAGCGCTTATCTCACAGGTTCTTTTATAAGAATTAAATGAACGCACAGGAATAGGATAACTGTTAAGTAGCAGATCTATAGCTAGCAAAGAACCCAGAATACCCAGTGCAAAATGCCCCCTTCACTCCAGGGCCAGATTAGGGAAAGGGGGAGAGAGGGAACCTGCTCATCACAGAGGGCCCTTCCGGTCCAGCCACCCACCCCTGCTGGCTACCAGGGGAAGGCTGAAGTTCGCAAAGATAAAAACCTAAACGTGCATGTACAAAAAGAAAAGAGTATTATTTAATATTTTAGTGCTTCTAACTTCCGGTGCCCAGGGTAAAGTTAGCAGGTTCTGGTTGGCTTAGTATCAGCTCAATATTTACCTAATTTATTCTTCCCATTAACCGCTCAAGGTAGGGCCTGCATGTTTGGATATTATTAACCTAGAGCTCAACCCAGGAGATGCTGTGGTTCATATACATTTTGCACGTGTAAAGATTTGACCTCAATTTCTGCAGAGTAAATGCAAGGCACACGTAGTATTTAATACTGTTCTGACAGACGTGCACGTAAAGAGAAAATGTGGAAAGGTTTCCTCCACTTACCTTTATCACAAAGGTACTAGTTTCCTACCCTATTTTCATATACTACCAGCAACCTGAAAAATTATTTACACTGAGATACAAACAGCTCCAATATAACTAGCTACAATAGCTAACAATACATGATTATAAAATATTAAGTCCTTTCTGAAGTAAAAAATGGCATTTGCTTTGCATATTATTTACCAAAAATGCACAGATAATACTTAAAGTAAAAAACAATTCTATTTCTCTTAATCATCACTCTTCCCCAAACACTATTTGCTATTTAAATGATAACTAAGAAAATGCTGGTTCTTCTCCATAGGAATGATAATTTAACAAGCCCAAAAGGAGCATTTTCATAGTTACATTAAAATTTTTGAGATATGGTAGGCTATTTCCATTATTTAGTGATAAAAATTAAGTACTTTTTAGGGCTAGAGCTAATATTCCCACTAATGGTCCTAATTTCATGCATAAAAATAAATGAGAGTTTAAGTCATAAGGGTCAGATCAACTGAACAATGAATGAAACTGGACAAAATTAGAAGTTTTGGTTAGTTTTTTATATACTTACTAGTTAAATTTTACAAACACTAAAAGTTTTTTCCTTCTTCTAGGTATGATCACATGTTTATAGTTACCTATGAACAGAAGTTGAAGGACTGGGAATCAGGAAATTATTGTGCTAATTTTGACCTGGATACTATGACCCTGGACAAGTTACTTTTCTACTGAGGGATGCCGCTTCTTATCACCAATCTGCCTCATCTCTTGGGCAGGCCAGCCTTTGATTCTCCATACTATTGGGAGGAACCATGGCATGATGAAAGCAGAACACCGGGCAATCAATTATTTTATGTAAGTCTTTGGCATTTATTATTTGAACTTTTAGGCAACAGATTCACCTTCTCAATTATTTTTTGATAAAGCTAGTATTGAAGATATCCAATATAAAGCACACACTGCCTGGCTAGTAGGAGAAGTTGACACAGGACCAAAAAATAATTTGAAATTAGAAAGAGATAAGTTGATATGAAAATAATGGAGTTGCCTACTGGGAAATTAATGAGCCAACGTCAAAGCGCTTTATTCAGGTTAGAGGAAAACTAGGAACTATACACCTATACAATTGTATAGGAACTATACAACTGGAAGCATCCTGTAAACCAGGGATAAGCCATAGCTGAAGCCAGATCATCACCACTGAGATTAAGAATAGTTGAGCCAAGGAATTGAAGCCATATTGAATATCCCTTTGTTCAGAAATAATGCTTTAAAAACAAGTATCTGCCTCACTGAGCATCACTGACTAAACCTTCAGAATCTTCAAAGTGACCATCTGTTCTTGGGGTCGTGTGGTTCGGACCCTCTGATTCCTAACTTTAGAAGACTGTGGTCTGAGCCCAGCAACAGTGAATCAGAGAAACACCTACATCGTATGCTTCTTCCAACAGGCACAGTTCAAATGTAGTGGAAAATGTAACTGTGAAGGGGCAAGTATATTTTGGAGGACAGAGAAAATCTTTTGCAAGGCATGTTTTCAGAAAGGGTGGGGAAATCACCACCCTGCTTCGACCAGACAGGCAGTGCTTTGTGTAGGAGGGTGTGGCTGTTAGAAACCGGCTGAATGATGGAAGGGAGCAACTTAACAGGCTGGTGGGGAGAGCAGTTCCAAATGCTTAGGAGCCAGAAGGGAGAACAACGTTCTCTGCAGACGGTTGGGGTGGGTGAGGTCACTCTACGAAGCCTAGGGAAACAGAGGCGGAAGGTCATGCTTCTGACCCTCGTGGTATTAGCTACGGAGAAACCCAAGCTCACAGTCAGCCCCTCTCCCACCAGGTACTGGCCACAGTGATCCACTTCTGTGCTTGAGCTATTCCCTTCTCATCCATAAGATGCACGCGATACGCTACTATCTGCTGTCTACAGAAAGTTATTTCACGATCTCAGAGGAGATTCTGTAGATGAAAGGGCTTTGGATTCCCAGAGCACTAGTGTTAAGATGCTCAGGGCTCCATCAGTTTAAGGATCAGACAAACAAAAGGGTGGGATGTCCCTCCTCAGCCCTTTCCTCTTAAAGAAACACACCGTCACCGTCCCAGCTATTGAGCGTAGCCTGCTGGGCTTTTAGTTTAGGAAACACACCAGGGTCGTCCCGCTATTCGAGCGGCCATTTCCAAACTCCAGGAATCTGCTGGTGGTTTGCTTGGGTCTTACCCAAATGCCACTTGAGTCTCTCTGGATAAATACAGGACGAGTGAGTGGCGTCTGTAGTCTGCCCAGGACTCCACCCGACCTCAAAACTTATTTCCATCTTCTTTACTTCTCCAGGGGAATATCCTTTGGAATTTCTCTTTTTCTCTTATTCTTTAAATTTAAAAAAGTTCACTTTGTCCATGAATTCTTATACCCTCACCTTTGTATATCCCTCTCATGTATATAATTAAATTTTTTTGTTCATTAAGACAACAAGTAGCAGAAGAATAAGGAAAAGGGATATGGCTGTGGGGCTTCTGCTGGACTTCTGGGTAAGATACGGTGGCAGGGCATTTCTGAGAGTAAGAAATGTATTAGGAAGAAGGCTCAATCTGGAATGAACATAGCAGTACTCTTCCTCCGCTCTCTATCTACCCTTAGAGATGAGGAAATGGCAATTGACGGGGATCTGACAGCTAGGACATGGTGGAATAATGATAATAACAATGAAGATAATTGCTGGTTATGTGGTCAACCCAGGACTGGAGCTCAGGTCTGACACTAGGCCAGTGATGTCCACATATGCAATTTAAAATTTTCTAGTACCTACATTTATAATAACTAAAAATAAACAGGTTAGATTCAATTTAATATAGTTTATTTAACCCAATATACCCCCAATATTACCATTTCAACATGCAATAAATATAAATTAGTGGAATTTTTTTTGCACTAAATATTTGAAATGTGTTGTGTATTTTACAGTGCGTCTTAGTTTGGACCAGCCACGATAGTCCACGTGCTCAGGAGCTGCATGCGGCCACTGGCTCTTACTGGGAGGACAGCTCTAGGGGATCCTTAACTATTTTAGGGCATGAACCCCTTTCTTTCCAGAATGTGTTTACGTGAATGAGACCAAAGACGTGGGATTATAAGAGAACCAGTTATTTTGAATTAGTGTTTCCATTTTTTCTAAATATATACCCAGGAGTGGAATTGATTGATCATATGGTAGCTTTATTTTAAGTTTTTTAAGGAACTTCCATACTGTTTTCCACAGTGGCTGTATCAATTTACATTCCCACCAGCAGTGTCTGAGGAGGGGGAACCAGTTATTCTGAAATACAGTTATCAAATTATTTTAAAAACCAGATTTAAAAAATCAATTTATTTTAAATTATGGTATTGTATGTATGCATTTAACAATGCACTAAACATAATCTAGGGACAAGCCTAATAGTTATAATTTTTAAATGAAATAATGAATATAAACAAGATTGAAATCTACCTAAAGTAACTGTAACGGGATGAAATTTATCTCTGATTTCAATTAGTAGTGAAGTCATAGGTACTGCTAATACTAGGTTTCTTGCCTATGTTCATAAATGAAGAAAATACAAAATTTCAGTTAGATGTTAATGAGAAGTAAAATGTAATTTTTTTCCCATCTGCCCAAGGAGTGGACCTGTTTGCATCAGTCCTTCATTCTTTCTAAAAGAATTTCCTCCAACCCCTAGTCTCTACTGCTCCCAAACACCTCGCCTTCCAGGAACGCTCACAGTTGCAGGTTCTCAAAGGTGGTCATAAATTATCACTGCAGATGTGAGAAGCTTCTAATGCTTTTCTCCCAATTCTTTTTTTTTTTTCCTAATACTTTTTTGGTCACACCACACAGCATGTGGGATCTTAGTTCCCCCACCAGGGATGGAACCCATGCCCCTTGCATTGGAAGCACGGAGTCTTAACCACTGGACTGCCAGGGAAGGCCCTCTTCCAATTCTCTTGATTCTATTTCTTTCTCTTCTATTACCACTTGCTCTTTCTGTCATCCCATGGCATGCTGCAGTATCTTACTCTACTATGAAATACTCAAGTGATATATAAAGAACTGAACCATTCAATAAATGAAAATAACATGTATCACAGGACTTTCCCTAGAAACCATAGGTACGATACCCACCCAAAAATTCATCGCTTGACTATAGAATAACATCTAATTACAATCCTCACACTATCAAGTACATGCAGTACAACTTATATTTGTATATGATCTAAATTGTCCATGTTTGAGAATATACTATATAAAATGTCATTTTCATAAGGTAAATAAGCTCCCCCCCGCCAAACTTGTGCGTTGCTAAACTGATGAATGATAGCCTAAATTCTTTGATTATCCAAATGGAAAGGAGATATGTTACTACTTACATTTAGAATAGTACTCTGATCTTAACAGCTAAGATTTCATTTTGCTTTGAGTTGTGGAACTAATCTGGTGGATCAAAACCAGCCTATTTTTCTATTAAAATAGAATAGGAAGGACACATAGGAGTGTATCATGTAGTAATAAGTGTAAGCACTATTTCATAAAACTTCTGTTTTCATATATATATGATATATAAATATGTATGATATATACATATGTTATATAAACACATACACACATGTGAATGCTGGGTTGCAATGTAAAATATATTTTTCATTGTGCGTCTTGGTCAAAAGTTTTAAAAACCTTATACACTGCTGGAGAGAATGCAAAATGGTTCAGCTACTGTAGAAAAGTTTAGGAGTTCCTCAGAAAGTTAAACGTAGACTTAGCAAATGACCCCACAATGCCATTCTTGGTATATACCCCAAAGAATTGAAAACAGGCACTCAACCAAAAAGAAGTACACCCATGTTCACAGAAGCACTATTCACAATTGCCAAAAGGGGGAAACAGCCCAAATGTCCATCAATGGATGAATGAATAAACAAACTGTCGTATACCCATATAATGGAATATTATTCAGCCATAAAAAGGAACGCAGTACTGACACATGCTACATGGATAAGCCTTGAGAACATTATGCTATGAGAACGAGGCCAGACACAAACGGTCACATATCGTATGATTCTATTTATTAAAAACACCCAGAACAGGTAAATCCATAAAGACAGAATGCAGACTGGCTGTTGCCAAGCGCACAGAGAGGGGGGCATTGGGGAGAATCTGCTTAATGGTTAACGGGTTTTACTTTGGAGCCATAGATAGAGGCAGTGGTTGCACACCACTGTGAATGTACTAAATGCCACTGAATTGTCACTTCAAAATGGTTAGTTTTATGTCAGGAAATTATTTAAGGAGGAAAAAAAAAGTTCGAATGCCCTAGCCCTAGAAGGCTTGTCCCCAGGTCCACTTTTCCATTTGCACGGGGACCACTTGCGGTGCTGCTACATCGCCACCTAGTGGTGAAGGAGATTCCTGTCTGGACTCGAGGGCTAAAGACTCCTGATTGCCAGGCAAGCCACCCCCACATCACAGGGAGTGCAGTGTCTGAAGCAAGTCAAGGTCCTTAACCGGGCCTCTCCTTCGTAAGTGTCCAGAGGATGCCCAGTGATAACCTCCAGTCCCCTTGAGCTTTAGGCACGGAAGAAGGACCGTTTCCAGTCCTGGCCCTGAAGTATTTCTCAAGAAGTCACGAATGACTCTGGGATTTGCTTACCTGTCTATAAACTGGGATCCACACTCCCTGCAGCAGGATTACCACAAGGGTTCGTACAGCATAAGGACTGCACCTAGCGGGCAAGTGCTCACCAACTGTTAGTGCCCTTCCTCATCCTTCATTATTTCTAAAGCTACTTGGTATGGACGTATGAACCCCCGACAAAAGGACTCATACCTCCAAGGGGGCTCCCCTGCTTCACACTGTCATCCAGAAGAAAAACAGACTCTGGGTGTTTGGAGCAAAGAGACAGGGTTCTGGAGAGCGCAAGCACAGGACACGGAGTGGAAACAACAAATACAAAGCCCAGAGATGAAAGCAACAGGGCCTGGTGAGCGCCAGGTGGCTAACAGGAATGGGAAGAGGGAAGGAAAGGAAAGATCTAGCAGACATTCTAGTTATTGCCACAAATGTTGCCTGAAAGTTCCTAATCATAAGAGAGAGGGGGTGGGCTTTCCTGGTGGCGCAGTGGTTGAGAGTCCGCCTGCCGATGCAGGGGACACGGGTTCGTGCCCTGGTCTGGGAGGATCCCACATGCCGCAGAGCAGCTGGGCCCGTGGGCCATGGCCGCTGAGCCTGCGCGTCCAGAGCCTGTGCTCCACAACGGGAGAGGCCACAACGGTGAGAGGCCCGCATACCGCAAAAAAAAAAAAAAAAAAAAAGGGGGGAGTGTTGGGGGAGGGAAAGGCCAAAAAATACACAAGGCAAAGTATTTGAATATTTTTGTAAGTGGGCTTGCATGAAAGATTCCAACTTCATAATGTGTTCTATAAAAATGGGATGGAAGGCAGACCGAACTGTGAGATGTAGTTACAAAAAACAACCAGAAAAGACAGACAAAATCATGTGCTTTTCAGATTACAAGGCCAAAGGGTATAAGCAACTTAAAGGGTAAAAGCAAGAACACGGAGTGGGGAGGATCATGAAATTAATCAGAAATAAAACAGGGAAGAAAAATTACCAGAGCAAAATGCACTGCTCCCATGGCAGAATATTCTGGATTCATAAGGGAATTACATAAAGTGGTGTCATTTGGCATTGGAAAACCACAGAAAACAAACTCAAAACACCTTCCTTATACACTTCTAAGAACGCTGACAGGATCAGTGGGACAGATGGTGAGGAGAAAAGAGCCCTGCCAGCAGGTACAGGGGACCAGGCTGCCCCGCCAGGGGTCGTGGGGTAAGCAGGGCTCCCTCCTCTGCAGCTGTCATGTCTTGCATTTTCCCCTCCTGCCATCCCATTCGCAAGGATGACTTTGCCTCACAGGTGGCATCAGATGTGAAGGTTCCCATTTTTCTGCCACCAAATCCCCAAAACCACCGTCCCGCGTCTCCTGTTAGGATGGAGGAAACGCCACTTCTGACCCATCTCTGCCGCCTTGCTGGGACCTCACTCCTTCAGTCTCTTGTATCTTAACCACTCTCCTTCTATGAGATCTTTCCTGTCTTTATTAAAACGCTGAATAAACCTCTCATCTGAAAAGCAAGCAACAGACAATACGCAACGCTTCCTTTTATTCCACATTGCCTTCCAATTTCTACCTTCTCTTCCCGACTTCCCCATCACAGCTTAGTGTCTTAGCGCGGCTGCTTTCACACCTGTCCCCCCATTTCCTCTTCAGTCTCCTGTGGCCACACTCTCGCTAAGGTAACCAGTAGCCTCCAGTGAGCCAGCGGACCTTGCTCAGTCTTTAACGGAAATGGCATCTCAGCAGCATTTGCTGCCCTGACCTCTACTCTTCTACTCAAACTTTCCTGGTTTTGCAGCTCCTGCCCAGTTAGCCACACCTGTGTCTCCCGTCTCCCCTTCTCCCCCCCCCCCCCCCACCGCCCAGTCTCTGGCCACCTCAGGGTCTAAGCAGTGCTGGGTCACTGCCTACATGCTTTCTCTGTTCTCTTTGTTTGGCTAAATCCTGTTTTTCTTCCTATCTAAGCATCATTTCTTCAGAGAAGCCTTCCCTTGACATCCTGGTCTAAATCCAGACCTACTCTTAAAATTCCTCACTGCTACTTTTACTTTTTTAATAGCCCTTATCACAATTTGTAGTTACGCATTTACTGTGTAACTTTTTCCAGTATTCTTTCCTCCCTCTTTGGACTATCAACTCCACTAGGGCAGATTCCATGTTCATTGTGTTCACCTTTTCAGGCCGGCACCCTGGGACCCCAGCTGAGCCCAATAAACAGCACACAGGAGGCCCTTAGGTAAGTAATCATTGAATGAGGAGCTACTGGGGTAACTGAATGAACGACCAAATATTCTAACCAATGGCAGGGGGTCAAAGCACATTAGTGACTTGATCCTGGCGGCTCCAGGCCTTGAATCTCCCCCATGGAGAAGCTGTCCATAATTTTTTCAGGCTCCCAGATATCTGTTTGAACAAACTCCCATTTCGGCCAAGAGGAGGAGTAAGCTGGAAGCCCAAAGAGGCGAAAAGCCAAGGAGAAAGTAAGCTGGAAGAAAGCAGTCTCAGTTCTCTTGGGGTTTGATTTCTCATTCCCCTGCCACAGTTTCCAACCGTGTCAGTTGTAGATGGGGCTCTTTCCTAGCTGTGTACTGTAAACCGAAAACTACAGAAACCATGCATGTAGAAGCAGCAAACATGGGAGGGATGGGGAAGGGAAAACAAAAAGAAACTCTGACGACAGAGTCAAAGTCTGGTGAACCTGGAGCAGTGGGTCCTGTAAGGCATACAGTCAAATCCGCTTCTTATTATATGGAGGGAAAACCCAAGCCTAGGCTGGAAGGGACTCACCCCAGGTCTCCAGTGGTGGAAGAACTCGATGGACTGATCCAGGGCTCTTTTACAAACCACCAAGTGCCTGTTAAGCTAGGAGGCCAGGTGTTCCTTCTGACATGTTAAGGAGAGATCTCTCAGTGGAGCTATCCCACACCCATCCTATTCAAAGCATCAAGACCAGAACATCTCTAATGAGATTTTTTTTTTTTTTTTTTTTTTTTGCGGTACGCGGGCCTCTCACTGTTGTGGCCTCTCCCGTTGCGGAGCACAGGCTCCGGACGCGCAGGCTCAGCGGCCATGGCTCACGGGCCCAGCCGCTCTGCGGCATGTGGGATCCTCCCAGACCGGGGCACGAACCCGTGTCCCCTGCATCGGCAGGCGGGCTCTCAACCACTGCGCCACCAGGGAAGCCCTCTAATGAGATTTTGAAACTCTTTTTCTACTCAGGAATAGCAGGAGGTGTTAGAAAGTCCCAGACAGTTGTCTGACCTTGACTGACTTTTAATGTAAAAATTTCGACCCTTCTCCTCTAAAACAGTGCTGTGAGGAGCCTGTTGATTTGATAATGATAGAGAACGCCTTCACGCACATGGCCAGTCAGGCTGGAAAAGTCCATTTTATGGATTCAGCAGCACCTGATGAAACAACGCACCACGTTCTCCTCCTTACAGCCGAGTTTCTTAAACACACACACCCTTTCTGAATACGCTTCCTAATCTCTTTCGCTCTCCAATTTACATTTCCTGAGTTATTTCTACATTTCTGATCTTCTGCTGAGGTCTCCGTCCACGTGTACCTTTTTACATTTTGTGGTCTGTCTCCACCTAGATACCGTGCAAGTGCCTGAAATTCAACATCTTTAAATCTGAACTCACCACTTCCCTTCCCCAGTTCCCACTGTCTTCCTTTACTGCCGGAATGGCACCGCCATTTACTAAGTCACTCAAGTCAGAAAGCCAGGAACTCCGTTCTTTCGCATCCCTCACATCCAAAGACTCAGGAAGCCCTGTCAACTCTCCCTCTTAAATATTTCTTGTATCTGTCTTCTCATCTTCATTCCCACCACCACTGTCTTAACTCAGGTCCTGACGATTCCTTGCCGGGCTCAATGCAACCGTCTTCTCATTGGTCTTGCAGTCCTGCCTACAGCTGCAGATTGTTCAATGGTCCTCTATCACTTTGGGGATAAAGCTCAACCTTTGCTTGTCATCCTAGACCCTTTCCTACTTCTCTAACTTCACACAACCCTGCGCTTCAGCCAAAGGGAACTGTCCGCAGCTCCCCCAAACGTCACTTCACTATACTGCTATGCTCTCCACCGTAGAGTCTCCTCTTTCTCTTTCTCAACTCTAACCCTCCCCCATGCTCTTCAATGGGCTGCAGCTGCACTTGTTACACAGTCTTGAAATTGTTATTTGTCTGCCTCCCACTAAACGGAGAGCTCCTTCAAAGAAGTGGAAGACGGTGCGCCTCATCTCTGAATTACCAGCCTCTAGCACGGTGCCCGGAACATCAAAGATTCTATGAAATGCTTGCTGAAGTTTCTTTCTGTGGGTGAGCCCACAAGCAACGGCTATGGAAACGTCCCTCTCCAGACATTAAATATACAAAATGTACTCTTCGGTTGTGCATCTGTCAAGTGGTTTTCTGTAAAAATCCACAGACACAATAAAACGGAGAACAACTAATTGTTTCACACAAACCAGAGACTAAAAATCACATGCCTGTTTTTACTAAAATATCCAAGCAGAGAGATGTAATTCTAGAGATTAATTCTGATATGTTCTGCCATTACCACAAAATTTCTTTAAATGCCATTTGTTCAGCCCTGAGAAACAACCAGGCTGATACGGGATGTGATCCATGAAATCTTATAATGCTCTGAAAACACTTGTCAAGGACAAGACTTAACTTTACTGGGACACACTTACCCAGCCGGTCATTCACAGAGAAGCAGCTCCAACCAAGAAGGACCACCACGGCTCACTGTGACGGTTTTTTTCCTGAGAAGATACCAATTAATTAGCGTACCTTCACATCACGTGAAGGTCCACCACATCACTGAATTTCACCAATGGAGAGACTGAAGCATTAAAATATTTTTTAAAATATTAAATATTTAAAGATTGGTTATGGCCGAAGAATGAGTCCAAACACTGTTCTGAAATTTGCAAACTTTGCTCTCAGGACCAACTGAAGCTACATTGGCGCATTTCAGAGTCTAATTCTGAAGCAGATAAAGTTTTATTCATTTGCTCTTCTTGTACCTCAAGCGTTCTGGCGTCCTCTGAGGTCGCAGCCATGGCCCCGCTGGGCTGCCGGAACCACTCCCGCTGGACGAGCTGAGCTAGGCTCACCAGCACAGTATCACCTGCATGCACGCTGCTCCCAACACAGGTCACCCCTCAGAATCTGACACATGGAAACACTTGGAAGCATGAGAACTGTTATCTTCGTAACCGAAAAAAGAATTCCCAGCATTTCTCAGGATGCGTAGTACCCAGGAGCGGGCCCGCAGGAGGTCAGGGAAGGCCGACTGTGCGCGGAAAGAAGACTGGCCTCAGGAAGTAACCTCCCCCCGCTCAGGTGTTGCTTATAAAATTGTCTGCACCAATGGGATCGCGCCTGTGGCAGTTTAACACAGGTGTGCGGAATCCTGCCAAGAATCAGAGCTCTTATTTACACTTCTAACTACTCTGGCTCTTACCCAACTCCTGTGCTTTATTTGGAGGATGAAAAGGATACCACTGGCCGGAGTGCTTGCTAAGAGCAGACTGCATCACACGCCACAAAGGGCTTTTTTTAAAATCAGGTAGATGAGCCTCACTCTCACATTTAAACATAAAAATGTATGTCTCAACTGCTCTCCTAATTTCATTAAACTTGTATATATGTAGATATACAGACATACATGTCTGTACACACACACACACCTGCCTGGGATTACCTACTCAGCCAGTTAATAACACAGACTTAGGAGAACTAAAATGCCCTTTTCTCACATACTTTTAGTTAGCAACAAGAACAGCAGCAGTAACAAAACAGAGCAAGTCTAGTGAATTTTGTTCTAATTTTGTTACACTTTCTGAAACACCAGCAATGAAGAAGCACTAGGTCCAGTCCAGCCACAGTGGCCTCCTTGCTGCTCAAACAGTTCAAGCCCAGGGCCTTTGCACTTGCTCTTGCCTCTACCTGAACTCTCTCTATCCAGATGTCCACATGCCTTACTGCTTCTCTTTCTTCAAGTCTCTGCCTATCAGCAAAGTCTGCCCTGACCACCACCATCTATAAGGTAAGATTTCATTCCCCTGCCACTGTATCCTCCTGTCCTTCCTTTATTTTATTCAAAGCATGTTTCACTTTCTAAAGAATACATATGTCCACATTCATAGTCTGTCTCCCATCCTCACTAGAACATAAGATCTGTGAGGGCAGGGGTTATGCCTGTTTTATTCCCAGCTGTAATCCTAGTAACTCAGAAGAATACAGGGACAAGATAGGTGCACAAGGAATATTGAATGAATGAATAAATGAATGAATGAATTTTGTTGCAATTTAACTTACTCTATGTATATCATGGATTATAATGTGCCGATTCAATAAGCAAACTAATGTCAAATAATACCTAACGTGAGCAAATGCTTACCACAGTACCTCTCTGCTCAGGAAGCTTGACAAGCCGTACTCCATGCTAAATTAAAGGTGAGGTTTGACTGTGTATGAAAGCATTTCATTTTCTCTACTGCTCTCAGTATGCTGCCACAGATGTGAAGGCAACATCACCTTGGGGTCGGTAGCCCAGTGACAGTCTAGGCTGACGTACCTGTTGGATGAACTGCTCAGTCCCCATTTCTCTGAATTTGATTGCACTCTCCCTACTCCGACCACAAAGAGAGTCAGTTCAGGGGACTGGCAGCCAAGCAAGCTTGGGTACCTTTTACCCAAATGTTCGGTGTGCTGGCTGAGGACAAAGACAGAGGCTGCGTCTGTGGCGGGGAACCAGGATGAACCAGATCAGCAAGTGCAGAACTGGTTGTTAGAATGCTAAGGATGGGGTCTCCCTGGTGGCACAGTGGTTAAGAATCCGCCTGCCAATGCAGGGGACACGGGTTTGAGCCCTGGTCCGGGAAGATCCCACATGCCGCGGAGCAACTAAGCCCGTGCGCCACAACTACCGAGCCTGTGCTCTAGAGCCCGCGAGCCACAGCTACTGAAGCCCGCGCCTAGAGCCTGCGCTCCACAACAGGAGAAGCCACCGCAATGATAAGCCCGTGCACCACACCGAAGAGTAGCCCCCGCTCGCCGCAACTAGAGAAAGCCCGCATGCAGCAAGGAAGACCCAACGCAGCCAAAAATAAATAAAATAAGTAAATAAATTTTAAAAAAATGCCAAGGATGCCCAAGGTAAGAAGAGAGAGGGCACCATGGAGCTGGTCTGGGTGACGGCTGGCCTTGGACCCACACTGCCTTGGACCCAGATTTCTGGAGTAGCCCCGCATGGGCAGGTCAGGTCCATTTGAAAGAAGTTGATGGATATCACCTTTGAGCATTGATACCATAAACATGGGCATTCTGTTTTGCAAATGGTGTTCTTTCTGTTTAAATTGAAAACAACTTTCATTTCCCCACATTATGAGTGAAACACTTTAAATGGACTTGACCTTTTAAGAATCATCAAACAGACAACCTCAAAGGCCTTTTGGGATAAATGTGGTACAACCAGAGGAAAATTGAAGGCTCAGGCTAGTGATACAGAAAACTTAGCAGTGGGCAGCTTGATTCTTGTTAATATTTCTAATTAGAGTCCCACTTTATATATGATGGCTAGACCTTTACTTACGTATAGCTAATGGATATTATTGTTAGTTCTATGACATTTTACAATGGTATTGTTCTGATCTGGGAGACGGGGAGGCACTGTATACAATAAATGACAGCCAGGATCTCTCCTGTAAATGACTGGGACAGGATGGAATATGGGCCAAACCTAAAATATAATATTTTATTTCAAACTCTGTACTTTGGTCACCCCCCCAAAAAACTATCAGAAGTAGGGTGCCTCTCTTATATGTTCATTTGCTTCGTAGCACGTATCAATTTATAATACATATTTGTTTGTTCACTTGTTTATTGAAAGCCTTCACGGACATAATTTAAGTTCCAAAGAAGGCAGGGACATTGCCTGTTGCCCTGCTGCATACACAGTGTGTGCAGTACCTCCAAAGTAGCAGGTGCTCAGGACAGATTCACTGAATGAATAGCTGAACGAATGAATAATCTATGCAAGGGATGGAAGACGATGTGACTTAAAACCAAGTCATTCAATTATACACTACCAAATGTAAAATTGATAGCTAGTGGGAAGCTGCTGCATAGGACAGGGAGATCAGCTCGGTGCTTTGTGACCACCTACAGGGGTGGGATAGGGAGGGTGGGATATGGGGATATATGTACACATATAGCTGATTCACTTTGTCGTACAGCAGAAGCTAACACAACATTGTAAAGCAATTATACTCCAATAAAGATGTTAAAAAAAAAAACAAAACCAAGTCATTTAAAGCAGCGGTCCCCAACCTATTTTTTTAAAATAAATTTATTTATTTATTTATTTTACTTTTGGCTGCATTGGGTCTTCGTTGCTGCGTGCGGGCTTCCCCTAGTTGTGTTGAGCGGGAAGTACTCTTCGTTGCGGTGCGCAGGCTTCTCATTGCAGTGGCTTCTCTTGTTGCGGAGCACGGGCTCCAGGCACACGGGCTTCAGTAGTTGTGGCACGTGGGCTCTAGAGCGCAGGCTCAGTAGTCGTGGCACACGGGCTTAGTTGCTCTGTGGCTTGTGGGATCTTCCCGGACCAGGGCTCAAACCCGTGTCCCCTGCATTGGCAGGCAGATTCTTAACCACTGCGCCACCAGGGAAGCCCCCCAACCTTTTTGGCACCAGGGACCGGTTTCATGGAAGACAATTTTTCCACAGACGGGGGTTGGGGGAAGGAGGGGGATGGTTTCAAGATGATTCGAGCACATTACATTTATTGTGCACTTTATTATTATTACATTGTAGTATATAATGAAATAATTATACACCTCACCACAATGCAGAATCAGCGGGAGCCCTGAGCTTGTTTTCACTTGCCGCTCCCTGATAGGGTTTTGATATGAGTCTGCAAGTCATTGTTTGTTATGGTCTCTGTGCAGTCAAACCTCTCTGCTAATGAGAATCTGTATCTGCAGCAGCTCCCCAGCGCTAGCATCACCGCCTCAGCTCCACCCCATCATCAGGCATTAGATTCTCAGAAGGAGCGCATAACCTAGATCCCTCGCATGCGCAGTTCACAGTAGGGTTCCCGCTCCTGTGAGAATCTAATGTTGAATGCAAGCAATGGGGAGCGGCCGTAAATACACATGAAGCTTTGTTAGCTGGCCCACTGCTCACCTCCTGCCGTGTGGCCCGGTTCCTAACAGGCCACGGACCAGTACCGTGGGCTGGGGACCCCTGATTTAAAGACTTCGCACTTCTTGTTGACTGCAAGTTCAATGTCAGTCAATATGCTGGGGCTTTCACAGGTGATCTAGATGTCTAGCACAGGGGATGTGACCATCCTGCCTGATTCTCTCTGTGGAGTACTCTGCCTGCTTGTGGGTGTTCCAGTTTAAGAATATATGTTATGAGCTGAATTGTGTCCCCCATTAAATTCATATGTTGAAGTCCTAGCCCCCAGGACTACAGAATATGACTGTAGTTGGAGTAGGGTCTTTAAAGAGGTAATTAGGTTAAAATGAGGTCACTAGTGTCCTAATCCAATCTGACTGGTGTCCTGATAAGAAGAGATTAGGACACAGACATACACAGAGAAAAGACACAGGGAGAAGATGGCCATCTGCAAGCCAAGAAGAGAGGCCTTAAAGAAACCAACCCTGCCAACATCTTTTTTTTTTTTTTTTTTTTTTTTTGTGGTACGTGGGCCTCTCACTGTTGTGGCCTCTCCCGTTGCAGAGCACAGGCTCCGGACGCGCAGGCTCAGCGGCCATGGCTCACGGGCCCAGCCGCTCCGCGGCATGTGGGATCTTCCCAGACCGGGGCACGAACCCGTGTCCCCTGCATCGGCAGGCGGGCTCTCAACCACTGTACCACCAGGAAAGCCCCCCTGCCAACATCTTGATCTTGAACTTCCAGCCTCCAGAACTCTGAGCCAACTTCTGTTGTTTACCCCACCTAGTCTGTGGTCCTTTGTTATGAACTGGTAGGTATTAAGTAGCTGCTTAACCAACTAAGAGTGTATAATTTGAAAATGAGGTGAATTTAAGAGGGCAATAAGCACTGTCTTCAAATACCTAAACAATCATTATAGGAAAGGAACTATAAGGGAAAACTTTCTGGCAAAAAGAGACATCTGAAAATGGAATGAATGAACACCCTAACATATAATTTACTTAAGTACTGAATTTATCATTTATGGCTGACTCCTCTGGCTAGAGATAAGCTCCACAAAGACAGTTACTTAGTAAGTGCTCAGTAAATATGCGGAGTGAATGAATTTCCTCTGGAGATAATGAGTTTCCTGTCACTGGAGGTATGTGAACAGAAGCCAAACATGCTGTCTATGAGGATATTATTGAGACGTTTCTGTCAGAGGGCACAGGGGTTAAGCTTCTTCAGGGTCCTTTTTCAAAGGTGAAATTTTATTAATCTGATTCTACTACTGATGAATGAAATACAGGTAAAGGTCCACATTTAAACAGCTGTCTTCATGTGTGGAACTTAGTCAAAGTTTCAGGCCACACACATATTTTGCAATGTATTATCTCCTAACACAGAGGAAAAAAAATTTTAAGTATAGTTTACTATATATTGTTTGCTTAAAGTCAGCTCTTTTCAGGTTTTTTTTTTTTTGAGGAAGATAGACATTTCTGTTTCTTATGTCTGTTTAATTTAATGCATGAGCTCCAACAGCAGAAGACTGTGGTATCTTATTAAATGTCTCATGATGAATAATTAATAATATTAACAATCATCATCTTCTTCTTATACTCCCAAGAGTAGTGGCAGATGGTGAATTCTGGCTGTGCCTAATTCTTGCTGTGCCTGTGGCTGCCCATAGATCTTTCTAGAAGCCAGCATTCAAAGAACATAGTGAAACTCACAAGAATCTCATGAATTTTGCCGCTGTTGTTCCAAAGATTCTCCTGGCACAGACTCTGCTCTAGCAGATGAGCCTGTATACTTTCAATCACGGCCATTCAGTTAAAAAATAATCACCAGATGACCTTACAGAGATTTTGAAAAGTAGGTCTGTCCTTGAATACAAAAGAGTAAGGGGGACAGGCCACCCTCCTTCTTCCATCCCATGGAAGATGCTGAGTCCCAATGTCACGATTTCAGGCCCATTCACATAGCTCAGAAACACTGAGCATTACAATGTTCAGGTAATTGAAAAGCACCAACATTTTCAATAAGGAAAAGTTTTGTTTCATAATTCACTTTGGCAGATGTTTAACATTTGTTGGCTCCCAGAAACTTAATTTCCAATTTGCTGTAATTCTGCCATGTGCCCAGAGCAGCACTACATATGCAGCCAAGATGGCAACTTCTGCAACCCAACATGTGTCGAGGTCTGTAGTGCCTCCACCTGCATGTTTGTTTATATTCTAGCTGTACCTCCAAAATATGTATTTTCATAAGGAATATCACCACTCTAAATGGAACCAAAGAAATGATCAACACTGATTGGCAACCAGCTTAAAAAACTCTGCTATGACATAGATGGTGATGAGTCAAACATGTTTACAACCCCAGGTAGCAGTGCTCAGTACTGCAAGGTAAACTGTGTTGAATTATTCCCGGCAGTCAAATTTCCCACCCAGCTCCCACAGCCCATGACGCCAGCATGAAGGCATTGGGAGACGTGCACTGACAACAAAGAGGAGATGCCAAGAATAGGGTTATCTGTTCCATCTTCATCTTCATCATTGGAAAAGCAGGGCTTGTACTAGGCAGGACTGGTACTATATATAAAATGTCACTTGAGGCTCTGGGGTCTCAAGAAACATTTGTTATTCTGTCCAGTGGTTTCCAAACTGTCCTATGAATCATTTTCTCAGTGGGCTTTGAAGGAAAGGGTTATCCTGGCACATTACAAAGGCTCGAGGCAGCACAGGCATGATGGAAAACACTCCAGACTTGGAAGATCTGTGTTCAAGTCCAACTTCGCCAGTTAACCAATTGGTGACCCTGAGCAGGCCATTTAATTCCCCATTCTTCAGCTCCTGCCCATATAAAATTAGGAACATTAATAATACATACCATGGGATGTGTTAATTAACTAGATGAGTGGAATATTTTCACAGTGTGTATGTATATCAAGTCACCATAATGTGAAATTTAAATATCTTACAATTTTATAGGTCAGTTACACCTCAGTAAAGATGAAATTTAAAAAACACATACCACTTAGGACTGTAATAAAGATACAGATAGGACATGTACATAGCATGTAGCAGGCATCATCGTGATGCTAATAACATAATGGCACCAATGATAACATTTATTAAGAGATTGCTTTGTGCCCGTGACTATGCTAAGCATTTTTCATGCATCACCTCACTTAATTCTCATAATAACTCTCTGAGCTTGGTATATTATCCCTATCTCAAAGATGAGAAGACTGAAGTTCAGAGAATCCAAGGTCACTCAGATAATAAACACTTGCTTAGCTGATGAGACGTCATTTTTATAAGCTTTGCTTGTTCCATGACTGAACACAAATTTCACCTAACCTGAAAGGGGTTAAATATCTTATTTTAATCTAATAAGAGACCTAATATTTACGAAGTGTCTTCTATGTGCCACATAATGGGCTATTTGACAGGTTATTGCACTTAATCCAAAGACCTGTGCGTGTTTATGAACCAGGTATTACCCCCATTTTAAAGATGGGAAAACTGAGGTTCATCAGTGTTAAGCTATTGCCTAAGGTGGCACAGCTGCAAGTGATTTCTGATCCCTAACCCAAGCATAGCTCGGAACACAGCCTTCCCTTAACTTTGTGTGCTCAGCTATTCTAACATTAGTTATCTGAATGAAGGTAATAAAAAAATAATAATCTAAAATAATAATAAGATAAACTAAAAACAAAAGATAACATTTTCTCTTTTCTAATTCTTGTTTTTAACTTGCTAATGTGATTACTAAGCATTCAATCACAAATCAGACCATGAACATTGTTTTCTCAATGACACAAAGAAGTAAGATGAAAACACATATCTCTAAGAATATTTTTTTTTAATGGAACTCACAGTTAACATCAGGTCTTTTAAAGGAATTCTGGTCAAGAGTATATAATCAGTCTGGTCCCCATTCTGTCAAACAACTTTCTCTACATTTTTCCCCATCAGGCAAACTTCTACTCACCATTACCACCACCACTATCTTTTCCCCACTGTCACCTGGACCACTCCCCTGATGCCTCTCTTCCAACCTATCATGTTCGTTGCCACCTCCAAACCTTTGTTACACTCACCTCCCTTTGCTTAGGACGTGGTCCTGTTGACCAGTCCAAATTCTCTCCGTCACTTATGTTGGTGTTCAAGCCCTCCCGCTCCAGGGAGGAATGATCACCTCTTCCTAGTCTCTCCCTGTATTTAACGACATCCCTATTCCTCATGGCACTTGTTTATTAGCTTTAATGCTTCTAGATGTGTAGCCCATCTCTCCAAATGGATAATAATGTCCTTGCAGAGACTATCTTTGTTGTTTTTCTCTGCCCTGTTGTATTCAAAAAACTCAATTGTTTTATAACAACGGAATAGTATTTTCTTAAGGGAAAACACCTCAGGGTCTGTGGTTGCTAGCATCTTTTTTCTTACATGTTATGTTTAAAAAATTCAACAAAGAAAGAAAGGTAACCTTCTCTAGCTAGGCACAGATCATTGACTATTTTCTAGGTTTGCACAATCTAGCATTTAATAGCTTAATAGTAATATCTTAACAATGAAGTTTGATAAATGCGGCATGTATTACTTAGGAAAGTGCTATCAGTTCCTTTGAAAATAGGGTAGATGTTCATGTCTTTATTTTTGAACGGATAGCTACTGAGCACCAGTTAATTGCCTGAGACCCTGCTGGACGCTCTGCATACAGTAAGGTATGGTCTTAACCCTCCATAGGCTTACAGCCTAGTAGCAAGACAAATGGTGATCATTCAGTACAATGGTGGCTATAATGTAAGTTTCTATAATAATTACACTCTTTAATAGAATAGAATCAAATTTATTATCAGGCATCCTTAATGTTCAATACCAGTGGTTCTTAAAGGGTGTGAAACCACGCTTTAGGGGGGTTTTTCAAAATGTGTGGAGATGTTTCTGGCCATACCAGTGATGGGGGAGGGGTTGCTGACATCACATGGGCGGGGGCAGAACTGCTCAATGTTCTGCAACGCCTGGAGCTTTCCTGCCCACAAAGAATTTTCCCCCGTCCCCTGACATTCAAACGCTCCCCCTGACATCCTTATACATGAAAAACACACTTATAATGATCTAAGTCTGGAAGCTAACTGTTGTACATGTGAACAAAATGTTTTCGCACAAGTTAGATATCTTCTAAATTTTCAAGGAATGCAACTACTTAATGTAAGTGGAGGAGAGACTGTACTTTACTGTGTTGGAGCTTTAACAAGAGTCGGTCATCAATTTGGAAAATCATAACACCCAAGGCAATGCCATGCCTGGGTCAGTCTGCGTGGAGGGCTGTGCATTCACGGTGGCTCTGGGACAGGTGTGTGCATCTGACTATTTCAGCATATCTCTCCATGTGACAGTGTCAGAGGACGGAATGTGTTGACAGTCAAGGTAGTTTATCATGAATTACTTTCCTTACCTTTCTCTTTTTATATTACAGATATGAGATACAGATACATATATTTAAATACAGATTTTTTAAAAGAAATTATATGGATAGGTGAGTTGTATTATCTTTCAATTTCATTTCAGGATAATAAAGGAGATGTGACAAAATATTTGTGATAAAAGGGGGAGTGGACCTAATAGGTTGAGAATCACTAGTTCTAGGCTCCTAAAGAAATGTAAAGACAAAGTTCCTAACATTGAGGTCAAATGCCTTTTTTTTTTTAATTTTTTAAAAATTTTTCCTCTTTTATCTTTGCATGTCATGACAGGGCTTGCTACAGTCAGCTATGTTTCTGCATCGTGGGTATTTTTGTTTGTTTGTTTGTTTGTTTTACGGTACGCGGGCCTCTCACTGCTGTGGCCTCTCCCGTTACGGAGCACAGGCTCCGGACGTGCAGCCTCAGCGGCCATGGCTCACGGGCCCAGCCGCTCCGCGGCATGTGGGATCTTCCCGGACCGGGGCACGAACCCATGTCCCCTGCATCGGCAGGTGGACTCTCAACCACTGCGCCACCAGGGAAGCCCTATCGTGGGTATTTTTAGCAGGCCCCATTTGATCTCTGTGTTCTTCCTGCAGTGAGTGGCATTGGTGTGGATTTGGGAAAAGAGAGGAAAGGCAGACATACATAAAGAGAAAATTTTTACCATCAACTACTGCATTGAACAAGCCATCACCGTCCACCTAAGAGGAATGAAAAAATTCATTCAGAAGAGGAGTCAGAAAGTAAGAAGGTATAATAATTTAAACCATTAAGACCTATTTATTAAAAATGGGAACCCAGAGAAGTATAAAATGAATCCCTGCCCTCACATGCTTGCAACATAGCTCAACATGCAATACTGTGTGCAGTTTCCTTCACACCAGGAGAACTCTGACACTAGGTACCCTGAATTCAATAGAGAAGGGATGCATATTTCACCTAATTCCCATGGGTACACGTGCTGGTGGGCTGCCAGGAAGATGGCTCAACGAGAGAAGTGTAGACTAAGACTTGGGGATGGAGGGAGAAGAGGACAGTAAAAAGCCAAGTGTCTCATCGAGAGGGAAAGGCATGACGGGGAATATTCACGAGAAGGTTACAACTGAACTGACTGATTTTACATCAATATCAAAATTAAAGTCATATGTATATATATTCAGTAAATAATTATAATAGAGATTCATTTGGGGCAGTTACACAAGTCTGTTTTTTAAGCAATTTTACCATAAGCATAAATACGATCTTCAGCGTTCGGAAGAGGAAACTCTGTCTTAAATAAAGGATCTGCATGTTGATTATTTTGAGGTACATGATTTTGGAATTTTGGATTAATATATGATGGTAGTGTAGGAAAGTTTAAACAGGAATTGAGCCACACTGACAGTCACGGCACTTGTATAAGGCTAAACAAAATCACATTGCTTAGGTTACAACACAGTAATTTGAACAAAAGGTTACAGCTCAAAAAATTATTTTACTGGGAAGAAAAGGAAAATGCTAATTCACAAAATGGTTCTTTAATATGTCACCAGCTAAACACAAATCTAACCCTGCCTGTTTTTGGAGTAGAAGATGATGTCTCATTTTTTGAGAGACTGAAACAATTTCTCCTTTTTTTTTTTTTTTTTAATAAAGGTTTGACCGAGTTTAAGAAAGGTGATCCATCCTAATTGGTTGTCATTTTTAAACTTTTTATTGCACAGATTTGCTGCTTCTAAGATCGAGAGCAACCTGGCCTGTTGTCCATTTCTGAGGTGACACTTGGTTCCTCCTGTGGCTGCTGGGTGGAGCCTCTCAGCAGCTTAATCTATGTAATGAGGCGACTCTGTCCTGGCCCTGCTGTGACACTCACTAATGTGCGGGAGATGAGATTTGATTTACTATGTTCTTCTGACTCAGCCATGTAACTCACATTCTAAAATACTCTGGGAGAAAAAGCGACCTCCAGGAGAGAGCTTTTGTCATGGACAAATAAGGTAATCATTAAGGCCTGGAAGCATATTTCCCCTTGGCCTCTGCTCTTAAAAGAATTTATTCTACATGATTAAGAATTCATCTCAAAATGCTCTCTTACACTAGGCTGAATGAGGATATCAGCACAGCCTTGGGAGGAGAGATGCTCAATTAAATGCTATCTTAGAGACAAGCAAAGAAGCGCTCGAAATTTGCTTTTCAATGGTGTACTCCCCCCACCCCTTCCTTTCCAGAGGAAACACAAAACTCACAAAATATCTGTCAGGAAGCAAAATACAATCTAGATATTTTTGAAAGAACATAAAAGTAATTATCAGAAAGTGGCGTGGTAATTTCAAGTAAAAATATAATTCAGGCCTTATCTATTTATTAAAGCTGAATTCTAAGAGAGAATTACAATAACACCTGGTATGAGATAATGCATTATAGTTTCATGAGCACAGGACTATACATTACGGAGATTCTTATACCTTTTAGATTTTAAGTAGAGAAAAAAATTAAACCCATTTTACAAATTCAGAGACTGGGGCTCTGAAAAACCAATTCCTCCTTTGAAATGGGTGGTAGAAAGAAGACTCAAAGGTGAAAGCCCATTTCATGTATTTACAGGGTCAGGGACCTCCCTGCAGGACGGCTAGCCTGTGACATGCTCCCGCCACACTGTCTCTGGGGACATGACGGGCTCCGGGCACAGACTCAGGCGAGCATATGCTTCCTGAGAAGCACGGTGGTGAGATGCCCTAGAGGAGAGTCTGGAGTCCTCCGGCCCCACTGAGAATCCTGATCGGTCACACGGTAGCCATGTCACTGGGAAAATTACTAAACCCTCCTGTGCCTCACTGTTGCATAGAATGAGATACTATTAATAATAATCTCTATCTCAAAGGGTCATTATGAGGATTATATTAGTACGCAGTGAAAACTCGAAAATGCCATCCATCACTATTATTCCTTTTGCAAATACTGGAAAGCTCTCTCATCACCAAATGCACTTCTAATATAAAAAAATAAACCTACTCAGAACTGTCATGGCGGAGCTGAAACAGGATCTGATTATAAATGATGTTCAAAAAAGATATGGGCATCTGCACAGATCACAGGGTTTTATCTACTACATGAATTTATGTTCTAGACATAAGCCAAGACTCACTAGCAAGGAAACAGGTCTTTGACTAAGAAACAGGTCCCTGCCAGCCGAGGGAATGGCCTGGGGCCCATGGGGTGTTCGCAGATCCCGGTCTCCCCTTAGATTACGGGAACAAGCCTGCATTACCTTTACATCTTCTGCATTCCTTCACTACTTAATTTTTTTTATTGCATTATCTGCTTGGGTAAATGTTTTTTGTAAAAAACACGACTAATTTGTTTTCCTGTAATTTCTTCATATTCTAATGCCCTTTTGAGAAAGTCATAAAAGGTTGCAGACTTCAGCTTCTGGGGATAATTCTCAAGACTGATTTTCTCATAATACATGGTAAGAAAAAAAAAGCACTTCACTTATAATTCACTTTGTACATTCTTCTGTGTGTTTTTTAAATACTGAAGCCTTCCGTATACCACTAAGCTGTTGAAACATCAGTGATCTCTGAGATGATATGAATTAATAAAATACACTGTTTAACTTGTGAAGTCTGTATTTTCCTCGGTGGCACTGGTTTGTAAAGACACGGGCAGTTACTGCTAGAGGAGTTTGATAATAAGGGTCTAGTGCTAAAAGAGCATATATGAACATCACAGCTCATTCACCACAACAGATAACAACAGATAATCAGCATCGATTTAGAGCTGTTGTCTCTTTTTAAGCCTGCACCCTACATCCTGCAGGAGAAGCTCTTCATGGCAAAAGTTCTCTTTTGCAAGTCAGTTATGTTCTATCAGGCACCTGCAGTAGTCCTGGGCTCAAGTCCACGGCGGCTCTGCCCCCTCATGCCAGCTTCCTGACCTAGAAACCTGGGGGCTCCGAGGTGTAGCTGAAGTTCATTTGTTTGACCCAGTGAAGAACAACAGTGAACCTGGTCCGCCCCTGACAGCCAAGTTTCACAGGGGCCTTTGTAACAAAGAATTCCACCACCCTACCTGGGACCCTGAACGTCGGCACTTTGGTTTTCGTTTTGGCCCGTACCATCCACTCCTGACTCGATGGTGCCAAGCCACGCGCTGAGGCTGGCAGAGTAAAAAAAGACTTCACCTCCCGGCCAAAACCAGCCGGGCCACCGGATTTTGGCGAAGGAGGCCAAAGGCATGACAAACGCATCCCACCCCCTCTCCTCACCCCCCCACCCCCTACTGCACTGATGAGAAGCCCCTTCCCAGGGCGAATGCGTGGCTCGCACCTTTGGGAGAGCCGGATTCCTCAAGGTCGCTCCAAGCTTCCGAATCCCCAGGGACCAGGAGCTCGAATTCTGGACTCCACAACGGGGGTTGGGGGTAGCACAGATATCCGTCCAAATCAGCCCCGAGACAGAGGAAACAGCCACCAGGAACTGATCTTCTCCCAAGCTGTGTAAGTGACACCTAGTGGCAGCAAGTGATACAACCCCCAGGAGGAGAGACGTTCGTTGGATGTCACCGACCTGCCTAAGATGATCCGGCTTGCGAGCAGTGGCAGTGGATTTCAGTGTCCCAATAGGTGAATCTGTGCTCGTTCCAGCTCTTTATATTGATGACACATTTCCTTATTCTTAATACCATGAGTGTCTAGCAATAATCCTGTGAGGTGATGGTGATTTCACAATAAAATAATACCTTCATGAAAAAAAGTCTCCTTAATTATATCACTGTTTTCTCCAAGAGATGACGTAGCAGGCAAAATTTCTATAATTGTCCCGCAAAGCTGCCCTGCTCTCATTTCCAGAACCCATGAATTTGATGGGCTATCACTTCCAGGATCATGTTATGTAACGTTATGTCACACGGCAGAAATGACCTTAAAACAGGGAGATTATCCAAGTGGGCCTGACCTGATCACAGGAGCCCTTCAAAGCAGAGGGCTTTCTCGGGCTGGTGGCAGAAGAAGACAGCAGGAGATTGGAAGCAAACGGGGGTTTTAACGTGCCATTGCTGGCTTGAAGATGCAAAGCGCCCCAGCTCACAGCCAACAAGGAAGCAGGTCTTCAGTTCTACAGTAACAAGGACCTGGGTTCCACCAACAGCCTGAATAAGCCTGAAGAGGGATTCATCCCTTGAGCCTCCAGGTCAGAGCCCAGCTCAGTCAAAACCTTGATTCTGGCCTATGGAGCCTAGAGCAGAGATCAAGGGTTTGACCCATGCCTGACTCCTCACCCAAGGAAACTGTGAGATAACAAGTGGGTGTTGTTTTAAATTGCTAAGTTAGTGGCAACCTGCCACTCAATAATGGAAAACTAATACAGATGATTATCAAATTTTTGGATTAGACCAAAGCGGAAGCCTCAGAATTAGGACTCCATCCTCTCCCTACACTTACACACACACATACACACACACAGCCCAACCTATCCTGGTACTAAATGCTACTCTGAGTTAGTTATCATATTTCCCTGCTCCCTCACTATCTCAGTAGTCACTTCATGTTCTCTCATTATCTTTTATCTGGATTCTTACCCAGCCAGGTAAGGTAAGAAGCCCCCTCCCCCTAGTCTTCCCACCCTTTTCTCTAATCCAAGGCAACGGTGCCAGATTCAGTTTCATCACCTCATAATTCCCAACACTGTTCTCTAGAATAATGGGGACAGGAATGAAGTTTTCAACAGTCCATGGTATCAGCAATAATAATAGGAAGAAAAATAATAAAAGACAACGTGGTGGTGAGGGTTTTTTTCATAAAGCTAAATATTTTACATTTGAGGAACTTTTATTCTAACATTTTTGGTAAGATGCTTTTTTTCTATGAAATGATAATTATAATTGTAGTAGACCGCGGCAGAAATGGTCACAATTCTCACCGGTTTGTTCATCCCTTTGCAATGTGACCGGCAGCTCCTTCCAGCAAGAGGAGGACTGCATCTCTCTAGCCCTCGAATCTGAGCTCGCCATGTGCCTTGTTTTGGGCAGTGGGACTTGTGCGCTGGGGCTTCCTCTCTTGCTGCTGAGACCCTGTGACCCCATGGGAACAAGCCTGAGCTGGCCTCCTGGGATTACAGGCCAAGTGAAGAAAGGTCCTGTCCATCCATCCTAGCTGCCCACCCTGAGGGCCCAAACATATGGATGAGGGCATCTCGGACTGCTCAGCCCCAGGCCAGCAGGTCCAGACAAGAAGAGCCTCCGAGGCACGACGATAATAAATGTCGCTGTTTTAAGCCACTGAATTTGGGGTGGCTTCTTATGCAGCAAACTGATAAAACAGCAGAAACTAGGCTGCAGTTGTTTAAAAATATACATTCATACTTAGAAAACAAAATAGTGAATACTCTTTGTAAACACTGTTTTTTTGTAGGGTCTTTTTTTTTTTGCGGTACGCGGGCCTCTCACTGTTGTGGCCTCTCCCCTTGCGGAGCACAGGCTCTGGACGCGCAGGCTCAGCGGCCATGGCTCACGGGCCCAGCCGCTCCGCGGCATGTGGGATCTTCCCGGACTGGGGCACGAACCCGTGTCCCCTGCATCGGCAGGCGGACTCTCAACCACTGCGCCACCAGGGAAGCCCTGTAGGGTCTTTTTAAAAAATTTATTTCTTTATTTATTTTTGGCTGCGTTGGGTCTTCCTTGCGGTGTACGGGCTTTCTCTAGTTGCGGCGAGCGGGGGCTACTCTTCGTTGCGGTGCGCGGGCTTCTCATTGCGGTGGCTTCTCTTGTTGCGGAGCACGGGCTCTAGGTGCTCAGGCTTCAGTAGTTGTAGCATGCGGGCTCAGTAGTTGTGGCTCGTGGGCTCTAGAGCGCAGGCTCAGTAGTTGTGGCACATGGGCTTAGTTCCTCCACAGCACATGGGATCTTCCCGGACCAGGGCTCGAACCTGTGTCCCGTGCATTGGCGGGTGGATTCTTAACCACTGGGCCACCAGGGAAGCCCAGCACTTTTAATTTTCTAAGTACTTAACTGGTTCAGGAAATTTTTTTTTAAGAAACCTTAAAACTATTGCCTTAACTCACAGCTCCCAATATGTCTCTGTCTTGCTCAAAAGGCTATGAAAATTGTTCCATAGAGAAAGATTTTGATGCCTACTTATATAGATATTTATCTGCTTAATAAATGACATCAGCCTAAGAATAGCAGAGGGCTGAGGGAGAAAGCTGCAGCCCAAGGGGGTGGAAGTTGTGGTTGGGGGCAGTAGGGTCAAGGTGAAAGGATCTTCTGTCAAGAGCCTAGAGAGCTGCCGAGAAGCTTAGTTAACCTAGATCTAACTTTCTTGTTGTTTTCTGGGGAAAACACCTGCTGGTCTGTTAGCCCTTTGCTCTTTGTACTTCTTGGATATGCTCCACTGTATCCCGAAGAGTCTATTTAACACTCCCAGCCCTCCCCATTGTCTGCCTGCCCTTCTAGTGTGGACAGCTCTCACTCTGATACTCAGCAGTTCTGGACCCTAGAAGCCAGAGGTTGAGGGCCCTATATATCTTATGGAGCGATGGTGGCTTGAACAATGTGAGCCTGGATGGATCAGTCTGAGGCTTCCCTCTGGGCGAGGACCAGTGTGATTGCCACCCCTGTGAGACAGTTTTCATGTAGTGATTGTAGAGTTAGCTCAGGTGCATAAACGGTATAATCTTCTAAAAGGAATAACTTAGTTGATTGCTTAACCATATTTTTCTGATGTTATTGAATCAATTTTTTTTCCTACTGGTTGCCAATGTTACCAACTTTGTACCAAATCTGAAACAAAGGTGGAATTGGTAAAAATATGGGTAGGGACTTCTGCTTTGAGCAATATGGAGAATAGGTACACGGACGGACCTTCCTTCTGGAAACAGCTTAAATATTCTGGATAAAATATTTAAATTCTTGGACCTAAAACCTAAGTGAAGGAACTCAGAGTTAAGTGCAGCACTGCAGCTGACTTTCTCTCTCTGACGGCACTTGCTAAAGTGCATGAACTTTAATTTTGATCTTTATGACCACATCGGGTGTGGGTAAAAATTCTAGGGATTGCTCCTAGATTGGTGTGTGTGGGGGGGGTAGTTTGAGTTCCTCTCCAACATAAAGTTGAGACTGCAAAAGGTTACACCCTTAGTGTAAGTGAATGGAAAATGACACCCACTCCTCCACACCCAGGGAAATGCCAAATAAACAGTATATTTTCAAATTTAGGCAATAAGCTGAGAAGAATCATTGCTGAAATTCTGGGCTCACAAACCAGTCCTTATGTTACTTTGGAGCTCAAATGCATACTACTTAGGTAGTCCAAAGTATTTCAGACCAAAAATAGGATTCTGAGTGAACCTTGATGGGTAGTGCCCTCAGGTAGTGTCCTGGTAGAAACAGATTCCAAACCTCTCTGAAGGAATGAATCTTTGCCTTGGATTCAAAGAATTGTCACATATAAACTTCCAAGGAAAATAAGTAGTTCACAGTAAAAAAAAAACTAACTAGCTAACTAGCTAAATACACAAGGAAATAAGGCATCATAAGAAACAATTAGCAGAAACAACAGACAGCAAAAATAGACCCCCAAGGATTTCAGATAAATAACCATATTTACTATGTTTAAATATGTACAAGACAAGATTGAACCAGGGAACCAGAAATATTAAAGGATATCCAAATGGTTTAGGCAAGAAAACAAATAAACTTCTAGAAATAAAAATATAATAATTGAAGTTAGAAATGGACAGATTTAACAACAAATTCAACACAGCTAGAAGAAAGAATTGTGAATGTATCTGAAGACATTATCTAGAATACAGCACAGACAGAGGAACAGACAAGAAATATGAAAGAGCTTAAGACACCAACAGAATAGAATGAGAAATTCTAATATACACCTAATTACAGTTCCCGAAGAATAGGATTGACATTTTTTGACTTATTACTTGAGAATTTCCCCAACTGTGTCAATTAAATTGAATTATAAGCAGGGGAAATTCATACTATGAAAGAAATGGAAGAAGAAGACTGACTCCCAGTGTGGTAAAAATGGGATTCCAAGATTATTGCTAGGTGTGGTAAGAGAGTACCAAACAGAAATATTGAGTACGTGGGGCTCATGCATGGTTAGATATCTTTGCCAAAGAGAGTCAGTGGTGGGAAAAACGAGAAGAAAGACCAGACAGACATTCAGAACTTGAGGGTTAAAAGAGTTGAAATCTCATGTCAACTCAAAACATTTCCTTAAGAATTGTTCTGAGGGCTTCCCTGGTGGCGCAGTGGTTGAGAGTCCACCTGCCGATGCAGGGGACACGGGTTTGTGCCCCGGTCCGGGAAGATCCCACGTGCTGCGGAGCGGCTGGGCCCGTGAGCCATGGCCACTGAGCCTGCGCGTCCGGAGCCTGTGCTCCGCAACGGGAGAGGCCACAGCAGTGAGAGGCCCGCGTACCGCAAAAAAGAAAAAAAAAAAATTTTTTTCTGAGAAAAAAAATTAAAATAGTAACATTTATTGAGTGGATTACTGCACACTTGAGCTTTACAAGTATGATGTGATTTAATCTTCACAATCCCAAGAGGTAGGTCAATCATCATGTGGATGTTATGGTCTTAGGGTGTGAGGCTTTGAGAGGTCAAGTACCTTGTCTAGGCCACATTTTTAGTTATTGGTGGGACTGGGATTTAAATTCAGGCCTACTGATTCCACAGCCCTACTGCTTCAGAGAAACATTAAAAAGTCATAATTTTTAAGGAAAAAATAGTATCAGTGCTGGATTTGGAGTCAAAACAATTTGATTTGAACTCAGCTCTGCCATTTATAGGTGTGTTTCTTAGTAAGTTACAGAACACTCAGAGTCTCGGTTTTTTCATTTGCAAATTGGGAATAATAGTATTATTTGATCCCTATGATTAGCTTGATAATTAAATATCAGGCTACATACGAATGCATCATATGCTCTATAAATAGAAGATGTTATTCCTCACTACGATCTTCTAGAACTTGGGCATGTTCCAGCAGTAGACCCATTTAACATAACCAATCATATTCCAAATACTCCAAAAGCAACAGCTGAACCATTCAGGTATGAAACAGACACAGAAAATTCAAGGCAAAAACTTTTAGCTAAACAGTATAATATGTGGAACACTTTTTTTTTTTGTCAGAGCTAAACATTCTTCCCCATAAACTCTAGGGGCTGGGAAAATCAGTATGAATAGGCAATAGTTAAGCCACAAACAGAATGTTATGGATGGAGAGAGGGTAATTGACATTCCAGAATGTACTTCATCGTTTCAGGTAAGTTTACACATCATCGATTCACCATTGTCCAAGTAATGAACTTAAAACTTAAAAATTTCCTTCTCGTGACAAGTTTATGAAACATCACTATAGAAAAGAGTAAAACCTGTAGGAAATTAATTGAAGTCATCATAGAAATCATAGAATTTAAATTGATACATTTTGTTATGCCTCTCTTTTTCAAAATAAATATCTATTAAAATACTCCAGCCAAGAGAAGAGTACTCATGTATGATTGGAGATATTAACTTGAGATGCATTCAGCATCTCCCCAGAGATGTTTCTGTCGGTTGGGACACCATCATCTTTGCCCATCCAGATTTAATCTCTTGGGAAAATAAAAACTCTGGCCTTTGTTTTTCTTATATAGTTTTTTTTCTAATTGGATACAGTCCAGTGTATTGTTCTTCCCTCCTTTGGCACCTATGCTGGAAGAGAAAAAACATCATGTTCACATGCCTGCATCCAGGTTTTCTCAAGCTATGACCCAGACGCTGTTTAATGCCCTATTTTGGCTAAATTAGCTCTCCCATGACATGCCGTTTCGAGCTTTTCATGCTTCATAATCAAAGATGCAATGGACTGGAAAAAGGGACTTTGAGAGCTCCTGCATCAGAGTATGTGGCCTTTTAGCTATTGTTTTTACTCAAAAAGGTGTGAGGTACCACAACGGATGATAAGGGACTGTTATTAATTGTTTCATATTTTAAGCAAACAAAGATTGTGTCAATGAGGCAAACACAAAAGAGTCTTCAAAACATCTTTCAACCACTTGTACTCTGGAATCCTTCCAAACAGATGTAAAGAAGCAACCATAAAATCAAATAACTTTCACAACTGAAGATGAGCCTTTCTTCTTGGAAAACTAGTTCTCTTAGTTTCTTTCAGAATTACAGGCCTTTTTTGGATCCATGACCTATTCATCTTTGGATTCCTAGGACCAAACATCATACCTGGCGTGTTTGGTGAGTATTTGTTGGGTGAACGAGTGAATATATCAGGTCAAGAAATGACAAGGTATTTAATTGTTTGATTAGATGCAAAATGGAATTTTTTTTTACTGAGATATCAAATATTTATGTGGTTCAGGAAGACACTGGCTCAAGAGACAGCAAGTGGAGGAGAAATAGGGAGCTTGGAAGGAGAGGAAGGACAGCAGGTCTGCTGTTCTTTTTTTATTTTTTGTGGTACGCGGGCCTCTCACTGTTGTGGCCTCTCCCGTTGCGGAGCACAGGCTCTGGACGCGCAGGCCCAGCGGCCATGGCTCACGGGCCCAGCCGCTCCACGGCATGTGGGATCTTCCCGGACCAGGGCACAAACCCGTGTCCCCTGCCTCGGCAGGTGGACTCTCAACCACTGCGCCAGCAGGGAAGCCCTCTTTAGGTTCTTTAACGGGTCCCCCCACACGGAACCCATTAAAAATCCCAAACTGGCATCTGCCCATTGTCACCACAGAGTAAAGGCAGAGAGACAGCCAAGCAGAAATCACATCAGGGAACGGCAATGGAACCAGGGTGGCCGGAAGATGGCAGGACATGAAACTCCAAGGAAAGATCTGGAGCTTCATGTAGAGAGCCTGCAATGCCAGAAAAAGTTTTAGATTTTTTTTATTTCTGTGGGCAATGAAGAACCATCGATATTTTTTTATAGGATATTAGACATGCATTGCTCCACAACACGTGACGGTCAAGTAATACCACACTTTTAAATGTTCTCCCATAAATCAGAGCTGGTACCAGCTCATTCGAGAACCCCTGGTGTCTTTGACAGCTCCAACGAGGTCTGCCAGACTTCTAGTTCTTGAGCTGAGCAGGGTTAAGTCCTCACCAGTAAGCCTTATTTTTCTTAAGTGAAGTGAAATTCACATGTATAAAATCAACCGTTTGAAAGTGAACAAGTCCCATTAAGTCCTCCGACCACATCCCCGTCCCACATGCTGCTTTTGAGCTCAGAGCCTCTTTGCTGTCTGAAGTTGCTCCTCCACGTGGAGGTCAAGCCTCACTCCCTCCCCTTTCTGCCGCAAATGGGGTTGTATTTTGAAGTGAAGCGCCCCACAGGAAACTCCGTTCCCTTTGCTCGAAGCTGACCTCAGATTCCCCCTGCTCAGACTCCCAAGGTCAAAGCTCCATGGACCCAAACCCCACTCCCTCTGAGGTTCTACCTCACAGGACGGATCCACGCACACGGGCATCCACCTCTCCCAGAACCTGCAACTCTGTCCCCTTCCTGCCCAAGGGGATCAACAGAGCCACTTTCCACTGATTCCCACCCCACCTTCCACCCAAACCAAAAAATTAATTCCATCCCTTTCTGACAGCTCATCAGGAAGAAGGCCAGCCTTTAGGACCCCCACCCCTCAAAAAACACCCCATCTTTAGTTCTGAGAAAGCAGCCAATCGCTCTTGATAAATCTTAACCTTCCTTGTGAATTAATTCATCCTCCTCAACCCATGAAAAGAGCAGACAGCAAGACTCCTTGTCATATTAGAAACAGACACGCAGACATACACAGGAGCCTCCATTGTTCAAGCCTTCGAGGAGGCTTTGTTCTATCAGTTTCACGTAAAAGTTTCAGATCATTTCTTGAGGGCATTTTGGTAGGGATAGGATATGGACAACACAGGTATTTGTGGGATAATGAAAGCTTCATTAGAGGAGGGTACACAGTGGGGAAGATGGTGACCTCCAACTAGCCACTCGGTAGGTACCGAGGGTGTGCAACTGGCGGGTCCATGTACATCGAAAGCTGTTGAATGCCTGAGGTAAAAAATGGAGGATGTAGCCCTCGCTGTATTTTATACATTCCACAAATACGAAATAATAAGATCACATGGAAAGGCAAAAGAAACCTCAGTGGTTTATTCCAGGAGGCTATACCAAGCACCTCTTTTTTACATTTCTGATTAGAAATCTAAGAGAAAACCAAGAATTTAAATAAAGTGTTCAGTTTCTTATTTCACAGATGGCATCTCACATTGTCTTCTAGTTCACCCTGAATTTGCATGCTCTCCGGGGAACCATCAGCCTCAATCTGGAGGCTGACATCAGTTTCTCAAGTTGTAGGTACACTGAAATGTCTGTGAACTCTTTCCTTCCAGTGGGACCATTAGGGCAGTTTCAGGGAATACTGGATTCATTCCAGCATCAAAAATTACTTGATATAATTACTTAAAACTCAGCACTTTACCAATTAAACATGTAATTGGAAAAAAAAATCAGACGTGCAGCTTTCAAGAGGCACCTCATACAGTCATGGAGAAAATGTTCCCTTCTGAGGGGGATAGATTAGTAAGTACCTGGCAGGGCAGGTAACTTCTGAGTCTGCCCTGGGAACGTAGCCCAGAATAGTCTTGTAGGCATTCTCTAAATTCAATACCTGTTTGTTCAGGTGCCCTCTTTTACCATGTGTATCCTACCTGGCCTTAATGATCTTTTCTAGTAACTCAAAGAGCAACAAATCAGCCCTTTGTCTTCACTCACCCTATCCTTCCTCCGTAGCATTCTCCTACGTTTATTATCTTACATTTTTTTCAGAGTGTTAGAACATTCTGAATGGGTCAAAGGTGGAGCAAGAATCCACATGTTAAAGAAGCTCTTGTGTAGATGGCCAAAAACCCTGGAAAATGACTCGTGAATTTTATCATTCTTAATTTTTAAATTAGGACATTTGTTCCTTACCCTGCAGTACAATATCTTTTATCTAAACACTCCATAACCAGGTCTCAATTTCATTAAAATCACTTGGCCACCTTGCATAGTGATATTTCTTTTGTTAATTTCTTATTCGAGCCTAAATATATTAACACATAGTTCTGTATACTACATACAAAATTCCTTTTATTATCACTGAGGACAGGTAGGTATTTCTTGGACGTGTTGAATTATAAGCAGATTTTAGTATATCTGATAGTCTGTAAGATCTAAATTTTGATATGTCAATGAGAGCTAAAAAATATTAAAAATTGCTTTTCTTTCTTAAACTAATAAACAAACTTGGCTTTGGATGTCAGAAAGCTAAAATAACAATTCCTTCTTTCACTTCGTATTTCTGCTGCAACCCTCTCTAAGCACATCCCTCGCACGACAGGGCAGTTTTGAACATAAGGAAATGTAAAAGAGAAAAACACCTGAATAAATATGATACTTGTTACACATGCAGGTGATTTGCAGACTGCTCCCTTCCGCTCTTCTACTTCCACATTTATTGAGTATCTACTACATGCCAGGTCCTGGGCTTTGTGCCAGGGACACAAGACCTGGTTTGTGTCCTCACTGAGTCATAGACTAGACCTGTACTATCCAATATGGTACCCAATAGTCCCACGTGTCTACTGAGCACTTGAGATGTGCTGTGTAAAACACACATCAGATTTCAAAGACTTAGGAGAAAAAAGAATGTAAAATATCTCAAGAGTAATTTTTATATTGACCACATGTTCCCATGGTAACATACTGGACATATTGGGTTAAATAGAAAATGTTATTAAAATCAATTTGCCCTCTTCCTTTTCCTTTTTTAGTATGACTATTAGAAAACTGAAAATTGTATATGTGATTTGGGTAATGTGGTAAGTGCAGGCATAGAGGCAGCCACTGGTAGCCAAGTGGGAGGAGAGAGGGGAGTTCCCATCTCAGCCTATGGGGGGCAGGGATGCGGTGGGTAGTGTGTTGCTTAATAAACACCTGCTAGAGGGGGTTACACGTGAGCTAAGTCTGGAGGGATGGCTAGGCGCTAACTGCGTGAAGGGAACGAGGACAAAGAAGGCCATTCAGTTAGGGCGATGCATGTGATTTCCGTGGCTCAGGACTTGGCGTGTAATAGGTTTTCAATCAATGAAAGCTTTTACTGACACGGACAGGAGATGTGACATGGAGAATGAAGGGAGCTGAAATCAACCGGAGTCACTGGAATAAAAATGAGGGGACAAGACGTGGCAAAAGGAGACTGGAGAGGTGGAGGACCCAGACCATAAGTGGCTCTTCACCAAGCGTTAGGGAGTTTAGGTTTCATTCTGTAGGTGGTAGATATATGTGAAGGGTTTTAAGACGGTAAGATTTTCACATCAGGGAACACAGCGAGTGAATGATGGATTAACGGGGACAAGAAGGTAGACAGGGAGATGAGTTAAAAGACTGTTGCAAAAGATCAGGTAAGGAACGCTGAGGAATCGACCCAGGCCAGTAGTAGTCGGGGTGCAGAGTCGATGAATAGTTACGAGGTAACTGAAAGCCACTGATTAGATTTGGGGTGAGGGAGAGAGATGACTAAGGACTACTCCCTGAGTTCTACTTTGGGCAGTCAGGTGAATAGTGAGGTCACCAACTGAGAGAGAGTGCCAGGAGATAAACCGGTGTAGATGGGAAGCGGGGTTCAATTTTGAGCTTGTTGCCTTTGAGACGATAAGACTCTAGGAACCTGTGTCTCGCAGGCAATCAGATAAACAGTATTGGGACTGTAAAGACGGCTGTGCTGGGCTCTCCTCTGGGGATTCATCCGGGACACAGAATAGGACAGGAGCAGATGTGACTTACTTATTATTTACAAGAGAAGAGTAAGAATTCACATACATTACGTTACATCACAACACAATTCTCTACAGAGCCCCTGGATCGGATCTCTTCACAACAGAAGACCTCTTAAGGTCTATCAGTAGACCATACCTTGAAAACGGATGCTTCAGGGAAACAGGGGGCCGAGGGAGGGTTTTCTCATTTACTTATTTTATTTTATTTTAATTAATTACTTTTTTTTTTGTGGTACGCGGCCTCTCACTGTTGTGGCCTCTCCTGTTGCGAGCACAGGCTCCGGACACGCAGGCTCAGAGGCCATGGCTCACGGGCCCAGCCACTCCGTGGCATGTGGGATCTTCCCGGACCGGGGCACGAACCCGCGTCCCCTGCATCGGCAGGCGGACTCTCAACCACTGCGCCACAAGGGAAGCCCTCATTTACTTATTTTAAATAAGGGGAGTGGGAGCACACTCAGTTGGGAAGAAACAGAAAGCAACATCAGGAGATTCAGAAGAGCAAGAGGATGATGAGAAGCTAAGTCCTGACAGATTTAGGGGAACAAGTTTGAAACCTAGAACATGACAAGGGGAACCTTATGCTCTGAAATTAGGGAAAATTAGGTAAGCAATGGTGTGCTCCCCACAAAGGGCATGAAGAAATGTCATAGCTATAGGAATCAGGGAAATTTAAAATTTTTATTGGTTATAACTGAGTTTATAATAAGCTTTAATAATAAATTAAGTTGGACGATACATCTTCTGGTGAGATTATGGGAAAATAGGTACTCTCATGTTATTGGCAGATCCATGTTACTGACAACTTCAATCCAAATTACAAATACGTGTAATTCCACTTTTGGAAATTGTTTCTGCAGATATACTGGCTTATATTTGGAATAATATATATACCAGGTTCTTCACTGCAGCACTGTTGTCATAACAAAATGTTGGAAGAGACATAAATGTCCATCAGTAGGGTAGTAGGTAAGTAAACAATAGAACGTGTATAGGGACTTCCCTGGTGGCACAGTGGTTAAGAATCCGCCTGCCAGCGCAGAGGACACGGGTTCGGTCCCTGGTCTGGGAAGATCCCACATGCCATGCCGGGCAGCAACTAAGCCACAACTACTGAGCCTGTGCTCTGGAGCCCGCAAGCCACAACTACTGAAGCCCACAGGCCTAGAGCCCATGCTCCGCAACAAGAGAAGCCACTGCAATGAAAAGCCTGCGCACTGCAACAAAGAGTAGCCCTGCTCGCTACCCGCACGCAGCAACGAAGACCCAACACAGCCAAAAATAAATAAATTAATAAATTTAAAAAAATAGTATATGTATCAAGGAAATACATGTATCTTTAAGAAACAGCAAAGACCTTCTCTATTACTGACATGGAAAAATCTCTAAGATATATTTAGTGTAAAAAAATGAGTTGCAAAACCATTTTTATCATATGCTACCTTTTGAGTAAAAGAGAGGTAATCTATATTCATATTTATTTACATAAGGATAAAGAAAACAATAATTGTTAACTTGTTAAGTGGTAACTTGAGGGGGTAGGGGAGGATGGGAAACTGGATGGATAGGGTATAGGGAAAGGAGGAAGGCTTTCACTGTATAGTTTTTACACTTCTTATGTTTTATATCATGTGAATATCTATTATATTAAAAAATATATACTCAAAAAATAACTTAAGCACTAAAGAAAAAAATCAAGCATATTTAAGATAGGGAGCTACCCTCACAACTCTTGGTCATATATAGACTAGCTTCAACCTAATGCTGTGCGTAGACCATTGTTTATTCTTTTGCACATTAACCTTGTAACGTTCCCCCCACCCCCCAAATTTGCCTAAAGGTGTTCTATAGTCTTGTCTTTTTTTTGCCGCACCACGTGGCTTGTGGGATCTTAGTTCCCTGACCAGGGACTGAACACGGGCCCTCGGCAGTGAAAGCGCCGAGTCCTAGCCACTAAACTGCCAGGGAATTCCCTATATTCTTTTCTTATCATTTATTACTATTTCAAAGAAAAGATAATTCCTTTTTTGTTTTTTGGCCAGGAAGTTTAAAAGGAAAACAGCTTAAAAAATATTCTGAACCCACATCCCAAATGATACTAATGAAAAATAAAAACAGACAGATGAAGATACTCATGTAACTGCAAAGTGACCTCTCTGGGGAGCAAGAATTTCAGAAGCAGATATACAGAAGCAGCTCAAATCTGTGCATTCTATGGTGGGAAGGCTAGAAGCCCAGAATGCACCAAAGTTAAGGGTATAAAGGAACAACGTGTTGAGCTAAAGATGTCTGTTTTCAGATACATCCAAAGCCAGAGTCTGGGTCACAACTTATGAATATGCACTGAATGAAGGAGGGGTGGATTCAGGACTGGGGTTAGAGTACTGAATTACTCAAGTATTTTGTGTCTATCTTCTTAATCAGTCAGCCTTATTTTTAAATTACATGAGTTAGAGGGAATAAAAGCCTAGTATAAGTAAGAGATAGTAAGAGAGGGCCCAGCCACTCTGAGTTCCAGTCCTCAAACCCAAATAAATCATAAATGAGCATCCTGAAAAAGCTGTAGGTATCATCATGAAACTGCTGTTATTAGTCTTGGAAAAATTACAACAAAACGAAGAAGTAGTAGATTCCAAAGAAAGGGGAGAAGCATATTCCAAAAACTGCAAAGCTGTAACATGGATTTTATGTTCAAATCCAAGAGCAAATTATAACACAAGTAGTTTTTCAGTACTTTGAAAAGAAAACAGTAATCATTATGAACTAATAGTTGTTCATGAAATTAACCTCTTCTCATATTGGTAGATTAAAAGATCACAGAAATGTAGCAAGGAAGTTTGCAAAATCTTTCATTAAACTTTCACAGATAATCCAGAAAAATACAGGCCTGATACCATACTTGGGGGATTCATAATCATACAAATGAGTGTCTACTTATGCGCCTCACACATAGAAGACTCTCGGTAAACACTGACTTATTGAATGAATGTATGAATGATTCGTCTTTACTAGTTGCCCCTCCCCAAGGCAGTTCATTCCCTTTCCTATGTTCTTAGAGCACTGAGTTCACAGATATATCACACGTCATATTGTAATTATTTTTTATGTGTCTGTCACTCCCACTAGCACATCATGAAATACTCCAGCCAGAATCTTATTCATCTTTTGTCCGCAGGGCCCTGCATTATGCCTGAAATAGCATAATTAGCAAACATAATTAGTGTTTGTAAACAAACCCAACAAAAAACCTAGAACAGACATACCCAAAGCTAAGAAAGGTTGGGAATGAAAGTACTAAACTCTCTTTATAAGCAATAACATGATAGGACTACTCTTCAAAAGGAAATATAATCTTGAGCTGGATGAATAAAGAGCCCATCTGTCATTCCAGCAGCGCTCAGACCACATCGGAGGTGTCAGCACCATATTTTAAAAGGAAACTTGATAAATTGAGGTTCACAATATTGAAAAGTATCAAAACAAGCTCCTATGAAAAATGACTTGAGGGACTTCCCTCAAGGTGGCGCAGTGGTTAAGAGTCTGCCTGCCAGTGCAGGGGACACGGGTTCGAGCCTTGGTCCGGGAGGATCCCACATGCTGCGGAGCAACTAAGCCCATGCGCCACAACTGCTGAGCCTGTGCTCTGGAGCCCACGAGCCACACCTACTGAAGCCCATGCGCCTGGAGCCCGTGCTCTGCAACAAGATAAGCCGCGGCAATAAGAGGCCCGCACACCGCAATGAAGAGTAGCCCCCGCTCACCGCAACTAGAGAAAGACTGCACACAGCAACAAAGACCCGATGCTGCCAAAAAAAAAAAAAAGAATTACTTAAAAACTGGGAGATATTTAGGTTGAGAAGAGAAACTCAAAAGAAACATGACCAGTTTCTTCAAGTATTTACAAAGGAGCTGTCACAACGAAGAAAGATTGGATTTACTTCATGTGTCTTCAGAGCCCGGAACCAGGTAGATGGTACAGGAGGGTGAATTTGGTTATGTCACAAGGACTAGGTTCTAGCAATTAGAGTTGTTCATTAATGCAATAGACTGATTTTTTTAAAGTATGAAAATCCTTGTAACTGAAAATTTCCAGAAGAGGTCAAAGAACATTTAACAATCCAAAAGGTTGTTAAATATTGGGGGTATTACATAGGGTATTCTTGGGTTGGAAGAAAAAACAGCTGAGGCCACCGCCTAGCTTCCTTCTAATGCATGATTCTATTATTATCTTCCATTTATATACCTCACATTTCTCTATAATTTTCATTATAAGGCACTGTGTTTTCTATCTTAAAATTCTTTCCCACTTTTACTTTGGTTAAACTGTTTGAATCTAACTACTTCTATACTGTGGAACTATCAATAAACATGTTAACAATTACTTCCTTTCATCGGTAGATACTGGTTTTCTTAAATGTAAGTGCTCCTCCTTTTTCCATTAAACTACATAGGTAAAGTGGTCGTCTTCTTTTCAGAAAAATATGGTATTTAATTGTCATCTTTCATTACACCTTCATCCAGATTTCTTTTTCTGCTTTTTCTCTTCACAAACTCACATCCTTGATTTCTAGCTACACTCTAAACATCTCTCACATCTCCAGAGTATGCCTCAAAATTAGGCATTCAAATACCTCTAGAGTAAGCCATTAAGAATATAAATAAACATTTGAATAAACCAGGTATAAATATAATTGGTCGACTGTTACATTTTTATCTCTAATTTTTGTTGTGTCTTTTCTAGTAAGTACAATGTCTCAGAGAGAACTTTTCTTTCATTTCCAAATGTAGCTTACATTTTCATACAATGTCCATTTGAGAGAAGAGAAATAAATGTAAGTACCATTTTATGAAGAAACTGGATGGGGGATAGAGAAGTAAGCGACTAGATATACTTCAGTGAATAACTAGAGTACAAAGTAGAAGAAACTGTTCAATAATATGGAAGCAAGTAGAGTTATGATTGGAGTATCATTTACCGGCTGATAGTGTTTGAGGAACATAACAGAGCAAAGAGCTGCCTTCTGTGTGGATCTCACGACACCGTGTTGACCTTTACCGGAGAAGTGTTCACAATACTGTGATCATTACTAAGGAATGCGTTCTCCGTCCACTTTGCAACCTCAGTCTGAGCCTTTGTAGGGCTTGGAACATTGGAGATGCTTAATGTTTGTTGAATGAATACATGGATGAATAGATGGACCTAGATGCAGGGCAGTAGCATGGTGGGAAGGTTGAAATATCAGCAATAGATGCTCTGGTAGTTGAACTAGATCAGAGGAGTGAAAAAGTTAACGTCAGCACTGAACTAATGCAAAGACCTGGAGGAATGAATCTCAGGGGAACAGAATGGTTTCCAGGGAACAGCGGGGCAGGCCACTCCATCCTGTGTAAGTCAACGAGGTGAAGAGAGTGCGTCTATGAAATCAAGGCAGCAGACGTGTGCCAGACTTCCACAGCTGGCTCACCTGTACCAAAGGAAACAGTTAAAATCAGCTATATTTGGAAAGGATCTGCTGTGTACATGCTCCGTGGAGATGGAAAAGAACTCCCAAGGTCATCACTCTGACCTCAGCAGAACTCCAGACGAGGCAACCGTGGACCACAGGGTCTGTGTCTTGCCCTGCACCCTAAGATGGCACTCTGAGGCAGAACTGGGATTGGAATCCAGATTTCCTGTCCCTCGGGCTGGATGTCACTTCAATTCTTTTCCCCATACTCCAAAAGAGAACCCCATTTACAACTCCCGCGCGACGAGGGACCTTAAAGAGCTCACCTTCCCCCCAGGCTCTCAGGACTGATAGACTTCTACCTCAAGATTTCTTTCAAACTCCCAGCATCATTTGCCAGGGTTCTCCCACCACACTGCCCTTTCTTTTTTTTTTTTTTTTTTTTTTTTTTTGCAGTACGTGGGCTTCTCCCGTTGCGGAGCACAGGCTCCGGACGCGCAGGCTCAGCGGCCATGGCTCATAGGCCCAGCCGCTCCGCAGCATGTGGGATCTTCCCGGACCAGGGCACGAACCCGTGTCCCCTGCATCGGCAGGCGGACTCCCAACCACTGTGCCACCAGGGAAGCCCCACACTGCCCTTTTAACAGGCCCTTCGTTTTCCATCATAATCAGTTTTCCTAAGCTTATGTTCATCCCTGCAAGTGATATAATATGTATTTCAAACCATTTTATAACGGGGAGTTATAAAACCAGTCATGGTTTGAAACTGAGTGCAAACCTTGTGTTGGGAATAGGGAGCTGGCAGAGGTGTGGCCGGTGGTCCTGAAGCTCCGTACATGTAAATGGTACACCGTGCAACTCCCGTGCTGGGTGGGATGGGGTGTACGGAGCTGATGCTGACAGTCTGGGACTGGGCCTCGGTGCGTGGTTCCGGCCAGTAAAGCCCAAGGAATGCGTTATCTCCACCGATCTCACAAGGACACATTTAATCAGGAAGGATTTTAAATTACTCAGTGTTAGTTCTCAGTTTGGCAAAGAACCCACTGTGTACCTTAAGTTTACTGGCCTTTAAGAGAACAAATGGAGATTGCAGAAAGCATTAGAGACCTTGGAAAACATAGGTGTTAACTCGGCCTAGGGGAGGGAGTCCTATGCCAGGTTTTCTCAAAGGAAAAATGATTCTGTCGGAACAGAATGTTTCGGGTGAAACTCTACTTAACTGGGATTTCTAGTTTTATCCTTCCAGGAATCAGCCAGGATTCATCTCCTTCAACCTCTGAAGTAAGCTGCTTTATAACTAAAAACTTGGCAGTGGTCTTGACTAAGGAGTGGATAAGGGCAAAAGAAGCTTTGTTAAAGAAAAAGATGATAAAATACCCATTGTTAAGGAAAAGAATGCAAGCATTTGAGGTAATTTGCTCAAACCAACATATTCATTTATTAAACAAATCATTTTACTTTATGACCATATAGTCTTTTTTTTTTTTTTTTCTTTTTTGGCGGGCCTCTCACTGTTGTGGCCTCTCCTGTTGCGGAGCACAGGCTCCGGACGCGCAGGTCCAGCGGCCTTGGCTCACGGGCCCAGCCGCTCCGCGGCATGAGGGATCCTCCCAGACCTGGGCACGAACCCGTGTCCCCTGCATCGGCAGGCGGACTGTCAACCACTGTGCCACCAGGGAAGCCCCCATACATGTCTTTTTAAGAAAATATCTATGGTCACTTCTAGAAAGTACTCTTAACAATGGAAATGAAATTTGTTTTTACGATAAAATTGCTATAAAATATGTTATGCCGTTATTATGCTAACATTTATTCGTTCATCTTATTGAAAAAAAACTTCTGTCAAGTCCTAAATTCTTGTCATCTCATGTTACATACAGTTCATAACAATCACAGAATCTTACAGTTAGAAGGTAACTGAGGAAACGGGCCTGGGAGACTCGCTCTTCTAGATGAGGGTTCTAGATGAGGGTCCTAATACTCACTGATGCAAAACATGGTACATAATTATTCACAGTTCCATCAAAATATTAACACGAGATATGAAAGAATTATTACAGGAGAATGACTGGGCCATGAAAATGAAGTTAGAACTTCTGCTTTCTGCAGCGTTGTGGAGAACATCACCAGGAAACACTCCTGTTAAAATCACTCAGATGTGCTTGCTAAAGTACAATATGCAATTGTTAACATGCGTGGCTCAGTTTGTAAGAGAGAAGGGGCAATTTCAGGCTTCCTAAAATGCCCCAGGAACTGACAACCAGTGAGACGTGAGGTGACATGACGGTGGCCCTGGGACACAGTAGCAGGGAGCAGTGGCTGGTCTTGGGAACCTAGGAGCTTGGTCAGTGTGGAGTCAGGAAATCAGAGTTGGGGCTCATGGCAAGACATAATTTTGAGGAGATATATAAATATCTAGTAGCACTATGAAGACATTTCATAGAAATTAAGGTTACCAATGTCAGGAAACAACGGTTATTTCTTTGGAGGGAGAAATGGGGAAGAGACAGAGATGGAGATTTAGCTGTACCTGCAAAGGTTAATGTCTTCCATTAACAGCATCTGTTTTATTTTGAGGGTGGGTGCATAGGTATTTGATATTGTATTTTTTAATTCTTGTTTTTGAAGCGCTTCATAATTATTTTTTTAATTTAAAGGAAAAGCTCTAAAGCTATATAAACCACAAATAAAATAAAGGAAAGATAAGTTATGAGTTAAAGGAAAAGCACGTCCATTCTTGGGAGAGTCAAGGAAGCTGGTGTCCTGATCTGATGATGAAGAGCCTGGGGGTCCACTTGCCAGTCGGCAGGTATTTCCATAGTCAACTTTCAGACTTTATAAGGTTGGAGGTGCTCTTTAAATGATGGAAGAGTGCTTGGAAAATCAGAAAGAAATGCTTGGCAGGGTCAGTGCTGGCAGCAATCCATGAGTGTGAAAGGACAGGAGAATAAGGAGTCATTGAGCAGATCAGCACAGGAATTGCAGACAGTGTTGTTGTCACTGTTGTTTACTTAGTTTTTTTTGTTTTTAAGAGTCCTCAACCAGCATCTGCGATATGTAACACTATGTTACTGAAGCGTGTGTGCGCGCGTGCGTGCACGCGTGCACACAAACACACACACACACACACACACACACACCCCTAAATGGAGTACACTATACCTAAAAAAAGGGACAAATGAGGATTCTGGGCTTCTTACCAAACTGTAATTTCTATTTTATGCCAAATTAGTCTTCTAAAAAAGATTTCTAGGAAGCATGCTGGAGGCCAAATAAGAGTTTCAAAATAAACTTCATGTGTTCTAAAAAATGGCAAGATCTACTTAAAGACAATCCTTCAAAATCCCTATATTATAAAATCTGTTTCCTATTTATGTGAGTTATAACATAGTTGGGGTAAAAAAGAAAAAAAATGAGATTACCCATAAAAGGGGATAAAATGTCAACAAGTGGGAAATAACTAATCAGTTTTGTAAGGATCAGAAATGCTGATTCTGGGACTTCCCTGGAGGTCCAGTGGTTAAGACTCCATGCTTCCATAGTAGGGAGCACAGGTTCGATCCCTGGTCGGGGTCCTAAGATCCTGTATGCTGTGCGGCGAGGCCTAAATAAATATACACATAAATGGAAACGCTGGTTCTTTCCCTTTCTGTTACATTTCTGGCGAGTTCCTGCCACACATTATACCTATTTTTCTGCAGCTTTCTTACTTTTAGGTGAAGTTATGTTTCCTGCATACTTCTCTCCCACCTATTTACCTCTTACTTGAGACACTGTTCTGCTATAGGCAATCTTTGCATCTCCCCCTCTCCCTGCAATTACCTCCTGCTTACTATAATTATTACACACCCAAGCAGCATGTAAATCACCAGGCCAGGTAAATCATATTGTCCTCATTTTACATGAGGAAATGGAAGCTCTGAGAGGTTAAGTCACTTGTCCAAGGCCAGTTAGTTCATCAGCGATAGATACAAGTCTCAAACCCCACTCTTTCTGATTCTGAAGCATTTGCTCTCTGCCCCACCCATGGCTTCATTTAAACCAATATTTAATTAGCACCTCTTACGTGCTTGATATACGGTGTTGCACACAAACTACAAAAACAGAAATGACCCCTATCCTCATACAGACAACAGTCTCCTCTCTGAAATGTTTCAAGAACTCTAGCTCTACAGCGGCTCTGGAGCCACCTGGGCCAGGAGGCCGACATCAGTGACACTGGCTGGCAGCGTTTTATTTTTTGTTTTAAATTTCTGAGATTTTCAGCATAAAGTCCCCAGGGACCACCAAAAAGATGCAGGCATATTTTGCAGTCTGAGCTACCCCTCTCTTCCACACACACATCTCACGTGTACATGGTCCCTTTTTGACAATTTCCCCCGACCTTCATTTGCAGCCATGATGGATGCCAGTTTTCACCAGATTTTATTCTGTATTGTATCAATAATATGGCACAGACTATGGGTTCTTCCACGACTGTACTCTGCGTCGTTGGATCTGGGGCACTTCCCCACCAGGGCAGACTGAGTGTAAAGGGCTCAACAAATCTAAAGTTGAAATCTGTCTGCATGGTGGGATCTTGGTCATTTAACTCTCCTGTGTCTCGATTTTCTCATTCATAGAACGGGGACAATAAGATATGTGACTCATAGAGTTGTTAAAAGGATTAGATGAGAGGATGCCTCTAAAAAGCCCAACACCATGCTGGGCACATAGAAGAAACTTGGTAAGAGTTATTTATAATTCTTGTCAATATTTCATTTACGGACCAGGATGAAATCAATCATTCATTTGTCCACTTATTCATTCAACACATGTTTGTTGAGTCCCCCCAGATGCCAGGCAGTATTCTAGGTATTCTTAATAAAAAGACAAGGTTGATAGTTTTTATCTTCAAGAAGCTCACTATCAAATGGAGAAGAGAAGCAAGTGACTAGAATGTTAAAACCAAGGTTTGCAGAGGGCTCTTAGGAGTGCTTAGAAAGAGATTACAGGCAGAGGGCTCTTAGGAGTGCTTAGAAAGGGACCCAACCTAGCATGGATATTAAGCTTCCCAGAAGGGCTCATGCCCAAGCAGAGTTCTGAAGGAGCCTGGAAATTATAGGGCAAGGGAGGCGCTGGTGGAGTCTATTTCAGCCAGTGGGGAGGGACAGCGTGAAGGTGAGGGATGAATGCTGGGTCGGAGGTGCATATGGTGAGGAAAATGGTGTAACTGCTTTGGGTTCAGTGTGCTGGAGTGCAGAGGTGAGTCTGGAAAGGTGGCAGTTATCCAGATGGGCACCTGCCTCATGACATCAGGCCTTTGTGAGGCAACCTTATCACCTGAGCCAGGCTTTTCAAGAGATAAGGCTTTAAGAGGCAAAACTGTTCTCTGTGTCTGTGAGTGTCCATGTATCGTCTCTGAGAAATGCAGCCCCATGATCTGCTGGAGTCAAATCTCTGAATAACAATCACGTGTGAAAATAGATAAAGACATCACTCACTGAACAATTGTGACTTTCCAGCCATCGGGACTTTGCTAAAGAAAAATATCTCTAAGTGCATAACAATGAGTTATGATAAGAATTCCATCAGTGTTTCATCATTTTCAGCACCCAAAAAATGTGGTCATTATTGTCTCTATGGGAGGTGACACACGATGACATATTTGGTTATTTCACTAGATAAGAAATGAGATGCAGGAAATGTACCACAGCTATAGGATGAGCAGAAATGAATTAGCTGCTGCTACTTGATATTTTTATAGCTTTTATTTTTCTTGAAAATACTTCAAAACATATGATTAATAAAATGCAGGATTCTGGAAAATTCCATTTCTTGGTGGTGTGGGAAAGGGGAATATGACTTACAGGAAAGAGCCCAGGGGTACAGTTGCAATAACTGCTTACGTCATTCCCCAGCTAGAAGCCTGGATCATCGCAATTTCTCAGATTTTGTATTTTACAAGCCAATAGATGTTTCTCCTATCAGAATGGAATATCTGGATATATAGTGATCATCTTTTAAAATTTGACATGTAGATCTTAACTACAGCATTATTTCCCAAGGGTTAAACACACTATTTTGATTATTCTACAATATTTCAAGAAGAGGTTTTTAAGTTGTCCTTTTTTTATCTTTTTTAAGTAACTACATCATGATTTGTTAAGCTAGACATAGCCCACACAAAATAGTAGTCGCATGAAAACCAACGTTCTCTAGTAGTGATAGCACTTTGAATCCTGGCCTATAGAAACATGATTTATAAAGAGGTCAGTACCCTGAGGGGGGGGAAAAGGGCTGGTTGAAATTCCTTTTTCTATTTTCCTTTCATAATCTCTAAACATAACATTTAAACTGTCATCGTGAATGCACACATCTATTCACATGGCTGTAAATCTGTCAAGTTAGAGCCATTTGGAGAGATTCTCACAGAATTTTTTAAAAGCCTCAGAGTTGATAACAAAGTATTGGCTCAAGAGCCAGGAGACAGAAGTTATTTTTATCACTTTGCTCCAAATGTACCGAAATACCTGGAACGAACCAGTGTGCTAAAAGTGACCTTGCTTCCTGCCTAATTTTACGGGAATATTCTGGGAATCAGAAAATAATTTTAGGACACGTAGGACAGCTTGTCTGAGAAAGATAAACATGAATGCAAACATGTCCTTATACAGAATGTGTCTCATGTGTATTACTGCTGAAGAGGAGGAGTTTAAAAAAACCCCAGCAAACTCAGAGATTTAAAAGACTGGCTTGCACTTTTTCCTAGTCTACACTTTAGTTAGCAGCGCCACCATCCACAAACTGCAGAATCTAGTAGTGTTGGTTAGAGGTAGGGGGATGGGAAAAAAAGAAACGAACTCTTATTAGTTGCCTACAATATACTACACTTACATGTGTTATCTCTTTTAATCTTCACAACCATCGTACTTAATATATGAGAAAATGAGCTTAGAATGGCTAAGAAACATGCTTAAAATCAGAACTACTGGGATCTACTTGTCTGTTTCTTGATTCCATATTTCCTCTGTCTTCGCATCCCTGGAGCATGCTTCCAATAGGCCACTGAGCCTTAGAACTGTACCTCCTCGATACCTCTTGAACGCATGCCTCTGTCTTAGTTCAGGCTCTTATCATTTCTCACCTAGTCTAATACACAGGTTTCCAATGGTTTCTCTGGCTCTGAAGTTTATTTTCTCTTGTACAAGTATGTGTAATCTTAAGAGTTATTTTTTTCAGGAACACAAAGCTGTTTATGTCATTCTTATTGTATGTCTTTCTTTCTCCCTGGATCACGAGTTACTTATTAATAAGGGTGACATCAGCAAGATGACAGAATAGGAAGCTCCAGGCCCTTGTTCTCCCACGGAAATACCAAATGAACAACAACATATGGACCGAAGTAGCTTTGTGGGAACTCTAGAACCAGTTAAGAAGCCACTGCAACCAAGTGAATGCCTAACCAAGAAAAAGCCAGACTCAAAACAACAGGACATTCATGACTTTTTTGCTCACCTTTACCCCACCCCCTTCCCAGTGTAGCATGATGTGGTCAGGAGGATGCCATCCAATTTATGGTCCCTCCTTCAAGACAGAAGGAAAGAGTAGAACTTGCTTGCAACATTCTGGTTTGTCTGGGGAACTGGTTTCTTTCTGGCCTGACTCAGAGCATCGATGGGAAGGGTGACATATTCTGTATATCAGGTTGGAGGCTGCTGAAAGCAGTGGTGGGTGAAGTGGCCTGTGACAACTTCAGGTAACTGCAGACCCATGGGCACCTGGGGGAAAGAGATTACAGGCAGAGGAATACAGCAGAACATCTAAGGTCCCGACAATGAGCAGGGATAAGACTCAGAAAAAATTAAGAGATTTAAAAACAGCCATGTATAAGAGAACTGGAGGGGGAAAAAAGCAGGGAAGACATATCCCCAGAAAAAGTCTGAGAGAAACTTAAGCCTTCATTCCAGGCTGATTAGTGAAGATCCTCCTCTGTGCAGAGACAGTCCACAAAGACTGACTGAGAAAATGGTTTTTTAAATGCCCAATTTTCAACAGAAGATCACAAGACATACAGAGAAAGAGGAAAACATGGTCCATTCAAAGGAACAAAATAAATCTCCAGAAACCAACCCTAAAGAAACACAAGTCTCGGACTTGCTTCACGAAGATTTTAAAACAATTTTCTTAAGTGCGCTCAATGAGATAAAGGAGAACACAGAAAGACAATTAAACAAACTTAGGGAAAAAATTCATGAACAAAATGAGACTATCAACAAAGAGATCAAAATTATTTAAAAAGAACCAAACAGAAATTACGGAGATGAAAAAAAACATAGCTTGATTGAAAAATTCACTAGAGGGGTTCAACAATGAATTCAAACAAGCAGAAAAAAAGAATCAGAAAACTTGAAATTTTGAAACTATTCATTTGAAATTATTGAATCTGAGGAACAAAAAGAAAAAAGAATGAAGAAAAGTGAAGAGAGCCTACAGGACTTACGAGATACCACTAAGAAGATTAATATATGCATTATGGGAGTGCCAGAAGGAGAAGAGAGAGAGAAAGGGGCAGAGAATTTATTTGAAGAAAAAATGGTGAAAATGTCCCAAATTTGAGGAAGGACATGGATATACACATACAAAAATCTTAATAAACTCTAAGTAGGATAAACCCAAAGAGTCCCACACTGAGACATATTATTATCAAACTGTAGAAAGTGAAAGGCAAAGAGAGAATCTTGAAAGCAGCAAGAGAAAAGTGGCTTGTCATATACGAGGAGTCTTCAATAATATCACCAGTGGATTTCTCAGCAGAAATCTTGCAGGCTAGAAAGGAATGGGATGATATATTTAAAGTACTGATGCGCTTCCCTGGTGGCACAGTGGTTGAAAGTCCGCCTGCCGATGCAGGGGACACGGGTTCGTGCCCCGGTCCGGGAGGATCCCACATGCCGTGAAGAGGCTGGGCCCGTGAGCCGTGGCCGCTGAGCCTGCGCGTCCGGAGCCTGTGCTCCACAACGGGAGAGGCCACAACAGTGAGAGGTCTGCGTACTGCCAAAAAAAAAAAAAAAAAAAAGTACTGAAAGAAAAACCTGAGAATGAAAAAGAAAACTGAGAAAAAGAAAACTGAGAATGCTATATCAGGCAAAACTGTTGTTCAAAAAGGAGAGAGAAATTGAGACATTCCCAGGTAAACAAAAGGTGAGGGAGTTAACACTAGACTTGCCCTACAAGAAATGTTAAAGGGAGTCCTTAAAGTTGAGACAAAAGGATGCGATTAATAGATAGTAACTTGAAACCATAGGACTGTAAAAGTCCTCTGGTAAAAGTCAATATATGGACAAATATAAAAACTTGAATTCTTGTAATTTTGGTTTGTAACTCCACCATTCATTTTAAAATAGGATTTAAAAGACAAAAGCATAAACAATGATTATAAATCTATGTTCACAGGTACACAGCATATAAAGACGTAATTTGTGACATCAATAATGTAAACTAGGGGTGGGGCAGAGATGTAAATGAGTAGAGTTTTTGTATGCAATTGAAGTTAAGTTGTTATCAGTTTAAAGTAGATTATTATAACTCTAGGATATTTTGTAATCTCATGGTAACCACAAAGAAAATATCTATATAATATACACTAAAGGAAATGAGAAGGAAATCAAAACATGTCACTGCAGAAAAATCAACTAAACACAAAGGAAGGCAAGGAAGGAAATGAGAGACAAAAAGCTATAAAACTTAGAGAAAAAAAATAACAAAATGGCAATAGTAAGTCCTTCTCTATAAATAATTGCTTTAAATGTAAATGGATTAAACTCCCCAAATCAAAAGATGTAGATTGGCTTAATAGATTAAACAAAACAAAACAGGATCCACCTATATGCTCCCTACAAGAGACTTACTTTAGATCTAAGGATTTAAGGACACAAATAGTTGAAAGTGAAAGTATAGAAAAAGAGAATCCGTCCTAATAGTCATCAAAAGAGAGCGGGGGTGGCATAGTAATAACAAAAAATAAACTTTAAGTCAAAAACTGTTACAAGAGACAAAGAACTTTATATAATGATAAAAAGGTCAATTTACCAAGAAGATATAACAATTATGTATGCACCAAACATCAGAGCTCCCCAAAATATGAAGCAAATTGACAGAATGGAAGGAAGTAATACAGGCATACCTTGCTTTATTGCACTTGACTTTATTGCACTTTGTAGATACTGGCTACTTTACAAACTGAAGGTCTGTGGCAACCCTGCTCAAGCAAGTCTATTAGTACCATTTTCCCAACAGCATTTGCTCACTTTGTGCCTCTGTGTTACATTTTGGAAATTCTTGCAATATTTAAAGCTTTTTATTATTATTATATTTGTTATGGTGATCTGTGATCAGTGATCTTTGATGTCACTAATATGGGTCACTGAAGGCTCAGCTGAGGTATGCGTACCTCAGATATTGCAGGTTCAGTTCCAGACCACCACAGTAAAGCGAACATCGCAATAAAGCCAGTCCCACAAATTTTTTGGTTTCCTAGTGCATATAAAAGTTATGTTAACACTATACTGTAGGCTGTCATGTGCAACAGCATTATGTTTACATGCCTATCTTCATTAAAAAATACTTTATTGCTAAAAATGCTAAGCATTGTCTGACAATGCAGGATTGCTACAAACCTTCAATTTGTAAAAACTGCAGTATCTGTGAAGCACAATAAATCGAAGCAGGATAAAATGAGGAACACCTGCAGTTGGACACTTTAATACTTATGAACAAGTTCTAGTCCGCTGCCTGGCATGTAGCAGGTACTCAAAAAGAATTTACAGAATGAATGAATGGATGAACTGGTACGTGATTCTTCTATGAATCACAGCTATTGGTAGGGGAATCAATGTGGAAAAATTACCATAACAATACAAATTACAAGATTTACTAATATAGAAATGAAGATCGGATTAAGCAAGGTGATCCTAGCCAATGATGGAGAGGTCAAAATCAGTATTTGGGGACTTGGAAGAAGTATACATTTTTAAAGGCATTCAGAGGAATAAATAAGACATATCGCACTTAGAAACAGTGTCAGTGGCTTATATGATAATATATCCATGTATTAATATATTAATAGATTATATTAATAATTTAAACTTCAGAGTAACATAGGTGTAAATGATTGTAATGGGAAGCACAATAGTTACTGTTAGGTGTGGGTCACCTGACTGTGAAGACTCAGTGCAGTAGACAGAGCTCTCTGTGTTCCTGCAGGAAAACCTACCTGGGGTTCACTTTCCTGAATGATTGTTTAACTCTGTGAAAGTGAAAGTGACTACAGGTAGAAATAATCCTGATGTTGGCCTGGACCAAAGAACTTTTCAGGTCTACCCGAGTCACCCTTGGAAACCTCAGGGTGCACAAACAAAACTTCTGCAGACTGGGAGTTCCCAGATAGAAGAGGAAGACAAGGTGAATAAAACCAAAAGGATTTGCACAGCTTTTTTATGGGGCCTTAACTACTTCACTTTTGGCAAATAAACTTGGGGTTTTGGAGGAAGTTGTTGATGGAACCAAAAGACAGATTAAATCCTTCTGTGGGCTGATTAGTGTTGCTGCACCACCGACAACACATATCACTTTGCATGAGCACAGATGGTAGCTCCAAAGGGAGCCAGACATAAAGGAATTGTGGCAAAAGTCACGAGAGGGATCGGGACAGAAAGTGTGAGGGACGAAGACGAAGACACTAGCACCGTCAGAAAACTCAAAACACCAGCCTTGGAAGTATCTTTTTACAAGAAAGTTTCCAGTTGAAACTCCTGTAACTGCCCATAATGGCCCTTTACGTCTTATTTTTTCTTTTTTAAATATTTATTTATTTAGGCTGTGCTGGGTCTTAGTTGTGGCGCACAGGATCTTTAGTTGCGGCATGCATGAGGGATCTAATTCCCCGACCAGGGACTGAACCTGGGCCCGCTGCACTGGGAGCGTGGAGTCTTACGCACTGCACCACCAGGGAAGTCTCCCTTTACGTCTTTATCTCATTTTACTGATGAAGAAACCAAGGGACAGAGTTCACACGATTAGCAGACTTTTGTCTCCCAGAGCCAGTAGATTTTGTTCTTTCCGATCACTTTAAAGGTGTTATTCTTTTAAAATTCACATAATAGCTATGGTATTCTACATGTATGTGCTTTGGAATTCCAATCTGTTCCCATGATGATTCTCTTCTTCTATATAGTGAATATTGGGTAAATTCCTCTTAAAGAAAAAGTCTGACAACAGATGAAATATTTAAGTAGTAGCACATTTCTCACATTCACTAGAAAGACTTAAGAATGAGCTAATTTATGTCTTCTGAGTAAAGAAGCACCAATATTATACCTGGAAATAGGCAGTGCACTAAAACTTTGGGGCCAGAATCAACATTTGTGATTAGATCTTTTTCAGATGAGCAAACTGACCTCAGGAGAGGTAAAGTGAGCTCACCAGAGTCTAGGTGTGAGTTACAGAGCCTGGATGAAGAAGCCCACGTATTGGTGTAACCTCAACAAAGGTGACTGTTTCACCTTTAGGAGAAAATATAGCTCACTCTGTAAGTCACTGAACTCTAAAAATGAAGAGATTTTTTTCACAGCTATTTCTCTATATTCCAGTCGTCCAGAGCACACCCCAAGCCTAGAGCAGATGGGTGGTCCCAGAGAACCCAGCCTAAGAGTGGTACCACGCCTCAAGAGATTAACGCAGAAAAATATATTTGATTACGGACATGACAAGTCGGCAAGGTCTTGACCTGCCAGGAATAGGTGTGGGAGGAACTTTTATTAAATATTTATACAGCACTGATACACAATAAGTATAATTGTGCCAAACGTATAAAGTCCTGGCCCGAAGGCTTCTGCTGTCAGCTGTAAAGCTGGTTATTCCTGACATCTCTGTTGTGTTGCTTCATCAGGTAAAACAATCCATTCCGTACATCAAAGAACCATCATTCGGATGAGCTATCTCGGGAATAAGACTTTATATCCGATGATTTAATACAGAAGTTGCAGATACTTGTCACCGTATTAATAATTTTAGGAAATTCACTTTGATTCTCTGACATGCTTACAGTTATCTCTTTTTGTTGAGTCGCTTTTCCTTCTTTCTACTTAACTCTTCCACGCTGTTGCACAAAACACAGTTATATTCTCTGCTACTGCAGCATGCGTAATGGTACCAGCAAAAGCGAAGTGCATTAGAAAGTTTTGTTTTGTAAATCTATGTTAGCCAAAAAGAAGCTGTCAAATAATTCTAGCCAATCATGGATGCAGGAGCAAAATAAGTTAATAAAGGGTACTGACTCAAAACATTAGGCAACATGATGGACACATACAGAGCTGACATCGGTTTTAACCAGGATACAGTAAGTGGGGAAGGGAAGTGGAAAAAATGATGCAGCCTTTGATGGAAAAAGATCTTATTCAGCTCACATGAGGCTCAGAAGATGCTGCATTATACTTCTCACTTACTTAAATCTGCAAGGGATTTGAAGTAGCTAATACTATAAGCAAAAAATCCTCTCGAAATGGGATATATTAAGGCAAGAGCAAAATAACAGGAGTCCAGGTGATGAGGGATTTGGAGAGAGGAAAATAAACCACTTTCACTGGAAAACTAATACTAAGGATGACTATCAATTCTTGGGAAATAGTTTAGCTTTGTGCATGTTACTGATCGCTAAGACAGACCAGGCAGTTAATATATAGACAGATAGGAAAAGCATCCATTCATTCATTTACTCACTCATTCATTCATGCATGGGATACACAGTATCTACCTTCAGGTGCAGTGGCTGAGAATCCACCTGCCAATGCAGGGGACATGGGTTCGAGCCCTGGTCCGGGAAGATCCCACATGCCGTGAGCAACTAAGCCCATGTGCCACAACTGCTGAGCCCGTGTGCCACAACTACTGAAGCTCATGTGCCTAGAGCCTGTGCTCCACAACAAGAGAAGCCACCACAATGAGAAGCCCACACACTTCAACGAAGAGTAGCCCCTGCTCGCAACTAGAGAAAGCCTGCGCACAGCAACGAAGACTCAACGCAGCCAAAAACAAAATAAATAAATAAATAAAGTTATAAAAAAGAAAAAGGCTTGGAACAGAGGGGGTGGTACTAACGATACAAACAACATTAAACACCATAACAGTGTGTGAAGACGTACGAAACAAAAGGTAAGATACAACTAAACCATCTGAGGGTGGGAGTGTTAAGGGACGGTTTGAGAGATAAGGTGACATTTGAGCTCAGCCTTGAAAAAGAATATGACAGAGAAAAGCAAGGTGGGCAGATTTACAAGTAAGCCTGTGTGAAGACCCGCCCCAATGAGAGGGGAGCAGGGCCAGAGGGCTTCAGTGGTTCCATGTGGCCGGAATGTGTGCAGGAAGGTCAGGGGCAGGGACGAAGCCTTCCCTCTGAGCACGGGGCCAGCCTGGGAGGGCTCCTGGGTCTTCAAAGCCATGCTCAAGAGTGTAGGCTTGATCCTGAAAGTAAAGGGGCTAAAACACGATAGAGGCACTATCAGAAAGAAGGTGCGGGGTGTTACAGAATATCTCAATGTTTAAGAGAATTAAAGCTACCAGTGGATGAGAGAACTACTTCGGGGATGCAGTTCTAGACTCCAGAGGGGTCCTTAAAATAGTAGAGATTTTAGAGATTAGATACTATTTTTTATCCCACTTTTCAAGGAATATTCTAGGGTGTACAGGGTGGCTAAATTACGTATCTAGGTCCACACACTGTCACTGGAAGAGGGAAGAGTATGACACAGCTCTGGGTGGGGCGTAAGCATTTTCCTGAACATCCACTGAGGGCAGAAATCATTAGATAAATGTTTCAGGGACATTAAAAAAATAGAAAATTTAGCTCTTTTAATCAAAGAGCTAAGAATTGAGGTAGAAGGATGACAGAAACTAGACAAAAGACAGTAAATGTATTAGGAAGGATAGTATAGATATATACGTATTTCTTAACACAACACAGTTGACAACTTCCTGAAAAGTGCACATTTGTGTAAAACAAATTATTTAAAATGCATTATATTATGTAAGAGAATTTATTAATTCATAGTGTGGATAATTTATACACTTTATAATAACCCTCTGATCAGTTTCTGGTTTGTAATTAAATTAGCTTTTAAAAGGGACATAGCTATCTTGTAAACTGAGTGGAAAACAAAGCTAATCTCATTGAATAATGCTGCCCAAATCAATATGAAATCATCTCTAGTCTGGGTATTAAAAATATAAAATAATGTGAACACCTGCTAACCCAGGATGGTCTTAATTCCTGATCCCTTAAGACTGTCTTCCGTTCTACATCTTTGGAAGATGGGAAGCAAAGTACCCTGGGTTGTCCCAGAGCAAGCTGTGTCCCCTGTGTAACTTAGCTACATGGGTCACTGGCCCTGTTCAAGTGAGTACAAACATGTTTGACAAGATAAATCCTATTAAGACAGGAAATATGAGTCTTATCCCCTGCTAATGAGTCTACCAAAGTTTTAACTGACAGAGCTTCTAAGCAGAGTGACCTTGGGCTTATACCATAAGATGGTAAAGCTAGGATGATAGGGAGATGTTTAACCCCAATCACAGCGGGGTCTTTGCAGGATTTTGTAGGTGCACTCTATATGTAAAGGAGGAAAAACCCTGTTATCTAGAATCCAGCTGCCTCCTATAGAGGATGACTCTTATTAGACTATAGAGTTTCTCAAAGAATGAATGGAAGATCCCTCAATCAGAATCAAATCATAACTATTAATAGTAAGTACTCCCAGGCCAACCCCAAACCAGATGAGCCAGCATCTGAATTTAATTTTAACAAAATTTGAGATGGTTCTTATGTACCCTTATGACGACCATGGGCTTAAAGGAAGTAATCTCAGATGGCCCTTTGATTTTGATGAGCACCTAGATTGGTTTTGGATGTGCTGTGATAGGCCAAAGGAGGAGTTGGGGGTAGCAGCTGGTAAGATCAGAATTGCTCTATATGACAGAGGGAGAAGAACATGAAATTCTGGGGATGATGTGGTAGAAAGGAATTTGAAAGAATCGATCACGGGCTTGTGCCCCGGTCTGAGAGGATCCCACGTGCCGCGGAGCGGCTGGGCCCGTGAGCCGTGGCCACCGAGCCTGCGCGTCCGGAGCCTGTGCTCCGCGGCGGGAGAGGCCGCAGCAGTGAGAGACCCGCGTACCGCAAAAAAAAAAAAAAAAAAGATGTCCAGGGGTTAAGAATACTGGTAGAGTAGGCACTGAGAAATCTCAAATGTCAGGGTGGCTGAAAGGGCTTTTTAAGAACAGGGACATCTAATATTAAATCAGCGTTGTCTGTGCTGAATGAATATCTAAAACCTACATCCTCTTTGTCTCTCTGGACAGCCACAGAATCTGCTATACACACAGGCTTTTATGGTTGAGTTTTTGTTTGTGGAAATCAAGGAAAGAGGATGAACTTCCCTTCTGAATTCACACAGCATAAGAAGATAATGGGAAAATCCATAAACGGCAAAAGAGAACAAACAAAACATTTGCAGAATTTACAGGGTGTTTACTTATGCTTCTTTGGATTCAGGCTGACGAAGGCCTTATCTTGACATCAATTTCTACAATCACTGAAGTAGAAGAAAGGGGATATGGTGTCTCAGATACGGTGCTTAAAATTTCCACCCAATCATGACACACTGAATTGTGACTCTCAAAATTCCCTGGCCACAAAATGTCAAATGGTTATACTAAATTCTAGGGGAAAGGAAGTAAAATCCTGTCATATGCCTAGAAAGAAATAAAAACTGGAAATATTTGAAAAAAAAATTAGCAGAAGAAGGAACTTAAGCAGAAGGACAGTGTCTCTGAAGTTAGAGAGATCTGGGGGCTGGGCCTGGGACTTTCTGTAGGTATTAGCATGGAAGCTTGATCAATCTTTACTTAAATTTTAAGAGCAAATTGCTCCCAGCTGACTTTTAGGTTATGTGAGGTTATATGATCTTCTCCTTCTATTACTTTAAAACAGAAAAAAAAAAAAAATCTTCTGTATTTTCAAACCCTAGTGCTTAGAAGAAATAAGCTTTAAAAAAAAACACCTTTTTTTGCTTTATTTTGAGCTCTTGTAGAATCCTTTTCCCAAAGTAATGATTATTTATTACATACCCCTTCAGAGGTATAGAACCTGCGGTTAGATAATTTTTTAAACTGAGGACCACACAAAACAACAGGGTGACCTATTTTTCAAAGATTAAATTGAGCCCTGACAACCTTAAAAAGTAATACATTTCCCTCAACTGAGCAAAGTATTTACTTTTCAATGATAGACGCAGGCACACAGCTGCTCCACAAGCGCAGTCAGGCTAAGTCTACTGTCTACCTTCGATGCCCCTTTAATCAGGGGCCTTATTAACTGATTTTTAATTAGGGATTTGGTTATACCCTGTGTGGAAAAAAAAGACATATACATTTTTTGTTCAATCACTAAGATACAGGGTTTTAAAGCTGCTTTGGGTTATAACTTTTTGAACATGAGAATGGAATAAACCTCAGAGAATATCTGGTGAAGGAGAACTTGAAACTGAAAAGTTGTGAAATCTTATCTTGTCTCAATTTGCCCTCTTAACATTGAACAGATTATTTCCATATGCTTTAGCTTCCCCACTGTGACACGGGAATGGTGATCTTAGTCTGTGAGAACAATGACAATTTAGTAGACCTTTTCACCGTTCAAGAGGAAAATATTCCTACAGCTTTCCCCCCACAAAAGAAATGTTTATATAGGGTCTAGGTTTTCCCCTGGATCACATCTCTGAGGACAATCATGTTTCCTGTACATTTCCTTGAACAAAAGTTTCCCAAAACTAAAATTCCCCCTCTCTCGCTTGATTCCTTTCATCAAAGAAACAGACTTTTCATCTCTTTAAGGACAGAATGAAAAATAAAGCCAGCTGAGATCTTGATGCCGTGCACTGGGCCAGGCTCACCCTTCAGCTGGGTGTGTCACCACCTGTGACTGACATGTACCTTTTAAAGCTTCAACCTCCCCCTGCCCTGCCTCTCCACTGCAGTGTCCTGTGCAGAAGGGTGGGTGTGTGGAGGCTTAAATAACACAGGCTGGTGTGTGGATTGCTTGTCTCTGGGACCCACAAGGAAAGCTGTGGGCATCATTTTCTCCTCACTTTCTTGTTCACAAAAAATGACCCCAGAGGTTCTTAAACTAGGTTTTGGTGATGATCTCGTGAAGATTATGCTGGGAAGCAGGAGACCCTCAATGTAAGCTGTCTGTGTAGGTCTGTATTTCTTCATCTGTAAAATGAGTGCATTGAATTAGATGCTCTCTAAGATTTCTTTCAGATCCGTAATTCAACGATGCTCTGATTTTCCACTGTGCTCCCTGCCAAGTGCTTGTCTAAGTTCTTCAACAACACAACCACCAAGCACTTTTTGCAGTTTGAGCTCTGAAAAAAAAGTAAATCCCAGGACTCAAAGACGTATCTATAAGATGAATAATTAGCAAGGAATTAAGAATTCAACTTTTGGAGAAACATCATAAGTCTTCTAAGATGCCCTCTCATTGAATAAAACAATAGCAATGATGACCAAAAAGCTGAATTAGCTCATTAATGCCCAGAATTGGCAAGATCGAAGCTTGAAGAATCCCCACGACTTTAAAATGGGTGTCCTTCCAATTTTCTCAATGATGAAATTAAAATATTTTGAAAGTGAGGTATACTTCTCATCTAATCATATTCCTTAAAAACTGATTGGAGAAATATTGCCACTTGGGATGAAATTCATGACATTTTATAACTTTTAAAACTTAAAGTCCTAAACTATGGAATAGTTCATTATGCTGCTTTTAAACAGATGTTATGAGCCATTCCATTTAGCAATGAGTAGCATACAGCAATGTGGGATGTTAAGATGATAACTGTACTGTACAGTAAGCAAGATCCCAGGCCTGTAAAGACTCTGGTCCAGAGCAGGGACAGAATTCCAGACGGCTGATTAATCTGTATTTTGCGCACAATTACATATTAATCGATTTTACAGTGTTAATCTCAAATGTCCACACTTTAAAGAAGCAGAACCATATATGTACCCCTCTACTATAGCCCCTGAAAGAGTGTGGTGGATTTTTGAGTAAATTTTTCATCAACTTCTACGCACTGTATTTTCCAACTTAATGAAAGCAACATGCAATGCTGGACTTCTGTCTGAACATCAACAGCTCATATGTTGGTCATTTCTATCTCTGCTGCGCAAATACAACTGAGCTAGATCCTAACACTGTTTTAAAGCAATAACATGCAGGCTGAGCTGGGGAGCCTTTCAAGGAGGAGTGTGACAATGAGAAGCCAATGGACTCTTCCCGGCTGGCTCTGTCTCCCTCCCACTGCTTCAATTTCCAATAAGTCAATCCCCCGAGGCAGTGGTTGGATAGAGATATAGAATCCGTTGTTGTGTCGGGGAGAGGATGGAACAGAAATTTTCCACTCTTTCTATCTCACTCTATCCAGTCTTGTGTTCACTCATCATTATTTTCAAGGTCGGGAAACTTTAAAAGAGCCTTTTAAAGAGAGAACCATTACTTATCAAATAAACAAGGATTACACTCCTGCCACCACCCTCCCTCTTCACCATCTCGGTGACATTCAGGGAGCTTCCCCACTCCACAGAGGCAAGCACCAAACAGTTTCATTTCTGCAAGTCATTTTGCCCCGTCCATAGCAGTAAAATGTTCAAAATAAAAACCACCCCGCAAATTTCCTGCTGTGGGGGACAGATGTAACATTATTTTCTTTTTGCTTGCTTTTTTTTTTCTTAAGTTCCCTCTTCTGAGCATGTTAGATAAATGCCTTCTGGGCTTCCTCTGTACCCCCTTACGCCCAACCAGCACCCCACTGATGGAGATTTTGCATTTTCATTTCAGTTTGTCCATGAAGGATATGATTCCAGACCACTTCTCTGCCTCCTGCCCAACCATGTTTGTGCTTGTGGGAGTGTTTGGTGTGGAAATCAGAAGCTGATTTACCACCAATAAAATGGCTTCTATCATTATCAACATTCGTCAAGCATGGTTAAGCACACAGACTTTAGTCACCTACTTTTTTGCTGAAGGACTGAATAGCATGGGTATATTTGAAACAGCAAAGCCCTTTCTAATTCAGCAGAAATTAAGACAAAGTATAAGGTCACAACGTCGGGATGTTTACAGTCTTCCAAAACTGCACTGCCTTTTGTTTAAATAATTATGTAGTAATTTGTGGCATCTTTATTAAAAGTAATTACATTTTGGCAATATTTCTTTTGAGAAGTTGCCCAACTGCTATTTATTTTGGATGGATGTGATTCAATAACAAAAGAAAATAAGTCGCTATAGTTTATTTCCGAATAATGCAATTTCTCTGCAGCACTAAGTATCGTGCGCGATATTCATCAACTTTCACTCACTGAACATTTCTATATTTTCTTATATTACTTGTTTGTTGTATTAAGAGTTTTTCTTCTCTTACGGACTCAAATATTTCTCATTCATCCAATTGGCTTAGTCAATTCAGGCTGCTATAGCCAATTAATATAGACCGGGTGGCTCTGACAACAAACATTTACATCTCACAGTTCTGGAGGCTGGGAAGTCCACGATCAAGGTGCTGGCTGATTTGGTGTCTAGTGAGAACCCTCTTCCTGACTTCTCGCTGTGTCCTCATATGGCAGACAGAGAGAGAGAAATCGAGAGAGATCATCTCTCTCCTGTCTTTCTTTCACAAGGGTACTAATCCCATTAATGAGGGCTCCATCCACGTGACCTAACTGCCTCCCAAAGGCCCCATCTCCAAATGCCATGCCACTGGGGATTATTCAACATATGGATTCTGGGGTGGGGGGGACACAAACATTCAGCACATCGTTAACATTTTAACAATTGATCAAGAGGTGGCAGAAACAGTTCTAGTGTTTTACCCTCTGCTGTGAGCAGGGGTTACAACAAAGACCTAGATGGTAGTGTGTTAAATTATGAGGCGGAACCAGGAGGAGGCCTGTATATAATGGAACTCAAATCCAGGCACTATTAGGAGAGAAAATACAGGTTCTCTTCCTGCCCAAGAATACACTGACCTTTGAGGGTGGTGATGGCTGGGTGTGTGGGAGAGGGGACTGAATGACAAGAGGCAGGGCCGGGGGCCTGCCATGAATAGATGCCTACTGCTTCCTACATGTGAACCGGGGATAGTTTAAGAATGACTTTGATCTTTGAGGATCTTTTCCACTTCCTTTAAGTCTGCAGTTCTCAACTAGGGGATGGGACAAACGTCCCATGTACCTGGGGATAATTTTCACAAAGCGGTTAGAAGCCCAGCCCCAGCCTAGACTTCCTCAATCAAATCTCCAGGGCTGGTGCCTGTGGATTCTGAAAAAACTTCTCCAGTAATTTGCATTTGTGCAGTTAATTGAAAATGAATGCCTTAAGTTGCTCAGTTAATAGTCCCTTAGTTGTATAAGCATTTGAAAATCTCAGAAGACTGGAAACCCTTCCTGAGCTGGGCCCCGGGGAGGACCACTCGACTTATAACTCTTTCTCACTGACTTTTGTTTTTGTTTTTGGCGTCCAGGAGGCTTGATCTTTATTTTGTTTCCAGCCCAGATGAGGGAGGTCAGCGGAGTGTGGCCTGAAGGGGAGCACGGAGATGCCAGCAGTGCCCCAGGATCTGCCTGCCCTGCCCAGGGGCCCAGAGCTTAGGGAGGGGCGTGGCTTTCTTCCACCTGTCCTTCCCGGAGCTGGATCTGAACTCAGGGCCGTCACCAGGCCCTGGTGTTCTTTCCTCATTGTGCTCAGGTTCCTCAGCTGAAAAAACTCAAGTCCAGGAGGCTGATCAGGCCAGAAGTGTTTTAGAGGGTGCAGAAGAGTCACAATTTACAAAAGGTAAACAATCTCCCAGCAAAGAAACCCTGATGCAGAGGACAATTAAGATCCCCTGGGACTTTCCTGTAGGGAGATGTTTCACTGCCAATTAGGGTTTCTGTGCCAGATGACACGGTGTCAGTATTGCCATTAGCTGGTGCAACACAGAGCTTAAACACTTGTGCCAGAGAAGCATGAACACCCAAATTAGTGCACCCTGCTCTCCTAGTAAAAAATTAGAAAGGAGAACAAATTGCTGTGTATCAGTGTCTTAATCATCAACCTGTCCTCCGCAGCATTTTGCATCTAGTAGTCGTTCAGCAAGATAGCTTAGATTTTTGTTGAATAGATGTTGTAGTCCTTCCCATATGCATATCTTCCATTTATCCTTGGGCACTATTTTGATACTTAAAATTAAAGAATGTTTCTTTGAATTGAATCTTTCTGGCCCACAATTACTCCAAAACGCCATCCAGTATTTATTATCCATCAAGATGACTTAGTCTTTCTTAAGTATCAGGGTGGGAGAGAAGAGCATGATTTGATAGCTGAGGGAGCAACGTGGAGAAATCTGATCTACTGACAAAAGTACATACCACCTTTGTAGTTCCTCCATCTCTGTGCTCTGAACTCCCAGGATGTTCAAAGGTAAATCTGACAATCTATTGTTCAGCACAAAAAAATTAACTCATGCCCCACTTAGGATGGAAAGGTTTGGAAGTCGTGACCTAAAACACTCTGACCATCTTGTAATGAGAGTTTTTCCAGGCATGTCACCCAAAAATGACTACCTGTTTAAGCTCCTAGATTTTAAAGAAATGCTGGAGATATTCTAATTAAACTTTGAAGGTAAACATTCTGTACAGAGTCCCAGAGTATCTGAAGCAAAAGAATGTTGGGGTATGGTCATTTCTCTGCATAACTGAGTGACTGGATGGCCATATCCCCTGCTAAATATTTGTTAAAAGTACATTATTTATGAAAACAATTAAAATGCTTAAAATTATCACTGAACTATCTTGAGTAAATATAAAGTTATGTGGATGTAAAAACACAATCTTTTCATAGTCTAGATGTCACTACTAGACCTTACAGTGTTAGATTTAAGAATGGGAAGAAAAGTGTGTGGGAGCTCTCAAATCTGAAAAGTTATACATTTGCTATAGATCAGCAAACGGAAACGAACTGCTTTTAGAACAGGAGCATTTAAGCCACTTCTCAATATACTTATATCGTAAGTCCTGCATTCAGAACCGTATATTTGTATTTATTTATTTTTTTATGACAAGGAGGAAAAACCTGAAGTCAAGCCGTAAATCTAATGCCTTCTGCTTATTCTGTGTCCCTGCATAAAGGTAAAACATATTTCCCTTTGGTTATCACACATGTGACTAGTACTAGCATTTTTGTTTTTCTTAAAAGTAACTGGTTTACCATTAATATCCTCATTAAGTTTTTGGCTTTGTTTCTTTTTAGAAAAAAAACAAAGCAAAACAAGAACAGAAATTTCACCTCCCTGAATAAACTTATCCATAAAACAAATACGATTATTTAAGGAAACAGGATACCTCAGTCTTTGTTGCATTAGTATTTTTGAGTAAGAAATGCTATAAATATTTTAAATCAAAATGTCAAACGTTGATTTTCAAAACTTTTGGAAGTCTAAATACTCCTAATATTTAAAAAGATTCATTTCAAGTGGTGAGTTCATTTTTAATCTTACATATAAGCTATACATCATATGTAATTGTGAATGAACGACCATCCTATTCCAACTTTTAGTTCAAAGAAAAGCCTAAGCTGGGACTTCCCTGGTGGTCCAGTCGTTAGGGCTCTGTGCTTCCACTACAGGGAGCACAGGTTTGACCCCTGGTTGGGGAACTAAGATCCCACATGCCACGAGGTGCAACCGAAAAAAAAAAAAAAAAAGCCTAAGTTGAATTTCCCAAAGCAAGGTGTTAGACAAAGTTAGGCAAAATCATTGAACACAAGGCCACAAGTAAGTTTTGAAATCACAGATAGTGTTGTTTCTAATACAGAACAATTTTCAGAGGCCTGACATGACAATACTCTCGTTTAATGAGGTCATGTTGAGAAAATATATGGCTATTTTTATTAAGAAGAGCTTCCATGTTACCCTCTTTTCATGGAAAATTAATAGGTCTTTTAGTGGTGTCTCATTATATAGAATTTACCTTAGCAGGGCTTCCCTGGCGGCGCAGTGGTTGAGAGTCTGCCTGCCGATGCAGGGGACACCGGTTCGTGCCCCGGTCCGGGAAGATTCCACATGCCGCGGAGCGGCTGGGCCCGTGGGCCATGGCCGCTGAGCCTATGCGTCCGGAGCCTGTGCTCCGCGACGGGAGAGGCCACAACAGTGAGAGGCCCGCATACCGCAAAAAAAAAAAAAAAAAGTAATAATAATAATAATTTACCTTAGCAGAGGGTTTGATTGACGACTTAGGATAACTTTCCATCCATGAAGATTTGCAAAAGTGTTCCAATTACACTTACCACCCACCCATGTAAAGCACAAATTATGTGAAACAAAACCTTTGATATCAACAAAGAATAAGAAAACACAGTCAATTCCAGCTGTGTATCATTTCATCCTCACGGACTATCTCATTTGCATTTCAGGTAACCCTGTGACACTGGTGTTTTCGCTCCCATTTCACAGATGAAGAAATAAACAGGTTCCCAGGGATCAGGTGACTCGTCCATTACACGTTTAGTAAGATGGGGGATCAGAACGTGAACCCAGTTGTGAGGTAGATACTTCCTTGGTGAAATCCTTTGTCTTGAAATCCTTTCATGAGAGGACAAGTTCAGACTCGTGCCTTTGAGGCTCCCTTGTCTTAGGCCCTGAGCACAGCCACCTCTGGAAGCAGCCGTGGTAGGAAGTCACACCACCAGATGGACGGGGGTGCGGCTCCGGAGAGGCCATGACATGGTGCTTCTCACGTGCCGCCACCCTGCCTGCACACCTCACCACCTCCAGGGCACCTCCCACATCAAAGACACCCAGGTGTACGAAACATGGGTCCTGTCATCACCAAGAGGAGCCACTGAATCCAACTGCACACACTCCCAGGAAGCACTGTTTACGGTGCAACCTTAAGGAGGTCCTCCCCCGTCCTCCTTGTCCCTGAAAGGCCCTGCTGAAACGTCATCAAATCACTACTCAGCAGGGATTCTGAGTGACAGAATTCCTTTTTTTTTTTTTTATTCTTTACAGATTTTTTGGGGGGGTGATGTGGACCATTTTTAAAGTCTTTATTGAATCTGTTACCATATTGCTTCTGTTTCATGTTCTGGTTTTTGGCCGCGAGGCATGTGGGATCTTAGTTCCCCGACAGGGGATCGAACCCGCACCCCCTGCATTGGAAGGCGAAGCCAGGAAAGTCCGCAGAGTGACAGAATTCTAACATCGAGCACACAACTGGAGGAGGCGGGCTTAATTACAGAGTGTCTTTCCCTGTGCCTGGGATAAGCAGGCGCCCAGGAGGGAGCCCGAACCCAACTGCCCAGCTGCACTGTATCCTTCTGGCCACCCTCAGGGAGGCTGGAACCATCTAGCTGCCAGTGTTCTTACTACTTCCCTGTGTTTCCAATAAAATCCTACATACAGCAAGAAAAAAAAAAGGAGTTTTACTTTAGAAAATGTTCAAAATCTGTTTTTTTATTAAAATGATTTTAAATAATTTTTTTTAGATTGTTTAGGATTTTTTAAAAAAAAATCCCTTTGGAACAGAACCAACTTAAAAAGGAGAATGGAGGTTAGCTTACGTGCTGGCCTGTCTGCCATGTGAGTCCTGACCAGAGGGCCCTCCTCCTCGAGGTCCCACACTCATCCTCTGACTAAGCAACAAGGAAGTGCGTGGAACTGCCTGTTTCCTCCAAGCAGATGGCTCCTCGCTTTTCAAACAGATGATTGTAAAATCAGTAGGATATTTTAAGAATGAGCTGATCAGACACACCAACTTGCTTGCTTACGAGTGCTGAGTGAACAACCCATGACACCTGGCACCTGAGCCCCACTTTCTTCTAGGTGCAGGATGAGATGCTCATTTCAATCTGACGTGCCTATGGATGTGGTATGTGTAAGGACCACATCTCTCTCCTCCTTTGCTTTTTTTCACGGAGCTCAGCCCTCTGCTCTGGAGCTGCTGGAGTTCTTTCAGGAGGACAAGGAAGCAAGGTTAGCTGCCCGCTAGAGACCTACCTACACTCTTAATGCCTGGTCTGGTGAAGCCGAGATGGAAGAACTTCAACTGAGCAACTCAAACTAGTTCTACTGTTGAGGCTTCTTCAAGGGAAGAAAAACAGTTAGTTTTTGATGTTTTTGTAAAAATCATAAAAATATGATTTTTAAATGTATTGGTTTTGATTTTTAAGATTCACTGCTGTGAGTATGGTACCCCCTTCACCCCTTTTCTCAAGAGGTATTTGTCGGGTTGCACAATATGCAAGGCATCCTGCTAGGAAAATTCTTTCCCATCAGCCACATAAGAAACTGTCTTATTTTCTGCTCTCTTCCCAAGGTCTAGAATGATCCTGGCATATAGCAGAATCCTAACACATGTTTTAACAAATGAATTACACACTGAGACAAGGGGTACCTGCATTTCCCCCACCAGGAGTTCCTATATGGTGATGAAAATCAGTATAAAGACCTTCCCTTTTGATAGTCTCTACTGCCAACTAGTTCTTTCCTGGAGCTAGAATCAGATAGGCCCCACAGGATGGACACAGCCTCACAGCAAATTAGTTAATTTACCACCAGATGTTAACTGACCACCTACTATGTGCAATTCCCTCTCGGATACAATTGGGCCATATAAGATATTGCCCCTGTTTTCAAAGAATTTCTATACAAATAGAAACTTAGTTGCCACAAAGTGACCACCGAACCCACTCACAACCTAAGACAATTGAACACGATCCCAGGAAGAAAGGGAAGGACTCTTTGTGCAGTACTGAGGCCAAGGAGGTGAGTGGTAGGCATGAAAGGAGAACTCAAAGAGATGGGAAGACTGCGTGATTACAGAAGACAGAAGTCTTGAATTAGGCCTCGGAGCCCAGGTGGAGAATGGAAGAAAGGGCATAACAGGAACACAGGCGTGTGTGTGTGCACCTGTGTGTGCGTTGGGAGGTGAGGGAGGATGCGAAAGTGGAAGAAAGCAGAGCATACAAGGCATGCCAAGGGTTCATTCTGTCCATCACGATTTGAGTCAACTGAATAAATATTTATTAGTTCATGCTATGTGCCAAGCATTGTGATAGGTACAAGGGACACAATGGTTAACAAGACTAATATGGTCCCTGGCTCACTGGCCAGTGGAAGATACAGACAAGTAAACAGATAATTACAATACAATGTGATACGTGCTGTGATAGGGAAAAGTCCAGGTGTTATGAGAAGGACGGAGAATGGACCCCACCCAGATGGGAGGGTCAGGAAAGCTTCCTAGACGTTCCCTACAAGGGCTATCAAGCTGACACCTGAAGCCAAGGTAGGAATTAGTTGGGTGAAACTACGCAGGTAGGTTATATAGCACCTACCCTAGAAGAGCAAGCATTATGGACCACGGGGATCTAAAGTTGGCTGAGTTTGCAGGACTGCAAGGGGAGGAGAGCAAAGAGATGGGCCGGGGACAGAAGCAGCGGCCAGGTAGGCAGTCTCGTGTACTTCACTTTAAGGAGTCTGGACTTTATCTGAAGAGCGAGGGTAGCCACCGAAGAATTGTAAGGGAATGACCCAAACATATTTGCATTTTGGGTAGATAACTATCTGCAGTGTGAGACGGCCCTTAGAGGAGAAACGGGAGATAAGAACACAAGAGTACCATGTAGCTCGGTTCTTCAAGGTCCACCCTAGACCAGCGCAAGAACTACATGAATATTTCATGAGTGAATGAATGAGCTGATCAACCCACCATTCAATCATTCAGTGCAGGACTGAAAACAGGAGACTTGAGAGAGAGGATAAAGTTGACTGTGTGTATGTAAGGGTCAGAGTGAATGCACATCGGAACGCTGACATGTCTTCAATCTTGCATCTCATCAGACAAATGAGAACAACAGTTGACAACGCAGCACAGGGTAACAGAGGGAAACAGCTTCAACACTGGAGTTAAAAGACCCATGTCTGACCCGTAGTTTTGCCAGTTACTAATTTTGAGTTGCATCTTAATTTCTCTGACGCTCAGGTCCCACATTATATCCACTCTTTATGTGTAACCACACAGCATATAACATAGGAATGGTTATCACAACCTATGTACATTTCTGTTTTCAGCTGATGTTTAGGAGCTGTGGTGGCATTTGCAGCCTGGTGGCATTTCTAAGTCAACCACTGTAAAAAGAAGTTAGTGAGACCTACATGACAATGAAGTTGTGGTTCATGTGAAAGGGAATTTAGAAAAGAAAAGTAGCCACTATTGTTCAAACTTTGGGCAGACAACTCTCTACCTTGTCAACTGGAGACCCTAGCAGATAGGGAGGATGTTAAGAGTCCATCTCCTGTTGCTGTCCCCAAGAAGGGGAATGGCAGCAGAAATAGGCAGAAAAAATAATGTACCTGAAGGCCACAGGGGTCGGTGAGGTGGCTTGGAGTACCATTTAGGGACACAGTCTAGACAAGAATCCATTGAGCTCCCACCTCCATATAAAGACTCAGCTGTGGGACTTCCCTGGTGGCGCAGTGGATAAAACTCTGCGCTCCCAACGCAGGCGGCCCAGGTTCGATCCCTGGTCTGGGAACTAGATCCCACGTGCATGCCGCAACTAAGAGTTCTCATGCCGCAACTAAGAAGCTGGCAAGCTGCAACTAAGGAGCCAGCTGCCACAACTAAGACCCAGCACAACCAAATAAATAGATAAATATTTTTTAAAAAAACTCAACTGTTAGGGGGGTTCATTTCATTTTCATGATGAAGTAAAGCTTGAATGAATTATTCTTGTTTATTTTCTATCATCACAGAGTTAGCCCTCAGCAGTTGTGTCTAATCTATCCTCCTTAAAGACTCCAATCAATCAATCACAAACAAAAAGGCCACTTTCAGTTTCTCCAGGAGATTCCAATGCAAACGGTAGTGAAATAAGTTGACTAAATAATTCATCCTCTCCAGTGACCACACACCCACCAGTGACACCTCCGTGAGAGTTCACAATCACAGGCGTCTTCTACAAGCTTACACACCTCTAATACCAGGCATGGACATCTAAAGCTGCCATCAGAGTCTCTTTATCAAGATTGAAATCCCTGAGTCTTCTGTGCTCCAATACATTTCACCATCCACATTGTTTAATTGAGCCCTTTACTACAAATGTTTCAGGCTCTGATGCAAGACAGGAATTTGAAGCATGCATTCGAGTATTTAATGGTGTTAATTTCTGGGGCACACAAATATCAGCTTCACTGAACAATCCCATAATCTTGCAAAATAAAGAAAACACACCAGAGAATGAAAGGCGGCATGGCATTCTCCAGGACTGCAAGCAAAGCGGTTCCCTGATCCTGCTGCCTGAGAATAAAACAGCCGCCTATTTCCAGACCCTTAAAGATATGAAAATAAAGAAAGAAAAGAAAAGAAAAAAAGATGGGGGTGCTTTCAGATGAAAGAATCATTCTATGTTTTATACTCAAACATGTCCCGAGTTCGTTTTAAATGTAACACATCTGATCATTACAAACGAAATACAGTCCTTGTTGCTTTTGGTGTGTTTTTTTTAACTGGCAGGCATCCACAGAAACAAATCCTACCTGGAAATATGGATGGTCTCTTTTTCGGGCGCCTCAGGTGAACGGGTTCCAAGTTTTTAATGTTTCTCTGAAGTCTTCCTTTAATGTCATTTCCTATGAGTAGTTCAGGCGGCAGGCTACTCCGTCTCGATGATTTACAATCATTCTGAGATGAATTTAGTTTGTTCTTCGTCCTGGAATATAAATTGCCGTCATCAACTGCCATGGTAGGAAATACATTAGATTTTCTTCACAAAATCTGAAAAGCCAAGCCCAGCCTCAGCCATCTGCGTCTCCACCCCAGATTCAGATGTTCTCATGCTTTACCCCGCACTTGTCTGGGAAGCTTAGCAAGTTGATGGGTGTGGACTGGAACAGGTGTAGAATTACGAAGGAGCCCCTCCTATCCACCGCTAATAGCACCAGGGAGGAGAGATCCAAAATATCATTAGGTTCAGAAGACTGAGGAAGTTGAACAGATGTGGCACACGGGTAATAAAAGTGATGGTTACTGTGTGAAATTTCTGTTTTATTAGTGCGATGCCATAGAGCAAACACAACTTGCTCTTAAGAATGAATACCTATGCAAATCGCAAGCCTAATTATTATTACTTCCCAAACTATTCAAGATTTTTTACAAGCTTTTGGGAAACATTTTACATTTCCTCCTACCTTTCTGTTTCAAACTACACACGCAGAACAAACATCTGTCTTTATTAAATTCCTTATCTGGCAGGCAGCCGACTGGAAGTTGGCTGGACTAAGGAGATGAGAGATGGCTGCGGAGATGAGGAAAGAACCCGTGGTGGGCGTGTACCGAGCAGCAGTGCCGGGAACCCTGCGCCGCTTCCTACCCACCCCTTCCATCCTGCGCTCTACCTGGCAAACGGCTTCTTGAAAAGGTCAGCTGTCTGGCGGCGAAGTCAGAGGTCTAGCAAATGAGCTGTGACCTATCAGTGATGGCAGCCTCCACTCAGCAAATGGAAAGGAAACTCTGTGACCTTTGCGGGCATTCTGCCTTGCAACTTGAAACTAACACCTTGAAACTAACGTGGTCAACTGGTTTGGTGGTCTGAGAAAAAGCAGCATTGACTAGACTCCTGCTTGACCTGTCCCATACTTTCTTTCTTTCGCTTCCGGAGTTTGCATTTTGTGTCCTTTGCTCCCTTCCCCCTTGCTCTATTTATGTGGAAATGTTCTGCCCTTTTTTCTTTCATTGACTGTGCAGAAATCATAACTCAATCATTTATTCCCTCATGTCCCAGGGCTGGGTCTCCTCTCCCCCACCCCCTCCTCTGTCTCTCTCTGTCTCACACACACACACACCCCTCTTATGTTCTGTCTGGTTGCAGTGTGAGTCAGAAGATAAAGAAGATAAAATCTGCCTTTTCTCTTCCCAGTGCCTGGAAGCAGTAGATACATACCATTATAAAGGATTTAGGGGTTGTTTCAGAAATCACTGTTTACTTAGGTTTCCTGGCTGCCAAGTAGGTTGTATTACTTGGTAGAATTTAGGAGCTGGGTCTTTTCACCTAACTGAGGATACACTTCAACACAGGTATAAGTTTCATTCTCTTTGCTCCTTTTAGCAAATAGGTCTTCAAACTACAACAGATTTTCTGAAGAGAATAGTATTTTTTTTAACAAGTGTGTCCAGATTAGGGTTGCATTATAACCCATAAATTATCATTATAATCCAGCAAACTATTTACATATTAGATTATTAAATTATTTTACTAATTCTGAGAAACATCTACACCATTTCCCTTGCAGGACTTAAAACTATTTTGTCAAGTTGGAACGTATCACGAACTTCAAAACAATGAGTGGCTTGTACAAAACTATTTTGAAAAGCCCGTGAGACTTCTTCAATCTCCCTTAGCTTAATGAAAATACATTTTTTTTCTAGTAAAGAAATAAAAAGTAAAGCATTACTTGAAGTTTGAGATAACGATTTAATAGGAGAAAGAAAACATTTCCATAATGTAAATCTCAGGAACGTGTTTAAGTTTTGAATACCTAACAAGGTAGAGCCCTAGGGTACAAAATACTGGATGCTAACAGGGAGAAATCTACCAAAAGACAAGCTGAAAGTCGAACTATTTAGTGACTTTCTTTCCCAATTCACGGTATCCTCACGGGGCTAAATAAGAGTGTGTATGAGATGAAATGGAGTCTTAGAGGAAAGGTGTTATTATCACACAGAGTGTGGAACAGGTACGGCTGCACCTTGGAAAGGCTGGCTGCAAACACAGGGTTAAGAGTGTATGCACCTGGAAGGCACTGTAACAATAGCTGTGGTTTACTGCATGCTTAATACCAGCCAGGTTCTGTGCTAAGCTTTGGACATGCATCATCTCATTGATTCTTCCTAATCCCCCTGTTCTACAGATGAGCACACTGAGACTGCCAAACGCCCGGGGAACTGGGAGAAGATCTGAACACAGCTTTGACCTGACTCCCAACGCTTATGCCCAAGGCCATGCTTTAAACTACACCACACTGAAAAAAACACAAAAAACTACGCCATACTCAAAACAAAAGAACACCATTACTCAGCCATAAAAAGAAACGAAATTGAGCTATTTGTAATGAGGTGGATAGACCTAGAGTCTGTCACACAGAGTGAAGTAAGTCAGAAAGAGAGAGACAAATACCGTATGCTAACACATATATATGGAATTTAAGGGGAAAAAAATGTCATGAAAAACCTAGGGGTGAAACAGGAATAAAGACACAGACTTACTAGAGAATGGACTTGAGGCTATGGGGAGGGGGAAGGGTAAACTGTGACAAAGCGAGAGAGAGGCACGGACGTATATACACTACCAAAGGTAAGGTAGATAGCTAGTGGGAAGCAGCCGCATAGCACAGAGAGATCAGCTCGGTGCTTTGTGACCGCCTGGAGGGGTGGGATAGGGAGGGTGGGAGGGAGGGAGACGCCAGTGGGAGGAGATATGGGGACATATGTATATATATAACTGATTCATTTTGTTGTGAAGCTGAAGCTAACATACCATTGTAAAGCAATTATACTCCAATAAAGATGTTAAAATGAAAAAAATAAATAAAATAAAATAAAAAAAACAAAAGAACACCATGTTGCATTATTAAATGTATATATGAAATTTGAAAGAACTCTGAAGTCTTTCTCTATTTTCCTAGCACAATTCTTGGTTTTAGGCAGATTTCCATTGCATCACTGAGGGAGGGAGGAATGGTCTGGCTGATCTAACTGGGCCTTCCCCGTGTAACCCAGCTGTCAGGACATCTTTAAGATCCATGGAATGAAAGTATGAGAAAACAGAAGGAGAATTCTGATTTATGCTTTAAAAATAAAGTATTCGGGCTTCCCTGGTGGCGCAGTGGTTGAGAGTCCGCCTGCCGATGCAGGGGACACGGGTTCGTGCCCCGGTCTGGGAAGATCCCACATGCCACGGAGCGGCTGGGCCCGTGAGCCATGGCCGCTGAGCCTGCGCGTCCGGAGCCTGTGCTCCGCAACGGGAGAGGCCACAGCGGTGAGAGGCCCGCGTACCGCAAAAAATAAATAAATAAAATAAAATGTAAGGGTCTTTAAAAAAATAAAAATAAAAAAAAATATTCATGCTGAGACTCTGCATATTAAAATGCATTTTAGATAAACGTATTCCATTTTGCCGAGATTTAAATCATAATTAGGGAAAAAATATCCTACCCTACTTGTGAAGGTGCCCCTAATCTCCTGATCCTCTAAAAATAAAACGATGTAAGAGAGGGCTCAGGGTTCCTGATAGGCACAATTTAATTCCTCTCCTGCCCAACTATTCTCCACTCATTGGGAATATAAACAGATATGAATCTAGCTCATTTACTATATTTTCTCAAAGAGAAAAGTGAGAACAGCTTGAATTTGCTATTATTCAAATTTTAGGGTAATGAAAAAAAGGACAATTTTATTTTAAAATAGTATTAAATTTGTGAACATAAAAAAAGTAAACTTTCTTTTCAAAATATTTAAATTGGCTGACAACATGAGTGATAATCGGCCACAAATAATTTCGCTTGGTTTGGGCTAAACGAGAATATTCACAAACTGTAATGTTAAGTCCATTCCTCCCTCCTTCACACTACCAGCAAAAGTGGAATTTCATTTTTTTTCAGGTAGTCAAAGGAATGATGATATATTAGGCTCTGAGCTAAAAGAAATCTTAAAACTTATAGCATAGTTAAGTAATTTAAGATTTATAACTGGACATTTTCTATTCCTATACATTTAATAACCATTACGTTTTAAAAGTTTCCATTCTCCTAAAAATCCAATATATTAATCTCTTTTGAATTCTTTTAATTTCTTATTCTTCAAGAACTTGTGTTTTGGGTTTTTTTTTTGTTTGTTTTTTGACCAAAATGGATTAAATTTAATCTGTGTGGCACCAAAAGCCTTAGAGCTTTCTTTGTTTTTTAAATTAATTTTTATTGGAGTATAGTTGACTTACAGTGTTGTGTTAGTTTCTGCTCTACAGCAAAGTGAATCAGTTATGCATATACACATATCCACTCTTTTTTAGATTCTTTTCCCATATAGGTCATTACTGAGTATTGAGTAGAGTTCTCTGTGCTATACAGTAGATCCTAATTAGTTATCTATTTTACATACAGTAGTGTGTGTCACTCCCAGTCTCCCAATGTATCCCTCCCCTGTTTTCCCCCTTGGTAACCATAAGTTTATTTTCTACATCTGTGACTCTATTCTGTTAAGAACTTGTGTATTTTTTATTAAATGCTGTTACCATCTCATGAACATTTTATTCCTCCTGCTAATAAGACACTGTCTTCTTGCTCTTAGAATGTTCAAATATTCCATAGAAAGACATTTATTCCTCATTTGCAGCCATAATTTCCTTGTGAATTTTGATAGCTTTTAAATAGCACTACTAAATTATTCGGATTTTTTGAGAAGGCTGCAAGTTGAGAACTGTACAGTTTCACAACTGTAACCACCTTGCTCCTTATCACCTTTTGAGAAATGATCCACCAAGATGTTAGGCCTGTTAAGATTCAACCAATTAGCTTCCAAATCTCAATCTGACTCTGCTGTACTGTATATCCTGCAAATATTTCTGAGTTTTGAACTCTTCATTCAGTTTGTAAACTGAGAGGACCAATTATTCAGTGGGTTTGCCACCAGGAAAAAAAAAAAAATCATCGTATAGAACGTCATGATGAAGGCTATCCCCGAGCCAAGGAACTCCACTGACCCATCCCTCTGAGAGGTCACCTGCCATCACTTACTGCCAACACATCTTTGCTTGGTGTTGTTAACACACCTGCAGTATTACCTAGGGTGTGACCATGGCTGAGGAAATCTTTTCTCAGTTCCTAACAATACAATGGATATTTTCAGTACTTATCTCATTGGCTCTCCCTGGCACTTAGCACTCATGACCAGCCTTTCCCTCTTCAAATTCTCTGCTCCCTTGGAGTCCATGACACTATTATCTCTTGTTTTCCTCCTATGTCTCAGGTCCCTTCTGCTCAGATTCTTCCGGGGCTCCTTAGAAGGGTATTTTCTTCTCTCCTTCCCTCGTTCCTTCTCTTTGGCAAGCCCCCTGATTGGACACATCTGCTATGTGTCTGACACCATGCAAAGTCCAAGGTCTCTGCTCTCAAGAACCTCTTGATCTAGGAAGGGAGCAGACCTATTAACAAACGAGTTACTGGAACACAGAGAGATCACTCTGTGCAGAGGTGACATAAAAAAAGCTCCTTGGTCAGCTCTTCCTGATGGGAGGGGAATGGGAAGTGAAGCGTTTTCAGGGGAGAAGCGGAGAGTTCACAAGGCAGATGAAGGGAAACAGCGCAAAGGCACTAAGACGTGACATCACACCAAATGCCCACAAAATGGCAAACACAGCAATCCCGTACCTACACTGGGGCATTATATCATGCAAAAGTACAGACTTTGGAAAAGTGAGATTGAGCGATCCTAGCAAATTGGGAACAGAAGGAAAAACCGTAAGTTGGCATTATTACATATCTTTTCAAACACCCCCACAAATTAGACATACAGAGGACACCTCCTTTAAAAAAAATCAGTATTAAAAACCTGGCTCTAACCTGTTCAAACAATTTGGTAATTCCTAACAAAATGTAAAAAGACATTTAAAAAAATCTGGCTCCAGTAAATAACCCTTCTCCTGAATCATCTTTATTTATTCCAGAGTCTAAGATACAGAGATTTGCTGAAGCAGACTCTTAGGCAAGTTTTTAATGTCATGCAGACTGTACCTTTTAAAAAAATCTTTAGAACCAGGTCTTACTGGCTTGAAATCCTACTTCATTTGCACTTGCATTCCTCTTTGTTCAATTTTGCAAGTCTCAGCAAAATACCAGCATAACTGCAGGGCCTTTTCTCAAATTAAGGTAGGGCTTAAGGACACATTTTTCTGGGCTTGTTGTGGAGTTCTCTGGTGAGAAGGTACAGCATAAACAAATCTTCCTCCCTGTACTACGTCCCTGACACACCCACGTGGTCTCTGAGAGGAAGGATGGATAGTTATTCTTCGGCTTAAGGAACTAAACTGAAATTTGCATTCTTAAGAGAATCGAAGCTTTTAAAATATTTTGTCCAAATACTAGACGGTGTAACCTCAGAAATGCAGTAGCTAAAACCAGGTTGGCAAGTGACTGCTGTCACTCAGATGGCAGGAGTTATTAGTGGCGCTCAGCAGACGTTCTCAGCCACGACTGCAACTTTCATCTGTGTGCCAATGACGTGAAGTCCAAAGCCCCATCCCAAACTTCTCCGTAGTGTTCTAGATTTGAAATGTTGGGGGGTGATGGATTCATAGGTGTACACATATGTCAAAACGAATCAACTTCTATACTTCAAATATAAGCAATTTATTATATGTCAATTATACCTCAATAAAACTTTTTTTAAAAAGGCAACGTTATACCTCCCCCCAGTGCATTCGGCCAGGATTCAGACATGTTCCGGCTTTCAGCTAATAAAATTAATAAATAAAAGTGAAAACAATCTTCTTATTCCATCATCTACTTCAAGAGTGAGAGAAAAATATACATGGACTCAAGTGTTATGTGAGTCATTTTCACTGAAGAATTTTCTTATCCTGAACTATGTCTTTAGTGTTTAATTTACACACTGTAGAACTCCAAGAATGCCTGAAAGATGTCTACGCGATACTCCCAGGTAACACATTCACTGTTACAGTGAGTTGCCCAGAGAAGGTGCTCAATAAATATTACAGAATGAACGGAGAAGGAAAAGAGTAAAAAAACTGCAGTGAAAAAAAAAAGAAGGCACATCTTAACAGGAAGTTCCCTCACAAGCCACCGAGCAAAAGTGTGCAATCTTTTAGGGCAAAGAACTTCACGATCAGGATAAACATCGGTTATCTTAGGCGACTTGGGTGCAGCCTTGCTAAACACCCAAGGACTGGCTGAAATGACCTAGTCTGAAGATTCTTCCCACAATTTCCGACACTGCCGATGTCCTTTAGATTCTACGATTTGAACTTTCCAGAGGTAAGTGGGCAGCATGAATGCCTTCAGTGGCTTTGGAGCTGGATCAAACACTGCACTGATTATTCAGGTGACACCACCTATTTAATGAAAAAATGTGAAATGTCCTAGTCATTGAGCTAGCTCTAGTCTGTGCAAATTCAGGTGTGAGCAATAGAGAAACTTTATAACTCACGGCCATTTAAATCCCAGTTTAGCTTCATATGGTTAGCATTTTTACAAACATCGTATTGCTTCTTATGCAAACAAAAGTAAGAGTAAAGTTTTTCAGAAGCTGATATTAAGTGGTCAAAAAAAAAAAAAAAACAGCAACTGTAAGAAAACAGATTTAAATATCACAATTAAAAAGCCTGATCCAGTGGGCCGAGAACTCTGTACCCAAAAACAATGTCTTAAATTTCTGTAGGACATCTAAAAAAATGATGGACCATGTACAAGGCCATGAAACAAATCTCAAGATACCAATTTGTTTTTTGTTGTCATACCCTATGAGACATTCTCTTATCACTACCCAAAAACTGGGAGTCAATGTAAAACATAGCAACATTAATCCAATGCTCGTGACAGTATTTATTGTGTATTCCCTCTAGTCACATACTATGCTAAGTATTGACATTTCTCATGCAGTACTACCATTTTCTCTACTTGACAGAGGAGGAAACTCGTTAAGAGAGGCCAAGAAACTGCAGCAGTAACTGATTACAACCAAGCCTAGTCTTCCTTTAATACCAAACTCTCTAAAATACACATTTTCCTTCTGATTCTTTGTTTCCCAGCTACCTCCAGGCTTTTCCCTTCTGATTTTGTCTTCCCTCTCCCTGGTTCCTCATCCTTATCCACAAAGCATCTCCTTTGCCCCACCCTCATTTCTGGGCCTTCTTTTATGACCAGGAAAGAGCAACTGAATCAAACGAGAAATTTCCAATGGTGTCCTTCCAGTATCTCTCCCTCAGGTGCTGAAAGGAGCCACCCTTTTATTTCCTTTGTCCAGGAATTAAATTCCAACTAAGGATTCCAAATGTCTGTTTCACGCAAGATTTAAGAATGTGTCATGTTTGCTTACTCACTGTTGAGTCCTAGCCAGCTTAGAGGAAATTTTATCAAAACTTGGAACTATCTTCACCAGTAAGTAAGGTGGGCCTTAATTTCCCACTTCAATTCTCCCAGCTTCCTCTATCATCTCAGAAAGATCTAACTATCCTTCTACTTATTTATTTTTATCGTTTTCCATACAAAAGGTGATTTATTTTTTTATCATATTCTAGAAGCTAGGAAAGGTCCAAGTATCAGAAACCAAACTTCATACAAGCCAAACCAACATCTTTCAACCCCACCTCCATAAAATATAACTACAAATTTATATCATTAACTCATGATGAATAGCTAAGAGACAGGATCTTAAGACAACTCTTGAAGCAGACCTATTTTTGGTTTCTTGCATAAATTCATGCTTCTCTTCCTGGTTTTATAAGTTCTATTAGTAATCAGGATTTAAAGGAAGGGAGATATTTTCACAGCAGCTAAATCTCAAAAAAAAATCCCTATTTCAGATTCTTTCTAGCTGTTTGTTTTTTTTTTAATTCTGTTTTTTATTACAAAGGAAATATGTTTGTTGCAGAATATTTGGAAAGCACAGAAAAGTAGATAAAAAGAAGCAGAAAACACTTTATAACCTCATGAGTCATGACAACCACTGTCAACATTTTGGCCTATTTGGTCCCAGATTCCAGGCTTTGTCCTGCCATCCACCACCCACCCAGACTCAACCTCAGAGCCCCCTCTCATCCATGTGAAGGGTACCATGTGGCTGGGAGGGGCCAGTGTGCCTGGAGCCACCCAAGGGAGATCAACGAGTGAGGCTGTCGTGTGTACGGAAATGGGGTGGGTAGACAGTGATGAATGGGGTGAACATCTCTCCCCTGAAGGGCAGTGGCTTCCCCAGGTCCAGTGGACTGTGCTTGTGGAGTACTGAAGGCCCAGTCTGCCTCATCCTCTGATTTTTCAAGAGAAGCTTGCAACCCTGAGTTTTGTATTGAAATATCCTGATTTGTAAATGTTGGCTTCATGTTTTTAAAGACAGTGTATAGGGCCGAAGAAACCAAAGCTGTGTATCAGTTGAGGCCTTCCCCAGGCCACACGGTCAAGTGTTTACAGAACTTCTGGAGTCCGTGCCTTAACTCACGATTTTCAAACAGTGGGTCTGTGTGACAAAGCTGTGCCTAGGTGAGAAACGTCTAGGAAATTCTGCGAACAAATCTCTTTTGTAGCGTCACCATGCAGGGGTCCATGTTGAAGACTCTTGAATCTTGCGGCAAAGAATCGATCCTACTTAACTCTGTTTAACTGGCATTTTCCAAACTTGGCTGAATAGAGAACTTTCTTTCCCCGTTTTCTAGGTAACAAACAACTATTAGTATGTTTTGACCCTAATGTTCTGCAAAACAAAAAGCCTCTTGGGCATCGTGACTGCCCGTGTAGAAGAAACGAACAAGCTTTAAATCCCTGCACGTTGTTTGCCAGGTCCCCCCTCCCCTACAAGGAGAACAGACCTCGGTGCTATGCGATCAATACAAAATCAACTACTTTTGCTTGTGCTAAAGAAGATGGACCAGAGAAAGTAACTTCAAACAATTTGTATCAGGCTCAGGAGTCCAATACAAGCCACAGAAACTGTCTTTATAATTTATCCAGGAAACTGAAGAAGTGAGTTTCTACTCTTGCAACACATGCCAACGGTTGGAAGGGGGCAAGGGAAGTCAAAATATAATTATATTTTTCTACAGATTGTCCTCCAAGTAGACAGAAAATAACTGAAACTCAACAGTGTTCTCACTCAATCAGCAGTTACTCTGTTATACACAAACCTGTATTCTTCTTGCTGTTGAACAAGTTTCTCCACAAAGATCAGCTACCACACCACCTTGATGAAATGCTACCCTATTAGAGAAGTCAGTTTTTTGCCATCTATGATCGCTTGTGGTTTCATTTTGGTCTCTGCAGAGATGCAGACGTTTGACTAGGAATTTAATACACGCTGTTTTGTGGTTTTCCATTTTCCCACAGTAATTCTTCTGAAATTCTCAAAAGATGAACCACTACCTCAGCTCCAGCATGTGTGTGTCTTTATTTTTGTCAGGCCTTTATTTTTATTTATTGTTGACCTGAAAGGTCAGGTATTTATAGCTGTAGTTTCTCTAATTCCCCTTTCCTACACTGAGAGAGAATTCTTACAGTAATGAAACGTTGGAAGAATTCTGGAAAATTTTGGAGTCTTGGAGAAACTAGCATAGGACTCTCAGTGTAATTCGGACTCGAAAAAATGATACAGTATGCATCAACTGTTACAAATGTTTTATTTCTTTGCCATTCCAGGAGAGGAGCCATAAGAAATAAAATTCTTTAAATCACTTAACACAAGAGTTCCCTGTATTGAGTTGTCGTTTAGTAAGGTAACACCGTCGTCCTCGGTATCCAAGGGGCCCTGGTTCCAGGACCCCCAAAAGCTGATACCAAAACCAACAGCTGCTCAAGTCCCTTTGTGAAATGCTGCAGTTGGCTGAATCCGAGAACGCAGAACCAGCCGATAACGGAGGGCCCGCTGTGTATATCGTGATCTACAGATATCCATACGAAGCTTCTTTTCCCTAGAAAACATCTAGTTTAACTTCCACTTTGAAATATCAGAATGACTTTAGTGAATGCCCAGATCTAAAAAATCAGTAGTATTTTGTACAGTTTCATACTTACGGGGGCCGGGGTGGGGGGAAAAATGGCTGGGTGAACACATTAAACACATTGTTAGGGTGAGTGGGCCGGGGATGTATTAATGGTGACTTTAATGCGATACGGAGGATGTAAGGGGTTCTCTTGTGACTTCATGTGAACATCCTTTTTCCCCAAACCAAACAAACTGGTCATTTGAATCTCCTTCTCACATCCTGTAGCTGTCAAACACTCTTCCTTGACGTGGATACAAAGCTGTAATTTTCTACATGCACTGCTCTTTTTTTGGAGGAGGTATGTGGTTTTGGTTTATGTTGTTTTGTCTACATTCCTTGCAAACGCTTCTTCTGATGCAATGCTTCACAGGATATTTACTATTTTACTAATCCTCAGTGGGGGAGGGGAGCCGGGGGAATATATATATATATACACACACGTGTGTGTGTGTGTGTGTCCGTACACACGTCTATATCTTTATCCCGCATGTCTAAGCAGCCTGGAATTTTTACACAGGTACTATTAACCAAGGGATAAAGTCTAATCACCCTGTGCTCGCATTCTCAAGCAGTGGCTGTGTGTTCTTCAGATACGTAAACTCCTCAGATCTACGCTACCACCTCATCACGGGGCTCACATCCAACTACAAGACGGATATTTCCATCCAGATACTCAAGATCACCCGAGGCTCAACAGGTCCAGAACTGAAATCATCATGGGCTCTAAATTGCTACCCCTCCTGAATTGTCTTGAACACTTGAATCTCTAACTTGGGAATCATTCTAAATTCCGTCCTCTCCCCGCCACCACACGCAGCGCTTACCCAGTGCTGCCAATTTTACCACTTTGAATTCATCGCTTCCTCTATTCCTGTCACCCTTGTCCTAAGGCAGGTCTCCACTAACTCTTGCCTAGACTCTGCGATGGCTTTCTCTCTGCCTCTGCCCCTCACACGTGTCCTCACTGTTGGTGCCTAATGGCTCCACTGAAAAGACAAATGGCAGGTCCTTCTGCTTAAATTGTCTTCAAGGCCCCCTGGGTCTGTAGGTGGAAAGGCAATGATGGCTCCATTCAGCACCTTGGCACTACCAAGCCTCTCCTCCATGACCTGGTGCCAGTTCGCTTCCTTACTCTCACCTCTTACAACTGCCTTCTTTGCATGTGCCTGTTCAGCAATGCTCAGCTGCACACGGTTGGTGCCCTGAACACTTCCCACTCCCAGCCATCGCTCAGTCAGTGCCCTAGTTCACGTGGCTGCCTCCTCCTGGAGTCCTTTTCTTACCCTCTCCTCACCCCTTAATTCCCTTCGCTCGCTCCCTGCACCACCCCTCTCTCCTCTCCCAACCCCAATTCTCCAGGCTCCATTAAGAAACTGTCTCTGGCTTTTCCCAGCTGCCTTAGTTGCCCCTCTGAGCTCCTAACTCCCTTGTTCGACTATCTACCATCACCTTTCCTACACTGCTGTATAGCTGATCTGCCCACGCATCGGTCTCCCTCGCTGGCGTGTAACTCATGTCTTACACACCTTTGCTTGCTCGGCTGTGGAACTGGAGTTTCACTCTCCTTGCATATTGGGGTCACCCATGCCAGGCTCCCAGGGCTAAGACTGGGGAGTGGAGGTGGTGCCAGGAGAACCATGTCTCCTGAGTCCTTGCAGCTTCTAGAAGCAGTTTGGGGCTGCAGGAGTTACATTTTCATACACTTAAACACAAATACCTAACTAGTTGACATCAGCAGAAGACAGGAAGTTAGAAAAAGAAAAATGAGTTCAATACCCACTGAAATATGTAGGTAAAAGGCTGATATGGCAAGATAAGGCCTGAACACTTGACTCTAACCTTCTAAGGTTGATTTTCTTGATTCACAAATGGCTCAAACATGACTACAAACAACTGCTTTGGTTAAGTTTCAAAAGGAGGAAGTGAAAATAATCCAAAAAAGTATTTTTTTTTAAAGTTATACCAAGTAAAGAGAAAGAGGGAAGAGAACTCTAGTGCTAATTTAACTGACATATAGTTTCGATTCTAAATGATACATGATAGATTTGGGCAATGACAACAGCCCCATTCCAAGGCACCTCAGTCCGCTTCTGGAAGCACTGGTCTCTAAACACACCACAGGGCTGGTGGACGGACAACCAGGACACCCACCAAGTCCAGTGAGGTGGGTGAACGCTGCAGTTCCACTCCATTCAACGCACCACACATTTACTGAGCTGTTTAATGTATCAGCAATGTAAGTCCAGGGAAGGGAGGTGGGAATAAAAGAAGAAAACAATTCCTGAGCTTGAGGAATTCACAATTTAATGAACCAAAGAGAACAACACTACCTGACCAGATGAACTGTCTGGCTACTATAAAGAACAGCCAGGGTAAACCTTGAATAATAAAAAGCAGTGGGAGGCAGGGCTTCCCTGGTGGCGCAGTGGTTGAGAGTCCACCTGCCGATGCATGGGACGTAGGTTCATGCCCCGGTCCGGGAAGATCCCACATGCCGCGGAGCGGCTGGGCCCGTGAGCCATGGCCACTGAGTCTGTGCGTCTGGAGCCTGTGCTCTGCAACAGGAGAGGCCACAACAGTGAGAGGCCCTCGTACTGCAAAAAAAAAAGAAAAAAAGCAGTGGGGGGTCGGGGGGAGGATAAAATGCAATATTTTAGAAGAACATTTACTTAAAAATTACATACTACTTCTGACTTGTGTAACTTCCAACTACAAAAATTCAAATAAAGTTTTAAGATGTACATCGGTTTTCAGAAAGAAGAGAATAGGGATGAATACTTGGTTTTCATTTAAAGTAAGTGCTGGTGCAGATTGCTTTAACTTCGTTTTTAACTTATTAGTAACCAATCAATTGTGACTAGAGGGAAGAACTTCTGAAAACCAAGTGAACTTCCACCTGGTATATTAACCATCACGGTGATGATCTTGACACTTGATAATAGATGCGTTTCTCATGGCACTGGGGGCAGTCCAGTGAGGTGGAAACAGCACAGGGGCTGGAGTCCCAGGATAAGTGAGAGTCCTTCTGAGGATGAAATAAGATACCTTTGGGGAAATGTAACTCATTCTGCCTGGGATATAGTATTTGCTAAGTAAAAGCAATTTCTTATTCCTTTCTCTTTCAAGTTCTAAATCAAATTGCATGGAATAATTCTGGAACAAAAAACTTATTATGTACGGTGGTGGGTCAGGAGATGGCTAGTTTTGAAAGGTCTTATAGCTTTGTTACCTGATCTCTCAAAGAATGCTCATGTAATATCTTGAAAAAATAAAAATCAATAAAAGGTAATAATCCACAAAGTATATAATCTCCTGGGAAACAGCTGACAATGCACTGTATGAAGATAAATGAGGCATTATCCTAGACCTTAAGGAGTTGACCATGTAGCATGAAATGGCTTTGGTCTGGCAGGCAGATGACAGAATGTCCAACTTGAAATCAGAAGATCTGGGTTTGATTTTAGATTCTGGCATTTATTAGCTGTGTGATCTAGGGTAAGTGAGTTAACCTCTCTGAGCTTCTGCACCTTCATCTGTAAAGCAAGAATGACAGCATTCACTATGCAGGAAGTGGCTAAGGGAGAGTAAACAAGATAATTCCTGTGAAAGCCCCTGGGCACAGAGTTAGTCCTTACTAAACATCGGTGGACTCGGAATTTTTGTGAGCTGCACTGACTTTTACAGGTAATTCCAGGTAACAACAGTAAAACATCTCTTATCTTCATGCAGGGCAAAAAATAGGAATAAAAAATATATACTGAGCATTATTCTATATAAAACGTAAAACACCCAGACAAAACAGACACTTAAAGAAGGAGTAAAATTATTCCCAAGGCAAAAACATTCATCACTTTACATAAAGAGGCTCCATCACAAGATTCCCTTGGGTTTCAGACTCTTCTATGTGTGTAAAATGCGTGTGCGTATGTACATACGTAGCTACAAATACACGTCTGTACACACACATCCATCTTTTTACATCTTCATTCTCAAAAGATCACCAATATCCAATGTTAAATGAAAGTAATGAACTTTCATAAGCCTTTGTAAGTAAAAAGGAAGAAAAACTCATTTTTGTTTTGTTTTGCGGTACGCGGGCCCCTCACTGCTGTGGCCTCTCCCGTTGCGGAGCACAGGCTCCGGACGCGCAGGCTCAGCGGCCATGGCTCACGGGCCCAGCCGCTCCGCGGCATGTGGGATCTTCCCAGACCGGGGCACGAACCCATGTCCCCTGCATCGGCAGGCGGACTCTCAACCACTGCGCCACCAGGGAAGCCCAGAAAAACTCATTTTTGAATCCGTGTCTACACCACTTTGTTTCCTGCCCCATTCCACCACTTTCACTAATACAAGTTAGGGCAAGAAAGGAGAAAAATGGAGGGCGCTTAACAGTTACACACAGGCCAGCCTGTTCATCACTTGAGCTGCTCTTACTCCATTTGCTTTTCTCCTCTCCCCACCCCCACTGCTGAGCTTCCTCGCCCTGCCCTGGGAGCTATAATTCAAGCAGATGGCAATCCTTCTTCCAGGCGTCTCTGGGGTGAAAACGCAATCAGGTCAGGATGCAGGGTGAAAACGCAATCAGGTCAGGATACAATGGGCGGGGGTGGAAGGAGCGGTCAGACTGGAACTCTGAGTGGGAAGAGGGAGGTTCTCTCACCTGGGAGGTCTGGTTCAGAGCTGGGCAGTTGACGCAATGTGAACTCCTTTATGACAGGTGTGGCTCCACTGGTCTGAAGTCTAGTTCCAAAGCTGTCCTCTACAGGCCCTGCACCCTTCCTGAATCAACAGGTTTATTTAGTCAGCTTGTGTCAACATATACTAACCTCTGTCCCAGAGACAGAGAAAACAGTGCTCAGAAAGCCCTTAGCTGGCTACTTTAAGTCCTGGCCTTTTGAGGGGCTTCCCAAGCTGTAAACAAGTCACTTTCCCACCAGAAATTATCCCTCTTTGCTTTATTCTCGTGTCTTTTCTTGGTTAAGCATCCAGGAAGAGTGGTGGAGTAGAAAAAGAGGATCAGGAAAATTGTTTGATACTTCGGTTCTGCAGGTGGCTGGCTGTGAACAAGTCTTTAACCTGTTTGCTTTCCTAATACGGAAAACAAAGGGTTTGAATTATATGGTTTTGACAATTTTCTCCAGTTCCCAAACTCTTGTGACTCTATGGGACACAATGCAACTAAGATTACTGTTATTAAATCGGAACAAATCAAAACGAATTAAATATAGTACCTAAGATGACAGAGACGTACAGAAATCTAAAGAATGTGGAAGGGAAAGATCTGAGACATACAAAAGTAGAAAGTAGTCAATTAGCAAACTGTAGAATTGATGAACCTAAGAATTGGCTCTTTAAAATGACAATAAAAGATCAAAGCTTCTGCCAAAGGTAGATTGAACCAGGGAGAAAGTACAAATACACTACGTTAGGAATAAAACATAAAATATACGATGAAGAACAGTATACACACTCTATGTTAGCAAATTTCAAAATCTGTAAGAAACAGATGATCTCAGAGGAAGCTGTTACCAAAGTAATCCATGAAACAATTTTGACATCCCCAAATGCTGATAATTATGAAAGAAATTGTAGCAATGATTAGAAAGTAAAATCCAGTTTTCCAAAAGCCACTAGTACCAAGTTATTTTATAAGCAAATGTTAAGGAACAGAACTTCTGTATTATTCAAGCCATTCTGGAGAACAGAAAAAGATGGGAAGATTTCCAATTCATTTAATAAAACTCACAGATCCTTGCTGCAACGAACAGAAAAATGCAGTGCCCCCAAACAAAAAGCAAGCAAAACAAAAATCTATAGTCTGATATCTCTTAGGAATAGACGCAGAAATCTTAATAAACTGTTAGTAAAGCAAGCGAGGGTAAAAAAAATTATAACACAATAGATTATATGCCACAATGCAAAGACAGTTCAACGTTAGAATATTTATTAAGAATTAATTACTTCAATCTATTAATCTCAGAAAAAAGTGGAAAACAGATTCTCATTTCAGTAGATGCTGAAAAGCACTTAATAAAATTCACTTCCTGATTAAAAAATTATAGTTTGCTAGGATTAGAAGAATAAATTGTTAATAAAATAAAATTATAATCCCAAACCAATCAACATCTTAAAATGGTGAAACACTCTAGTCTCAGCAAAATCGTAAACTGATAGTATTGAACAATTTGATCTAGGAAATCTGACTAATGTAATCAAACAAGAAAAAGAACTAGTTGCATTATTTCCAGATTATATGAATTTAAACCTGTAAAACCTGTAAAAAGCATTAGAGTTAGTAATTTTAGTAAAAAAGCTCATTACAATAATATAGAAAAATTTATTGCTTTCCTATTATTAGCAATAATTGGTTGGGATATAAATTTGCCACAAAGATCCAGTCCATAAAAAAAAAAAATTAAGATAAGTACAGGATCTATGCCGTGAATTATGAGATTAGTTTACTATAATTTCTTTTTTTCTTTTTTTTTTTTTTTTTCCTTCAGTACACGGGCCTCTCACTGTTGTGGCCTCTCCCGTTGCGGAGCACAGGCTCCGGACGCGCAGGCTCAGCGGCCATGGCTCACGGGCCCAGCCGCTCCGCTGCACGCGGGATCTTCCTGGACCGGGACACGAACCCGTGTCCCCTGCATCGGCAGGTGGACTCTCAACCACCGCGCCACCAGGGAAGCCCAGTTTACTATAATTTCTAAAACTAGCTTACATATATTGAGAGCTTGATCTCTTGCTAATACTGTCCTGAGAGTTTTATATGCATTTTAGCATTTACTCTTCATAGCAGTGATATAAAGTACTTCTATACCCACTTTACAGATGAAGAAACTGTGGCTAGAAAGTGTTAATACTCAAACTAAAAACTGGTAGACTCTGAATTCAAACCCAGGAGACAAATATCATTATTTGCAAGTAATAAGATTATTCACTTAAAAAATGTAAGAGAATCATGATAAACTATAAAAACTATCAGAGATGGGTAGTTATACAAATCTACAAAGATACGTTGACTTCCTATCTAGCAGCCACACAAAGAAAGAAAACATGGGGCTTCCCTGGTGGCGCAGTGGTTGAGAGTCTGCCTGCCGATGCAGGGGACACGAGTTCGTGCCCCGGTCCGGAAAGATCCCACATGCCGTGGAGCGGCTGGGCCCGTGAGCCATGGCCGCTGAGCCTGCGCGTCCGGAGCCTGTGCTTGGCAATGGGAGAGGCCACAACAGTGGGAGGCCCGCGTACCGCAAAAAAAAAAAAAAAAAAAAAAAACAGAAAGAAAACATGAAGAAAAAAGAAATGCTGTTTCCAACTACAGTCAGAAATATTTAAAACCTAAGACTGAATAAGGAATTTGTAGAACTCATAAGAAGAAAAAATAATCCAAAATGTTGATGAGAGACAGAAAAGTGGAGTTAAAAATAGAGAAAACATCGAATTCTTTCCAAATTAATCTATAAATCAGGTGGATTTACAATTAAAAAAAAAGATTTTTCTGGGAACGTGACAAAATAATTCTAAAATAATCAGAGAAATCTGGATGACTCTAGCTTAACCAGTGATCAGAGCTAACATCCCTGTCCTGGCACAAACTGACAGCATGTTTGATATTCTATGACAAGAAGGACACAGCATTGCTACTATGATATCCCTGCCAAAAACATGCCTAACTTGAATTTAATCATGAAGAAGCGTCAGACAAACCTCAAATGAGGAACATTCTACAACTGACCTGTAGTCTTAAAAGGTCAAGAAAGACAAAGAATGAGGACCTCTTGTTCCAAAATAAAAGAGACGGAAGAGACAAAACAACTCAATGTGATGTGTGATCCTGGATTGAATCCTGGACTTGGGGGGGTGAGGCATGGGGGTGGGGCGGAGGGGAAGGTGGTGGTGGTCATGGTATAAATATCTATAAAGGGCATTATTGGGGCAACTGACAAATTTTGCATATGGACTTTGTCTAATTTTTCCTAATTAGATAAATGTACTGTAGAAATATAAGAGAATATCCTTGATCTTAGAAAATATACATTGAAGGATGTAGGGTATCTGCACTGCAGTTGTGTCTGCAACTGATTCTCATACAGCTAAAACTGTGTGTGTGTGTGTGTGTGTGTGTGTACAGGGAAATAGGGACGGAGGGAGGAAGGGAAGGAAAGAAGGAGATAGTGGTAATATAAACGGTAAAGTAAGTAGAGCAAAATGTAAATAATTGGTAAATCTGGGTAAAGAGTATAGGAGAGCTCCTTGTAACATTCTTGCAACCCCTGTATAAGTTTGTAATCATATCAATAGGAAAAGTTACAATTACATATGTATGTCATGTATACACGTACAATATGCATTATGTATAATATATATAATGAGTGGCTTATACTCCTAGGCATGAAAATATGTTTTAAAACCACGATAATTAAAACAACGTGGTAACATAAGTAATCAGAAAGAGTAACAAAACAGAGTAGAAAGTCCAGCAGCAAATACAAGTATCAGTAAGAATTCAGAATAGGAGAAAGCTGAAATCTCAAACCATTAAGGAAAGTCAATCTTGGGGTACAGAGAGATTTTCAAAGTATGGCTATGAGGACAGGAATTATAAAGAAAAAGATTGGTAGATTTGACTATGTACATTTAAAAAATTATGTATAAACTCCCACAGAAAAGTAAGCTAAGGTCATGAACAAGTAATTCCTCAGAGGTGAGTGAATAATAGCCAATAAATGTATGGGAAAAGTGTTCAATCTTAGTAATGATCAAAGAAATGCAAGCAACAATGAGATTTTTCACTGATCTAATTACCAAAGAATAGAAAGAATGGTATTTTCCTTGTTGAACACACATACAGTAGGAGACTACACAGCTATAATGATAGAGACACACATTTATTATTATGGAGAGATGTTCACAGAGTCCCCCTGTCCTTTGGCCAACTCACAGTTATCCATTCGTTCTCAATATAAATACCTTTCTCCAGACCTTCCCCTGGCATCTTGCACTCACCCTTCTTCTCACTCATCACAATTTAATTGTGTCTCTGTCTGTGCCCCTCTCTCCCCAGCTGCCTCCCTTTTCCTTTTGAAGCAAACTGCCTACATTTGAGATTACAGGTTCTTCCCCGCTACCTCCTAACTGCTCCGTAGCAGCCATTCTCTCCACAGTTTTGGCCATTCCTTGATCGATTCATTCATTCAAAAACATAAGGCCTGCTATGTGCCAGACTTCTAGGATCTGAGGATCACTAGTAAAGAAAAGAGAAAAACCACTGCCTTTGTTGAGCTCACATTCTAATGAATGGGTTCAGATAACATACTAAGAAAACTTAGAGTAATTAAACTGTTAGAAGAGTTTAGTAAACATTTTTGAGTACAAAATAAAGATGGGGGGATTGAAAAAAAACACATAGAGAAATAAGTCTTAGTAGGAGGAGGAACTACTTATGGGCCAGGCACTGTGCTGTGTATTGAATTCTTACAACAGTCCTGTTGCAGGATTCTAATGTGGATCTCCCTGCTTGCACACCCACGATCTGTCGATCTGTCAGTCCCACCCCAAAGCAGCAGGGAAGCCAGCTGAGAAAGTCTGGATGCAGGGAGACCAGTTCAAGGGAATGTGGAGCAGGTGTCCCTGAGACTGGGACAGGGACAATACAGATGTGGAGAGCTAAACAGATAGAAAGAGATTCTGTAATTAGAATATTACAAATCCTACAAATATTCCTACCATATAGGACTAAACGGCAGACTTGGGAGAACCCACATTGTGAGAAGTCAAAGATGACCCCAAGATTCCTAGCTTGAGAGATGGATAATGCTCTTAAGATACATAAGACAGGAGGAGGCAAAAATGTGGGGAAATACAGGATGAGTTCAGCTTGAGTTACCTGAGAGGCCGTGGAAATATTCAGGGACTATGGACATGGCGTTTGGAGCTCAGGAGACTCAGAGCTGGGGCTGATGGAGCAGTCATTGGTGTACTGTACCTGGGTGATCATTGAATCCAAAGAAATAGAAGATTGCTCCCCAAAGAGACTTTAGAATAGTAAGCAAGGCTAGCGTGAAGCCAGTAACAACAACAATGCTTACATGAAAAAGAAAGAAAAAGATCAGAACTAAAATTAGAGAAGACATGAAGACAATAATATTTTTGACTTCAAGGGAGAAGAGCTTTTTTTTTTTTTTGCGGTACGCAGGCCTCTCACTGTTGTAGCCTCTCCCGTTGCGGAGCACAGGCTCCGGACGTGCAGGCTCAGCGGCCATGGCTCACGGGCCCAGCCGCTCCGCGGCATGTGGGATCCTCCCGGACCGGGGCACGAACCCGTGTCCCCTCCATCGGCAGGCGGACTCTCAACCACCGCGCCACCAGGGAAGCCCGAGAAGAGCTTCTTAAGGTGGGGAATTTCAAAGAGTCAGAAAAGTAAATACTATGTAGAATCACTGGGCATTGGGGCGACCCTGCCCTTTGAACAAAGAGGGCCTCCAAAAGAACTTCACTAGCTGTAAGCTGCACAAAGGCAAGAACTGTCTGTCTTATCCATCGTGGAACAGCACATCGCTTGGTCAGTAAGTGTTTAGTAACTGAAGACAATCACGTGAGCTGGCTAGGAATAATGCCAGAACCTGAACCCAAAACATGTCAGCTGGTTGAAATCAGTTCCCTTCTTTGGTCCCTGCACTTAATAATAGAGAGTATGGAGAGATGACTGATTCTCGTTGTTTGAAATGGTCTTTCAAATAATGCCTCCTAGCCCTGTTTTCTTCATCCTACTCTACTACTTCAGTTATGTTCAGAGGAAAGGTGTTTTTCCACCCAAATGGCTGTGATTCAGAGTACCCAAGTTAGTGTTGGCTCACACTGTTAAGAAAGTAAAATTGTTTGATTCTTTAAATTCCAGGGGGATGAAAGTACAGTGAAAATATTTTAAAATAATTTAATGTGGGAAGATGTTAACCCTGAAGTTATTTAAAATTCATTCTTCCCGTCTCTAATGAGTCCCCTCTCTCTTCTAAGCAGGATTTTCTTCCTTTCTTTTTTTCCCTTTCTTTTTTTTTTTTAACTTCTGTCATATAACAAGTGGCTTAAATACCTTGTGGCTTAATGACAATCTTCTCTAAATCTAGTTCAATTTTTGCAAAACTCCCTCAAAGAATATGTGAGCCATGGATTTGATATTTCAGAGAGAGCTGATGCTACCTAAGTCAAATAATCAGTGATTTCGATCATTTAAAAATTTGGTTTATGTAAGAGTTTATTTATACTGACTGTATGAAACTGTCCTTAACATGGCCATTACTTTTTCTGCTCATGTTAAGGTCACAGTAAACACCTCACTAAAAAGTACCAAGAGTCACCTTTTTCATCTTTTACCCAGTATTTATATGTGGACAAATACATCTACAGTTTGAAGAACCAAATAGGTAAATAAAAGGAAGAACAAATTCATTCTAAAAGGGAAATGTTTGACCACGAAGATGGGTTTGAGTGCAACAGGATCCTGCTTGGACACTGGGACCTCCAAGTCCATTCCCTACCTTTAGATACATCTGAGTCTGGGAAATACAGTCAACCAGATTTTTGAAAATTTGAGTATGGGCGCTACAGTTCAAATTAAAACACTGGTTGCCGCTTACTCTGGGTTAAATAAGCAGGAGATTTACTTTTAGAATATGAAATTTTACAGTTAATGTAAAAGTTCTGGAAAAGTCATGAAATAGAAGGAGGCTATGTGTTTTCCAAAATAAGCTTTCAGTGTTTAGCAATAATAATCATCAACATTAATGATTATTTAATTAATTATTAATTAATAGTAATATTAATTAATGTTTCATATTATTATTATTTGTTTTCCCCACCTTCCGAAAATTCAATTCTGTAGGCAACTTCAGCTCATCCCGCTTAGAAGTCTGGCAGTTTGGTTTCTAGCAAGATCCCAGTTGGCCCAATGTAGCACAGAATGACGTGCTAAGCTACTAAATATAAATTGAAGAATGGGATAGCCCATTTCTTCCCTTCATCAATATAAAGGGAAGGTCTTTGGAAAGAGGAAAGAGGATACAGTAAGAATGTGCATCTTGGGCTTCCCTAGTGGTGCAGTGGTTGAGAGTCCGCCTGCCGATGCAGGGGACACGGGTTCGTGCACCCGGTCCGGGAGGATCCCACATGCCGCAAAGCGGCTGGGCCCGTGAGCCATGGCCGCTGAGCCTGCGCGTCGGGAGCCTGTGCTCCGCAACGGGAGAGGCCACAACAGTGAAAGGCCCGCATACCGCAAAAAAAAAAAAAAAAAAAAATTGTGCATCTTTTGAAGACAAAAAGACTGCACGGGGAAAGTAATCTTTTATCCTAGCTCTAGAATAATCTCTCAATTTTGGAGTTCCTGCTAATCTCCTCTTATTGTTAAGAATAAACAGATTAGGGACTTCCCTGGTGGTCCAGTGGTAAAGAATCCGCCTTCCAATGCAGGAAGGTTCCATTCCTGGTCGGGGAACTAAGATCCCACATGCCTCAGAGCAACTAAACCCAGGCGCCACAACTACCGAGCTTGTGCACCTCAAAGAGAGAGCCCACGTGCCGCAAACTACAGAGCCCATGCGCCTGAAGCCCGTGTGCCACAACTAGAGAGAGAAAACCCGCACACAACTAGAGGAGAGACCAAGCGCTGCAACGAAGAGACCGCAGTGGAAGATCCTGCATGCCTCAACGACCCAACGCAGTCAAAAAAAAAAAAGAGAGAGAGAGAGAGAAAACCTCTTAAAAGAAGAGAATTTTTTAAAAAAAAGAATAAATGGATTAAACATTGTAGTGTAGTGATCTACACCATTTCTTTGGGAGCTGTGCTGGATTCAGTATGGAATTGCTTTTCCACAGTGCTATATGAAAAAACTTCTCTATGCTTTTCATATTCTTTCTGCTTTTATGACAATTCTATTTACATTTGAGTCATAGCTTTCTGTCAAATATCTGGTGAAGACATTGCACAAAGAACACCATACTAAAAACTAATAGCTTTCAATTTGAATTCTAAATTCCCTTTGAGCTTGTTTTTTAATGGTGGAGGCCAATTATTTTGCTCTTCAAACAGGAATCCAGTTTCTATCATCTCACATGCTGGGAACAAACCAGCTGCCTGAGAAATGTCATTCCAAGCTAAATATGATTCAGTTACTTAACATATTACTTAAAGCTTTACCCCAATAGCAAATGGAAATGTCTGTGCGGCGTCAGCCCCAAATTTTGTAATTTATATACTGGATTCTTGGCTTTTCAAAGGAAAAACCTTTACCCATAGAGCAAATGCACACTAAAATCAACAAGTATGTATCCAATGACTACTGTGTACAAGGCAATGCGTGAAGTGCATTAAGATATGTGAGACAGAGTTCTTGTCCGTAAGGAATCTAAAATCTATCCTGGAAAATACGATTTAAAAGTATGAGAATGTAAAAAATCATCTGAGACTTCAATGACAGTTCACGAGACATAAATGACAGTTCAAAGCAAGTGTGGAAGAGCTGGCATAAGTCAGTATATGATTCATTTCAAAATGAATCACAGAGACAGAAACTGTAGGTGCTATATGAGATGAAAGTTAAAAATAATGACTTCATTTGGGGATGAGCAGGAAAATATTAACGGAATAGACTAACTAGGAACTGGGTACCAAAATGAAGGGTTTGTTCCGGCAGAGGAACAGGAAGAGAACCTTTTGGAAGTGGCAGTGGTGGATGTGTGCAGATGAGAGAGTGCTTCAGGCAATTCTGACCACTTTCTTTGGCTCTTACTACCGGCCCACCTCTTTGTGCTAAAATGAAGAAAAGAGTGAAAACGCCTTTATGTAGCAAAGGAATTCATATTTCTTGGTATAACCAGATGTACCAGAACTAAAATAAATTGGTCCAGAATAGCAAGGGGCATAAAATAACAAAACCACTTGTTGCCATTCAAGTTGCCTTAATTATAGCCAGTAGTTGCTCGGTATGAGAAATGTGCACATTTATAGCCAAGGAAGGAGTCCGAAATTCAAAATGACTTGGTAAGTGTTGCCTAGAATATCTGCTCACAAGTACTATTTCCCATCGCCAAGAGATGTCCTAACTGCCTGTTACCAAGAACAGGCTGGGTGTCGATATGGCAGAAGGCCAATCCAACCGTGATAATTGGATGCAGAATTGTGAATGGAAAAGCCAGTGATTCCTAGACTCACAGTGTTTCTCAAACTTTTATAGGCATAAAAATCACTGGAGGAACTGGTTAAAATACAGATTCCTTTTTTTTTCGTAGGGCTGGGGTGGAGTCTGAGATATATAATTTACTTATTCATTTTGATTATTTATAATGTCCCCCTTCCCTCTAAAATATAAATTCCAGGAGGACAGCAGTCTCTTTATTTTGCTCATCGGTGTGTCCCAAGCACCTAGAACATCGTCTGGCGCCCGTGAGGCACTCGATTAGCACGTACTGGATGAGTGAATGGCATTACCTGCAAACCCCCACTAATGGGTGAAGACAGATTCTGACTTTGGGGGATTAGCCTTGCTCAAGAGTCACTGCTTACTTGTTAGGACTGAGATAGGTCTGCAACAAGGACAGAGACGAGCAGGTGGCCACAGGTTTGTACCACATCATTTTCAGAGTCACCGCCTTCCCCATGGGGTTCACCATGCCTAGAGCACCAGCCTTCACTTGCCCCACACTAAATGGGGGTTGACTCAGCATAAATTTCAGCTTGTGATCCAGCTTCCTGTGACTTTTGCTGTCCACTGGCTGTGAAGCTCCCTGGGGTGTTCATCCCTATAGCTTTGGGATTCCCCATCTCACCAAGTCTTCATCTGAATTCTGTTTTCTCCAAAAATCCTGCGTGGTTTGGCTTAAGACCTGAATTCCACATCACCCTGGCCGTGGACCTTCCAAGCTCTCGTGAAGTTGAAAGAGTTAGGTATCAACTTGATATCTAGCTCCAAAAGCCACAGTATCACCCTGTGAACTTCTAAGGATTGTGAGCCTTCAACCTGCCACAAATGTTCCCAGGTGGCTGAGAAATTGCATGGGTATCTGTAAGGCCTCGACATTACATCCTCTTAACTAGGGAGCCTTGGTCTTTTCACACCAATTAAATTTCTTCTGTGTATTTTAAGTTCATTTTCTTTGCCTAGTTTTATATTACACCATGTTTCTATATCTTATTGATTTATAGTTTTAAAATACATTTTGGATACTAATTTTTAATCACAGCCAATGCAACTATCTTTCTTCCATTATGTAGCTTATCATTTCATTTATAGTATTTTCTGCTGAACAGACGACTTTAATTTTAATGTAGGCAGACTTATCAAATGTGATTGTGCTTTCTGTACCCTGTCTGTGAAATCCTTCTGTAATATGAGATTTTTGAAGATATTTTTCTTATGTGTTTGTTGCTAACACTGAGGTCTTCAATCCATCTGGAATTTCTTTCTTTATTTTTTTTTTAATATTTTCAGGTGAAGTATTATTTATTTATTTTTAAATTTATTTATTTTATTTATTTATTTTTGGCTGCACTGGATCTTCGTTGCTGCAAGGGCTCTTCTCTAGTTGCGGTGAGCAGGGGCTACTCTTCGTTGCAGTGTGCGGGCTTCTCATTGTGGTGGCTTCTCCTGTTGCAGAGCACGGGCTCTAGGTGCGCAGGCTTCAGTAGTTGTGGCACGCGGGCTCAGTAGTCGTGGCTCACAGGTTCTAGAGAACAGGCTCAGTAGTTGTGGCGCATGGGCTTAGTTGCTCCGTGGCATGTGGGATTTTCCCGGACAAGGGTTTGAACCCGTGTCCCCTGCATTGGCAGGCAGATGCTTAGCCACTGTGCCACCAGGGAAGCCCCTGGAATTTATTTCTGTACATATGTGTCAAGACTTAAATATCAATCATTACCCCTACTTGATCTGCAGTGCCCATATCTAGTGCCATAAATCAAGTTTCTATATTTGCATGAATTTTCCTCTGGGGTCTCGACTTTGTTTGGTCGGTTTCTATCCCTGTACCGATGCTCCTTTAACTAAACCAGTATGGATTTCAAATCAATTTTGGTATCTGATATCTGACAAAAATATCTAACTCGTCCTAGATATTTTTGTTTTTTGTGCTTTCTATGCGAATTTGGCTTGTAAAACTCCCCACTCCCACTCACCCACACACAACCTACTAAGAGTTTGGTTGAAATTTTATTAAGTTTTAAAATCAATTTGGTAAAAACTGGCTTTGATATTGAATCCCACCATCTAGTAACGTGGTCTATCTCTCCTTTGATTTGTATCTTATTTTACACTCTTCAGTAATGCTTTGTAATTCTATCCGTAAAGACTTGAACATCTTTTAGATTTATGCCTGCCTTTTAGCTTTTGTTATTATTGTGAATGAGAACCACCCCCTGGCCCCCATTACTTAACAGTGTTTTTTGTTGGTGCCAGAGGCTTTAGATGTAGGTGCCAGAAGGCTGACCTTGCTTGTGTCTGGCTGTCTGGGTTCACGGCTTCCCTGAGGCCTAGGCGTAGGCAGCAGGTTAATAGTTACTTTTGTCCATTTTCAGCTACTTTAGGGGTGTCTTCTGAGCTCTGACTGACTGATCTTTCAGACCAGACCTTGCATTACTACTGACTTGGGAGCCTGTGATTTTCCTCCAGTGAGGCTGGTGAGGGGCTCACAGAAGGGACGGGCATCAATCATTTTTAGGGGTGCCACTGCACCCAGATTTCCTACCCTTAGCCTCATTTTCAGAGGCTTAAAGAAATTTATTTTTCCCAATGGTGGTAAGTCGTGCTCACTCAAACCCAAGCCTCCCAACCCCAAAGCCAAAGCTCTTACTCTTTACCGTACATCTCCTTCCACATACAGCCTCCCTGGAGGAAACCGAACACAGACCTCAACAGTGTGGACCCAGGCCTCTAATAACCTGACCCCATGGCGGCTGCACGTTCATCCAGAAACACATGGTGGAAACCGGGCATCGCAGATTTCACCGTCCGCGGTCGTTCAAGCGCGGAGCCCCGGGACTCTGCCTTCTAGCAGCTTCCAAATCCACTCCCTGCTCTGTGTCCCGGCACCATTTCAGCCAGATTACTGCCAAGAGCCTCCCCACGTCTCCCCCACAGGCTCTCACCTCAAAGCTGGGCAGTCTTTTTGTTACATAAACCTGATCATATCTCTGCTGTGTTTAAAATCTGCCAGTGCCTCCTTCAGCAACTAGAATAAAACTCACCTCCTTCCCATGACCTGCGAGGCCTTTGGAATCTGATTCCTGCCTCCTCTCTGGCTATTTCCTACCAGTCCTTCTCTATTCACCGCCCTCCAGCCCCACTGCTCTTTATTCTCTCTGCCAAGCTCTTCGTGACCTCAGTGCCTTTGTCCCTGCTATTCTCTCTGCCCAGAATGCTCCTCCCCCAGGTCCCTGCAGGGCTGAGTCTGTCAGGTTTCAGCTTAACTGTCACCTCTTCCGAGTCCTTCTGTAACCACATCACCTGAAGAAAGAGCCCCGTCCCCACCTGCTCCTCCAAGCCGCTCTCCCCAGCATCACCTGCTTTATTGCTTCATTTAATTTACCACCATCTGTTTTCAATTTTTTATTTTCTTTTTTGTCTGCGCCATGTGGCATGCAAGATCTCAGTTCCCTGACCAGGGATCACAGCCGGGCCCCCTCCACTGGGAACGCAGAGTCTTAACCACCGGACCACCAGGGAATTCCCATGTATTAATTTTTCTGCCCAGAAAAAAAATCTACCGGAAACATAGTTTTGGCCACTCTTCCTTGCATTTCGTTACCCCACAGTCTCATAGAATGTTTGGCTGTGGGGGGAATGAGGTTTTCGGCTTTCTTTTTTTAATTGTGGTATAATATACATCACATAAAATTTACCATTTTAACCATTTTACGTGTGTAATTCTGTGGCATTAAGTATACTCACGATGCTGTGCAATCATCGCCACTATCCATTTCAAGAACTTTTTCATCTTCTCAAACAAAACTTCTGTACCCATTAAATAGTAACTCCTCATATGCCCCTAACCTCAGTCCCTGGTAACCTTTAATCTTTCCATGCCTATGAATTTGACTACTGTAGGTACCTCATACAAGTGGAATCAGACAATATTTGTCCTTCCGTGTCTGGCTTATTTCACTTAGCATAATGTTTTCAAGGTTCATCCATGTTTTAGCATGTATCTGAATTTCCTCCCTTTTTAAGGTAGGATGATATTCCATTGTATATATGTATACACATATTTGGTTTATCCATTCATCTGTCAATGGACATTTAGGTTGTTTCCACCTTTGTGACTAATGCTGCTATTTATTAATTTTATTTTTTATTTTTTTAGCCATGACACACAGTTTATCGGATTTTAGTTCCCTGACCAGGGATCAAACCTGGGGCCCGGCAGTGAGAGCGCCAAGTCATAACACTGGATCACCAGGGAACTGCCGTATTAGTTTTTTTTTTAGGTTTTTTTTTTTTTTTGTGGTACGTGGGCCTCTCACTGTTGTGGCCTCTCCCGTTGCGGAGCACAGGCTCCGGACGCGCAGGCTCAGCGGCCACGGCTCACGGGACCAGCCGCTCCGCGGCATGTGGGATCCTCCCGGACCGGGGCATGAACCCGCGTCCCCTGCATCGGCAGGCGGACTCTCAACCACTGCGCCACCAGGGCAGCCCAACCGTATTAGTTTTAAAAATGTGTTTATTGTCTGTTTCTCCTCACCTGAATGTAAGCTCCGAAAAAACACAGACTGTTTAAATAGAACAGTGCCTGGCTTCTGGTATGAAGCGTCTAAGCCGCGTGCAACATTATCAGCTGAGTGTAACATAATAAACTAAATGAATATAAAATAAATGACTCCTTTTTCTCCTGGGTCAGCAGCAGCTCTTAGCAGGGTGACTGCAAGAGGGAACCGTCTGGCCTCTTGTCTTGCCTTTTCCATCCATTCTGCCTACTTCTGCAAGAGTGATCTCTTTAAAACATAAATCTGATTATAACCCTCTTCTTAAAAACCGTCAATGGGGGCTCCCCCGGTGGCGCAGTGGTTGAGAGTCCGCCTGCCGATGCAGGGGACACGGGTTCGTGCCCCGGTCCGGGAAGATCCCACATGCCACGGAGCGGCTGGGCCCGTGAGCCATGGCCGCTGAGCCTGCGCGTCCGGAGCCTGTGCTTCGCAACGGGAGAGGCCACAACAGTGAGAGGCCCGCGTAACGCAAAAACAAACAAACAAAAAACCGTCAATGGCTCCCTACTGTTCTTATAATAAGCCCAAACTCCTGGCCAAGGCTTCCAAGGCGCTGGGTAACCTGGCCTGGTTTACCCATTTCAGTCCAGCTCAGGCTGTAGCCATAGTGGGTTTCATTCAGCTCCCTGAATGTGGCATGGTGCCTCACGGGCTTTTGTAGATGCTGTTCCTTTGCCTTAGACATCTCCTGCCCTCTTTCATCAGTTCCTATTTGATTTGTTTTGACAGAACTTACAGAAGCCTTTCCCAACACTCTGAGTGTGGGTTAAATTGTTCCAACTGTGTTTGTAGGAATTGCCTGGTTTTTTTTGTCTTTGATCCCTTAGACTGTAGACTTCATGAGGTCAGGAACTATGTCAATCTGTTTACCGACTGGGTCTCAGTGCCTAGCATGGTACCTGCCCTCAGTGAGGGCTCAGTAACTATTTAGTGAACAAATAAATGGATTTCTAAGCCTTATCTATTGTACTGAAACAGAATCAGTAATTTTATACTTAACAGATTAGAAAATATCAGCCTAACAGTGTCTAGGTGTCCTTACACAGCATTTTAACAAATGTGGCCCGTCTGAGATCTCTGAAAAATATTTTTTAACCTAATTACCTGGATCTCATACATGACAGGTCAAACAGAGCCTTACCATCTGTCCGTCATAGCACTGTGAAACTCACTGCCACCAGGTGTCACCCAGGTAGGGGGGGATCAATTCGTGATGATAATTGAACCGTCATGCAATTAATTACTTAATTCTAAGCTGCTCAAGTTTAATTCCACTGACATTATATCATGAAACCAGGGGAACTACAGAATGTAATTGAAAGGAAAAAAAACAGATAAGAAAAAATCCTGGGCAGACTTTTTCCCTAGGGCAGCCAAGAACCTGGGAGTACTGGACCAATTTTATCAACACATATTATGATGAAATAATGTGGGCTGGGCAGAGTCGTCTGATTATAACTTAATCACTGGTGTTAAGCGGTAAGAAAGACTGTCAGCAGACAGCAAAAGGATTCAGAGGCAAAATGGGTCAATGTGTCCACATAACCCAGTGGAGAGAGCACTAGACATGGGGACCTGAGTCATCTGGCTTCCCACACAGACACACAGATTTATGTCCCCGTGGCCCAAGAGTGAAAGAAGAAGGAAGGAAAGGCCCCTGCAGTAGTTTTAGTTCAGCCCATTTTATGGTGATCCATCCTGTGGCTTTGGGATCACACCAAAGATCCCCCTCTATCAATATTAAGCACAGATTTAAAATGTTTTATTACTAGCACTTAATAGATCAAGCGATGCTGACATTCACAGAGATTTAATATGTTTATCATCTCAACTTGTCATGCTCAACACTAAATGATGTTTATCACCTGGCTCAAGATGAGGAAAAATTAAGCCCATACGGTTTGGCTAAATGAATTGCAGTGCATCTACACAGTGGAAATCTCTCCCAACCCCCCGCCCCCTAACAATGCTGTAGATCAGTGACTAGGATTCGGGCATTTAGACACTTGCTAAAATACAAATCCCGGAGCCATAACCCTGGAGATTCTGAAGCATTTAACAAGTATTTTCCTGGAAGACTTTTTTTTTTTTTAACATCTTTATTGGAGTATAATTGCTTTACGATGGTGTGTTAGTTTCTGCTTTATAACAAAGTGAATCAGCTATACATACATCCCCATATCCCCTCCCTCTTGCGTCTCCCTCCCACCCTCCCTATGCCACCCCTCTAGGTGGTCACAAGGCACCGAGCTGATCTCCCTGTGCTATAAGGCTGCTTCCCACTAGCTATCTATTTGACGTTTGGTAGTGTATATATGTCCTGGGAGACTTTTATGCAGCAAGTTTGTTGATAGGCATCATCATATGAAGATCAGACTTATTTATGTGGAAATGTGGAGATTATTAAATGAAAAACACCGACTATAAAATAGTGTGTGTTATGAAACTGTGTATTACAATATAATCTCATTTTGAAATAGATAGATAAACAGATAGATAAATAGATAGATAAAAGAAAAACAAAATGGGCTTCCCTGGTGGCACAGTGGTTGAGAGTCCACTTGCCGATGCAAGGGACACGGGTTTGAGCCCTGGTCCGGGAAGATCCCACATGTGCGGAGCAAACTAAGCCCGCGAGCCACAACTACTGAGCCCACGTGCCTAGAGGCCGTGCTAGGGAGAAGCCACTGCAATGAGAAGCCTGCGCACCGCAATGAAGAGTAGCCCCCGCTCGCGGCAACTAGAGAAAGCCCACGCGCAGCAACGAAGACCCAATGCAGCCAAAAATAAATAAATAAATTTATTTTAAAAAAAGAAAAACAAATGGCATGTATAACTTTGGATTGGGACCTCTCTGTGGAGGGACCAGGAGATGCCAGGTATGTTGCTGCATGTGAATTCTTACTGGTTTTCCCTTCCCACCAGGCTATTATTCTGAATCACCTGTTCTCTGCCTAACCAAATCCTACCCAGCCTTCATGCCCAGTCTACAAGTCTCCCCCAACCCTCCAGTCCTGCAGCATCTCCATCCTTTAAACACACAGCATTTTACTTGACACACATTTGCAAATTTTTATATATGTTTGGTAGGTATTATTTATCTCTTGGATTATTTAAATTGTCATGTGACAACTTCTTAAAGGAGAAAATATCTTGTTTCTTCAAGAAGACTGCCAGGTCTTGAGGGCAGGAATGGTTTAAAAGACAATTCTAGGCACATAGACATATTAACATTAGGCACTAAATTCCCACTTTTAAAATAAGTTATGTTGAACAAAAATACTTTATTTAGAATTTTAAAATAGCTTACCATTGAAAAAGAAAACCTTCTGGTTAAACTAAATTGGTTGTTTAGGAATAAATGCCAGTATAATCTTCTAACTACCTATACTTACATGTTTTAGCACTGCTAAGTTATCCTAATGCATTCATACGTTTTATTTTAAATTCAACAGTAGGCACATACGGATCTAAAGACCACACTCTGTGATGATAAAAGCATGTTTGGAAATAATTCATTTCTTTAATATCTTGCAGATTAGAACTATTAAACATTTTAACAGTATGACTATCTCTTGGGAGAGGACAAAGTCAATCTTGGAAGAATAAGAACGTGCTTTCCTTAAAAAAAAACTGTCTTAAGAAGAGATTACTAAAGATTCTTTTCTTAGGTTCAGCATAGGAAGAAAAGACCTGCTTTTGAGAAAACGTTGATTAGAATGCTAGATAACAACAAATGTTTGACTCACATCATAAAGCTGTGTTATGTAAATTCCAGCAAATGTGTTCAAGACAAGGTAGTGCATTATTTTAAAAGCTTTTAATAGGGGAAGTGGGTTGGGGGAGGGATGGAGCGGGAGGATGGGGTTAGCAGATGTAAGCTGTTATATTTAGAATAGATAAACAACAAGGTTCTACTGCATAGCACAGAGAACTATATTCAATACCCTACGATAAACCATAATGGAAAAGAATATAAAAAGAGAGTGTATATATATGTATAACCGAATCACTTTGCGGTACAACAGAAATTAACAACATTGTAAATCAACTATACTTCAATAAAAATAAATAAATACAACTTTTATTTATTTTTTTGATGGCAGAGCTAAGGGAAAAGCACAGGCACATCACAATGTTACTCTAGCGCCCTCTGGTGTTATTTTCAGCACGCCTTTTTCTTTCTTTTTTTTTTTCTTTTTTTGCGGTTCGCGGGCCTCTCACTGCTGTGGCCTCTCCTGTTGCGGAGCACAGGCTCCGGACGCGCAGGCTCAGCGGGCATGGCTCACGGGCCCAGCCGCTCCGCGGCATGTGGGATCTTCCCGGACCGGGGCACGAGCCCGTGCCCCTGCGCCACCAGGGAAGCCCAGCTCCTTTCTTTTTTTTTTTGGCGGGGGGGGGGGGGGGGGTCAGAAATGCAAATATGCTCCTTAATACATACAGATTTAGAACCGACTCCAGATTGGGAGTCAACCTAACCTGAAATATTAAAATGATTAATAACTGCTACTCAATAAATATTCTAAAACTAAGGCTAAAAGTATGTAAATTATCACTAGGCATAGACAAAGAAATACCCAAACAAATCTAATCAATTTACTCTAATATAATGAATATAAATCTCTGAAGGAAATACGCACAAATGTTAACAGGGTCTGTAGTAAAGTAGTAGAATTATGTTTCATTGTTTCCTTCTATAATATCCTTTCTTCGTTTGTTTTTTTTTTTTCTTTTGGTCATGATAGGAAATTACTTTTACAATGGGGGAAAAAACTCACTTCAATAAGTAAATATTCTGAAAGGAGAATGAGCTTGCTCAGGTCTTTCTGAAAATATACGTAAAGAAAATTAGGGCCAGGGGATGGGGTATTTTGTCCTGTTTCCAAATTGTCCCAGTTGGTAACTATAAATAAAACTTTTACTTATTAACTTCACCTATTGCCTTTTGACTCTCTCTTCATCATCTAACCTGAAATCCAAGTAATAGAAGTAGCTGTCCTCATTTCCGGCTATTGCTGCCCTGTCTCACTGTCACAGCTGAGTAACTGACAATTTACGCAATCCAGTTCATCTGTTTAGCAACAGGAAGGGTGGGGCTCAAAACAGAGGAAAACCGCACCAGTAGCATTCTGCAGTTGTGAAAAGAGAAAGGAGGAATGCGGAACTGGCTAGAGGCCACATAAAACGATTCTCAATACTAAATAAAACAATTTTCAATGCTCTCAGTACTAAACCCCCAAAGGATAAATCCAACAAGAAGTGTTCCGTACTCTTCTCATATAAAACTCTATAATTATAGTCTTAAGAGTGCCGTGTGATTAGAATGCCATAAATAGTGCTTGAACGGAAATAAATAGAAAGTTCCTTACCCCTGAATCTCTAAATGGGTCAATGGGCTTGGCCTCAGAAATCTCCTTAGGGAACGGGTGTACTTTAGCTGAGAGACAGACTTAGGTTCACACAGGCGCCTTAGCCCCACAGGTGAGAACCTGCAATACAGTTAATTGTGACTGAGAACATCCCAGGCCCATGCCCGCTCTACTTTTTATTTCATTTTGTAGCAGAAAAAGAAGGAGGGGAGACTGGGGAGAGAATTGGGGCATCTACTAGAGTAGTTCTTAGGACTACAGACTTTCCGCTTCTGCCAAACTACTTGAAGTTTGCGGCCGCAATCTTATCAAATAAATGAGAATCTAGATATCATGGGCCCTAAGGATCCTGCCTTCTTCTTGCACGGATCTAACTAGAAATGTACAATGCATAATGCTTCTCCTTTATGGCAGCCTTGATCCCAAATGCAGAAGAAAGAGGGTTCAATGAACTGAACTGGCCAAAAAACAGGAAATTTAATTTTACTTTTTTGATTAGTCCTTAGGAATTTAGCTAGATTAGCCAAGACCTCACTATGAAATAAAACAGAAAATGTCATCAATTTCCCCCTTAACAGATTTCCCTGTTGCTTGAATGCATTCATTTATTTGTTCAAAATATGTTTTTTGAGCATCTTCTACATGCACTGTTCCAAGCATGGAGGTTATCATGGCAAATAAGACCTTCAAGGCCCTGCTCTCAGAGCTTACAGTACAGGGGCATATGCCCACACGCAGACTAAAAAGTAAAAAATTAATAAACAGATAAGCAAGACAGTATCAGATAGTAATGAATACATAGGAGAGAATTAAAGCAGAGTGACAGGATAGGGGGTGACCGCTTTAGATGGGGTGTCATGGGAGGTATCTCCGAGGAGGTGAATTAAACTGAGATCTGAAAGTTAAGAAGGATACAGCCACTCAGAGATGAGAAGAGCTTCTAGACCAGAGACAGCTTATGCAAAAGCTCTACGGTAGGAGCGTATTTGATGTGTTAGAGAACAAGTAAACAGTATAGTTGGGGTGTGAAAAAAGGCAGAGCGATAGAAAACAATGTTGGAGACCTTGGCAGAGCCCCGATGATACGGGGGCTTTGTACACCAGAGCAGAGTCTGGGTGTTACGGCAGATAGAGGGGATGCCACTGGGGAACTAGAAATGGGGGAAGGAAGGCGCGATAAATACTAATGTTTCTGAAAGATCAACAGGCAAGGGTCGGAAACAATGGTTTGGACTGGGGTGTTGGTAACGGAAATGGAAAGGAGTAGATGGATTGGGTCAGTTTTGGAGGCCGGGTTGATAGAATGGGCTGAATGTGGAGGGCGATGGTAAGAAAATAATCAAGGATGAGCCCTAGATTTTTTTGTCTTGATGTTGGGATGGTGGTGTTATGTACTGAAATGGGGAAACTGGGGAAGAACAGGTATGTGATGGAAAATCAGCTTTGGTTTTGACCACGTTAAGTCTGAAATGCCTCCAGGACCTCCAAGTGAAGGCATTTAGAATATGAGTTGAATACTTTGGGGAGACGTTAGGACCAGAGATTTGGGGTGTTTTCTGCGGATGGGATGGGAGGAGGTGACCTCAGAGAGTGAGCAGATAATGAAGAGGAGGCTTGGGACCCAGTGTCCTGGGACACTCTGCACCAGTGGCTGGGCAAAGGGGGAGGATCAGCAGAGAAGACGGAAAAGGAGCGGCCAGTGACGCACGAGAAAGTCAGGAGGGTGTGCGGTCCAGAGAGCAAGGGAACAACACGGGTAGATCAACATGTTAGCTACCACCAGGGGCCTTAGTAAGACAGGAAGACAAGGATGAACAGGGAATCTGGCAACATCACCAGATTGAATGGAAAGGGGTGTCTGCACAAAAACAGAGCAACTGAAATTATAGTCAAACATTGTGAATACCCTACAGTCTTTATAAACATATCTCTTCCCTAAGTTACACGAAGCATCTTTCCACCTCGTAGAGCTCATATCTTTTCTTATTTCTATAACCAAACCACCGAAGTATGTACTTAAATATCTCTAACCTTATAAATCCATGTTGTAATACATACACTGAAAACAGGCTTTGTCAATATGAGTTACCTTTCAATTTCTTTCCTACTTTGTCTTACTTTATTCAAAATCAAGGGTATTCAGTACAGGAAAAGAGGTAAAATTAAAATCAATTAATGGCTGCCCTTCGTAGAAAACATTTTTTTTCTGAAAACAAAATTGAAACCATTGGCTAAAATAACATTTGGTGGTCATCTTTGGGCTTCAACGATTCAACTGATATATTATCCCCAGTTTACTACAGAATAACAGGGTCAACTTTGTGCAGACTTGCAACTGAATCTTAGGGATGGAAAAGGGACTTGTGTGTTCCACCCAAGGATTTTTATTCTTTCTATTTTTATTTAGACAATTGTCTTTATATGTTGGACAACCTCCACATTCAAAGCCTGGGAAATGTCCATTTGTGGAGCTATTGAATTAAGTTGCTGGTGGGAGCTCCTGTTCTGTCCTCTGAACTCAAGGGCTAACCAGCGCACTTTCCTCTGACATAGCCCAGGCATGAGTTGTTGTCATTGTGTTGGTGACAATTTAGGTTTCCCCACCGCAGCTACACCCCCAAGTGCCTAATGTAGTATTCGGCAAACAGCAGTTAAAACAGCTATTCACCATTTTTCAGCGGTGGGAGAGGAGAACAAAATTTCCATTTACTTTCATTGATATTCACGCAGAGCTTCCTCAATTTGAGCAGGAACATAAAGAGATGAAAATTCAGTGTGAGATGGAATAATAAAAGTTAGTTAATAGACCTGTTCTTAAAGGAAATAATCAAAAATAAAAGTGACAGCTGGCTAAGACATTAATCAGAACAATGTTTCTCTCTACTGCTCTACATGGAGAACCACTAAAAAACAACCCAAAAAACAAACAGAAAAAACACTTCTTTTGAAAGCTTCATCTAAAAGCAGGCTTTACTTTTATTAATGTTTTCAAGTCACATCACTGGGTAAGTAAAGCATAGAGTAAAAAACCAGGTGTTTCCTGCATTTCCCCAACTGGCATTCTCTAGTACCAGAAACTCCATATATGATGTTCATCACAATGGTCTTGAGGTAATACAGGATCCCAACAACATAAACAATAATATCTCACACTTACATGGAGCTTTACAATGAACAAAGTATCTGCACATGCATTGTTTCACTGGATACTGAAATCCAGTATCAGATACTGTCACTATCATCGCACAGGTGAGAAAACTGAGGCTCAGAGACCCTGAATGACGTGCCTGGGGTCGCGCCATCATTAGGAAAGAATGCTGGCACTCAACAACAGAATTTCTGACTCTGCTTTTTGTTCCCACCATGGGTTACTTAGCTCTGTAGCAACAAGAAGATAAACTGTGCAAAACGTTTCATGATAGGTTTATTTCATCTTATCCTATTTGTTCGAAAAAGCAGCAATTGGGGGTTTGAGGATTTGAGATAGAGCTCTCTGCTAGTTAACTGTGTGATCCTGGGGAGACCACTTCTCTCTACAAAAGGTAGGACTTGGATTAAAGACCCTTATGACTTCCCAAACTCTGAAATTATATTAATCAGAACATATGACTGACCAGACTATTCCACTTGCCTACTAGACTTGTACTACATATTATATTTCTCCATGTGTGTGTTTTTTTAACATCTTTATTGGAGTATAATTGCTTTACATTGTTGTATTAGTTTCTGCTGTATATATAACAGCAATAATACATATATCTGCTGTATGTATAACAACGTGAATCAGCTATACGTATACATATATCCCCATATCTCCTCCCTCTTGCATCTCCCTCCCACCCTCCCTATCCCACCCCTCTAGGTGGTCACAAAGCACCGAGCTGATCTCCCTGTGCTATGTGGCTGCTTCCCACTAGCTATCTATCTTACATTTGGTAGTGTATGTATGTCAACGCCACTCTCTCACTTCGTCCCAGCTTACCCTTCCCACTGCCTGTGTCCTCAAGTCCATTCTCTATGTGTGCGCCTTTATTCCTGTCCTGCCCCTAGATTCCTCCAAGCTTGTGATTGGTCTATTTATATTTTCTATATCTTCCTGGTTCAGTCTCGGAAGGTTGTGCTTTTCTAAGAATTTGTCCATTTCTTCCAGGTTGTCCATTTTATTGGCATAGAGTTGCTTGTAGTAATCTCTCATGATCCTTTGTATTTCTGCAGTGTCAGTTGTTACTTCTCCTTTTCCATTTCTAATTCTATTCATTTGAGTCTTCTCCCTTTTTTTCTCGATGAGTCTGGCTAATGGTTTATCAATTTTGTTTATCTTCTCAAAGAATCAGCTTTTTGTTTTATTTATCTTTGCTATTGTTTCCTTCATTTCTTTTTCATTTATTTCTGATCTGATCTTTATGATTTCTTTCCTTCTGCTAACTTTGGGGGTTTTTTGTTCTTCTTTCTCTAATTGCTTTAGGTGTAAGGTTAGGTTGTTTATTTGAGATGTTTCTTGTTTCTTGAGGTAGGACTGTATTGCTATAAACTTCCCTCTTAGAACTGCTTTTGCTGCAACCCATAGGTTTTGGGTAGTCATGTTTTCATTGTCATTTGTTTCTAGGTATTTTTTGATTTCCTCTTTGATTTCTTCAGTGATCTCTTGGTTATTTAGTAGTGTATTGTTTAGCCTCCATGTGTTTGTATTTTTTACAGATTTTTTTCCTGTAATTGATATCTAGTCTCATGGCGTTGTGGTCAGAAAAGACATTTGATACGATTTCAATAAGGCTTGATTTGTGACCTAAGATATGATCTATTCTGGAGAATGTTCCATGAGCACTTGAGAAGAAAGTGGATTCTGTTGTTTTTGGATGGAATGTCCTATAAATATCAATTAAGCCCATCTTGTTTAATGTGTCATTTAAAGCTTGTGTTTCCTTATTTATTTTCATTTTGGATGATCTGTCCATTGGTGAAAGTGGAGTGTTAAAGTCCCCTACTAGGATTGTGTTACTGTCGATTTCCCCTTTTACGGTTGTTAGCATTTGCCTTATGTATTGAGGTGCTCCTATGTTGGGTGCATAAATATTTACAGTTGTTATATCTTCTCCTTGGATCAATCCCTTGATCATTATGTAGTGTTCTTCTTTGTGTCTTGTAATAGTCTTTATTTTAAAGTCTATTTTGTCTGATATGAGAATTGCTACTCCAGCTTTCTTTTGATTTCCATTTGCATGGAATATCTTTTTCCATCCCCTCACTTTCAGTCTGTATGTGTCCCTAGGTCTGAAATGGGTCTCTTGCAGACAGCATATATACAGGTCTTGTTTTTGTTTCCATTCAGCCAGTCTATGTCTTTTGGCTGGAGCATTTAATTCATTTAAGGTAATTATCGATATGTATGTTCCTATTACCATTTTCTTAATTGTTTTGGGTTTGTTATTGTAGGTCTTTTCCTTCTATTGTGTTTCCTGCCTAGAGAAGTTCTTTTAGCATTTGTTGTAAAGCTGGTTTGGTGGTGCTGAATTCTCTTAGCTTTTGCTTGTCTGTAAAGGTTTTAATTTCTCCATCGTATTTGAATGAGATTTTCAGATTTTTCTGAAATCTGAAAATTTTTTCAGGTTTTTCCCTTTCCTCACTTTAAATATGTCCTGCCACTGCCTTCTGGCTTGCAGAGTTTCTGCTGAAAGATCAGCTGTTAACCTTATGGGGATTCCCTTGTATGTTATTTGTTGTTTTTCCCTTGCTGCTTTTAATATTTTTTCTTTGTATTTAATTTTTGATAGTTTGATTAATATGTGTCTTGGCATGTTTCTCCTTGGATTTATCCTGTATGGGACTCTCTGTGCTTCCTGGACTTGATTGACTATTTCCTTTCCCATATTAGGGAAGTTTTCAACTATAATCTCTTCAAATATTTTCTCAGTCCCTTTCTTTTTCTCTTTTTCTGGGACCCCTATAATTCGAATGTTGGTGTGTTTACTGTTGTCCCAGAGATCTCTGAGGCTGTCCTCAATTCTTTTCATTCTTTTTTCTTTATTCTGCTCTGCAGTAGTTATTTCCACTGTTTTATCTTCCAGGTCACATATCCGTTCTTCTGCCTCAGTTATTCTGCTATTGATTCCTTCTAGAGAATTTTTAATTTCATTTATTGTGTTGTTCATCATTGTTTGTTTGCTCTTTAGTTCTTCTAGGTCCTTGTTACACGTTTCTTGTATTTTCTCCATTCTATTTCCAAGATTTTGGATCATCTTTACTATCATTATTCTGAATTCTTTTTCAGGTAGACTGCCTATTTCCTCTTCATTTGTTAGGTCTGGTGGGTTTCTGCCTTGCTCCCTCATCTGCTGTGTGTTTTTCTGTCTTCTCAGTTTGCTTATCTTACTGTGTTTGGGGTCTCCTTTTCGCAGGCTGCAGGCTCCTAGTTCCCACTGTTTTTGGTGTCTGTCCCCAGTGGCTAAGGTTGGTTCAGTGGGTTGTGTAGGCTTCCTAGTGGAGGGGATTCTGGTGGATGAGGCTGGATCTTGTTTTTCTGGTAGGCAGGACCACGTCCAGTGGTGTGTTTTGGGGTGTCTGTGACCTTATTATGATTTTAGGCAGCCTCTCTGCTAACGCGCGGGGTTGTGTTCCTGTCTTGCTATTTGTTTGGCATAGGGTGTCCAGCACTGTAGCTTGCTGGTCGTTCAGTGGAGCTGGGTCTTAGCATTGAGATGGAGATCTCTGGGAGAGCTCTCGCTGATTGATATTACGTGGAGCTGGGAGGTCTCTGGTGGACCAATGTCCTGAACTCAGCTCTCCCACCTCAGAGGCACAGGCCTGACACCCGGCCAGAGTGCCAAGACCCTGTCAGCCACACGGCTGTTTCTCTCTCCAGCATACACCCTCTCCATGTGTTTCTGGGCACAGCAATTTCAGTCCCACTGAGTAATGCCGTCTTAGGTCAGCTTTAAAGCAAAAGCCTGTTAAATTATTCATTTGAATGCTCTTTGGGAAATTACAGTCATCTTTATGTTGATCCTGTGTTTCCCACTAGACTATCAGCTTCTGAAAGACATTATTTTCTCTATTATTCCCTATTCAGTTATCAAGTATCAACTAAGTCTTTGATGTATATCTAGGAACCAAGAGATAATTATAAAAACATAATTCAGATTTGGTTCATGAAGAGTTTATAATGCCCAATCATGGTGAAACAAGTAAAAGTCAACAAAAAGCTAAACTGGTATAACAGATTGTAAGGATTATATCGGCTTTTAGTTGAAGTGCAAATTAATAGCAAATGTTTGCTCTATTCATGCTTAGCACTGTGATTCATGCTTAGCACTGAATGGCTGCCCCTTTTTCAGTTTTCCTAATTATGAGAGTTTGTGAATTTGTGATTTTTCCAACTATTCTGAAGGGCAAGGGTAATTTGTAAGTGTGTAAGTTGAAAGCAGTGGATCTGATTTTTCTACGTACCTTATGGAAACATCATTCTCCTGAATTTAGAATTTTCATTGAAAATGAAATGTCTTCTTAAAAGAGCTGAGAAGGGGATTTTTGAGTGTAGAACGGAAGGTGCTTTTAGACAGAAAAAGCCTGAAAATAGGGTGGGACAATTGTTGGGGTGAGATTTAGGGAAGAGATGCACTAGTTTCATACGTTTTCTCTGTGCTTGTGGTTCTAATCAAACAAACATTTCTGGACGACCAACCATGGCCAGACACTGGAGTCGGGGGGAGAGGGTGACAGAGATGAAATGCCTTTTGTGCCCAGTTTCCACCAGGATGACATGTTTGCCTGAGGTCCTCCCAGGTCCCTCCATAATTGGAGCCCAGCAGACACAGTCTGTAAGGTGGAGTGAAGCTTTCTTTGTAGAGAGCTAACTTGCCTGAACAGGTTCTAGAACAATGATTATGGCTTTATTTGCACCACGTGGCACCAAACTTCTAACAGACCACTCAATGGTGCTCATTTTAGGATATAAATGTTATCTACTTATGCCACTGCAAGAAACAAATTTTCCCAATATGTCATCAACTGTAAATATTCATAGCTCAGTTACTTAATATGACATGCTTATAAGCAAAACCTTTGAAAGCCACTTTGTTTGGATTTTAACCTTCCCTGTACCATGAAAAAATGAAAAACTGTCAAGAGAGGAGCAATGATGGAATTAAGTGCTAATCTGTAGAAATCAAACTTCTTAAAAGGTAGGCATAATAATAATTAGCCTATCAGTCAGAACTGTTTTGAGGCTGGGTCTAGTTTAAAGTTAAATGGGATTAGAAGTCTATGTGTTTGGGGTGGGGGTGGGGGATGGAGATTAATGAATCAAAGGAAAAGATGACCAAACACCCAGGCTTTGGGAGGAGAGGATCCCGGGCTGCTCCAGGGGTCCAGTCACTGAAACTAAACACTCAGACACTGTCCCATCAGTCCATTCTCTCCATCATAGACAGGCTTTGTCATGTAGATGAGAATCCTCGGCTCTGGGAGCACAAGTCAACAGAGAGAAAACATCTCTCCTTCGCCAGCTCAAGTCTGCAAATTCCCCAAAGAAGGACTCGTTTTGGTCTGATTTGAGTTGGGAGGAGCATAATGTGACTGGTTTTGTTGAGAAATCCCTCCCTCCCACTAGAGGCACATGGTCTGGTGAAGACTCTGTCTTGGAAGATCGGTGGGTAACAATGTGAGAAGATAACACAGGAAATAACTACAGTTCCCACTGATGGAGACTCTACTAGGGCCCAGGGGCTTGACATATATTATTCTGATTAATTATTCCAACAACCATGTGATACAGGTATTATCAATCCCATATCATAGATTGCACAAGTGTCAACTGGCTTTCCTAGGATCATACAACTAGATAGAAGTACAGGAGAGATTTGGACCCAGATGGATCTGATTCCAGAACCCACCCAAATTTTTTCCATTAAGTCATGCTACCTTTAAAAGTAAAAAAAAAAGCTGTTATGCAGCCTTCATCAAGATTTTAAGAATGGTAAATATGTGGTATATATATTTCTACTCATATTCTGCACCCATGCAGACATTACTAATTGATCACAGATCCAGAATTCTTCGCACAGCAATTCTGTCATGTCAGATTGGCACCTGAGTCAGGACCTGTCTGTAGTAAATACAGTTCAAACACAGGCTGTAGGTCTTTGTGGTTCTGAGAAGACTTGCCTTCTTTAACCGCTAACCAAATCCCAGTCATCATCCTGAGACTTTTTAGCGTTATACCACTTGATGATTGAGGCAGAAACAAAGGAAATATTAATGCTTTTTATCAGAATGTGCAAAACTATAGGCAACAGCAACACTTTATTCTGAAAAGCATATAACTATGGGCCTTTAATTCTGCTTGCTAACATTTCAAATTTAACGAATGTGTCTGATTAAAAAGCAATTATGGAATTTTAAAAGAAATCACGTAAAAATTAGTTTAATAATTTACTTTAAGAGTGAAGTTTTGCTTGGTTTCTCTTGTCCATTGAGCCAAAAGGAGTTACTCATTAGCAGAAGTATGAGATTAACATACAGCTAAGGCAGAAATGCAAGAATCGAAATAAAAAAGAATAATGGAGGGATGAGAATAATGTCATGGAAGGAATGGTATCCTTTTAAGCTTTAATGGGACACAGGAAGTGAGAAAAGTGGAGAAGAGCTGGCAATTATATTTGAGTGCAAAGCCTGAAGAAAAAAAAAACGGCCTAAGGCTACTAAACCAACACAGAATATTAAGATTTTAAAATACCAGTGGAACCAAGATTAGCAATATTTTCCTTATATGGCTCAGGTCTAACGGATATGTTTATTTAGCAATAAATATAGATTCTGGCCCCATGTGACCAGGGTTTTAAAATAAATCAGGAAAAACTGAGGAGATGGACAAAAATAAATGTAATAAAATCTGCCTACCTCTTTTTTTGGTCCACGTTGCCTGATTTTTATGGAAGCCTGCTTTGCTGCCAGAATCATGTTTCTGTTTGATACAGATCAATTTTTATATTCTCCCAGAGTTGTGATGTAGAATGCAATTGATAGATGAGAAATAAATATAGGAATTATAATTTCTACAAGTCAAACAGAATTCTTATTTTTCTGAAAAGTCCTTGCAATACTATGGTATCAACACTATCTAGGTGAATAAATATCCATCAACTTCTTTTCAATTTATCATGAATTTCTCCTCTGAATAACAAAAACAGTGTATGTTTTCTAGAAGCACTTACACTGCCTTTGTTTGACAAGCACAATTTTTACTGACGTACAAAGCGCAGGCTCACCAGGACACACTTCTTGGTGCCCCACGCTCTTTCCTTTCTCTATTGCTCACATCTGCCTCTGCTTCTGACGCCTGGCTACAGACTTCCAACTCTCTCTCCCTTCACCTTTATCACTTTTTCCTCATTCATAACTCTCCAGCTGAAATGCAGCCACAACACTGGTAACATAATTTTGGAAGAGAACGGCATAATCCCAAGATGTTCAGAATCCAGATATCAGAAGAGGAAGGAAGAGGAAGATGTGATTATGAAAAAGAGAATCAGTGAGATGGGAATACAAGAAGGATTCTCCTTGGCTTTGAAGATGGTGGAAGGGGCCATGAGCCAAGGAAGGTGGGCAGCCTCGAGAAGGTGGAAGAGGCAAGAAAAGAGGTTCTCCAGAATCTCCAGTCTCCAGAAAGGAATTATACCCTTGATCTTGGCTCAGTGAGACACATGTTGGACTTCAGATGGACAGAACTGTAAGAAAACAAACTTACAGTGCTTTAAGCCGCTAAGTTTGTGGTTCTTTGTTAGAGTATCAGTAGGAAACTGATACATCTCTTCTCTGAGATGAATACCTTTCTGGCTTCCAGTCCTGTGTCTGGTCACCGTAAATTAAAAATACAACCAAATCTCACCATAATCTATTCAGTACAGAGTGGAATTAAACATGAGCCTCTTCTAAACAAAAACACAAACCCCCAAGGTCAGGGTTGTGGAGAATCTTTATTATAATAAATTAACTTTCTCTAGTTAGTCATTACTTCTTACTCCCTTTGTTAAAGGCCTCTAAGGAACTTACAGTTCTATCCATCCAAAATTTATTTCACATCCTTAACGTCACTGCTTTTCAGGTCCAGCCCCTCTGATCAGGTTTGTCACCTCCTGCCTGCCTCCCTGCCTTGTTATTCACGGGTCCCTGTGGCTGGGGCACTTCCCTCCTTCTGCCGACTACTTTGTCTCATTCATGGTTTCAGCCGGTACCCTCCTCACCTTCAACATTTCCTTAGACTTCTGTTTCCTGCAGGAAGTGGTGTAACCAAGCATACTGAGCAGAGGCACTATTACACACTCAGTGAAATTTGAAGAGGTGAGGCTGTGAGGTGTCGTGTGGCATCATCCTGTCCCTTTATGAGGCATGCCAGCACCCCGAACCTCCTTTTCCTCTTGTCACAGCACCTTCTGTCCCCAAAGGCATTGAGTTTATCACTGGCTACATCTAAGTCATCTATCTTGGGCTGCAAACTCCCTGGGGAAAGGAAAGCGACTTTATCTTTCTTGGATTCATTTCTGTATTGTACCAATTACAAGGCCTTCCACAATCTTAATAAATTCCATCATTTTAGTTCCATCATCTATAACCTGGGTGTTATCCTCGTATTGTATATGACAACACATCTTCTTTTTAGAGGAACAGAGGCAGTCTGCCTGGATGCAAATCCCGGTTGAGCTACCTACTATCCGTGTGAGACTGGACAAACTAGTAACCCCTCCCACATGATAATAACAGGACCTACCTCGGGGGTTTTCAGAGGATTCAATGAATGAATATATGTAAAGCCCTCCTAAGTGTCTGCATTATCACTCAAGTTGCTTAAAGGTCTTTACTCCAGAGCATTCAGCATCTCGTCTCTTGGGAAGCAGCGGAGGACAGAGCACGGTCTTGTGTGTCTGGCTGCCTGCGTTTAATGCCAACTTCACTTCTCCCTAGCTGTGTGGCCTTGGGTAAGTTACTTAATCACTCTGGGCCCCTTTTCTGTAAAAGCATCTTCAATCTATAGTTCTGAGGATTAAATGGCATCACTTGTGTAAAGAGCTAACAGCGCCTGGCACATTAGTAAATGCTCACAAATATGAATTTTAATTGGGCATCAACAAATCCCCTTTATGCCTTGGGCAGCACATGACACACCACATGAGGGGTTTTCTACCGCCCACTGAGAGAGGACGCCACAGGCACCTCAGCTCTCTCCTCTGCTCACGTGGCTGTGCAGAGGGAGGGATGCAGAGGTCAGTCCTGGGGCCTTGGCCTGGCGCTCGCTCTTCCAGCGGGAGGAGAACGTGAGCCCCCAGCAGCCTCCAAGGAGCCGCACATGGGACATTAAGCGATCCCCAACCTTCCAGCTTCCAGACTGAGCAGGTGCCCCAACCTGCAAGCCCTCAGCTTCACACCCCAGGATGGAAGCTTCCATAGTGAGCTTTTCCGCCTGCCTTGGGAATTGAATTCTGACCTCCCCTCGGCAGGCAGCTCCCTCAGGCACTGTCAGCACATAATACTGTCACCCATCCACACCCCAACTACCTCCTCTACTTCAAGGGTGCCACCTGCGAACCCGGCCCCCCATTCCAGGGTGGCAATCTACCCTGAACTGTCCTCCTGCTGCTTCTCGCCACCACGAGCCACAAGAACGCAAGCAGCAGCCAGAAAAACACTGCTGTACTTCAGAGGCTGTGCTGCGCTAGAGTGCAAGTCCAGGTGCCTGCTCTGGGACAGGGCTAACAACCCATTTATACGCTAAACATAAAGCGAAGACAAACTGGAACTGAGAAGAAATGAGCTGCCTTGAGGGTAGTTTGCCTGGAGTTTAAGGCAGCACCTCGCGGCTGGTGGGCCCACAGTTACCCAGGCAGCAGAATGAGTGAGAAGATGCTCTGGACCACATAGTAAAATATTTACAGAATGTTAAGGGGAAAACTCCCTTTTTCTGAATGCACTTGAATACGGTTTCATTTTTCACATATAAAATATATTAACCTATAGAATTTTGTACAGGAAAAAAATGACCTTGCACAATCTTCCACTTCCAACATTTTGCTGTTTTCTCCACTGATGGATTTCCGTCTAGGTTGACGGTCTAACACACTCGAAGCCTCAGTGGGGTAGCTGAATAACAGACCCTCAGAGGTCCACCTAATCCCAGGAACCTGTGAATGTGCTGCCTTGCGTGGCAAAATGGGCTTTGCAGATGGGATTAAGTTAAAGATCTCGAGATGGGGAGATTGTCTTGAATCATTTGGGTGGGCCCTATGTACAATCACAAGGGTCCTCATAAGATGGAGAGGGTAGGGTCAGAGCCAGAGAGGGAGCCATAACTACGGAAGCAGAGGTCAGAGTCGGCAGGACCAGGAACCATGAAATGCAGGAAAAGGCAAGGAAAGGATATTCCCCTGGAGTCTCCAGAAGGAAGGCAGCCCTGTTGACCCATTTTTGACATCCGATCTCCAGAAACGTAAGAGGATAGATCCGTGTCACTCTAAGCCACTAAATTTGTGGTAACTTGTTACAGCAGCCAAAGGAAACTAATACCGAGAGTAGGTTACGCAGGGCATTCTGTACAATCTGTACAAAGCAAAGTGTAAATAAACAATAGATGTCCAAAGAGCATATAGTATTAAGCAGCCCCTGATCGTCTGCATTACACATAAAATAAACAAAAGGAATGATAGCTAGGTTAAGATGTAAACTCTCCCGTGTGAGGTTTTAGGGCATTTAAAAAATTGGGTCTGATCTTAGGATCCAGTGGTTTAAATCCTATCATTTTTCTGCTCGTTTCTTCCACTTTATTTTTCTTTCTTTATACCATTCTCCTTCTATTCACAAGGTCAAAGTTTATGGTCTAAAATTATCTCTTTTTCTTGTCTTAGAGTCATGCCCAGTCAGGAGGAAGCTCTGCTGTGGTTTTCAGCCCCCAGAAGCCCCAAGAGATTACTTAGTTAGGCAGCTGTGGATGGAGTCTGCTTTATTCTGAGGGTAGAGTCCTGTTTTGAGGGTGGGAAAGCAGCCCTTTCAGGGCTATTCAGTGAGCCAGCAGGAGGCCCTGCCTCTTCCTTCGAGGCCACAGTCACAGAAGGAGCCTCTACAGCCCCTCAGGGGGTTGCAGTCAAGGACTAGGGGCTGCAGGGAGGCCTCCTCTGGTTGACAGTGTCATTTCACATGTATGCCTTCTGAATAAAGAGACTCTCAGAACTGAGGATCCCCACACCCTCCTCACAACAGGCCTGTCTGTAACTCGTAATTCTAAGAGGCTGGCTATCTTCTGATTTTCTTCCAGGCAAAATGACATGAAGGAACTTTTTCTTTTTTTCTTTTTTTTTGGGGGGGTGGGGGGGAGGAGTTTATTTATTTATTTATGGCTGTGTTGGGTCTTCGTTTCTGTGCGAGGGCTTTCTCTAGTTGTGGCGAGCGGGAGCCACTCTTCATCGCGGTGCGCGGGCCTCTCACTGTCACAGCCTCTCTTGTTGCAGAGCACAGGCTCTAGACGTGCAGGCTCAGTAGTTGTGGCTCATGGGCCTAGTTGCTCCGCGGCATGTGGGATCCTCCCAGACCAGGGCTTGAACCCGTGTCCCTGCATTAGCAGGCAGATTCTCAACCACTGCGCCACCAGGGAAGCCCGGAAGTGAACTTTTATAGACGTAAATACCAATAAAATGTAGTATCTTTTGACTTTAATATCTTCTGGAGATGATTTCATTTACCACTGACTTTTTTAGGACTTTTTGATGTCTGTTATAACCATTAACTCCACTTCATTGTGATACTAACTTCGTATGTCTTTTTCCTCCATCTCCTGACCCATGAGTTTGTCAAATTTCTCAACGATGTATTTTATTCATCTTCTATGCAATTATTCACTAAATATTGAGTCTTTTATGTAAAGAGCACTATGCTGAATTCTGAGACCAACATTCCCAGCCCTAACACAGTGCTTAGCTTACAATAGATGCTAAAAAAGTTTACTGAACAAATGGATATCTTTTTTAACATAAAAAAACTTAACAAGACACACAGATGGCCAAAAAGCACATGAAAAGATGCTCAACATCACTAATTATTAGAGACATGCAAATCGAAACTACAATGAGGTATCACCTCACACTGGTCAGAATGGCCATCATCAAAAAAATCTATACAAACAATAAGAGAGGGTGTGGAGAAAAGGGAACCCTCCGACACTGTTGGTGGGAATGTAAATTGATTGGTACAACCACTATGGAGAACAGTATGGCGGTTCCTTCAAAAATAAAAATAGAGCTACCATATGATCCTGCAACCCCACTCCTGGGCATATATCTGGAGAAAACCATACTTTGAAAAGATACATGTACCCTAATGTTCATTGCAGCACTATTTACAATAGCCAGGACATGGAAGCAACTTAAATATCCATTGACAGAAGAATGGATAAAGAAGATGTGGTACATATATACAATGGAATGTTACTCAGTCATAAAAAAGAACAAAATAATGTCATTTGCGGCAACATGGATGGACCTAGAGATTGTCATACTGAGTGAAGTAAGTCAGACAGAGAAAGACAAATATCATATGATATCACTTATATGTGGAATCTAAAAAAATGGTACAAATGAACTTATTTACAAAACAGAAATAGAATCACAGATGTAGAAAACAAACTTATGGTTACTGGGGGACGGGGGAGAAGGATAAATTGGGAGACTGGGATTGACATATACACACTACTATATATAAAATAGACCTAATAAGGACCTACTGTAGAGCACAGGGAACTCTTCTCAATACTCTGTGATGACCTCTATAGGAAAAGAATCTAAAAAAGAGTGGATATATGTATAACTAATTCACTTTGCTGTACAGCAGAAACTAACAAAATTGGAAATCAACTATGCTCCAACAAAAATTTAAAAAAATAAATAGATAAGAGTCCACGGGAGGGTGGGGGGAACTTCACAAAAATTGGATAGAAAAATATTGTCAAAAATAATACCCAGTCATTCATAAAAATAAGTAGACGTGGATGTGTTGATAATGGGTCAGACCGTTCATGTGTGAGGGCAGGGGGTACATGGGAAATCTCTTTACCTTCTCAATTTTTGCTGTAAACTTAAAACTGCTCTAAAAAAAACCCTCTTATTTAACAAATAAGTAGAAATATTTCAGAATATTCTACTTAATACAATAATCTAAACTCCCCAAGAGTGGAGTGAAAATGTTCTGTGATATTGTAACAGGACACTGAAGACGCTTTAGAATATATTTGCTGTTTAACTGTGGTGTTCATTTCCTTCACTGGAGCCTCGATTTACTTAAACCTTAACTTATGTCCTAAAATGTCACTCATTTCAACACCTGACTCTTCAGACGGTGAAAGCTCCCTCCTGTCGCTCATTTGCTGTCCTCTGACCTGGGCTGAATCAGTTCCCAGGTGCCTGTTTTGTGATGTAGCAGCTGTATTACTGATGGGCAGCACTCCTGGGCCCATCTTTGGACACAAGGATACATGTGGAGCGTGTCCAACCGTGTTGTTCTGACATCTCTTTAAGAATGTGGCTTTTCTCGTGAGAAATCATCCACCATCTAACTTTCATGACTACAAAGTGGAAGTCAGTCATTCAGCACAGACTGCCAGCAGAATGTGGACCAAGGGGCACTATTCCACCCCAAAGGTAACGTGCACATCCTCGTTAAGATTATTAACATTATAATTGTAGTCTCTGTTTCTTTCCTGAGCTGTCTAGACTCTCTCCAGGAACAATTAGTTCTTTTATGTGAGGCGCTCAAGAGGATAATTAGCCATCCTGTCAGGACAGCCAACTAATGACATTATGTGGTCCCTCCCTCAACAAGGTTTTACTTGTACCCATGGTAAAAAAGAAAATAAAAACATTATAAAAAGAATGAATTCTTTATGTCCATAGCATTTTTCTATCATGGATTTATAGATTATGTTTTACATACGAAAATATCAGAAACCTGATATCGTACACAGTTTTCTCCATATGGAGTGCAAAGGAATAACAGTAGTATGTGTAATTTTGAATTACACTTATTTGAAAAGTGAAAACACATTTTATACTCTTGCATTCAACACTGCAAGCAGCAGAGTACATAAAATCGATTTAAGCAGAAATTCTTGCTTATATATTTTCTCTCAAAAGCTAAATGACGGTTATATCAGGAGTATGATCTCATAACTGATACTAAAAAGTAGAAAAGGACAGCCAGCTCTCAGTTTCTTAAACTTCATATCAAGTTTCATATAAAATAAGTGACCTTCATGTAACGTAAGGGAAGGAGAAAAAGTTTTAAAGCCATTTTCAGAATCAGCTGACATTTAGAATAACCTAAAGCAGAAGAAACCTAATCTTAATGTATCAGTTTCAGATTAAGATTTAGAAGCAAGGTGCACTGTCGCCATGGTGAATTCTATAAGATAAGGCACAAGAGGAGCCAGGCTGGTGAATAATTGATATGTGTCTAAGAGTAGAAAAGCTCCTTTACAGGCTGTTCCCGTGTGACAGGCACTAGGAAGTCTCAGATGAGCAAGTGATGGGCCTGACAGCATCCCGTGCAATTTTATGTGCTCGGCTCTGTGCTCTTCACCACAGAGAAGCATGTTCCAGAGGCTGAAAAAGCAGATGGCTTTATGTTAAATTATGCCGGTTATATGATATTGTTAACTATGCAATAAAAGGACAATAAAAAAGACACTAGAAAGAGTGGTGCTCTGGGTTTAGAGCATCTTCAGGTATGTACCTCACTGCGTACTCAGCCGCTTTGAGGATCCTTTATACCACATGCAGAAATCGTGTCTCAGAGGGGCGAGTGCCTGGGCTGAGGCTGCCTGGCTGGGACAGAGCAAAGGACCAAAAGCACTCATCTTCCTCTAGAAAGTAAGTCCCTCTTGTTAATACGCTTTGGGGGTGTTTTTGTGCCAACCCTTAGTTTTAGATAAACAAACGGTACTTTTGATGCATTAAAAACATAAAGCCGGCACCTCCTTCCACCCCCAGCTAAACACAGTTCTGTTATTCCACGAGCAAAGGTCTGGAAAGTGTCTTCAGAGATGTACTGTCTTCCTTTCATAGTTTAAGCAGGTCAGGAGACGTGACAAGAAGTCCAGGTCACAAGGAGATTCCTTTTCACCTGCTTCTACCTGTTGGACTGCGCTGGTTTGTCACACCCTCCTCCAGGGGCATAGAAATACGCAGAGTACTAAAGACAAGCTAACGGAGAATTAACGATGCACATCCAGCCTGAAGTCCTGCCACTATCATAAGAGATTACAAAGCTGCAGAACTCTTACGCCAAGTATCGATTAATATTTATGCACAAAAGAAAGGGCTGGAAACCTGGCCCTGTTGTGTTCCTTTTCATTTAACCTCCTTTCAACTCTGAGTTCTGTCTTAAGGAAATGAATTACCGTATTTACTAGTGATGTTTTTCAAATGCTCCGGGCACTGAAATGAAGGTTGGCATCTAGGAGGCAGGCTCGGTAGCCTTTTATTGGAGTGTGCAGGCAGCAGCTGGCAGCAGAGTCCGATGCTTGAGTGCCTGGTGCTCTGTAGGAGCTTCACTGTTTGCTCGATGCTTTGTTCACTGATGCCACAGAACTGCTGCTGTAGTGCACGGAGCCTGCACCTGAGGAATTCAGCCATTCTGCAACATTCCTGAGCATTTTAGAGGGTTCTCCCTATTGACTTGCCTCAATTAATACGTAGGCAGATGGATACCTGCCAAAGATTCAGCCTTGCAAATCTTACTCAGGCAGGACCGGGTACCAAAGCACAAGCATGCCATTATGCACTGGTATAGGCACGCATTCCAAAGAGCAGAAGTGCTACATTAAACTGAGCAACATTCAAAAATAGCAACAGGAATTATTCAAGTGGCAGTGATGAAATGCCATTTCTCTACTGCCTGCTTATCACCATTCCTGGTTTTCCCTTCAGTCATCTTGCAAGAATTAAAACCTAAGGGCTCAAACGTGGCCAACCAGTCAGGAAAGTGCAATTTGGCTTTGAGGAAAGAAAAAAGCATTTGTAGGTTGCAGAAAGGGTGGTGGAATTCACAGCAGCTAAGGCTTCAGGGAAGGGGTGGCTCAGCAGGAAGGGGGCCTCCTGAGCTGCGACTTTCCAACTCTGCTGGACAACAGCCCACGATGAGACATGCATGGTTTTTACAGGGAAGACACACAGGACACATGTAAATGGGTGATCTGCGTACACACACAGGCACACGCACAGAGACTTATATAAACATACAGCAACATCTGGGCCAGCTGTGGACTCCCCAGCAGGCAGCACAGATGCCAAGACTGACCTCAGGGCAAACATAAGCACCTTGTGATTTACTGAAGTCAGCAAGGGTGGAGGGGTGGGAGGTGCCCCATCTGGACGTCCTGTTTAGGGCTGTACTTGAGGAGAAGGGGTGGCATTGCTTGTATTCAGGAAACTGAACACACCACTTTCCTTTCTTCCCTTCCCCCCGACTGGTTCATTCACTGACAAATATTCGTGCATAATTACGAACAAAATACTGTGCTAGGATAGCTTAGAAATCAGTGATTATGAAACGGTTAAAGAGGAAAACATAATCCTGGAGAGGGCGTGGAGAAAAGGGAACCCTCTTGCACTGTTGGTGGGAATGTAAATTGATACAGCCACTATGGAGAACAGTATGGAGTTTCCTTAAAAAAACTAAAAATAGAACTACCATATGACCCAGCCATCCCACTACTGGGCATATACCCTGAGAAAACCATAATTCAAAAAGAGTCATGTACCACAATGTTCATTGCAGCTCTATTTACAATAGCCAGGACATGGAAGCAACCTAGGTGTCCATCGACAGATGAATGGATAAAGAAGATGTGGCACATATATACAATGGAATATTATTCAGCCATAAAAAGAAACTAAATTGAGTTATTTGTAGTGAGGTGGATGGACCTAGAGTCTGTCATACAGAGTGAAGTAAGTCAGAAAGAAAAACAAATACCGTATGCTAACACATATATACGGAACCTAAAAAAAAAAAGACATGAAGAACCTAGGGGCAAGACGGGAATAAAGATGCAGACCTACTAGAGAATGCACTTGAGGACACGGGGAGGGGGAAGGGTAAGCTGGGACAAAGTGAGAGAGTGGCATGGACATATATACACTCGAAATGTAAATTAGATAGCTAGTGGGAAGCAGCCGCATAGCACAGGGAGATCAGCTCAGTGCTTTGTGACCAGCTAGAGGGGTGGGATAGGGAGAGTGGGAGGGAGGGAGATGCAAGATGGAAGAGATATGGGGATATATGTATATGTATAACTGATTCACTTTGTTATAAAGCAGATATTCACACACCATTGTAAAGCAATTATACTGCAATAAAGATGTTTAAAAAAAAAAAATCTTGAGCGATGCATCCAGAAAGATGTTTAAGGGTGGAACATGGGAGGTATTATAGAGTTGGGTTCATCCTTAAAACAGCTCTCTTCTGCCAAAAAATGGATCAGGATATGAACCTAAAACCCTTCTCATTTGTCACAGCCCAAGAAGCAAGATTAGAGAGAAGCAGTCTTGCAGAGACAGACAGAAAGGGAGACAGAGAAACACAAAGAGAGATGAGTGTGCATTCCTGGTGTAAAAAAACAGTTGAGCATATATCTCCCAGAATGTTCTGAAATCCATGTGAGTAAACTTATGCAATAGTAGAACCTACAAGCGCAGGTAACGACAACTCGATACTTTAAGGTCTGAATTGAAGCAACATGAGATAGAAGTGTCTCTGCAACCTGTCACAGGGGATCCGAGGGAACGTCAACCCTGACACTAAGCAAATGTGATGCACAGGAAAGGATAAGAAATCTGAACCATAAACAAGAAGAGGTTCTGAGCAGACTGGGATGCTAATGGTCCCTGAGCAGTGCTAGGACAGCGAGGAATGGGGGTATTCCAGGAAAGGCACGCTACGGTGGACTATGGTATATGAGTTACCTGCTTCTGTTAGGAAAACCATGATTCAACTATTCTCAGGTAAATCTTTACTTTTCTTTCTGAGCGGAAGAATTCCTACAGATAGTTTTCTACATTCCCAAATTCCCATCAAGGTCCACGTGCTCAGAAGGGGCAGATCTGATCAGAAACAACCTTCTCTAGTCTTGTCTGAGGGGGCTACACATTACACTGGGGGCCGTGGAAAATATGCCATGGAATAAGAAATGGACTCTGCCTCCACGGCCCCAGTTTAACAGGAGAAGTGAACACTTTATATAAATAACGGTAATAGGATGTTCAACTGGGAAGCCCCATGAAAGAAATGCAGATCAAGCACTCTGAGAATTTGTAAGGAGGATAGATGACTTCCGGCTGGAGGTGGAAGCAGGGAGCATCTGGAGGCCAGAAGTTCTGTGGCCAAGAAAGTGTGGCACAGAGGCTCAAAGCCTGGGCTTTGGAGTAACATAGCTGGGATCTGGGTCCCGGCTCCTCCCTCCCGGGAAATTCACAAAACTCCTCTGAGCCTCAGCTCCTGCAGTTGGTAAATGCAGACAAGAACAATGAACGCAGCCCCCCAGGGTTACAGGCACTGATCTCCCAATAGGACACAGAATCTGTCACTTGGCAAACGTGCTCAATCTGTGTTAGCTGCGTTTACTGTTATTAACGAGGCCTTGGCCGAGCCTGGCCTCACAGGCTGAAGCCGAGCTTGATCTGTGGGCATGGAGGTCGGCCGTGACGGGGAAGCTGTGACAAAGCCGTGTCAGGAGAGGGCGGCGTGAGAGGTCCTCACTCTCCCCCTATCTCTCCCCTCTGCCCTGCCGCTCTCTTAAAGCAAACGCAGTGCTATGGTTGGAACGGGAAGCACTGTGCGTCCTTGCACGACCTCGTGGCAGCTTGCTCCTCCCACACGTGTGAGTGAGGGTGAGGGCTGGGGAGAGAAAGGATTAGCGTGGTCCACCCTCTGTGCATACGGGCTGCAAGTCTCCGGTGACGTTCCTATCGTGGCCGCGCAGGTCAGTCCCTCGTCCCCAGGATGTAAAACAGAAGCGTCCCGATGCACGCACTGCACTGCGCTACCGCGGGCTCAAACAGGAAACAAGTGTTCATTTGCATAGCATCCCCTACAAGCTTACACATTAGGACTCTATTACGCTGGAAGCCGACCCGGCAGGGCTCATTTTCTCCTCTACAAAGCTATGGGCTTAGAACAAGTGAGTTTAAAAAAGCAAGAGCCTCTCACATTCCGGAATCGTGTTCTTAGAGCCTTTCAGTCAAGTTACAGTTTCAAACCAGTGGGAGGTTCAGCAAGGTCATTGCCACGACTGCTTCCGACTTAAAGAGACCCTGACTCTGCCACGCAGGAACCGCGTAGTGTGAATTCAGCCCACGCAGACGGGTTATCTGCTTCTGAAGGACATACAGTGTTGGATTAAGATGGTGGGTTCAACAGTCCCTTTCTTTTTCTCCACTTTCCCCCACAACCCAGGCCTGGATAATTAACAAAACCAGTAGGAATATTTCACAAGAGCTGTGTGTTCAATTCCATTCAATTAATGTTTACTGGTGTCAACGCATAGATTTGGGCTACGGACGCGGCAGTGCCTACGACAGTCTCTGACCAGAGCCAGAGAGTTCCTATGTGACACTGCGCAAATGACTTGACTTTTCTGTCTCAGTTTCTTTCTTTCTTGGCTGCGTTGGGTCTTCGTTGCTGCGCGGGGGCTTTCCCTAGTTGCGGCGAGCGGGGGCTACTCTTCGTTGCGGTGCGCGGGCTTCTCATTGCGGTGGCTTCTCTTGTTGCGCAGCTCGGGCTCTAGGCGCGCAGTCTTCAGTAGCTGCAGCACGTGGGCTCAGTAGTTGTGGCCCGCGGGCTATAGGGCATGTGGGCTTCAGTAGTTGTGGCGCACGGGCTTAGGTGCTCCGCGGCATGTGGGATCTTCCCAGACCAGGGATCGCACCCACGTCCCCTGCATTGGCAAGCAGATTCTTAACCGCTGCGCCACCAGGGAAGTCCCTGTGTCTCAGTTTCATCTCTAAAAAAAATAGTTGTTTTACCTCCCTCATCAAGTGGTTGTAAGGATGAACTGAGTCAGTATGCAAAGCACTTAGAACAGAGTGTGGCACAGACTGTTAGTTATTAACTATTGTTATTCCAGCTACAAAGATATTTAAGTTTCAACCCCTCAGCATAGCGTACGGGCCATTGTGCAGCCTCAGCTCCTGCCCCTCCCCAACACATACCGAGGCGCCATCCATATCAGACGCCGCCATTGCTTTTGTCTTCTTCACCTTCAAGCAAAATGACCTTAGGGGCAAGTCAACCTGAGTTCAAATCCCGGTTCTGCCACTGGAGAACATATTTAACTTAACTACCACTTATCCTACAAAGTATAACTGGCTGTTTATAACTTGCTCACCGAGTTGACTGTGAGCTACAGTAAGGCAGAGACTTGTGTTTAATTCATTTTTGTGCCCCAGATTGCCTAGCACATGACATTTGCTCAGTAAATGTCCGCTGAATGAATAAATATATAGTTTATTGCTAGCAGAAGGAACATCATAGAGATGTGAAAGCACAGTTGCATGAGGGACAGTCTGGATGATGGATAGGGGAGTTTGAGCACTAACATGTGAACGCTAGGTGAGAGGCATGTCACCAAGAGTGGTGGATGTTGGGATTAGGATTCAAAACCCAGGGCAATGGGGCTTCCCTGGTGGCGCAGTGGTTGGGAGCCCGCCTGCCAATGCAGGGGATGCGGGTTCGTGCCCCGGTCCGGGAAGATCCCACATGCCGTGGAGCGGCTGGGCCCGTGAGCCATGGCCGCTGAGCCTGCGCGTCCGGAGCCTGTGCTCCACAACGGTAGAGGCCACAGCAGTGAGAGGTCCGCGTACCGCAAAAAAAAAAAACCAAGGCAATGGAGAGACAATGGAAGTTTTGACCAGGCCGAAAGTAATAAGAACCTAACCCAAACTATAGGGCTGACTACAGAAGGGGAAATGAAGGGCCAGGTCTAGGAAACATTGAGGTGGAAGACTTTATAGGACCTGGTAATTTGATGGATTTGAGGAACAAGGTGGAGTCATTAACGATGGTGATGGTGCCAGGAAAAAGTTTACGTAAAAGATTTCGCGTCTTTTTCACAATAAATCTGTTTTGGTTGCAATGCAGTTTGTTTTTTTAAAGAATTATTTTTTTTAATGTGGACCATTTTTAAAGTCTTTATTGAATTTGTTACAATATTACTTCTGTTTTAATGTTTTTGGTTTTTTGGCCCTGAGGCATGTGGGATCTTAGCTCCCGGACCAGGGATTGAACCCGCACCCTGTGCATTGGAAGGCAAATTCTTAACCACTGGACAGCCAGGGAAGTCCCTTCGATTCAGTTTTTAAAAACTTTATTTTCCCATTTATAAAAATAATATATATTTTTTACTGTGGAAAATCTAGAACAGTCAGAAAAGTATAAAGAAAATTGAAAGTATTTGTAACCTGGCCATCCAGGGATAACAGTTTCTAACATATTGCTGATTCCCATGTAATCCCTTTTCAACCCATACGTACATATTTGCCATGTTACATCTTGGCATACAATTGTATACATTCACACAATTACACATTATACAGTCGTGCACAATTCACAATGAACGCTTTAAAAAATATTCTTTGGGCTCTTGACTTTTAACATCGTCATCAATGAACCATAATTCACATAAATGATTCCTTATTGTTGTTCATCTGGGTTATCTTCAATTTTTCACTGCTACAAATAATGCTGCAGTGAACACCCTTACATATAAATCTTTACCAGTATTTCTAGTTACTTCCTTAGAAAAGATTCTGAGTCAATGTGTATGATCACACTTAAAGCTCTTAGTATCTGTTGCTAAATAGCTTTCCAGAAAGGCTATATCAACTTCAACTTACACTTCTCCGAGCAGTATATGAATGCCAGTATTGAAGGTTATCTTGTAAAAAAAAAAAAAAAGAAAAAGCCAACTTAATAGTAGAAATAGTCCTCATCTTACTTGCTTGCATCTCTTTAATATCTAAGATAACAACTTTTTCACACTAATTAGCCACTTACATTTCTTCTTTTATAAAGAAAAATCATGTCCTTAATCATGTCCTGTGTCCATCATTTTCTTGGGATGGTAAAGGTTTTTATAATTGATTACAGATTTATTTATATATTACCCTTTGCCTATCATATTTGCTTCAAATATTTTCCTAACATATTGCTTAACTTTTACATTTTTGATGTGTAGAAATTATTTGCAGTTAAATTTATCAATTTTTCTTTTGCAATTTTTTTCATTGCATTTATACCTCAACAGTCTAACTAACTTTCCATCTATATTTTCTTCTTGATTTTCATGGTTTCGTTTTCTGCATTCAACTCTTTTAATTAATCCTGAATTTATTTTAGTGCATGATGTGACTGAAAGCTCTCCCAACAACGAGAAGGATCGATTTGTAAGTAACAACATGCAAGGCGTTTATCTGTGTTTATTTTCAAAACATAAGGGTGGATAAACTGGGCTATCTGTGATTCAGAACTAGTATAGAATCTTGTTTACTTTCTCGGCTTCAAGATAATGTCCTCTTCAACAATAAGACTCGATACAGCATGTTACAGAAAGGGGAGAGCTTGCTTTCCTAATAAAGCAAATCTCTAGAGAATGGAAATATTAAAATGCTCATGCTTTCCCCTCTAATCACTGAAATCTGGTTGCTTTGAACAACAGACATTCACACAGTTCCCGAGCCGGTCACAGTCGCCTGGCGATGCTGCACCTCAGCGTGGGGCGCGGCATCTTGAGACTAGATACCCTCTTGTGGTATCAGATTCTCCTCCCACCTCACTTTACTCTGAGAGCAAGAGAAGACGAATCTGATTCCAAGGGCATTTCAGCACACACGGAAGACTGCTTTGAAATAAAATCATCATCATCATAAAGACAGGCAAACTTTTACATTCAGTCGACCATTTAACTGAACAGGGGAAAGATCATGCTGGGGCATCAGTTCAACAAGGATCTTACATATTTGTTACCTGACCAGGAAGTTTCCATCTCAATAATACATTAATTCCCTAGAGTATAATGAATTCAGCCCAGATTAATCCAGCATATATGCTTTTCTCATACATATTTTATTTCATCATCATTTTTTAAAATTTATTTTTATTTTATTTATTTTTTAAATTTTTGTCTGCGTTGGGTCTTAGTTGCTGCCTGCGGGCTTTCTCTAGTTGCTGCGAGCGGGGGCTACTCTTCATTGCGGTGTGCGGGCTTCTCATTGCGGTGGCTTCTCTTGTTGCAGAGCACGGGCCCTAGGCACGGGCTTCAGCAGTCATGGCACGTGGGCTCAGTAGTTGTGGTTCACAGGCTCTAGAGCACAGGCTCAGTAGTTGTGGCACACGGGCTTAGTTGCTCCATGGCACGTGGGATCTTCCTGGACCAGGGCTCGAACCCGTGTCCCCTGCATTGGCAGGCAGATTCTTAACCACAGCGCCACCAGGGAAGCCCTTATTTCATCATCTTAACCTCACTCGTAAGTTGTTTCGAGGGACAGAGCACTACACAGGTCTGGGAAAAGAGGCACCAAGACATCAAATGACTTCTCAAGATCTAAGTCTCCTGGTTCCCACCTTTAAGTCCTTCCTTTCACTATTACGCTACCTCAAAAAAATATTACAAATAGTCTGGGATAGTTTTAAAAGCTCCAGAGTAGAATACTATGACCTTGGATAAGTCATTTGACCTCCCTGATTTTTAAAAAAATTATGTTTTTAATTGTAGCAAAATATATATAACATAAAATTTACCATTTTAACCAATTTTAAGCACACAATTCAGTGGCATTAAGTATATTCATATTGTTGCATAACCATCACCACCATCCATCCACAGAACTCTTTTCATCTTGCAGACTCTGTACCCATTAAACAGTAACTCCCCAACTGTCTCCTCCTCCCAGCCCCTGGACCACTATTCCAACCTCTGTCTATATGAGTTTGACCACTCCTTTTTTTTTTTATACAGCAGGTTTTTATTAGTTATCTATTTTATATATATTAGTGTATACATGTCAATCCCAATCTCCCAATTCATCCCATCACCACCCCCGCCCCCTGCTTTCCCCCCTTGGTGTCCATACATTTGTTCTCTACAGCTGTGTCTCCATTTCTGCCTTGCAAATTGGTTCATCTGTACAATTTTTCTAGATTCCACATATGCATTAATATACGATGTTTTTCTCTTTCTGACTTACTTCACTCTGTATGACAGTCTCTAGGTCCATCCACGCCTCTAGAAATGACCCAATTTCGTTCCTTTTTATGGCTGAGTAATATTCCATTGTATATATGTACCACATCTTCTTTATCCATTCGTCTTTGACCACTCTAGATACTTCATATAAGTGGAATTGTACAGTATTTATTCTTTTGTGATTGGCTTATTTCACTCAGCATAATGTCTTCAAGCTTCACCCATGTTGTAGCATGTGACAGGATTTTCTTTCTCAAGGCAGAATAATATGCCATTGTATGTATGTATGGTATTTTGTTTATTCATATCAATGGACAGTTGGGTTGCTTCCACCTTTTGGCTAGTATGAATAATGCTGCTATGAACATGGGTGTGCAAATATCTCTTTGTGTCCCTGCTTTCAATTTTGGGGGGTATATATCCAGAAATGGAATTGTTGGATGATAGAGTAAATTTTATTTTTAATTTTTTGAAGAACTGTGATACTGCTTTCTAGTATGCACCATTTTACATCCCCACCAGCAGTGCACAAGAGTTCCAATTTTTCCACACCCTCACCAACATTTCCTCCTTGGGTTTTAAATTATTTATGTATTTACTCATTCATTCAGCAAACACTTGCACAAAGCCTGCCACACACCAGATGCTGGGGATACAGTGAGGAACAAGACAGATTCCGCCTGCCCTCGAGAAGCCTGCAACCTGACACAGTATAGCGATGCTGAACGAGCACTTACAGGTGGGATGGATGTTTTATAAAAAGGGGGAGTGCAGTCAGCTGGAGCAATGAGGGGCTTATCCCAGAGCGTTTCCAGCTCTAGGTTCTGTGAATACATGAAATTTTCTTTCCTAAAGGCACCTGAGTTAGTTGGGAAATCACTGAATAGATTTTAATGTGGGATAGAGTCCATACATTTAAAAATATGTTCTCACACATTTGCATTGGTGAAAACCAAGGATCCTTTATTATCCTTAACCAAACCTAATACTGCATGTTGGATGAGCCAGAGAACCTGATTTAAAATATGAAATGCTGAGAACAGAGGCCACAAACTGGCAACCTAAGGGCCAGACCCACATGATGTTTTAAAAGTTTTGAATTCATTGCCAGCACTTAAAAATCAAGAAGTTTCCCACAGGACTCTGAATGTCTGGTTTCCCTGAAAAATCAGGAAACCTGGCAGCCCTAGGGCTATGGCAGGGACAGCCTGGGCTGAGAGCAGCTCAGCCCGTTCTACAAAAGTCACAGCCTGTCACAGGCCCCATTGGCCTCTTGCTCCATTTTTCTTACATTTTAGTCCCTGTAAGTCTTGGGTCTGAAAGCTGTGCTGTCCAATGCGGTAGCCACAAGCCCCATGTGGCTACTGAGCACAGGAAATGAAGCGAGTCTGAACTTGAGATGTGCTGCAGGTATAAAATACACACCAGCTTTCAAAAGGCAGGAGGAAAACAATGCAACACATCCCATTAATATTTTTTATATTGATTACATGTTGAAATGATAATGTGTTGGATGCACTGGGTTAAAATGTATTATTAAAATCAATTCACCTGCTTTTTTTTTTTACTTGTTTTTATGTGTCCACTGGAAATTTAAAATGACATATATGGCTTACATTATATGCCTTTTCCAGTATAGAATATCTCTGCAACTCTTCCCCCCCCCCCATGGGGAATTACCATTTGAATTGTGTCATATTAACTCCTTCTTATAATGCATAACTGCATATTCCATTTATTAGCAATAAAACAATCCCAAGGTGGAAATAATTGATTATTTATATAAAGTACAGTTCACATTAAAAATCTGAAATCATGGCTCTTCTACCATTTTAAAACACAGTTATTCCTCTCCATACCTAACCATTGCTCTGAGACTTTATAACCACTCCAATATTTGGCTCCTATTTTCCTCTACCTAAGGTACTTACAGTAACTTACAAGGTAAATTGTTCGTGTTTGTTTATGTCACTTAATTCACTTTAAAACGAAATCTAACCCATTCATGTAAACCCTTTCCACAACTTTTTTGCAAAAGGCTGAAGACTGCTGGCATACTTAGCATTTCATAAAGCTCATTAGTTTATGGCTTTATTGGATAAATTACTTTTAAAAAATCTTTTAATTAAATAAGTGGACTGTTAAAATTAATTTCCAGCAGGTGTGGGACAAAAGGACCATAAGGCAAGACCAAGGGAATCATTCTGATTGGTCTTTTTTTTTTTTTTTTGGCAAAGATACCACTTAAATTACTATTTTCTTAGCAAATAAGATGCATTAAAATTAAGTGAGAGTCTGATTTTAGATGTGTAGAATACATAGATATATAAGGTGAAACATACGCTTCCAGGTGACACTCATTCCACACACAGAGGAAAGTGAACGTTGAAGAAATTATGGGTCAATTCAGGTACAACTGAACAAGGAAAACACAATTCTGAAGCAAAGCTGTACGTTGGACTGCGCTTTCCAGTCTGCATATATACACTGATGTAATTCATCTGGTAACTGCACAACCTCCCACTCTTCCTCACCCATGAATGTAACTACTAGAGAAATTCCTGGGGGTCCTAGCCACTTCCCTGGAGCACCGTAGAAGTCTATCCTTTCTTGTCTTCCTTGTTTTGCTCTCCCTCCTTTTCCTCCATAAATTATTTCTACCGAAGGATCACCCTGTACAGGTCTGACTCTCAACGAAGCAGATAACAAAATAGTACCCTCCCAGTGTGCTCACCCGATGCCTCATTTCCAGTATGTGTGAAGCAATCACTGGAGTTATTTCCATTTGGGTCATGGGACATGCAAGGACATGCTTTATAAAGTGGAGAAGAGGACAGATGACATCCTGGCACAGAGCCAGTGAGGCCTGGCTGGGAGCAGAAGTCTCAGCCAGTCACGAGA